>NC_142421.1:14865171-15512756 GCF_059516105.1 Syngnathus floridae | reverse complement strand
TCCCATTAAATAAATCAGAAAAGTCTGTCTTGTAACCAGTCCTCTTCAAACAAGTAAAGTCTGCCCATTTTGTGCCGTAGATTTTGTGTCTATGCCTAGTATTTAAACAAAATCATAATTTAAACGACTTCTTTCCTTCATTCACTTTGGAAATTTGGAATTGCAGCAAATCGAATTTTGGCAGGGAACAAAAATAGATCAATTAAACTAAATAAGTCTTCTTCCCATTAAATAAATTAAAAAAGTCTGTCTTGTAACCAGTCCTTTTCAAACAAGTAAAGTCTGCCCATTTTGTGCCGTCGATTTTGTGTTAATGCCTAGTATTTATACAAAATCATAATTTAAAGGACTTCATTCCTTCATTCACTTTGGAAATTTGGAATTGCAGCACATCAAATTTTGCCTGGGAAGAAAAGTAGATTAAATAAATTTAATAAGTCTTACTACTTCCCATTAAATAAATTAAATACGTCTTACTTGTTCCCACTCCTTTTCAAAACAGTAGTTTAAAACGAGGGCCCTTCACTCAATCTTTAACCCCAACCCCGCACGTTGTGTTGTATCTGTGAATGTTGGTTGTGGCCAAATGATAGTTTTCTTTCATTCGTTTAGGTTCCAAGAAAACTTGATGTAACTCTACTTTTAACTGCCGTTTCAGATAAGCGGGTATTACGTCGCAGTCATGTGCCGTGGATATGACGTAATTGCCCGAACCTCCGCCAAAATTCAAATCTGTTGGCGCGATGGCCGTGAGCCACTGAGCAGCGACGATTATCAACAGAAATATCTTTATTTTCTGCTTGCAACTGGACCGTCTAGAGCGTACACGGTAAGTAACACTCATTGTGTTTAAGGAGATTTACGTTTGTAATAGCAGAAGTGTAGCCGCGTTGCGTTGTACGTGTGAAAATTGGTCGAGGCGAAATGTTAATGTTTAATTTCATTCCTTTAGGTTCCACGGTGTTTGTTGGCTGCAAGTTTTCCACTGCAAGAAGAGGCTCGTATCATTGACCAGGAGCGAGCTACAATGGTGAGTAGCCATAACATTTATGTTAAACACTTCCTATTTCATGTCTAACAGTACTTGATTTAACAAATAACCATAAATAAATACAGTGTGGGCACTGAAGTTAACATATGTGATTATACTGCCTAATCTGTCACGGAGTAGATTGTTGCAAAGTAATATAAGATCCAAAGTTGTAATTCAGAATAGTTTTCAAAAGAAGGCCATTAGAATTATATACAAGTCTGATTACCCTGAACAAGCTATTAATTAAATCACAAATTCTTCAATTCAAAGATTTGGTAGATTATCAGACAAATAATGTCTAACAGTAATTGATTTAACACATCACGATAAGTAGATTGAGTGTGGGCACTCTCAAGTTAACAGATATGATTATACTGCCTAATCTGTTACAGAGTATGTTGTTGCCAAGTAATGTAGAATAGATCCAAAGTAGTAATCCAGAATAGTTTTGAAGAGGCCATTAGAATAATAAACAAATCTGATTACCTTGAACATAATAACAAGCTAAGTGTTTAATATGTCCTATGAAGTCAAAATTGGGCACCATCATGTGGTGAAATTTGGAATTGCATCACATCCAATTTTGCCTGGGAACAAACAGATTAAATAAATCTTAGTTTTGAATAAGCCACTCCTTCTCAAACAAGTAAACTCTGCCCATTTCGCGCAGTAGATGTTCTGTTAATATCTAGTATTTATACAAAGTCATAATTTAAATTGCTTTCAACCTTCATTCATCGGTTCAACCAACATTACTCGCTCTTATTACCAACTTGTATTGATTTAACTAAGCGTTTAATACTTCCTATCAGGTCTCAAGGCAAGATTTGGCAAAATACAATTTCAGCAAATCCAATTTTGCCAGGGAACAAAAATAGATTAAATAAACTAAATAAGTCTTCTTCCCATTAAATAAATCAGAAAAGTCTGTCTTGTAACCAGTCCTCTTCAAACAAGTAAAGTCTGCCCATTTTGTGCCGTAGATTTTGTGTCTATGCCTAGTATTTAAACAAAATCATAATTTAAACGACTTCTTTCCTTCATTCACTTTGGAAATTTGGAATTGCAGCAAATCGAATTTTGCCAGGGAACAAAAATAGATCAATTAAACTAAATAAGTCTTCTTCCCATTAAATAAATTAAAAAAGTCTGTCTTGTAACCAGTCCTTTTCAAACAAGTAAAGTCTGCCCATTTTGTGCCGTCGATTTTGTGTTAATGCCTAGTATTTATACAAAATCATAATTTAAAGGACTTCATTCCTTCATTCACTTTGGAAATTTGGAATTGCAGCACATCAAATTTTGCCTGGGAAGAAAAGTAGATTAAATAAATTTAATAAGTCTTACTACTTCCCATTAAATAAATTAAATACGTCTTACTTGTTCCCACTCCTTTACAAAAAAGTAGTTTAAAACGAGGTCCCTTCACTCAACCTTTAACCCTATTTATTCACCTTCTAGGCTAAGTGTTAAAGGCTAAGTGTTAAAGGCTAAGTGTTAAAGGCTAAGTGTTAGAGGCTAAGTGCCAGAGGCTAGGCGCCAGAGGCGAGTTTTTGTGGGCTGAAGTTTTAGTGGGGTTAGTGTGAATACAATCCAAAAGAATACAACAGAATACAATACAATAGAATATAATACATAGATTAAATTCAATAGCTCTTACTACTTCCCATTAAATAAATTAAATACGTCTTACTTGTTCCCAATCCTTTTCAAAAAAGTAGTTTAAAACGAGGGCCCTTCACTCAACCTTTAACCTCAACCCCGCACGTCACATTGTGTTGTATCTGTGAATGTTGGTTGTGGCCAAATGATAGTTTTCTTTCATTCGTTTAGGTTCCACGGTGTTTGTTGGCTATGTTTTCCACTGTCAGAAGGATGAAAATACAAAGTACAACGCTTGGACGTGGGCGAAGACGTCACCGGTGAGTCCTTCCTTCCTATTTATTTACCTTCTAGATGCTAGAGGCTAAGTGTTAGAGGCTAAGTGTTAGAGGCTAAGTGTTAAACACAATACGAACAACACAACGATACTGCACTGAACAACACGATACCGCACTGAGAAACACGATACCGCACTGAACAACACGATACCGCACTGAACAACACCATGCCGCACTGAACACCATGCCACACTGAACAACACCATCCCGCACTGAACAACACCATGCCGCACTAAACACCATGCCGCACTGAACAACACCATGCCTCACTGAACGACACCATGCCGCACTGAAAGACACCATGCCGCACTGAACGACACCATGCCGCACTGAAAGACACCATCCCGCACTGAACACCATGCCGCACTGAACAACACCATCCTGCACTGAACAACACCATCCCGCACTGAACAACACCATGCCGCACTGAACAACATTATGCCGCACTGAACATTATGCCGCACTGAACAACACCATGCCGCACTGAAAAACACCATGCCGCACTGAACAACATTATGCCGCACTGAACAACACCATGCCGCACTGAACAACACCATGCCGCACTGAACAACACCATGCCGCACTGAACAACATTATGCCGCACTGAACAACACCATGCCGCACTGAACACCATCCTGCACTGAACAACACCATTCCGCATTGAACACCATGCCGCACTGAACTACACCATCCCGCACTGAACAACACCATCCCGCACTGAACAACACCATGCCGCACTGAACAACACCATGCCGCACTGAACAACATTATGCCGCACTGAACAACACCATGCCGCACTGAACAACACCATGCCGCACTGAACAACACCATGCCGCACTGAACAACATTATAACGCACTGAACAACACCATCCCGCACTGAACAACACCATGCCGCACTGAACATTATGCCGCACTGAACAACATTATGCCGAAATGAACAACACCATGCCGCACTGAACAACACCATGCCGCACTGAACAACACCATCCTGCACTGAACAACACCATCCCGCACTGAACAACACCATGCCGCACTGAACAACACCATGCCGCACTGAACAACATTATGCCGCACTGAACAACATTATGCCGCACTGAACAACATTATGCCGCACTGAACAACATTATGCCGCACTGAACAACACCATGCCGCACTGAACAACACCATGCCGCACTGAACAACACCATGCCGCACTGAACAACACCATGCCGCACTGAACAACACGATCCCGCATTGAACAACACCATGCCGCACTGAACAACACCATCCTGCACTGAACAACACCATCCCGCACTGAACAACACCATGCCGCACTGAACAACATTATGGCGCACTGAACAACATTATGCCGCACTGAACAACACCATGCCGCACTGAACAACACCATGCCGCACTGAACAACACCATGCCGCAATGAACAACACCATCCCGCACTGAACAACACCATGCCGCACTGAGCAACACCATGCCGCACTGAACAACACCATCCCGCACTGAACAACACCATGCCACACTGAACAACACCATTCCGCACTGAACAACACCATGCCGCACTGAACAACATTACGCTGCACTGAACAACACCATGCCGCACTGAACAACACCATGCCGCACTGAACAACACCATGCCGCATTGAACAACACCATGCCGCATTGAACAACACCATGCCGCACTGAACAACACCATCCTGCACTGAACAACACCATGCCGCATTGAACAACACCATGCCGCACTGAACAACACCATCCTGCACTGAACAACACCATCCCGCACTGAACAACACCATCCCGCATTGAACAACACCATCCTGCACTGAACAACACCATGCCGCACTGAACAACACCATGCCGCACTGAACAACACCATTCCGCACTGAACAACACCATGCCGCACTGAACAACACCATCCTGCACTGAACAACACCATCCCGCACTGAACAACACCATGCCGCATTGAACAACACCATCCTGCACTGAACAACACCATCCTGCACTGAACAACACCATGCCGCACTGAACAACACCATGCCGCACTGAACAACACCATGCCGCACTGAACAACACCATGCCGCACTGAACAACATTATGCCGCACTGAACAACATTATGTCGCACTGAACAACACCATGCCGCACTGAACAACACCATGCCGCACTGAACAACATTATGCCGCACTGAAAAACACCATGCCGCACTGAACAACACCATCCCGCACTGAACAACACCATGCCGCATTGAACAACACCATGCCGCACTGAACAACACCATGCTGCACTGAACAACATTATGCTGCACTGAACAACACGATCCTGCATTGAACAACACCATGCCGCACTGAACAACACCATCCTGCACTGAACAACACCATCCTGCACTGAACAACACCACCCCGCACTGAACAACACGATCCCGCATTGAACAACACCATCCCGCACTGAACAACACCATGCCGCACTGAACAACACCATTCCGCACTGAACAACACCATGCCGCACTGAACAACACCATGCCGCACTGAACAACACCATGCCGCACTGAACAACACCATGCCGCACTGAACAACATTATGCCGCACTGAACAACACCATGCCGCACTGAACAACACCATCCCGCACTGAACAACACCATGCCGCATTGAACAACACCATGCCGCACTGAACAACACCATCCTGCACTGAACAACACCATCCCGCACTAAACAACACCATGCCGCACTGAACAACATTATGGCGCACTGGACAACATTATGCCGCACTGAACAACACCATGCCGCACTGAACAACACCATGCCGCACTGAACAACACCATGCCGCACTGAACAACACCATGCCGCACTGAACAACATTATGCCGCACTGAACAACACCATGCCGCACTGAACAACACCATGCCGCACTGAACAACACGATCCCGCATTGAACAACACCATCCTGCACTGAACAACACCATGCCGCACTGAACAACACCATGCCGCACTGAACAACACCATTCCGCACTGAACAACACCATGCCGCACTGAACAACACCATCCTGCACTGAACAACACCATCCCGCACTGAACAACACCATGCCGCATTAAACAACACCATGCCGCACTGAACAACACCATCCTGCACTGAACAACACCATGCCGCACTGAACAAAACCATGCCGCACTGAACAACACCATGCCGCACTGAACAACATTATGCCGCACTGAACAACATTATGCCGCACTAAACAACATTATGTCGCACTGAACAACACCATGCCGCACTGAACAACACCATGCTGCACTGAACAACATTATGCCGCACTGAACAACACGATCCCGCATTGAACAACACCATCCCGCAGTGAACAACACCATGCCGCATTGAACAACACCATGCCGCACTGAACAACACCATGCTGCACTGAACAACATTATGCTGCACTGAACAACACGATCCTGCATTGAACAACACCATGCCGCACTGAACAACACCATCCTGCACTGAACAACACCATGCCGCACTGAACAACACCATGCCGCACTGAACAACATTATGCCGCACTGAAAAACACCATGCCGCACTGAACAACACCATCCCGCACTGAACAACACCATGCCATATTGAACAACACCATGCCGCACTGAACAACACCATGCTGCACTGAACAACATTATGCTGCACTGAACAACACGATCCTGCATTGAACAACACCATGCCGCACTGAACAACACCATCCTGCACTGAACAACACCATCCTGCACTGAACAACACCACCCCGCACTGAACAACACGATCCCGCATTGAACAACACCATCCCGCACTGAACAACACCATGCCGCACTGAACAACACCATTCCGCACTGAACAACACCATGCCGCACTGAACAACACCATGCCGCACTGAACAACACCATGCCGCACTGAACAACACCATGCCGCACTGAACAACATTATGCCGCACTGAACAACACCATGCCGCACTGAACAACACCATCCCGCACTGAACAACACCATGCCGCATTGAACAACACCATGCCGCACTGAACAACACCATCCTGCACTGAACAACACCATCCCGCACTAAACAACACCATGCCGCACTGAACAACATTATGGCGCACTGGACAACATTATGCCGCACTGAACAACACCATGCCGCACTGAACAACACCATGCCGCACTGAACAACACCATGCCCCACTGAACAACACCATGCCGCACTGAACAACATTATGCTGCACTGAACAACACCATGCCGCACTGAACAACACCATGCCGCACTGAACAACACGATCCCGCATTGAACAACACCATCCTGCACTGAACAACACCATGCCGCACTGAACAACACCATGCCGCACTGAACAACACCATTCCGCACTGAACAACACCATGCCGCACTGAACAACACCATCCTGCACTGAACAACACCATCCCGCACTGAACAACACCATGCCGCATTGAACAACACCATGCCGCACTGAACAACACCATCCTGCACTGAACAACACCATGCCGCACTGAACAACACCATGCCGCACTGAACAACACCATGCCGCACTGAACAACATTATGCCGCACTGAACAACATTATGCCGCACTAAACAACATTATGTCGCACTGAACAACACCATGCCGCACTGAACAACACCATGCTGCACTGAACAACATTATGCCGCACTGAACAACACGATCCCGCATTGAACAACACCATCCCGCAGTGAACAACACCATGCCGCATTGAACAACACCATGCCGCACTGAACAACACCATGCTGCACTGAACAACATTATGCTGCACTGAACAACACGATCCTGCATTGAACAACACCATGCCGCACTGAACAACACCATCCTGCACTGAACAACACCTTTCCACACTGAACAACACCATGCCGCACTGAAAAACATTATGCCGCACTGAACAACACCATGCCGCACTGAACAACACCATGCCGCACTGAACAACACCATGCCGCACTGAACAACACCATGCCGCAATGAACAACACCATCCCGCACTGAACAACACCATGCCGCATTGAACAACACCATGCCGCACTGAACAACACCATCCCGCACTGAACAACACCACCCCGCACTGAACAACACGATCCCGCATTGAACAACACCATCCCGGACTGAACAACACCATGCCGCACTGAACAACACCATTCCGCACTGAACAACACCATGCCGCACTGACCAACACCATGCCGCACTGAACAACACCATGCCGCACTGAACAACACCATGCCGCACTGAACAACATTATGCCGCACTGAACAACACCATGCCGCACTGAACAACACCATCCCGCACTGAACAACACCATGCCGCATTGAACAACACCATGCCGCACTGAACAACACCATCCTGCACTGAACAACACCATCCCGCACTGAACAACACCATGCCGCACTGAACAACATTATGGCGCACTGAACAACATTATGCCGCACTGAACAACACCATGCCGCACTGAACAACACCATGCCGCACTGAACAACACCATGCCGCACTGAACAACATTATGCCGCACTGAACAACATTATGCCGCACTGAACAACACCATGCCGCACTGAACAACACCATGCCGCACTGAACAACACCATGCCGCACTGAACAACACGACGTCGCACTGAACAACACGACGCCGCACAGAACAACACGACGCCGCACAGAATAACACAATACCGCACAGAACAACACAATACCGCACAAACAGTTTTAGATAATATTACGTCGCAGTCATGTGACGCGGACATGACGTCAATAGGCGGAACTCACGGCAAAATTATAATCCGTGGGCGTGGCTTACAACAGGAAGTAGGAAAGCGGCAGTTCTGGCAAACAAGACACAGCGGTTAGTAACACGATGACTAACAAGGCAAATATTTTTGTTTTCAGCTTGCAACTTGACCGTCTAGAGCGTACAAGGTAATTACAACTGTTTTTTTTTAGCCCTGAAAAGCGAGGAGTGTGGCGTTTGGGAGGAATGTCGAACTCGGCGTCTGCTTCCAGCCACAGACGCCAAATTTCGACGATTATTTCGACTGGTCAACGGTTGTAAATTATTGCGTTGACTAAAAACTTTATTTAACTCTACTCTTAACTTTGCCGTTTCAGATATGCGGGTATTACACCGCGGAAATGACGTCAATAGGCTGAACTCTCGCCAAAATTCAAATCTGTGGGCGCAATGGCCTTGAGCGAGACACCGGATACAAACACGACGATTATCAACAGAAATATCTTTATTTTCTGCTTGCAAGTGGACCGTCTAGAGCGTACACGGTAAGTACAACTCATTGTGTTTAAAAAGATTTACGTTTGTGTAGTTTGCGTTGCGTTGTATCTGTGAATGTTGGTTGAGGCTAAATGTTAATGTTTAATTTCATTCCTTTAGGTTCCACGGTGTTTGTTGGCTGTATGTTTTCCACTGCAAGAAGAGGCTCGTATCATTGACCAGCAGGAGCTACAATGGTGAGTACCCCTTTCGTCTTCCATTTATGTTAAACACTTCCTATTTCATGTCTAACAGTACTCGATTTAACAAATAACCATAAATAAATACAGTGTGGGCAGTCACGTTAACATATGTGATTATCCTGCCTAATATGTTTATCACAAATATGTCACTAATCACTAATATGTTTATTTGTTTATCACAACACCTTTGGACCTTCAGCAATTGATTATTTACCTTCATCTACATAGAGACAGAACGATGGTGTCTTAAACATCTCATTCATTTCACCAAATAACTTCACGCAGGTGGATAACGGCCGTCTCGGTCACGCTATGTTGCGTGATGCAGTTTTGAAGAACCAAATGCATTTATTCAATGAATAAGTCAAGCTAGTTCTATGTTTATGATGTTGTAAGTTACGGTACCGATTGAAGTTGAGTTCGAAGCCAGTGGAAAACAGCGCTGCGTTTGTGCTCTCCAGGTACAAATGTTGTGATCTCTGACTGACGACCGGGCGAGACTCGAGTAAGAGATGTCCAAACGAGCTCCGGCAGGGCGGGCCAAGGCGGAGCGAACGGACGCCCTTCAGGCCGCCAATGACGAGCTGAGAACCAAACTGATGGACGTCCAGTTAGAACTTCAGCAGGAGAAGAACAAGGTGAAAACCTCAACAGACAGACACTGCCTGCCTCCCTGCCTGCCTCCCTGCCTGCCTCCCTGCCTGCCTCCCTCCCTCCCAGTTTTCCCGATGTAGATTAGACATGCGTGTGCCATGACTGTGTCAGCCTACATCAACAAATGCACCGAGGACGTCAGCACCACTAAGAATATCATCACCCGGGGCAACCAACGACCCTGGATGACTGAGGAGGTACGTCAAACGCTACGAGCGCGGAACTCTGCCTTCAAGTCTGGCGACAAGGAGACACTGAGGACAGCGAGAGCCAACTTGAACCGTGCCATCAGGATAGCGAAGCGAGACCGCAGTCGAAAATTTCAGGATCGTTTCCACGACGTCAAAAACATCAGGAGTATGTGGCAAGGCATACGGGCGATTACAGACTACAACTCACCCTCCCCCCCCCCGGTGGGTGTAGTTGATGCTGACTTTCTAAATGGTCTAAATAACTTCTTTGGGAGGTTCGAGGCACTAAACGGCACTCCAGCAGTTAAAACTGTCCCCCATCAGGAAGAGGAGGTACTCTGCCTTGACTCCGCCGATGTGTTGAAGACCCTGAGGAGAGTCAACCCCTGTAAGGCCCCTGGCCCCGACAACATTCCTGGGCGTGTGTTCAGGGAATGTGCAAGTCATCTGGCTGGGGTCATCACAGACATTTTTAACACCTCGCTGGGCCAAGCCACAGTGCCGGCGTGCTTTAAGACTGCCTCCATCATTCCGGTGCCGAAGAAACCTCAAATCACCTCATTTAATGATTACCGGCCTGTTGCACTGACTCCGGTTATGATGAAGTGCTTCGAAAGGCTGCTTAAAGGTCAACTCGTTTCCAGACTCCCCCTATTATTTGACCCGTTCCAGTTTGCCGACCGGCAAAACCGCTCCACTCAGGACGCCATCTCCTCCGTTCTTCACCTGAGCCTGGCTCACCTGGAGGAGAAGAACACCCATGTGCGGAGGCTGTTCCTGGACTTCAGCTCAGCGTTTAACACCATCATCCCACAGCATCTGGTAGGAAAATTGGAACACCTGGGCTTCAACACCCCCCTTCGCAACTGGCTGCTAGACTTCCTCACCAACAGACCTCAGTCAGTCCGGGTCGGACAGAACACCTCTGATGTCATCACCCTCAGCACAGGCTCCCTTCAGGGCTGCGTCCTGAGCCCCCTGCTGTGCACCCTGATGACACACGACTGCGTCCTCAGGTTCACCACCAATCACATCGTGAAGTCAGCAGACGACACAACGGTGGTGGGGCTCATCAGAGACAACAACGACCTGGACTACAGAGAGGAGGTGGAGCAGCTGGTGGGCTGGTGCAGAGAAAACAGCCTGATCCTGAATGAGGAGAAGATGAAGGAGATCATCGTCGACTTCAGGAAAAAACAGCCTCACCACGCTCCACTGATCATCAACAGCTCAGCTGTGGAGGTGGTCAGCACCACCAAATTCCTGGGGGTCCACATCACAGAAGACCTCACCTGGACTATGAACACTACGGCACTGGTCAAGAGGGCACAGAAGCGCTTGTACTTCCTGCGGAGGATGAGGAGAGCCCACCTGCCCCCACCCATCATGAGGACGTTCTACAGGAGCACCATAGAGAGCATTCTGACAAGCTGTCTCTCTGTGTGGTGTGGAGGCTGCACCGCCTCCGATTGGAAGAACGTGAGGAGAGTGGTGAGGACAGCAGAGAGGATCATAGGGGCTCCTCTTCCCTCCATTCAGGACATTTCATCTCAGCGCTGCATGTCCCGTGCCCGTAACATCATCAATGACCCATCACACCCCCACCATGGACTGTTCTCCCTGCTGCCCTCTGGGAAGAGGTTTGCAGCATCCGCTGCAGGTCCACCAGGTTCTGCAACAGCTTTTTCCCTGCTGTCATCAGACTGTTGAACACTAGAACTGTTGAGCTCTAAACTGAACTCTGCATCACACATTCACAGAACTGTACTTTATGACACTACAGACCTCTATCTTGCACTATCTCGCACTACCAACTTTACTGAACTTGTATAAACCCTTTAAATAGAAGTTTAATACATGGTTTAGCATTCCTCTGCACACTCTTGAATACTGTTTTGCCTACTTGCACTATTGCATAATTATCACTGCTGCACTTTATACTTATTTTTAATATATATATATATATATATATAGTATATATGTATATATATATATTTTCATAGGATATGTTACTTCTATTCAACTGCAATATCACTACTTTGTTGTAAGACGTATGCAACGGAATTTCGTTTTGTATGCACCATGTGCAGACAAGATGACAATAAAGTTTGTCTAAGTCTAAGTCATGTCAGGTCAGCTGTCTGGAGAGAGAGAGAAGTCAGGACCTGCGGGCGGAGCACCACCGTGCCACCGCCGCCATGACGGAACTCAAAAGCAAACTCCATGAGGAGAAGCAGAAAGAGTTAGCCATTACCAGGGAGACATTACTGCGGCAGCATGAAATGGAGCTGATGAGAGTGATCAAAATCAAAGATGGAGAGATCCAGCGACTGAATGCCTTGGTCCTCAGCCTGAGGGACGGCTCCATGGACAAGGTGATCCGCTCTATCCGTGTCTGACTATCCGCACGCCACGTCGGGCTTCGATGCGGCCGCTACCGTATTGTGTAGCTTGTCCCCAGTAAGCGTCGCGGCGCTCCGTTGCGGTCTCAACGGCCCGGTGTGGCGCAATGTCTGCTCAGGTGAGGAGGGGGGGCGCTTTGCTGGCGGAGGTGGAGGAGACGCGGCGGTGTCGGGAGACCGAGCGGTGTCGCCTCCACCAGGAGCGCGGAAGAAGCCCTGGCAGCGGCCCAGCAGGCCTGGCAGTCCCGAGCGGCCGAGCTCCGATCGGCTCATCACCAGCATCGGGAGGAGCTGAGCCGAACCAAGAGAGACTGCGAGAGGGAGATCCGCCGACTGGTAGGACTGATCAGATGCGCGGTGCGTGGCTATGTTCCCAATTTCGTTGTATACCTGCAGTGCAATGACACCTAAGGCATTCTATTCTATTCTATTTCACAAGAAGAAAATGTCCGGTTGCTCGCTTCGCTTTTGTCACAGCAAAGGTGTTGTAGTCGATTCAAGAAAAAAATTGGCCGGTTGCTCTCTTTGTTTTTGTCACAATTCTGGCAAATGAGTTTGCCCGCCTGCCTGAGCGCTCCCCGTTTGTACATCCAGACGGATGAGATCAAGCTGAAAGACAGAGCGGTTAGTGTTTTGGATGAAGCCCTGGGGCCGGCCACGTCCACCGCCTTCAGCTGCAGACTCAGGCTGCCGAGCAGCAGATCGCTGCCCTGAGGGATTCCCAAAGGGCGGGCCTAAACTACCCTGGAAGTGGGGTCAACGCCGCTACTAGCAATCCTCTTCATTGCGTAAGCCACCTCATCACACACTTGCAGTACGCATGACTTAGTTCGTTGCTGGAGGAAGGTAGCACAAAAACAGTTTTGAACTTTGAACGAGTGCTTGTGTGTGTGTGTTGCGGGGCGTTTTCAGTCTCAGGAGGATCGGGACACGCGACGGTTTCATCTGAAAATCGCTGAGCTCAGCGCAGTCATCAGGAAACTGGAGGATCGAAACGCCCTGCTTTCTGAAGAGCGCAATGAACTGGTAATTTATTGACGGCACGCTTGAAGGTTTGCGCTACGTTTGATGCGCGCCATCCAGCGAGGCACCCATTGCGCTTGCTTATTAGTTGAGCGGCGCGGCGAGTCGGTTGCCTGGTAGATGTCTTTTATTGGGAGCCAAAGCCACGATTCCGTTCAAACCGATGCAAAAGGAATGGATACGTTCTGGCCCGCGTGTTGTGCGTCTTTCACATCCCGCACTTCATGCTTGCAGCTAAAGCGACTGAGAGAAACAGAAAGCCAGTTTCTGCCACTCCTGTACAAAAACAAACGCCTGAGCAGGAAGAATGAAGAACTCTCGCTGGTGCTGTGTCGCCTTGAAAACAAAGTGCGCTTTGTCACCCAGGAGAACGAGGAGATGGCAAGCTTGGTAAGTCGACGCGGACAACGGCGGCGTGCCAACAGAGTCCACTGCATTTGTGTTCCACAGAGAAGGCCTAGTTCGCTCAATGACCTGGACCGCGGTTGCGGCCAGCAGGACGGTGAAATGGAGTTCCTTCAAGTTGTGGAGCAGCGGCACATCATCGACGACTTGTCCAAGGTCTTCAGGCAGGCGACTCGGTGCACGTACGGCAGCGCCGCGCTCGCTCGCTGTCGCCAGGAAACCTTTTCCGTCCAAAGCTTGGCCGGCGGCCGCCATCCAAAAAATTGGCCCCTTAAATTCCGACCTTTCAAGCAGGAGCATTGTGCGCACGCGTTTGAACACGCTTTAGACTTGTTTTGCCGTTTTCAGCAGCTCAAAGCTCCCGTTTTGTCAGCGCCTTTGCCACTCGCTGTGCGCTGAAAACGACGGACTTGCCTGGCTGCTCAGCCCGTCAACCATGAGCCGCGAGCGCGACGTCATTGTCCGTAGGCAGCTAGTGGCAAAATGCACCCTGTTAGAGTTGCGCTCGCTCCAACTTATTTTGCAAGAACCACACGGGAGACAAGTAAGTTCTTTTGGACACCTGCAGGTGGAGAGTCCATCCGTTGTACGAATGAAGTCTGACTCTCGGCTCCTGCACGAGCATTTTAATTAAGAGAAACAGGGTGGGTGTAAGAGTGGATTGAATAGAGGAAGCCCTTGACCTCTAGTCAAAACATAGCAAGGGGTGTTTTACGACTTTGTGTAGGAAGGGATAAGCGATAGGGATAAATAAGGGATAAATAATATTATTTATTACAGGTCGCAGTCAAAGTCAAAGCAACACAATGATACGATAAAGATAATCTGGAAAACCCTGACACACCCTGTAGTTGTCACTTTTGGAAAAGACGAGCGTCCCTCCAATCATCGCCGGTGACGTGTTTTTCAGGCTCTGGAGACAGGAGCTCATGTCAGAAATGTCATTGTGAGTCGCGTTTGTTTCTGCGCCGGAGCCGTTCGTTCCCTTTGCATCCAAAGAATCTCAAAGGCGGATTATTTGTGTCGACAGGAGAGAGATTTGCTGCTACGATACCGACGTCGAGAATCTCTGAGGAGGAACAAAGCGTGAGGTCCTGCAAGGTGAGTCTGTTTGTTTGCGGCTGCTTGGTGTTGCGCAAGATGAAATGGCCTTTTTCTCGCTATCGTTCCTCTCGTCGATTCATCGTGAGGTGTCGCTTCAGTTTGTTCAGAGAGATGTTTGCTTCCGCGCCCGCAGGTCATCGAAACATTTTACGGCTACGACGAAGACGTGTTGGTGGACTCGGACGGATCGTCCTTGTCTTTTCACACCGACAGAACCCCCGACACGGAACCCGAAGAGGTAGCCCGCCATTTCTGCCAGCGTATTGGCACCAAACATTCCTCTTCAGCCTGGAATCGGACTCGTCTTTGCGTCGCGGGTGCTTTGTCGCCGGTCTGACTGATTCTGGTACTAGTGCTGTGTTGCATTGGTGTGTGCATGAAGAGGCGGAGCTTCGCTACCGCCAGCTGACGCAAGAATATCAAGCGCTGCAACGAGCCTACGCTCTGCTAGCCCAGACCAGCGAAAGGGGACTACGACGCCGAGAAGGAGATCAAGGTGGCGCCCCTTCCCGCAACCCCCGGCCGGGTCGCAGCCTCCCCGTTCTCACCCAGCCTCGGGTGTTCTCTGGTCTGAAAGGAGGAGGAGGAGCCTCCCTCCTCCTCCTTTCAGACCAGAGAAAAGCTGATGGTAGAAATGGGTCACTATCAAAGCAGAGTAGCAGATCTGGAGTCAGCGCTGAAGCAACAAGGACAGGTAAGCTCATCAATGAGCACACCTTTTTCTCAGACAAAATAGCTACATTCTTCAGTCACTCATCCGTCTGGCATTACTGGACCAACCCCCCCCCCCCCCCCCCCCGAACGTGGCTGGGAAAATGCGGAGAAAAGCAAATGTCATTTTCCAGTCAACCAAAGAATTTGTGGATGAAAATGACACAACATTCCAAAGCTGTCCACGCGTTTGTCTCTTCTAGAATGTCAAGTGGGTGGAGGAGAAGCAGCTGCTGCGTCAGAGCAATCAGCAGTTGGCCGAAAAGGTGACGGAAAGAAAGGCGCTGGGCGGAGTCGCTTGGCGTCACACCTGTCGGGAAGCCCCGCAGATGAGGTCTGACTGTCTTTTCAGGTCAGGCGGATGGAGGCGGAAGAAGCGCGTCTGAAAGAGCACATCCAGGATATCCGAGACCAAAACGAACTGCTTGAGTTCCGCATCCTGGAGCTGGAGGTGGGAAGACTCGCACAAGCGTGTTGAGGCCAGAGATGTGACGGACGGACGGACGGACGGACGGATGCATGCCTCTGCCTTTCAGGAGAGGGAGTGGCGCTCCCCCGTCTTGAACTTTCTGCAAGTCCGTTTCCCAGACGGCCTCAGCCCTTTGCAGATCTACTGCGAGGCCGAGGGCGTGAGCGTACGTAAGGCGTCCCTCGCAACCCTAACCTTAACCCGAGGTCCCAGAACACCTTACATTGCTCCTTGCGCCTTTCCCCCGGACATCGTCATCAGTGATCTGATGAAGAAGCTGGACATCCTGGGCTATAACGCCGTAAGTGTATGTCGAACTCCTTATGTTCGCACTCCACGAGACTCGGCGGCTCAAATGTGACTTTTGGAAGGCTTTGCGCTGAAAGAAGCTTGTTGACGCTGTGCCTTTGGGCTCTTGCAGAATCTCACCAACGAGGAGCAGGTGGTCGTGATTCACGCCAGGACCCTTCTCACCCTAGCCGAGAAGGTAACGCGCACGTCCACGCACGCTCTCGCATTCTGCTTATGTGACAGCAGCCTTTCCTCAGTGGTTAGAATACATCAAAGTGACCAAGTCAGCACTTCAACAGAAGATGTTGGACATTGAAAGTGAGAAGGTAGACAGACACGCGACATCAGCCAAGGGGAACTCCGGCAATGTGCCCCAACAATTCTGACCTTGAGCTGTGCTAGGATATGTTCTGCAAGCAGAAGGGCTACCTGGATGAAGAGTTGGACTTCAGGAAGTGTTCCATGGACCAGGCTCATAAGGTAAGCCGCCCTCAAATCTCCCGCCGGACCACTGATGGACGAGGATTGCGGCCCAGAGGATCCTGGAGCTGGAGGCCATGTTGTACGAGGCGCTACCGCAGCGGGACTGCCCCGCCACGGACGGCGAAAAAGCCAGCCACGCTGGCGTGAATGACGTGCTGACGGCGGATCAGAGAGAAGAGCTTAGGAGCGCCGTGGACCAATGGAAGCGAGCCCTGATGTGCGAGTTGAGGGAGCGCGACGCTTGCATTCTCCAAGAGAGAATGGATCTGCTGCACAGCGCGCAACAGGTAAGGGCCCAAAGCCAGCCCGGCACTTACTTGCACGCTTACTGGCTTTTGAATGCCACTTTCCATTTGTCCGTCCTAGAGGAACAAAGAGCTGAAAGAATTCATCGAAGCTCAGAAGAGACAAATCAAACAATTGGAGGAGAAGTTTCTGTTTCTCTTTCTATTCTTCTCCTTGGCCTTCATTCTGTGGCCCTAACACCAGCTGGTGAGTGAGCTCCAGCGGCACCGCACTCGACACCTCCGATACACTGCCAGCCGGTCTCAGACGTTGGCAGACGCTCCGATGCCAACGTATACCCCCCGCCACGGTGACAGAGGCACCGCGTCACACCGGCGCTCATCCAATCAGAAGGCAGGAAAAGCAAATTCACATGCAGGGCACTTTTGAACCAGAAGAGAGCGCCACAAAAAACGGTTGTTGCCCCAAACGCGCACTAAAAAGGGTCAGAATAACAAGAGTCCCACTGGCCAGCCGGGGCCACCCGTCCAGCTGTTTCTTCAGGGGGGAAAAAAATTGGAGTCACCGGTGAGTACATTTTGCATTTAGCTCTGCTTTTCTGCTTCTGTCTTCAAGTGTGTGGCATCCTGCGATCAAAGATTCAGCCAACCCCAAAGCGGTTGACCTCAACGTCCCACCACCATGCCTACCAGAGCAGGTGACGTGATGCTTTGGACATCCTTCCGTCTCAGATGCCCAAAAGTACTCTTTGCCACATCTGCGGCAATACGGTGTCTTTTCAAAGGTGCAAATAAATCCAGCGTTGGCGGAACACGCACGTCTTCGGTTTTTCCCGCTTTGTTTGTGTGACAGCTGTTGTGAAAATTTTATACAAATAAAGTTGTATAGTACAGGTTTGGCCAAGCCGCAACTCCCGAACCGCATGCGGCTCTTTTATGTTCATATCAACATTTGTGTGTGTGTGTGTGTGTGTGTGGGGGGGGGGGGTTGTGCGTGTTGGCTTCACTTGAGTTCAATTTGGTATTTTGGTCAAAAGCGCATGTGGTGAAATTCCACAAAGTAGGATGGGCAAACACATTTCTTTAAACTATGAGTGTCAATTGGGCTCTCGAAATGGCAGGGAAAAGATGCACAGCAAAACGAAAATACGTAGATGAACACAGGACGTTTTAATCAGAGTGGGAAAGTTTCTATTTTTTGTTGAACGTGATGGCAAACCATTCTGCCTGATATGTCAGACCTCAGCGCATTTCAAAGATTCAAATCTTCAGCGCCATGCACTTCAGCTCACTCCATGCTAACATTGATCAGGCGTCGAACCCGCATCATCATGCTTAAGAGGTGGCCATGCTAACCAGTGCGCCATTATGTCAACGCATAATAACTAAGTCTACTGGTCAAAACAGCGGTTACTATATGACGTCGCTACGTCGTGGTCACGTGACGCAGACAAGACGTCAATGGACGTGGGCAGAGTTAACTTGTTTAAAAGGGAGTAGGCAGAAGAAATATTTAATTTATTTAAATCTATTTTGAGTGCACACCATTATGCCAATGCATAACAACTGTAAATCTACTAAACAAAACAGCGGTTGCTATATGACATCTGCCACGTCGTGGTCACGTGACATACGTGACGTCGATGGGCGTAACTTTCGCCGGAATTCAAATCCGCGGGGAGAGTTAACTTGTTTAAAAGAGAGTGGGCAGAAGAATTATTTAATTTATTTAAATCTATTTGGTGTGTGCGCCATTATGTCAATGCATAACAACTGTAAGTCTACTAAACAAAACAGCGGTTGCTATATGACGTCTGCCACGTCGTGGTCACGTGACGCGGACGTGACGTCGACGCCTACTTTACATCCCACCGATCACAGGACCCCTCGGCTGCATAACCGTGCCCCCTTCCCAACCAATCGGATTTGCTATACGCGAAAACGACGCCAATGGAAAGAGCTTCCGCCCAAATTTAAATCCGTGGGCGTGGCTCGCAGCAGGAAGTAGGAAAATGGCGGCGATGTTGACAAAGACACAGCGGATGGTAACATACGACTAACAAGAGAAATATTTTTATTTTCTGCTTGCAACTGGACCGTCCAGAGCGTACACGGTAAGTACAACTCATCGTTTTTAAAAAGAAGTACTTTTGTTGCCCTGAAAAGCGAGTGAGCGTGGCGTTTGTGGGGGACGTCGAATTTTGACGATTCTTTCTGGTCAACGGTTGTAAATGATTGTGTTGATTAAAAAAGAAAACTTGATGTAACTCTACTTTTAACTGCCGTTTCAGATAGATTTGGAATTGCATCACATCCAATTTTGCCTAGAGCGTACACGGTAAGTAACACTCGTTGTGTTTAAGGAGATTTACGTTTGTAATAGCAGAAGTGTAGCCGCGTTGCGTTGTACGTGTGAATGTTGGTCCGGGCGAAATGTTAATGTTTAATTTCATTCCTTTAGGTTCCACGGTGTTTGTTGGCTGCAAGTTTTCCACTGCAAGAAGAGGCTCATATCATTGACCAGGAGCGAGCTACAATGGTGAGTAGCCATAACATTTATGTTAAACACTTCCTATTTCATGTCTAACAGTACTTGATTTAACAAATAACCATAAATAAATACAGTGTGGGCACTGAAGTTAACATATGTGATTATACTGCCTAATCTGTCACCGAGTAGATTGTTGCAAAGTAATATAAGATCCAAAGTTGTAATTCAGAATAGTTTTCAAAAGAAGGCCATTAGAATTATATACAAGTCTGATTACCCTGAACAAGCTATTAATTAAATCACAAATTCTTCAATTCAAAGATTTGGTAGATTATCAGACAAATAATGTCTAACAGTAATTGATTTAACACATCACGATAAGTAGATTGAGTGTGGGCACTCTCAAGTTAACATATGTGATTATACTGCCTAATCTGTTACAGAGTATGTTGTTGCCAAGTAATGTAGAATAGATCCAAAGTAGTAATCCAGAATAGTTTTGAAGAGGCCATTAGAATGATAAACAAATCTGATTACCTTGAACATAATAACAAGCTAAGTGTTTAATATGTCCTATGAAGTCAAAATTGGGCACCATCATGTGGTGAAATTTGGAATTGCATCACATCCAATTTTGCCTGGGAACAAACAGATTACATAAATCTTAGTTTTGAATAAACCACTCCTTCTCAAACAAGTAAACTCTGCCCATTTTGCGCAGTAGATGTTCTGTTAATATCTAGTATTTATACAAAGTCATAATTTAAATTGCTTTCAACCTTCATTCATCGGTTCAACCAACATTACTCGCTCTTATTACCAACTTGTATTGATTTAACTAAGCGTTTAATACTTCCTATCAGGTCTCAAATCGAGATTTGGCAAAATACAATTTCAGCAAATCCAATTTTGCCAGGGAACAAAAATAGATTAAATAAACTAAATAAGTCCTCTTCCCATTAAATAAATCAGAAAAGTCTGTCTTGTAACCAGTCCTCTTCAAACAAGTAAAGTCTGCCCATTTTGTGCCGTAGATTTTGTGTCTATGCCTAGTATTTAAACAAAATCATAATTTAAACGACTTCTTTCCTTCATTCACTTTGGAAATTTGGAATTGCAGCAAATCGAATTTTGGCAGGGAACAAAAATAGATCAATTAAACTAAATAAGTCTTCTTCCCATTAAATAAATTAAAAAAGTCTGTCTTGTAACCAGTCCTTTTCAAACAAGTAAAGTCTGCCCATTTTGTGCCGTCGATTTTGTGTTAATGCCTAGTATTTATACAAAATCATAATTTAAAGGACTTCATTCCTTCATTCACTTTGGAAATTTGGAATTGCAGCACATCAAATTTTGCCTGGGAAGAAAAGTAGATTAAATAAATTTAATAAGTCTTACTACTTCCCATTAAATAAATTAAATACGTCTTACTTGTTCCCACTCCTTTTCAAAACAGTAGTTTAAAACGAGGGCCCTTCACTCAATCTTTAACCTCAACCCCGCACGTTGTGTTGTATCTGTGAATGTTGGTTGTGGCCAAATGATAGTTTTCTTTCATTCGTTTAGGTTCCAAGAAAACTTGATGTAACTCTACTTTTAACTGCCGTTTCAGATAAGCGGGTATTACGTCGCAGTCAAATGCCGCGGATATGACGTAATTGCCCGAACCTCCGCCAAAATTCAAATCTGTTGGCGCGATGGCCGTGAGCCACTGAGCAGCGACGATTATCAACAGAAATATCTTTATTTTCTGCTTGCAACTGGACCGTCTAGAGCGTACACGGTAAGTAACACTCATTGTGTTTAAGGAGATTTACGTTTGTAATAGCAGAAGTGTAGCCGCGTTGCGTTGTACGTGTGAAAATTGGTCGAGGCGAAATGTTAATGTTTAATTTCATTCCTTTAGGTTCCACGGTGTTTGTTGGCTGCAAGTTTTCCACTGCAAGAAGAGGCTCGTATCATTGACCAGGAGCGAGCTACAATGGTGAGTAGCCATAACATTTATGTTAAACACTTCCTATTTCATGTCTAACCGTACTTGATTTAACAAATAACCATAAATAAATACAGTGTGGGCACTGAAGTTAACATATGTGATTATACTGCCTAATCTGTCACGGAGTAGATTGTTGCAAAGTAATATAAGATCCAAAGTTGTAATTCAGAATAGTTTTCAAAAGAAGGCCATTAGAATTATATACAAGTCTGATTACCCTGAACAAGCTATTAATTAAATCACAAATTCTTCAATTCAAAGATTTGGTAGATTATCAGACAAATAATGTCTAACAGTAATTGATTTAACACATCACGATAAGTAGATTGAGTGTGGGCACTCTCAAGTTAACATATGTGATTATACTGCCTAATCTGTTACAGAGTATGTTGTTGCCAAGTAATGTAGAATAGATCCAAAGTAGTAATCCAGAATAGTTTTGAAGAGGCCATTAGAATGATAAACAAATCTGATTACCTTGAACATAATAACAAGCTAAGTGTTTAATATGTCCTATGAAGTCAAAATTGGGCACCATCATGTGGTGAAATTTGGAATTGCATCACATCCAATTTTGCCTGGGAACAAACAGATTACATAAATCTTAGTTTTGAATAAGCCACTCCTTCTCAAACAAGTAAACTCTGCCCATTTTGCGCAGTAGATGTTCTGTTAATATCTAGTATTTATACAAAGTCATAATTTAAATTGCTTTCAACCTTCATTCATCGGTTCAACCAACATTACTCGCTCTTATTACCAACTTGTATTGATTTAACTAAGCGTTTAATACTTCCTATCAGGTCTCAAATCGAGATTTGGCAAAATACAATTTCAGCAAATCCAATTTTGCCAGGGAACAAAAATAGATTAAATAAACTAAATAAGTCCTCTTCCCATTAAATAAATCAGAAAAGTCTGTCTTGTAACCAGTCCTCTTCAAACAAGTAAAGTCTGCCCATTTTGTGCCGTAGATTTTGTGTCTATGCCTAGTATTTAAACAAAATCATAATTTAAACGACTTCTTTCCTTCATTCACTTTGGAAATTTGGAATTGCAGCAAATCGAATTTTGGCAGGGAACAAAAATAGATCAATTAAACTAAATAAGTCTTCTTCCCATTAAATAAATTAAAAAAGTCTGTCTTGTAACCAGTCCTTTTCAAACAAGTAAAGTCTGCCCATTTTGTGCCGTCGATTTTGTGTTAATGCCTAGTATTTATACAAAATCATAATTTAAAGGACTTCATTCCTTCATTCACTTTGGAAATTTGGAATTGCAGCACATCAAATTTTGCCTGGGAAGAAAAGTAGATTAAATAAATTTAATAAGTCTTACTACTTCCCATTAAATAAATTAAATACGTCTTACTTGTTCCCACTCCTTTTCAAAACAGTAGTTTAAAACGAGGGCCCTTCACTCAATCTTTAACCCCAACCCCGCACGTTGTGTTGTATCTGTGAATGTTGGTTGTGGCCAAATGATAGTTTTCTTTCATTCGTTTAGGTTCCAAGAAAACTTGATGTAACTCTACTTTTAACTGCCGTTTCAGATAAGCGGGTATTACGTCGCAGTCATGTGCCGTGGATATGACGTAATTGCCCGAACCTCCGCCAAAATTCAAATCTGTTGGCGCGATGGCCGTGAGCCACTGAGCAGCGACGATTATCAACAGAAATATCTTTATTTTCTGCTTGCAACTGGACCGTCTAGAGCGTACACGGTAAGTAACACTCATTGTGTTTAAGGAGATTTACGTTTGTAATAGCAGAAGTGTAGCCGCGTTGCGTTGTACGTGTGAAAATTGGTCGAGGCGAAATGTTAATGTTTAATTTCATTCCTTTAGGTTCCACGGTGTTTGTTGGCTGCAAGTTTTCCACTGCAAGAAGAGGCTCGTATCATTGACCAGGAGCGAGCTACAATGGTGAGTAGCCATAACATTTATGTTAAACACTTCCTATTTCATGTCTAACAGTACTTGATTTAACAAATAACCATAAATAAATACAGTGTGGGCACTGAAGTTAACATATGTGATTATACTGCCTAATCTGTCACGGAGTAGATTGTTGCAAAGTAATATAAGATCCAAAGTTGTAATTCAGAATAGTTTTCAAAAGAAGGCCATTAGAATTATATACAAGTCTGATTACCCTTAACATAACAACAAGCTATTAATTAAATCACAAATTCTTCAATTCAAAGATTTGGTAGATTATCAGACAAATAATGTCTAACAGTAATTGATTTAACACATCACGATAAGTAGATTGAGTGTGGGCACTCTCAAGTTAACAGATATGATTATACTGCCTAATCTGTTACAGAGTATGTTGTTGCCAAGTAATGTAGAATAGATCCAAAGTAGTAATCCAGAATAGCTTTGAAGAGGCCATTAGAATAATAAACAAATCTGATTACCTTGAACATAATAACAAGCTAAGTGTTTAATATGTCCTATGAAGTCAAAATTGGGCACCATCATGTGGTGAAATTTGGAATTGCATCACATCCAATTTTGCCTGGGAACAAACAGATTAAATAAATCTTAGTTTTGAATAAGCCACTCCTTCTCAAACAAGTAAACTCTGCCCATTTCGCGCAGTAGATGTTCTGTTAATATCTAGTATTTATACAAAGTCATAATTTAAATTGCTTTCAACCTTCATTCATCGGTTCAACCAACATTACTCGCTCTTATTACCAACTTGTATTGATTTAACTAAGCGTTTAATACTTCCTATCAGGTCTCAAGGCAAGATTTGGCAAAATACAATTTCAGCAAATCCAATTTTGCCAGGGAACAAAAATAGATTAAATAAACTAAATAAGTCTTCTTCCCATTAAATAAATCAGAAAAGTCTGTCTTGTAACCAGTCCTCTTCAAACAAGTAAAGTCTGCCCATTTTGTGCCGTAGATTTTGTGTCTATGCCTAGTATTTAAACAAAATCATAATTTAAACGACTTCTTTCCTTCATTCACTTTGGAAATTTGGAATTGCAGCAAATCGAATTTTGCCAGGGAACAAAAATAGATCAATTAAACTAAATAAGTCTTCTTCCCATTAAATAAATTAAAAAAGTCTGTCTTGTAACCAGTCCTTTTCAAACAAGTAAAGTCTGCCCATTTTGTGCCGTCGATTTTGTGTTAATGCCTAGTATTTATACAAAATCATAATTTAAAGGACTTCATTCCTTCATTCACTTTGGAAATTTGGAATTGCAGCACATCAAATTTTGCCTGGGAAGAAAAGTAGATTAAATAAATTTAATAAGTCTTACTACTTCCCATTAAATAAATTAAATACGTCTTACTTGTTCCCACTCCTTTACAAAAAAGTAGTTTAAAACGAGGTCCCTTCACTCAACCTTTAACCCTATTTATTCACCTTCTAGGCTAAGTGTTAAAGGCTAAGTGTTAAAGGCTAAGTGTTAAAGGCTAAGTGTTAGAGGCTAAGTGCCAGAGGCTAGGCGCCAGAGGCGAGTTTTTGTGGGCTGAAGTTTTAGTGGGGTTAGTGTGAATACAATCCAAAAGAATACAACAGAATACAATACAATAGAATATAATACATAGATTAAATTCAATAGCTCTTACTACTTCCCATTAAATAAATTAAATACGTCTTACTTGTTCCCAATCCTTTTCAAAAAAGTAGTTTAAAACGAGGGCCCTTCACTCAACCTTTAACCTCAACCCCGCACGTCACATTGTGTTGTATCTGTGAATGTTGGTTGTGGCCAAATGATAGTTTTCTTTCATTCGTTTAGGTTCCACGGTGTTTGTTGGCTATGTTTTCCACTGTCAGAAGGATGAAAATACAAAGTACAACGCTTGGACGTGGGCGAAGACGTCACCGGTGAGTCCTTCCTTCCTATTTATTTACCTTCTAGATGCTAGAGGCTAAGTGTTAGAGGCTAAGTGTTAGAGGCTAAGTGTTAAACACAATACGAACAACACAACGATACTGCACTGAACAACACGATACCGCACTGAGAAACACGATACCGCACTGAACAACACGATACCGCACTGAACAACACCATGCCGCACTGAACACCATGCCACACTGAACAACACCATCCCGCACTGAACAACACCATGCCGCACTAAACAACACCATGCCGCACTGAACAACACCATGCCTCACTGAACGACACCATGCCGCACTGAAAGACACCATGCCGCACTGAACGACACCATGCCGCACTGAAAGACACCATCCCGCACTGAACACCATGCCGCACTGAACAACACCATCCTGCACTGAACAACACCATCCCGCACTGAACAACACCATGCCGCACTGAACAACATTATGCCGCACTGAACATTATGCCGCACTGAACAACACCATGCCGCACTGAAAAACACCATGCCGCACTGAACAACATTATGCCGCACTGAACAACACCATGCCGCACTGAACAACACCATGCCGCACTGAACAACACCATGCCGCACTGAACAACATTATGCCGCACTGAACAACACCATGCCGCACTGAACACCATCCTGCACTGAACAACACCATTCCGCATTGAACACCATGCCGCACTGAACTACACCATCCCGCACTGAACAACACCATCCCGCACTGAACAACACCATGCCGCACTGAACAACACCATGCCGCACTGAACAACATTATGCCGCACTGAACAACACCATGCCGCACTGAACAACACCATGCCGCACTGAACAACACCATGCCGCACTGAACAACATTATAACGCACTGAACAACACCATCCCGCACTGAACAACACCATGCCGCACTGAACATTATGCCGCACTGAACAACATTATGCCGAAATGAACAACACCATGCCGCACTGAACAACACCATGCCGCACTGAACAACACCATCCTGCACTGAACAACACCATCCCGCACTGAACAACACCATGCCGCACTGAACAACACCATGCCGCACTGAACAACACCATGCCGCAATGAACAACACCATCCCGCACTGAACAACATTATGCCGCACTGAACAACATTATGCCGCACTGAACAACATTATGCCGCACTGAACAACATTATGCCGCACTGAACAACACCATGCCGCACTGAACAACACCATGCCGCACTGAACAACACCATGCCGCACTGAACAACACCATGCCGCACTGAACAACACGATCCCGCATTGAACAACACCATGCCGCACTGAACAACACCATCCTGCACTGAACAACACCATCCCGCACTGAACAACACCATGCCGCACTGAACAACATTATGGCGCACTGAACAACATTATGCCGCACTGAACAACACCATGCCGCACTGAACAACACCATGCCGCACTGAACAACACCATGCCGCAATGAACAACACCATCCCGCACTGAACAACACCATGCCGCACTGAGCAACACCATGCCGCACTGAACAACACCATCCCGCACTGAACAACACCATGCCACACTGAACAACACCATTCCGCACTGAACAACACCATGCCGCACTGAACAACATTACGCTGCACTGAACAACACCATGCCGCACTGAACAACACCATGCCGCACTGAACAACACCATGCCGCATTGAACAACTTCATGCCGCATTGAACAACACCATGCCGCACTGAACAACACCATCCTGCACTGAACAACACCATGCCGCATTGAACAACACCATGCCGCACTGAACAACACCATCCTGCACTGAACAACACCATCCCGCACTGAACAACACCATCCCGCATTGAACAACACCATCCTGCACTGAACAACACCATGCCGCACTGAACAACACCATGCCGCACTGAACAACACCATTCCGCACTGAACAACACCATGCCGCACTGAACAACACCATCCTGCACTGAACAACACCATCCCGCACTGAACAACACCATGCCGCATTGAACAACACCATCCTGCACTGAACAACACCATCCTGCACTGAACAACACCATGCCGCACTGAACAACACCATGCCGCACTGAACAACACCATGCCGCACTGAACAACACCATGCCGCACTGAACAACATTATGCCGCACTGAACAACATTATGTCGCACTGAACAACACCATGCCGCACTGAACAACACCATGCCGCACTGAACAACATTATGCCGCACTGAACAACATTATGGCGCACTGGACAACATTATGCCGCACTGAACAACACCATGCCGCACTGAACAACACCATGCCGCACTGAACAACACCATGCCGCACTGAACAACACCATGCCGCACTGAACAACATTATGCCGCACTGAACAACACCATGCCGCACTGAACAACACCATGCCGCACTGAACAACACGATCCCGCATTGAACAACACCATCCTGCACTGAACAACACCATGCCGCACTGAACAACACCATGCCGCACTGAACAACACCATTCCGCACTGAACAACACCATGCCGCACTGAACAACACCATCCTGCACTGAACAACACCATCCCGCACTGAACAACACCATGCCGCATTAAACAACACCATGCCGCACTGAACAACACCATCCTGCACTGAACAACACCATGCCGCACTGAACAAAACCATGCCGCACTGAACAACACCATGCCGCACTGAACAACATTATGCCGCACTGAACAACATTATGCCGCACTAAACAACATTATGTCGCACTGAACAACACCATGCCGCACTGAACAACACCATGCTGCACTGAACAACATTATGCCGCACTGAACAACACGATCCCGCATTGAACAACACCATCCCGCAGTGAACAACACCATGCCGCATTGAACAACACCATGCCGCACTGAACAACACCATGCTGCACTGAACAACATTATGCTGCACTGAACAACACGATCCTGCATTGAACAACACCATGCCGCACTGAACAACACCATCCTGCACTGAACAACACCATGCCGCACTGAACAACACCATGCCGCACTGAACAACATTATGCCGCACTGAAAAACACCATGCCGCACTGAACAACACCATCCCGCACTGAACAACACCATGCCATATTGAACAACACCATGCCGCACTGAACAACACCATGCTGCACTGAACAACATTATGCTGCACTGAACAACACGATCCTGCATTGAACAACACCATGCCGCACTGAACAACACCATCCTGCACTGAACAACACCATCCTGCACTGAACAACACCACCCCGCACTGAACAACACGATCCCGCATTGAACAACACCATCCCGCACTGAACAACACCATGCCGCACTGAACAACACCATTCCGCACTGAACAACACCATGCCGCACTGAACAACACCATGCCGCACTGAACAACACCATGCCGCACTGAACAACACCATGCCGCACTGAACAACATTATGCCGCACTGAACAACACCATGCCGCACTGAACAACACCATCCCGCACTGAACAACACCATGCCGCATTGAACAACACCATGCCGCACTGAACAACACCATCCTGCACTGAACAACACCATCCCGCACTAAACAACACCATGCCGCACTGAACAACATTATGGCGCACTGGACAACATTATGCCGCACTGAACAACACCATGCCGCACTGAACAACACCATGCCGCACTGAACAACACCATGCCCCACTGAACAACACCATGCCGCACTGAACAACATTATGCTGCACTGAACAACACCATGCCGCACTGAACAACACCATGCCGCACTGAACAACACGATCCCGCATTGAACAACACCATCCTGCACTGAACAACACCATGCCGCACTGAACAACACCATGCCGCACTGAACAACACCATTCCGCACTGAACAACACCATGCCGCACTGAACAACACCATCCTGCACTGAACAACACCATCCCGCACTGAACAACACCATGCCGCATTGAACAACACCATGCCGCACTGAACAACACCATCCTGCACTGAACAACACCATGCCGCACTGAACAACACCATGCCGCACTGAACAACACCATGCCGCACTGAACAACATTATGCCGCACTGAACAACATTATGCCGCACTAAACAACATTATGTCGCACTGAACAACACCATGCCGCACTGAACAACACCATGCTGCACTGAACAACATTATGCCGCACTGAACAACACGATCCCGCATTGAACAACACCATCCCGCAGTGAACAACACCATGCCGCATTGAACAACACCATGCCGCACTGAACAACACCATGCTGCACTGAACAACATTATGCTGCACTGAACAACACGATCCTGCATTGAACAACACCATGCCGCACTGAACAACACCATCCTGCACTGAACAACACCTTTCCACACTGAACAACACCATGCCGCACTGAAAAACATTATGCCGCACTGAACAACACCATGCCGCACTGAACAACACCATGCCGCACTGAACAACACCATGCCGCACTGAACAACACCATGCCGCAATGAACAACACCATCCCGCACTGAACAACACCATGCCGCATTGAACAACACCATGCCGCACTGAACAACACCATCCCGCACTGAACAACACCACCCCGCACTGAACAACACGATCCCGCATTGAACAACACCATCCCGGACTGAACAACACCATGCCGCACTGAACAACACCATTCCGCACTGAACAACACCATGCCGCACTGACCAACACCATGCCGCACTGAACAACACCATGCCGCACTGAACAACACCATGCCGCACTGAACAACATTATGCCGCACTGAACAACACCATGCCGCACTGAACAACACCATCCCGCACTGAACAACACCATGCCGCATTGAACAACACCATGCCGCACTGAACAACACCATCCTGCACTGAACAACACCATCCCGCACTGAACAACACCATGCCGCACTGAACAACATTATGGCGCACTGAACAACATTATGCCGCACTGAACAACACCATGCCGCACTGAACAACACCATGCCGCACTGAACAACACCATGCCGCACTGAACAACATTATGCCGCACTGAACAACATTATGCCGCACTGAACAACACCATGCCGCACTGAACAACACCATGCCGCACTGAACAACACCATGCCGCACTGAACAACACGACGTCGCACTGAACAACACGACGCCGCACAGAACAACACGACGCCGCACAGAATAACACAATACCGCACAGAACAACACAATACCGCACAAACAGTTTTAGATAATATTACGTCGCAGTCATGTGACGCGGACATGACGTCAATAGGCGGAACTCACGGCAAAATTATAATCCGTGGGCGTGGCTTACAACAGGAAGTAGGAAAGCGGCAGTTCTGGCAAACAAGACACAGCGGTTAGTAACACGATGACTAACAAGGCAAATATTTTTGTTTTCAGCTTGCAACTTGACCGTCTAGAGCGTACAAGGTAATTACAACTGTTTTTTTTTAGCCCTGAAAAGCGAGGAGTGTGGCGTTTGGGAGGAATGTCGAACTCGGCGTCTGCTTCCAGCCACAGACGCCAAATTTCGACGATTATTTCGACTGGTCAACGGTTGTAAATTATTGCGTTGACTAAAAACTTTATTTAACTCTACTCTTAACTTTGCCGTTTCAGATATGCGGGTATTACACCGCGGAAATGACGTCAATAGGCTGAACTCTCGCCAAAATTCAAATCTGTGGGCGCAATGGCCTTGAGCGAGACACCGGATACAAACACGACGATTATCAACAGAAATATCTTTATTTTCTGCTTGCAAGTGGACCGTCTAGAGCGTACACGGTAAGTACAACTCATTGTGTTTAAAAAGATTTACGTTTGTGTAGTTTGCGTTGCGTTGTATCTGTGAATGTTGGTTGAGGCTAAATGTTAATGTTTAATTTCATTCCTTTAGGTTCCACGGTGTTTGTTGGCTGTATGTTTTCCACTGCAAGAAGAGGCTCGTATCATTGACCAGCAGGAGCTACAATGGTGAGTACCCCTTTCGTCTTCCATTTATGTTAAACACTTCCTATTTCATGTCTAACAGTACTCGATTTAACAAATAACCATAAATAAATACAGTGTGGGCAGTCACGTTAACATATGTGATTATCCTGCCTAATATGTTTATCACAAATATGTCACTAATCACTAATATGTTTATTTGTTTATCACAACACCTTTGGACCTTCAGCAATTGATTATTTACCTTCATCTACATAGAGACAGAACGATGGTGTCTTAAACATCTCATTCATTTCACCAAATAACTTCACGCAGGTGGATAACGGCCGTCTCGGTCACGCTATGTTGCGTGATGCAGTTTTGAAGAACCAAATGCATTTATTCAATGAATAAGTCAAGCTAGTTCTATGTTTATGATGTTGTAAGTTACGGTACCGATTGAAGTTGAGTTCGAAGCCAGTGGAAAACAGCGCTGCGTTTGTGCTCTCCAGGTACAAATGTTGTGATCTCTGACTGACGACCGGGCGAGACTCGAGTAAGAGATGTCCAAACGAGCTCCGGCAGGGCGGGCCAAGGCGGAGCGAACGGACGCCCTTCAGGCCGCCAATGACGAGCTGAGAACCAAACTGATGGACGTCCAGTTAGAACTTCAGCAGGAGAAGAACAAGGTGAAAACCTCAACAGACAGACACTGCCTGCCTCCCTGCCTGCCTCCCTGCCTGCCTCCCTGCCTGCCTCCCTCCCTCCCAGTTTTCCCGATGTAGATTAGACATGCGTGTGCCATGACTGTGTCAGCCTACATCAACAAATGCACCGAGGACGTCAGCACCACTAAGAATATCATCACCCGGGGCAACCAACGACCCTGGATGACTGAGGAGGTACGTCAAACGCTACGAGCGCGGAACTCTGCCTTCAAGTCTGGCGACAAGGAGACACTGAGGACAGCGAGAGCCAACTTGAACCGTGCCATCAGGATAGCGAAGCGAGACCGCAGTCGAAAATTTCAGGATCGTTTCCACGACGTCAAAAACATCAGGAGTATGTGGCAAGGCATACGGGCGATTACAGACTACAACTCACCCTCCCCCCCCCCGGTGGGTGTAGTTGATGCTGACTTTCTAAATGGTCTAAATAACTTCTTTGGGAGGTTCGAGGCACTAAACGGCACTCCAGCAGTTAAAACTGTCCCCCATCAGGAAGAGGAGGTACTCTGCCTTGACTCCGCCGATGTGTTGAAGACCCTGAGGAGAGTCAACCCCTGTAAGGCCCCTGGCCCCGACAACATTCCTGGGCGTGTGTTCAGGGAATGTGCAAGTCATCTGGCTGGGGTCATCACAGACATTTTTAACACCTCGCTGGGCCAAGCCACAGTGCCGGCGTGCTTTAAGACTGCCTCCATCATTCCGGTGCCGAAGAAACCTCAAATCACCTCATTTAATGATTACCGGCCTGTTGCACTGACTCCGGTTATGATGAAGTGCTTCGAAAGGCTGCTTAAAGGTCAACTCGTTTCCAGACTCCCCCTATTATTTGACCCGTTCCAGTTTGCCGACCGGCAAAACCGCTCCACTCAGGACGCCATCTCCTCCGTTCTTCACCTGAGCCTGGCTCACCTGGAGGAGAAGAACACCCATGTGCGGAGGCTGTTCCTGGACTTCAGCTCAGCGTTTAACACCATCATCCCACAGCATCTGGTAGGAAAATTGGAACACCTGGGCTTCAACACCCCCCTTCGCAACTGGCTGCTAGACTTCCTCACCAACAGACCTCAGTCAGTCCGGGTCGGACAGAACACCTCTGATGTCATCACCCTCAGCACAGGCTCCCTTCAGGGCTGCGTCCTGAGCCCCCTGCTGTGCACCCTGATGACACACGACTGCGTCCTCAGGTTCACCACCAATCACATCGTGAAGTCAGCAGACGACACAACGGTGGTGGGGCTCATCAGAGACAACAACGACCTGGACTACAGAGAGGAGTTGGAGCAGCTGGTGGGCTGGTGCAGAGAAAACAGCCTGATCCTGAATGAGGAGAAGATGAAGGAGATCATCGTCGACTTCAGGAAAAAACAGCCTCACCACGCTCCACTGATCATCAACAGCTCAGCTGTGGAGGTGGTCAGCACCACCAAATTCCTGGGGGTCCACATCACAGAAGACCTCACCTGGACTATGAACACTACGGCACTGGTCAAGAGGGCACAGAAGCGCTTGTACTTCCTGCGGAGGATGAGGAGAGCCCACCTGCCCCCACCCATCATGAGGACGTTCTACAGGAGCACCATAGAGAGCATTCTGACAAGCTGTCTCTCTGTGTGGTGTGGAGGCTGCACCGCCTCCGATTGGAAGAACGTGAGGAGAGTGGTGAGGACAGCAGAGAGGATCATAGGGGCTCCTCTTCCCTCCATTCAGGACATTTCATCTCAGCGCTGCATGTCCCGTGCCCGTAACATCATCAATGACCCATCACACCCCCACCATGGACTGTTCTCCCTGCTGCCCTCTGGGAAGAGGTTTGCAGCATCCGCTGCAGGTCCACCAGGTTCTGCAACAGCTTTTTCCCTGCTGTCATCAGACTGTTGAACACTAGAACTGTTGAGCTCTAAACTGAACTCTGCATCACACATTCACAGAACTGTACTTTATGACACTACAGACCTCTATCTTGCACTATCTCGCACTACCAACTTTACTGAACTTGTATAAACCCTTTAAATAGAAGTTTAATACATGGTTTAGCATTCCTCTGCACACTCTTGAATACTGTTTTGCCTACTTGCACTATTGCATAATTATCACTGCTGCACTTTATACTTATTTTTAATATATATATATATATATATATAGTATATATGTATATATATATATTTTCATAGGATATGTTACTTCTATTCAACTGCAATATCACTACTTTGTTGTAAGACGTATGCAACGGAATTTCGTTTTGTATGCACCATGTGCAGACAAGATGACAATAAAGTTTGTCTAAGTCTAAGTCATGTCAGGTCAGCTGTCTGGAGAGAGAGAGAAGTCAGGACCTGCGGGCGGAGCACCACCGTGCCACCGCCGCCATGACGGAACTCAAAAGCAAACTCCATGAGGAGAAGCAGAAAGAGTTAGCCATTACCAGGGAGACATTACTGCGGCAGCATGAAATGGAGCTGATGAGAGTGATCAAAATCAAAGATGGAGAGATCCAGCGACTGAATGCCTTGGTCCTCAGCCTGAGGGACGGCTCCATGGACAAGGTGATCCGCTCTATCCGTGTCTGACTATCCGCACGCCACGTCGGGCTTCGATGCGGCCGCTACCGTATTGTGTAGCTTGTCCCCAGTAAGCGTCGCGGCGCTCCGTTGCGGTCTCAACGGCCCGGTGTGGCGCAATGTCTGCTCAGGTGAGGAGGGGGGGCGCTTTGCTGGCGGAGGTGGAGGAGACGCGGCGGTGTCGGGAGACCGAGCGGTGTCGCCTCCACCAGGAGCGCGGAAGAAGCCCTGGCAGCGGCCCAGCAGGCCTGGCAGTCCCGAGCGGCCGAGCTCCGATCGGCTCATCACCAGCATCGGGAGGAGCTGAGCCGAACCAAGAGAGACTGCGAGAGGGAGATCCGCCGACTGGTAGGACTGATCAGATGCGCGGTGCGTGGCTATGTTCCCAATTTCGTTGTATACCTGCAGTGCAATGACACCTAAGGCATTCTATTCTATTCTATTTCACAAGAAGAAAATGTCCGGTTGCTCGCTTCGCTTTTGTCACAGCAAAGGTGTTGTAGTCGATTCAAGAAAAAAATTGGCCGGTTGCTCTCTTTGTTTTTGTCACAATTCTGGCAAATGAGTTTGCCCGCCTGCCTGAGCGCTCCCCGTTTGTACATCCAGACGGATGAGATCAAGCTGAAAGACAGAGCGGTTAGTGTTTTGGATGAAGCCCTGGGGCCGGCCACGTCCACCGCCTTCAGCTGCAGACTCAGGCTGCCGAGCAGCAGATCGCTGCCCTGAGGGATTCCCAAAGGGCGGGCCTAAACTACCCTGGAAGTGGGGTCAACGCCGCTACTAGCAATCCTCTTCATTGCGTAAGCCACCTCATCACACACTTGCAGTACGCATGACTTAGTTCGTTGCTGGAGGAAGGTAGCACAAAAACAGTTTTGAACTTTGAACGAGTGCTTGTGTGTGTGTGTTGCGGGGCGTTTTCAGTCTCAGGAGGATCGGGACACGCGACGGTTTCATCTGAAAATCGCTGAGCTCAGCGCAGTCATCAGGAAACTGGAGGATCGAAACGCCCTGCTTTCTGAAGAGCGCAATGAACTGGTAATTTATTGACGGCACGCTTGAAGGTTTGCGCTACGTTTGATGCGCGCCATCCAGCGAGGCACCCATTGCGCTTGCTTATTAGTTGAGCGGCGCGGCGAGTCGGTTGCCTGGTAGATGTCTTTTATTGGGAGCCAAAGCCACGATTCCGTTCAAACCGATGCAAAAGGAATGGATACGTTCTGGCCCGCGTGTTGTGCGTCTTTCACATCCCGCACTTCATGCTTGCAGCTAAAGCGACTGAGAGAAACAGAAAGCCAGTTTCTGCCACTCCTGTACAAAAACAAACGCCTGAGCAGGAAGAATGAAGAACTCTCGCTGGTGCTGTGTCGCCTTGAAAACAAAGTGCGCTTTGTCACCCAGGAGAACGAGGAGATGGCAAGCTTGGTAAGTCGACGCGGACAACGGCGGCGTGCCAACAGAGTCCACTGCATTTGTGTTCCACAGAGAAGGCCTAGTTCGCTCAATGACCTGGACCGCGGTTGCGGCCAGCAGGACGGTGAAATGGAGTTCCTTCAAGTTGTGGAGCAGCGGCACATCATCGACGACTTGTCCAAGGTCTTCAGGCAGGCGACTCGGTGCACGTACGGCAGCGCCGCGCTCGCTCGCTGTCGCCAGGAAACCTTTTCCGTCCAAAGCTTGGCCGGCGGCCGCCATCCAAAAAATTGGCCCCTTAAATTCCGACCTTTCAAGCAGGAGCATTGTGCGCACGCGTTTGAACACGCTTTAGACTTGTTTTGCCGTTTTCAGCAGCTCAAAGCTCCCGTTTTGTCAGCGCCTTTGCCACTCGCTGTGCGCTGAAAACGACGGACTTGCCCGGCTGCTCAGCCCGTCAACCATGAGCCGCGAGCGCGACGTCATTGTCCGTAGGCAGCTAGTGGCAAAATGCACCCTGTTAGAGTTGCGCTCGCTCCAACTTATTTTGCAAGAACCACACGGGAGACAAGTAAGTTCTTTTGGACACCTGCAGGTGGAGAGTCCATCCGTTGTACGAATGAAGTCTGACTCTCGGCTCCTGCACGAGCATTTTAATTAAGAGAAACAGGGTGGGTGTAAGAGTGGATTGAATAGAGGAAGCCCTTGACCTCTAGTCAAAACATAGCAAGGGGTGTTTTACGACTTTGTGTAGGAAGGGATAAGCGATAGGGATAAATAAGGGATAAATAATATTATTTATTACAGGTCGCAGTCAAAGTCAAAGCAACACAATGATACGATAAAGATAATCTGGAAAACCCTGACACACCCTGTAGTTGTCACTTTTGGAAAAGACGAGCGTCCCTCCAATCATCGCCGGTGACGTGTTTTTCAGGCTCTGGAGACAGGAGCTCATGTCAGAAATGTCATTGTGAGTCGCGTTTGTTTCTGCGCCGGAGCCGTTCGTTCCCTTTGCATCCAAAGAATCTCAAAGGCGGATTATTTGTGTCGACAGGAGAGAGATTTGCTGCTACGATACCGACGTCGAGAATCTCTGAGGAGGAACAAAGCGTGAGGTCCTGCAAGGTGAGTCTGTTTGTTTGCGGCTGCTTGGTGTTGCGCAAGATGAAATGGCCTTTTTCTCGCTATCGTTCCTCTCGTCGATTCATCGTGAGGTGTCGCTTCAGTTTGTTCAGAGAGATGTTTGCTTCCGCGCCCGCAGGTCATCGAAACATTTTACGGCTACGACGAAGACGTGTTGGTGGACTCGGACGGATCGTCCTTGTCTTTTCACACCGACAGAACCCCCGACACGGAACCCGAAGAGGTAGCCCGCCATTTCTGCCAGCGTATTGGCACCAAACATTCCTCTTCAGCCTGGAATCGGACTCGTCTTTGCGTCGCGGGTGCTTTGTCGCCGGTCTGACTGATTCTGGTACTAGTGCTGTGTTGCATTGGTGTGTGCATGAAGAGGCGGAGCTTCGCTACCGCCAGCTGACGCAAGAATATCAAGCGCTGCAACGAGCCTACGCTCTGCTAGCCCAGACCAGCGAAAGGGGACTACGACGCCGAGAAGGAGATCAAGGTGGCGCCCCTTCCCGCAACCCCCGGCCGGGTCGCAGCCTCCCCGTTCTCACCCAGCCTCGGGTGTTCTCTGGTCTGAAAGGAGGAGGAGGAGCCTCCCTCCTCCTCCTTTCAGACCAGAGAAAAGCTGATGGTAGAAATGGGTCACTATCAAAGCAGAGTAGCAGATCTGGAGTCAGCGCTGAAGCAACAAGGACAGGTAAGCTCATCAATGAGCACACCTTTTTCTCAGACAAAATAGCTACATTCTTCAGTCACTCATCCGTCTGGCATTACTGGACCAACCCCCCCCCCCCCCCCCCCCCCGAACGTGGCTGGGAAAATGCGGAGAAAAGCAAATGTCATTTTCCAGTCAACCAAAGAATTTGTGGATGAAAATGACACAACATTCCAAAGCTGTCCACGCGTTTGTCTCTTCTAGAATGTCAAGTGGGTGGAGGAGAAGCAGCTGCTGCGTCAGAGCAATCAGCAGTTGGCCGAAAAGGTGACGGAAAGAAAGGCGCTGGGCGGAGTCGCTTGGCGTCACACCTGTCGGGAAGCCCCGCAGATGAGGTCTGACTGTCTTTTCAGGTCAGGCGGATGGAGGCGGAAGAAGCGCGTCTGAAAGAGCACATCCAGGATATCCGAGACCAAAACGAACTGCTTGAGTTCCGCATCCTGGAGCTGGAGGTGGGAAGACTCGCACAAGCGTGTTGAGGCCAGAGATGTGACGGACGGACGGACGGACGGACGGATGCATGCCTCTGCCTTTCAGGAGAGGGAGTGGCGCTCCCCCGTCTTGAACTTTCTGCAAGTCCGTTTCCCAGACGGCCTCAGCCCTTTGCAGATCTACTGCGAGGCCGAGGGCGTGAGCGTAGGTAAGGCGTCCCTCGCAACCCTAACCTTAACCCGAGGTCCCAGAACACCTTACATTGCTCCTTGCGCCTTTCCCCCGGACATCGTCATCAGTGATCTGATGAAGAAGCTGGACATCCTGGGCTATAACGCCGTAAGTGTATGTCGAACTCCTTATGTTCGCACTCCACGAGACTCGGCGGCTCAAATGTGACTTTTGGAAGGCTTTGCGCTGAAAGAAGCTTGTTGACGCTGTGCCTTTGGGCTCTTGCAGAATCTCACCAACGAGGAGCAGGTGGTCGTGATTCACGCCAGGACCCTTCTCACCCTAGCCGAGAAGGTAACGCGCACGTCCACGCACGCTCTCGCATTCTGCTTATGTGACAGCAGCCTTTCCTCAGTGGTTAGAATACATCAAAGTGACCAAGTCAGCACTTCAACAGAAGATGTTGGACATTGAAAGTGAGAAGGTAGACAGACACGCGACATCAGCCAAGGGGAACTCCGGCAATGTGCCCCAACAATTCTGACCTTGAGCTGTGCTAGGATATGTTCTGCAAGCAGAAGGGCTACCTGGATGAAGAGTTGGACTTCAGGAAGTGTTCCATGGACCAGGCTCATAAGGTAAGCCGCCCTCAAATCTCCCGCCGGACCACTGATGGACGAGGATTGCGGCCCAGAGGATCCTGGAGCTGGAGGCCATGTTGTACGAGGCGCTACCGCAGCGGGACTGCCCCGCCACGGACGGCGAAAAAGCCAGCCACGCTGGCGTGAATGACGTGCTGACGGCGGATCAGAGAGAAGAGCTTAGGAGCGCCGTGGACCAATGGAAGCGAGCCCTGATGTGCGAGTTGAGGGAGCGCGACGCTTGCAGCCTCCAAGAGAGAATGGATCTGCTGCACAGCGCGCAACAGGTAAGGGCCCAAAGCCAGCCCGGCACTTACTTGCACGCTTACTGGCTTTTGAATGCCACTTTCCATTTGTCCGTCCTAGAGGAACAAAGAGCTGAAAGAATTCATCGAAGCTCAGAAGAGACAAATCAAACAATTGGAGGAGAAGTTTCTGTTTCTCTTTCTATTCTTCTCCTTGGCCTTCATTCTGTGGCCCTAACACCAGCTGGTGAGTGAGCTCCAGCGGCACCGCACTCGACACCTCCGATACACTGCCAGCCGGTCTCAGACGTTGGCAGACGCTCCGATGCCAACGTATACCCCCCGCCACGGTGACAGAGGCACCGCGTCACACCGGCGCTCATCCAATCAGAAGGCAGGAAAAGCAAATTCACATGCAGGGCACTTTTGAACCAGAAGAGAGCGCCACAAAAAACGGTTGTTGCCCCAAACGCGCACTAAAAAGGGTCAGAATAACAAGAGTCCCACTGGCCAGCCGGGGCCACCCGTCCAGCTGTTTCTTCAGGGGGGAAAAAAATTGGAGTCACCGGTGAGTACATTTTGCATTTAGCTCTGCTTTTCTGCTTCTGTCTTCAAGTGTGTGGCATTCTGCGATCAAAGATTCAGCCAACCCCAAAGCGGTTGACCTCAACGTCCCACCACCATGCCTACCAGAGCAGGTGACGTGATGCTTTGGACATCCTTCCGTCTCAGATGCCCAAAAGTACTCTTTGCCACATCTGCGGCAATACGGTGTCTTTTCAAAGGTGCAAATAAATCCAGCGTGGGCGGAACACGCACGTCTTCGGTTTTTCCCGCTTTGTTTGTGTGACAGCTGTTGTGAAAATTTTATACAAATAAAGTTGTATAGTACAGGTTTGGCCAAGCCGCAACTCCCGAACCGCATGCGGCTCTTTTATGTTCATATCAACATTTGTGTGTGTGTGTGTGTGTGTGTGTGGGGGGGGGGGGGGGTTGTGCGTGTTGGCTTCACTTGAGTTCAATTTGGTATTTTGGTCAAAAGCGCATGTGGTGAAATTCCACAAAGTAGGATGGGCAAACACATTTCTTTAAACTATGAGTGTCAATTGGGCTCTCGAAATGGCAGGGAAAAGATGCACAGCAAAACGAAAATACGTAGATGAACACAGGACGTTTTAATCAGAGTGGGAAAGTTTCTATTTTTTGTTGAACGTGATGGCAAACCATTCTGCCTGATATGTCAGACCTCAGCGCATTTCAAAGATTCAAATCTTCAGCGCCATGCACTTCAGCTCACTCCATGCTAACATTGATCAGGCGTCGAACCCGCATCATCATGCTTAAGAGGTGGCCATGCTAACCAGTGCGCCATTATGTCAACGCATAATAACTAAGTCTACTGGTCAAAACAGCGGTTACTATATGACGTCGCTACGTCGTGGTCACGTGACGCAGACAAGACGTCAATGGACGTGGGCAGAGTTAACTTGTTTAAAAGGGAGTAGGCAGAAGAAATATTTAATTTATTTAAATCTATTTTGAGTGCACACCATTATGCCAATGCATAACAACTGTAAATCTACTAAACAAAACAGCGGTTGCTATATGACATCTGCCACGTCGTGGTCACGTGACATACGTGACGTCGATGGGCGTAACTTTCGCCGGAATTCAAATCCGCGGGGAGAGTTAACTTGTTTAAAAGAGAGTGGGCAGAAGAATTATTTAATTTATTTAAATCTATTTGGTGTGTGCGCCATTATGTCAATGCATAACAACTGTAAGTCTACTAAACAAAACAGCGGTTGCTATATGACGTCTGCCACGTCGTGGTCACGTGACGCGGACGTGACGTCGACGCCTACTTTACATCCCACCGATCACAGGACCCCTCGGCTGCATAACCGTGCCCCCTTCCCAACCAATCGGATTTGCTATACGCGAAAACGACGCCAATGGAAAGAGCTTCCGCCCAAATTTAAATCCGTGGGCGTGGCTCGCAGCAGGAAGTAGGAAAATGGCGGCGATGTTGACAAAGACACAGCGGATGGTAACATACGACTAACAAGAGAAATATTTTTATTTTCTGCTTGCAACTGGACCGTCCAGAGCGTACACGGTAAGTACAACTCATCGTTTTTAAAAAGAAGTACTTTTGTTGCCCTGAAAAGCGAGTGAGCGTGGCGTTTGTGGGGGACGTCGAATTTCGACGATTCTTTCTGGTCAACGGTTGTAAATGATTGTGTTGATTAAAAAAGAAAACTTGATGTAACTCTACTTTTAACTGCCGTTTCAGATAGATTTGGAATTGCATCACATCCAATTTTGCCTAGAGCGTACACGGTAAGTAACACTCGTTGTGTTTAAGGAGATTTACGTTTGTAATAGCAGAAGTGTAGCCGCGTTGCGTTGTACGTGTGAATGTTGGTCCGGGCGAAATGTTAATGTTTAATTTCATTCCTTTAGGTTCCACGGTGTTTGTTGGCTGCAAGTTTTCCACTGCAAGAAGAGGCTCATATCATTGACCAGGAGCGAGCTACAATGGTGAGTAGCCATAACATTTATGTTAAACACTTCCTATTTCATGTCTAACAGTACTTGATTTAACAAATAACCATAAATAAATACAGTGTGGGCACTGAAGTTAACATATGTGATTATACTGCCTAATCTGTCACCGAGTAGATTGTTGCAAAGTAATATAAGATCCAAAGTTGTAATTCAGAATAGTTTTCAAAAGAAGGCCATTAGAATTATATACAAGTCTGATTACCCTGAACAAGCTATTAATTAAATCACAAATTCTTCAATTCAAAGATTTGGTAGATTATCAGACAAATAATGTCTAACAGTAATTGATTTAACACATCACGATAAGTAGATTGAGTGTGGGCACTCTCAAGTTAACATATGTGATTATACTGCCTAATCTGTTACAGAGTATGTTGTTGCCAAGTAATGTAGAATAGATCCAAAGTAGTAATCCAGAATAGTTTTGAAGAGGCCATTAGAATGATAAACAAATCTGATTACCTTGAACATAATAACAAGCTAAGTGTTTAATATGTCCTATGAAGTCAAAATTGGGCACCATCATGTGGTGAAATTTGGAATTGCATCACATCCAATTTTGCCTGGGAACAAACAGATTACATAAATCTTAGTTTTGAATAAGCCACTCCTTCTCAAACAAGTAAACTCTGCCCATTTTGCGCAGTAGATGTTCTGTTAATATCTAGTATTTATACAAAGTCATAATTTAAATTGCTTTCAACCTTCATTCATCGGTTCAACCAACATTACTCGCTCTTATTACCAACTTGTATTGATTTAACTAAGCGTTTAATACTTCCTATCAGGTCTCAAATCGAGATTTGGCAAAATACAATTTCAGCAAATCCAATTTTGCCAGGGAACAAAAATAGATTAAATAAACTAAATAAGTCCTCTTCCCATTAAATAAATCAGAAAAGTCTGTCTTGTAACCAGTCCTCTTCAAACAAGTAAAGTCTGCCCATTTTGTGCCGTAGATTTTGTGTCTATGCCTAGTATTTAAACAAAATCATAATTTAAACGACTTCTTTCCTTCATTCACTTTGGAAATTTGGAATTGCAGCAAATCGAATTTTGGCAGGGAACAAAAATAGATCAATTAAACTAAATAAGTCTTCTTCCCATTAAATAAATTAAAAAAGTCTGTCTTGTAACCAGTCCTTTTCAAACAAGTAAAGTCTGCCCATTTTGTGCCGTCGATTTTGTGTTAATGCCTAGTATTTATACAAAATCATAATTTAAAGGACTTCATTCCTTCATTCACTTTGGAAATTTGGAATTGCAGCACATCAAATTTTGCCTGGGAAGAAAAGTAGATTAAATAAATTTAATAAGTCTTACTACTTCCCATTAAATAAATTAAATACGTCTTACTTGTTCCCACTCCTTTTCAAAACAGTAGTTTAAAACGAGGGCCCTTCACTCAATCTTTAACCTCAACCCCGCACGTTGTGTTGTATCTGTGAATGTTGGTTGTGGCCAAATGATAGTTTTCTTTCATTCGTTTAGGTTCCAAGAAAACTTGATGTAACTCTACTTTTAACTGCCGTTTCAGATAAGCGGGTATTACGTCGCAGTCAAATGCCGCGGATATGACGTAATTGCCCGAACCTCCGCCAAAATTCAAATCTGTTGGCGCGATGGCCGTGAGCCACTGAGCAGCGACGATTATCAACAGAAATATCTTTATTTTCTGCTTGCAACTGGACCGTCTAGAGCGTACACGGTAAGTAACACTCATTGTGTTTAAGGAGATTTACGTTTGTAATAGCAGAAGTGTAGCCGCGTTGCGTTGTACGTGTGAAAATTGGTCGAGGCGAAATGTTAATGTTTAATTTCATTCCTTTAGGTTCCACGGTGTTTGTTGGCTGCAAGTTTTCCACTGCAAGAAGAGGCTCGTATCATTGACCAGGAGCGAGCTACAATGGTGAGTAGCCATAACATTTATGTTAAACACTTCCTATTTCATGTCTAACAGTACTTGATTTAACAAATAACCATAAATAAATACAGTGTGGGCACTGAAGTTAACATATGTGATTATACTGCCTAATCTGTCACGGAGTAGATTGTTGCAAAGTAATATAAGATCCAAAGTTGTAATTCAGAATAGTTTTCAAAAGAAGGCCATTAGAATTATATACAAGTCTGATTACCCTGAACAAGCTATTAATTAAATCACAAATTCTTCAATTCAAAGATTTGGTAGATTATCAGACAAATAATGTCTAACAGTAATTGATTTAACACATCACGATAAGTAGATTGAGTGTGGGCACTCTCAAGTTAACATATGTGATTATACTGCCTAATCTGTTACAGAGTATGTTGTTGCCAAGTAATGTAGAATAGATCCAAAGTAGTAATCCAGAATAGTTTTGAAGAGGCCATTAGAATGATAAACAAATCTGATTACCTTGAACATAATAACAAGCTAAGTGTTTAATATGTCCTATGAAGTCAAAATTGGGCACCATCATGTGGTGAAATTTGGAATTGCATCACATCCAATTTTGCCTGGGAACAAACAGATTACATAAATCTTAGTTTTGAATAAGCCACTCCTTCTCAAACAAGTAAACTCTGCCCATTTTGCGCAGTAGATGTTCTGTTAATATCTAGTATTTATACAAAGTCATAATTTAAATTGCTTTCAACCTTCATTCATCGGTTCAACCAACATTACTCGCTCTTATTACCAACTTGTATTGATTTAACTAAGCGTTTAATACTTCCTATCAGGTCTCAAATCGAGATTTGGCAAAATACAATTTCAGCAAATCCAATTTTGCCAGGGAACAAAAATAGATTAAATAAACTAAATAAGTCCTCTTCCCATTAAATAAATCAGAAAAGTCTGTCTTGTAACCAGTCCTCTTCAAACAAGTAAAGTCTGCCCATTTTGTGCCGTAGATTTTGTGTCTATGCCTAGTATTTAAACAAAATCATAATTTAAACGACTTCTTTCCTTCATTCACTTTGGAAATTTGGAATTGCAGCAAATCGAATTTTGGCAGGGAACAAAAATAGATCAATTAAACTAAATAAGTCTTCTTCCCATTAAATAAATTAAAAAAGTCTGTCTTGTAACCAGTCCTTTTCAAACAAGTAAAGTCTGCCCATTTTGTGCCGTCGATTTTGTGTTAATGCCTAGTATTTATACAAAATCATAATTTAAAGGACTTCATTCCTTCATTCACTTTGGAAATTTGGAATTGCAGCACATCAAATTTTGCCTGGGAAGAAAAGTAGATTAAATAAATTTAATAAGTCTTACTACTTCCCATTAAATAAATTAAATACGTCTTACTTGTTCCCACTCCTTTTCAAAACAGTAGTTTAAAACGAGGGCCCTTCACTCAATCTTTAACCCCAACCCCGCACGTTGTGTTGTATCTGTGAATGTTGGTTGTGGCCAAATGATAGTTTTCTTTCATTCGTTTAGGTTCCAAGAAAACTTGATGTAACTCTACTTTTAACTGCCGTTTCAGATAAGCGGGTATTACGTCGCAGTCATGTGCCGTGGATATGACGTAATTGCCCGAACCTCCGCCAAAATTCAAATCTGTTGGCGCGATGGCCGTGAGCCACTGAGCAGCGACGATTATCAACAGAAATATCTTTATTTTCTGCTTGCAACTGGACCGTCTAGAGCGTACACGGTAAGTAACACTCATTGTGTTTAAGGAGATTTACGTTTGTAATAGCAGAAGTGTAGCCGCGTTGCGTTGTACGTGTGAAAATTGGTCGAGGCGAAATGTTAATGTTTAATTTCATTCCTTTAGGTTCCACGGTGTTTGTTGGCTGTATGTTTTCCACTGCAAGAAGAGGCTCGTATCATTGACCAGCAGGAGCTACAATGGTGAGTACCCCTTTCGTCTTCCATTTATGTTAAACACTTCCTATTTCATGTCTAACAGTACTCGATTTAACAAATAACCATAAATAAATACAGTGTGGGCAGTCACGTTAACATATGTGATTATCCTGCCTAATATGTTTATCACAAATATGTCACTAATCACTAATATGTTTATTTGTTTATCACAACACCTTTGGACCTTCAGCAATCGATTATTTACCTTCATCTACATAGAGACAGAACGATGGTGTCTTAAACATCTCATTCATTTCACCAAATAACTTCACGCAGGTGGATAACGGCCGTCTCGGTCACGCTATGTTGCGTGATGCAGTTTTGAAGAACCAAATGCATTTATTCAATGAATAAGTCAAGCTAGTTCTATGTTTATGATGTTGTAAGTTACGGTAGCGATTGAAGTTGAGTTCGAAGCCAGTGGAAAACAGCGCTGCGTTTGTGCTCTCCAGGTACAAATGTTGTGATCTCTGACTGACGACCGGGCGAGACTCGAGTAAGAGATGTCCAAACGAGCTCCGGCAGGGCGGGCCAAGGCGGAGCGAACGGACGCCCTTCAGGCCGCCAATGACGAGCTGAGAACCAAACTGATGGACGTCCAGTTAGAACTTCAGCAGGAGAAGAACAAGGTGAAAACCTCAACAGACAGACACTGCCTGCCTCCCTGCCTGCCTCCCTGCCTGCCTCCCTGCCTGCCTCCCTCCCTCCCTCCCAGTTTTCCCGATGTAGATTAGACATGCGTGTGCCATGACTGTGTCAGCCTACATCAACAAATGCACCGAGGACGTCAGCACCACTAAGAATATCATCACCCGGGGCAACCAACGACCCTGGATGACTGAGGAGGTACGTCAAACGCTACGAGCGCGGAACTCTGCCTTCAAGTCTGGCGACAAGGAGACACTGAGGACAGCGAGAGCCAACTTGAACCGTGCCATCAGGATAGCGAAGCGAGACCGCAGTCGAAAATTTCAGGATCGTTTCCACGACGTCAAAAACATCAGGAGTATGTGGCAAGGCATACGGGCGATTACAGACTACAACTCACCCTCCCCCCCCCCGGTGGGTGTAGTTGATGCTGACTTTCTAAATGGTCTAAATAACTTCTTTGGGAGGTTCGAGGCACTAAACGGCACTCCAGCAGTTAAAACTGTCCCCCATCAGGAAGAGGAGGTACTCTGCCTTGACTCCGCCGATGTGTTGAAGACCCTGAGGAGAGTCAACCCCTGTAAGGCCCCTGGCCCCGACAACATTCCTGGGCGTGTGTTCAGGGAATGTGCAAGTCATCTGGCTGGGGTCATCACAGACATTTTTAACACCTCGCTGGGCCAAGCCACAGTGCCGGCGTGCTTTAAGACTGCCTCCATCATTCCGGTGCCGAAGAAACCTCAAATCACCTCATTTAATGATTACCGGCCTGTTGCACTGACTCCGGTTATGATGAAGTGCTTCGAAAGGCTGCTTAAAGGTCACATCGTTTCCAGACTCCCCCTATTATTTGACCCGTTCCAGTTTGCCGACCGGCAAAACCGCTCCACTCAGGACGCCATCTCCTCCGTTCTTCACCTGAGCCTGGCTCACCTGGAGGAGAAGAACACCCATGTGCGGAGGCTGTTCCTGGACTTCAGCTCAGCGTTTAACACCATCATCCCACAGCATCTGGTAGGAAAATTGGAACACCTGGGCTTCAACACCCCCCTTCGCAACTGGCTGCTAGACTTCCTCACCAACAGACCTCAGTCAGTCCGGGTCGGACAGAACACCTCTGATGTCATCACCCTCAGCACAGGCTCCCTTCAGGGCTGCGTCCTGAGCCCCCTGCTGTGCACCCTGATGACACACGACTGCGTCCTCAGGTTCACCACCAATCACATCGTGAAGTCAGCAGACGACACAACGGTGGTGGGGCTCATCAGAGACAACAACGACCTGGACTACAGAGAGGAGGTGGAGCAGCTGGTGGGCTGGTGCAGAGAAAACAGCCTGATCCTGAATGAGGAGAAGATGAAGGAGATCATCGTCGACTTCAGGAAAAAACAGCCTCACCACGCTCCACTGATCATCAACAGCTCAGCTGTGGAGGTGGTCAGCACCACCAAATTCCTGGGGGTCCACATCACAGAAGACCTCACCTGGACTATGAACACTACGGCACTGGTCAAGAGGGCACAGAAGCGCTTGTACTTCCTGCGGAGGATGAGGAGAGCCCACCTGCCCCCACCCATCATGAGGACGTTCTACAGGAGCACCATAGAGAGCATTCTGACAAGCTGTCTCTCTGTGTGGTGTGGAGGCTGCACCGCCTCCGATTGGAAGAACGTGAGGAGAGTGGTGAGGACAGCAGAGAGGATCATAGGGGCTCCTCTTCCCTCCATTCAGGACATTTCATCTCAGCGCTGCATGTCCCGTGCCCGTAACATCATCAATGACCCATCACACCCCCACCATGGACTGTTCTCCCTGCTGCCCTCTGGGAAGAGGTTTGCAGCATCCGCTGCAGGTCCACCAGGTTCTGCAACAGCTTTTTCCCTGCTGTCATCAGACTGTTGAACACTAGAACTGTTGAGCTCTAAACTGAACTCTGCATCACACATTCACAGAACTGTACTTTATGACACTACGGACCTCTATCTTGCACTATCTCGCACTACCAACTTTACTGAACTTGTATAAACCCTTTAAATAGAAGTTTAATACATGGTTTAGCATTCCTCTGCACACTCTTGAATACTGTTTTGCCTACTTGCACTATTGCATAATTATCACTGCTGCACTTTATACTTATTTTTAATATATATATATATATATATATATATAGTATATATGTATATATATATATTTTCATAGGATATGTTACTTCTATTCAACTGCAATATCACTACTTTGTTGTAAGACGTATGCAACGGAATTTCGTTTTGTATGCACCATGTGCAGACAAGATGACAATAAAGTTTGTCTAAGTCTAAGTCATGTCAGGTCAGCTGTCTGGAGAGAGAGAGAGAAGTCAGGACCTGCGGGCGGAGCACCACCGTGCCACCGCCGCCATGACGGAACTCAAAAGCAAACTCCATGAGGAGAAGCAGAAAGAGTTAGCCATTACCAGGGAGACATTACTGCGGCAGCATGAAATGGAGCTGATGAGAGTGATCAAAATCAAAGATGGAGAGATCCAGCGACTGAATGCCTTGGTCCTCAGCCTGAGGGACGGCTCCATGGACAAGGTGATCCGCTCTATCCGTGTCTGACTATCCGCACGCCACGTCGGGCTTCGATGCGGCCGCTACCGTATTGTGTAGCTTGTCCCCAGTAAGCGTCGCGGCGCTCCGTTGCGGTCTCAACGGCCCGGTGTGGCGCAATGTCTGCTCAGGTGAGGAGGGGGGGCGCTTTGCTGGCGGAGGTGGAGGAGACGCGGCGGTGTCGGGAGACCGAGCGGTGTCGCCTCCACCAGGAGCGCGGAAGAAGCCCTGGCAGCGGCCCAGCAGGCCTGGCAGTCCCGAGCGGCCGAGCTCCGATCGGCTCATCACCAGCATCGGGAGGAGCTGAGCCGAACCAAGAGAGACTGCGAGAGGGAGATCCGCCGACTGGTAGGACTGATCAGATGCGCGGTGCGTGGCTATGTTCCCAATTTCGTTGTATACCTGCAGTGCAATGACACCTAAGGCATTCTATTCTATTCTATTTCACAAGAAGAAAATGTCCGGTTGCTCGCTTCGCTTTTGTCACAGCAAAGGTGTTCTAGTCGATTCATGACTTAGTTCGTTGCTGGAGGAAGGTAGCACAAAAACAGTTTTGAACTTTGAACGAGTGCTTGTGTGTGTGTGTTGCGGGGCGTTTTCAGTCTCAGGAGGATCGGGACACGCGACGGTTTCATCTGAAAATCGCTGAGCTCAGCGCAGTCATCAGGAAACTGGAGGATCGAAACGCCCCGCTTTCTGAAGAGCGCAATGAACTAGTAATTTATTGACGGCACGCTTGAAGGTTTGCGCTACGTTTGATGCGCGCCATCCAGCGAGGCACCCATTGCGCTTGCTTATTAGTTGAGCGGCGCGGCGAGTCGGTTGCCTGGTAGATGTCTTTTATTGGGAGCCAAAGCCACGATTCCGTTCAAACCGATGCAAAAGGAATGGATACGTTCTGGCCCGCGTGTTGTGCGTCTTTCACATCCCGCACTTCATGCTTGCAGCTAAAGCGACTGAGAGAAACAGAAAGCCAGTTTCTGCCACTCCTGTACAAAAACAAACGCCTGAGCAGGAAGAATGAAGAACTCTCGCTGGTGCTGTGTCGCCTTGAAAACAAAGTGCGCTTTGTCACCCAGGAGAACGAGGAGATGGCAAGCTTGGTAAGTCGACGCGGACAACGGCGGCGTGCCAACAGAGTCCACTGCATTTGTGTTCCACAGAGAAGGCCTAGTTCGCTCAATGACCTGGACCGCGGTTGCGGCCAGCAGGACGGTGAAATGGAGTTCCTTCAAGTTGTGGAGCAGCGGCACATCATCGACGACTTGTCCAAGGTCTTCAGGCAGGCGACTCGGTGCACGTACGGCAGCGCCGCGCTCGCTCGCTGTCGCCAGGAAACCTTTTCCGTCCAAAGCTTGGCCGGCGGCCGCCATCCAAAAAATTGGCCCCTTAAATTCCGACCTTTCAAGCAGGAGCATTGTGCGCACGCGTTTGAACACGCTTTAGACTTGTTTTGCCGTTTTCAGCAGCTCAAAGCTCCCGTTTTGTCAGCGCCTTTGCCACTCGCTGTGCGCTGAAAACGACGGACTTGCCCGGCTGCTCAGCCCGTCAACCATGAGCCGCGAGCGCGACGTCATTGTCCGTAGGCAGCTAGTGGCAAAATGCACCCTGTTAGAGTTGCGCTCGCTCCAACTTATTTTGCAAGAACCACACGGGAGACAAGTAAGTTCTTTTGGACACCTGCAGGTGGAGAGTCCATCCGTTGTACGAATGAAGTCTGACTCTCGGCTCCTGCACGAGCATTTTAATTAAGAGAAACAGGGTGGGTGTAAGAGTGGATTGAATAGAGGAAGCCCTTGACCTCTAGTCAAAACATAGCAAGGGGTGTTTTACGACTTTGTGTAGGAAGGGATAAGCGATAGGGATAAATAAGGGATAAATAATATTATTTATTACAGGTCGCAGTCAAAGTCAAAGCAACACAATGATACGATAAAGATAATCTGGAAAACCCTGACACACCCTGTAGTTGTCACTTTTGGAAAAGACGAGCGTCCCTCCAATCATCGCCGGTGACGTGTTTTTCAGGCTCTGGAGACAGGAGCTCATGTCAGAAATGTCATTGTGAGTCGCGTTTGTTTCTGCGCCGGAGCCGTTCGTTCCCTTTGCATCCAAAGAATCTCAAAGGCGGATTATTTGTGTCGACAGGAGAGAGATTTGCTGCTACGATACCGACGTCGAGAATCTCTGAGGAGGAACAAAGCGTGAGGTCCTGCAAGGTGAGTCTGTTTGTTTGCGGCTGCTTGGTGTTGCGCAAGATGAAATGGCCTTTTTCTCGCTATCGTTCCTCTCGTCGATTCATCGTGAGGTGTCGCTTCAGTTTGTTCAGAGAGATGTTTGCTTCCGCGCCCGCAGGTCATCGAAACATTTTACGGCTACGACGAAGACGTGTTGGTGGACTCGGACGGATCGTCCTTGTCTTTTCACACCGACAGAACCCCCGACACGGAACCCGAAGAGGTAGCCCGCCATTTCTGCCAGCGTATTGGCACCAAACATTCCTCTTCAGCCTGGAATCGGACTCGTCTTTGCGTCGCGGGTGCTTTGTCGCCGGTCTGACTGATTCTGGTACTAGTGCTGTGTTGCATTGGTGTGTGCATGAAGAGGCGGAGCTTCGCTACCGCCAGCTGACGCAAGAATATCAAGCGCTGCAACGAGCCTACGCTCTGCTAGCCCAGACCAGCGAAAGGGGACTACGACGCCGAGAAGGAGATCAAGGTGGCGCCCCTTCCCGCAACCCCCGGCCGGGTCGCAGCCTCCCCGTTCTCACCCAGCCTCGGGTGTTCTCTGGTCTGAAAGGAGGAGGAGGAGCCTCCCTCCTCCTCCTTTCAGACCAGAGAAAAGCTGATGGTAGAAATGGGTCACTATCAAAGCAGAGTAGCAGATCTGGAGTCAGCGCTGAAGCAACAAGGACAGGTAAGCTCATCAATGAGCACACCTTTTTCTCAGACAAAATAGCTACATTCTTCAGTCACTCATCCGTCTGGCATTACTGGACCAACCCCCCCCCCCCCCCCCCCCCGAACGTGGCTGGGAAAATGCGGAGAAAAGCAAATGTCATTTTCCAGTCAACCAAAGAATTTGTGGATGAAAATGACACAACATTCCAAAGCTGTCCACGCGTTTGTCTCTTCTAGAATGTCAAGTGGGTGGAGGAGAAGCAGCTGCTGCGTCAGAGCAATCAGCAGTTGGCCGAAAAGGTGACGGAAAGAAAGGCGCTGGGCGGAGTCGCTTGGCGTCACACCTGTCGGGAAGCCCCGCAGATGAGGTCTGACTGTCTTTTCAGGTCAGGCGGATGGAGGCGGAAGAAGCGCGTCTGAAAGAGCACATCCAGGATATCCGAGACCCAAACGAACTGCTTGAGTTCCGCATCCTGGAGCTGGAGGTGGGAAGACTCGCACAAGCGTGTTGAGGCCAGAGATGTGACGGACGGACGGACGGACGGACGGATGCATGCCTCTGCCTTTCAGGAGAGGGAGTGGCGCTCCCCCGTCTTGAAGTTTCTGCAAGTCCGTTTCCCAGACGGCCTCAGCCCTTTGCAGATCTACTGCGAGGCCGAGGGCGTGAGCGTAGGTAAGGCGTCCCTCGCAACCCTAACCTTAACCCGAGGTCCCAGAACACCTTACATTGCTCCTTGCGCCTTTCCCCCGGACATCGTCATCAGTGATCTGATGAAGAAGCTGGACATCCTGGGCTATAACGCCGTAAGTGTATGTCGAACTCCTTATGTTCGCACTCCACGAGACTCGGCGGCTCAAATGTGACTTTTGGAAGGCTTTGCGCTGAAAGAAGCTTGTTGACGCTGTGCCTTTGGGCTCTTGCAGAATCTCACCAACGAGGAGCAGGTGGTCGTGATTCACGCCAGGACCCTTCTCACCCTAGCCGAGAAGGTAACGCGCACGTCCACGCACGCTCTCGCATTCTGCTTATGTGACAGCAGCCTTTCCTCAGTGGTTAGAATACATCAAAGTGATCAAGTCAGCACTTCAACAGAAGATGTTGGACATTGAAAGTGAGAAGGTAGACAGACACGCGACATCAGCCAAGGGGAACTCCGGCAATGTGCCCCAACAATTCTGACCTTGAGCTGTGCTAGGATATGTTCTGCAAGCAGAAGGGCTACCTGGATGAAGAGTTGGACTTCAGGAAGTGTTCCATGGACCAGGCTCATAAGGTAAGCCGCCCTCAAATCTCCCGCCGGACCACTGATGGACGAGGATTGCGGCCCAGAGGATCCTGGAGCTGGAGGCCATGTTGTACGAGGCGCTACCGCAGCGGGACTGCCCCGCCACGGACGGCGAAAAAGCCAGCCACGCTGGCGTGAATGACGTGCTGACGGCGGATCAGAGAGAAGAGCTTAGGAGCGCCGTGGACCAATGGAAGCGAGCCCTGATGTGCGAGTTGAGGGAGCGCGACGCTTGCATCCTCCAAGAGAGAATGGATCTGCTGCACAGCGCGCAACAGGTAAGGGCCCAAAGCCAGCCCGGCACTTACTTGCACGCTTACTGGCTTTTGAATGCCACTTTCCATTTGTCCGTCCTAGAGGAACAAAGAGCTGAAAGAATTCATCGAAGCTCAGAAGAGACAAATCAAACAATTGGAGGAGAAGTTTCTGTTTCTCTTTCTATTCTTCTCCTTGGCCTTCATTCTGTGGCCCTAACACCAGCTGGTGAGTGAGCTCCAGCGGCACCGCACTCGACACCTCCGATACACTGCCAGCCGGTCTCAGACGTTGGCAGACGCTCCGATGCCAACGTATACCCCCCGCCACGGTGACAGAGGCACCGCGTCACACCGGCGCTCATCCAATCAGAAGGCAGGAAAAGCAAATTCACATGCAGGGCACTTTTGAACCAGAAGAGAGCGCCACAAAAAACGGTTGTTGCCCCAAACGCGCACTAAAAAGGGTCAGAATAACAAGAGTCCCACTGGCCAGCCGGGGCCACCCGTGCAGCTGTTTCTTCAGGGGGGAAAAAAATTGGAGTCACCGGTGAGTACATTTTGCATTTAGCTCTGCTTTTCTGCTTCTGTCTTCAAGTGTGTGGCATCCTGCGATCAAAGATTCAGCCAACCCCAAAGCGGTTGACCTCAACGTCCCACCACCATGCCTACCAGAGCAGGTGACGTGATGCTTTGGACATCCTTCCGTCTCAGATGCCCAAAAGTACTCTTTGCCACATCTGCGGCAATACGGTGTCTTTTCAAAGGTGCAAATAAATCCAGCGTGGGCGGAACACGCACGTCTTCGGTTTTTCCCGCTTTGTTTGTGTGACAGCTGTTGTGAAAATTTTATACAAATAAAGTTGTATAGTACAGGTTTGGCCAAGCCGCAACTCCCGAACCGCATGCGGCTCTTTTATGTTCATATCAACATTTGTGTGTGTGTGTGTGTGTGTGTGTGGGGGGGGGGTTGTGCGTGTTGGCTTCACTTGAGTTCAATTTGGTATTTTGGTCAAAAGCGCATGTGGTGAAATTCCACAAAGTAGGATGGGCAAACACATTTCTTTAAACTATGAGTGTCAATTGGGCTCTCGAAATGGCAGGGAAAAGATGCACAGCAAAACGAAAATACGTAGATGAACACAGGACGTTTTAATCAGAGTGGGAAAGTTTCTATTTTTTGTTGAACGTGATGGCAAACCATTCTGCCTGATATGTCAGACCTCAGCGCATTGCAAAGATTCAAATCTTCAGCGCCATGCACTTCAGCTCACTCCATGCTAACATTGATCAGGCGTCGAACCCGCATCATCATGCTTAAGAGGTGGCCATGCTAACCAGTGCGCCATTATGTCAACGCATAATAACTAAGTCTACTGGTCAAAACAGCGGTTACTATATGACGTCGCTACGTCGTGGTCACGTGACGCAGACAAGACGTCAATGGACGTGGGCAGAGTTAACTTGTTTAAAAGGGAGTAGGCAGAAGAAATATTTAATTTATTTAAATCTATTTTGAGTGCACACCATTATGCCAATGCATAACAACTGTAAATCTACTAAACAAAACAGCGGTTGCTATATGACATCTGCCACGTCGTGGTCACGTGACATACGTGACGTCGATGGGCGTAACTTTCGCCGGAATTCAAATCCGCGGGGAGAGTTAACTTGTTTAAAAGAGAGTGGGCAGAAGAATTATTTAATTTATTTAAATCTATTTGGTGTGTGCGCCATTATGTCAATGCATAACAACTGTAAGTCTACTAAACAAAACAGCGGTTGCTATATGACGTCTGCCACGTCGTGGTCACGTGACGCGGACGTGACGTCGACGCCTACTTTACATCCCACCGATCACAGGACCCCTCGGCTGCATAACCGTGCCCCCTTCCCAACCAATCGGATTTGCTATACGCGAAAACGACGCCAATGGAAAGAGCTTCCGCCCAAATTTAAATCCGTGGGCGTGGCTCGCAGCAGGAAGTAGGAAAATGGCGGCGATGTTGACAAAGACACAGCGGATGGTAACATACGACTAACAAGAGAAATATTTTTATTTTCTGCTTGCAACTGGACCGTCCAGAGCGTACACGGTAAGTACAACTCATCGTTTTTAAAAAGAAGTACTTTTGTTGCCCTGAAAAGCGAGTGAGCGTGGCGTTTGTGGGGGACGTCGAATTTCGACGATTCTTTCTGGTCAACGGTTGTAAATGATTGTGTTGATTAAAAAAGAAAACTTGATGTAACTCTACTTTTAACTGCCGTTTCAGATAGATTTGGAATTGCATCACATCCAATTTTGCCTAGAGCGTACACGGTAAGTAACACTCGTTGTGTTTAAGGAGATTTACGTTTGTAATAGCAGAAGTGTAGCCGCGTTGCGTTGTACGTGTGAATGTTGGTCCGGGCGAAATGTTAATGTTTAATTTCATTCCTTTAGGTTCCACGGTGTTTGTTGGCTGCAAGTTTTCCACTGCAAGAAGAGGCTCATATCATTGACCAGGAGCGAGCTACAATGGTGAGTAGCCATAACATTTATGTTAAACACTTCCTATTTCATGTCTAACAGTACTTGATTTAACAAATAACCATAAATAAATACAGTGTGGGCACTGAAGTTAACATATGTGATTATACTGCCTAATCTGTCACCGAGTAGATTGTTGCAAAGTAATATAAGATCCAAAGTTGTAATTCAGAATAGTTTTCAAAAGAAGGCCATTAGAATTATATACAAGTCTGATTACCCTGAACAAGCTATTAATTAAATCACAAATTCTTCAATTCAAAGATTTGGTAGATTATCAGACAAATAATGTCTAACAGTAATTGATTTAACACATCACGATAAGTAGATTGAGTGTGGGCACTCTCAAGTTAACATATGTGATTATACTGCCTAATCTGTTACAGAGTATGTTGTTGCCAAGTAATGTAGAATAGATCCAAAGTAGTAATCCAGAATAGTTTTGAAGAGGCCATTAGAATGATAAACAAATCTGATTACCTTGAACATAATAACAAGCTAAGTGTTTAATATGTCCTATGAAGTCAAAATTGGGCACCATCATGTGGTGAAATTTGGAATTGCATCACATCCAATTTTGCCTGGGAACAAACAGATTACATAAATCTTAGTTTTGAATAAGCCACTCCTTCTCAAACAAGTAAACTCTGCCCATTTTGCGCAGTAGATGTTCTGTTAATATCTAGTATTTATACAAAGTCATAATTTAAATTGCTTTCAACCTTCATTCATCGGTTCAACCAACATTACTCGCTCTTATTACCAACTTGTATTGATTTAACTAAGCGTTTAATACTTCCTATCAGGTCTCAAATCGAGATTTGGCAAAATACAATTTCAGCAAATCCAATTTTGCCAGGGAACAAAAATAGATTAAATAAACTAAATAAGTCCTCTTCCCATTAAATAAATCAGAAAAGTCTGTCTTGTAACCAGTCCTCTTCAAACAAGTAAAGTCTGCCCATTTTGTGCCGTAGATTTTGTGTCTATGCCTAGTATTTAAACAAAATCATAATTTAAACGACTTCTTTCCTTCATTCACTTTGGAAATTTGGAATTGCAGCAAATCGAATTTTGGCAGGGAACAAAAATAGATCAATTAAACTAAATAAGTCTTCTTCCCATTAAATAAATTAAAAAAGTCTGTCTTGTAACCAGTCCTTTTCAAACAAGTAAAGTCTGCCCATTTTGTGCCGTCGATTTTGTGTTAATGCCTAGTATTTATACAAAATCATAATTTAAAGGACTTCATTCCTTCATTCACTTTGGAAATTTGGAATTGCAGCACATCAAATTTTGCCTGGGAAGAAAAGTAGATTAAATAAATTTAATAAGTCTTACTACTTCCCATTAAATAAATTAAATACGTCTTACTTGTTCCCACTCCTTTTCAAAACAGTAGTTTAAAACGAGGGCCCTTCACTCAATCTTTAACCTCAACCCCGCACGTTGTGTTGTATCTGTGAATGTTGGTTGTGGCCAAATGATAGTTTTCTTTCATTCGTTTAGGTTCCAAGAAAACTTGATGTAACTCTACTTTTAACTGCCGTTTCAGATAAGCGGGTATTACGTCGCAGTCAAATGCCGCGGATATGACGTAATTGCCCGAACCTCCGCCAAAATTCAAATCTGTTGGCGCGATGGCCGTGAGCCACTGAGCAGCGACGATTATCAACAGAAATATCTTTATTTTCTGCTTGCAACTGGACCGTCTAGAGCGTACACGGTAAGTAACACTCATTGTGTTTAAGGAGATTTACGTTTGTAATAGCAGAAGTGTAGCCGCGTTGCGTTGTACGTGTGAAAATTGGTCGAGGCGAAATGTTAATGTTTAATTTCATTCCTTTAGGTTCCACGGTGTTTGTTGGCTGCAAGTTTTCCACTGCAAGAAGAGGCTCGTATCATTGACCAGGAGCGAGCTACAATGGTGAGTAGCCATAACATTTATGTTAAACACTTCCTATTTCATGTCTAACAGTACTTGATTTAACAAATAACCATAAATAAATACAGTGTGGGCACTGAAGTTAACATATGTGATTATACTGCCTAATCTGTCACGGAGTAGATTGTTGCAAAGTAATATAAGATCCAAAGTTGTAATTCAGAATAGTTTTCAAAAGAAGGCCATTAGAATTATATACAAGTCTGATTACCCTGAACAAGCTATTAATTAAATCACAAATTCTTCAATTCAAAGATTTGGTAGATTATCAGACAAATAATGTCTAACAGTAATTGATTTAACACATCACGATAAGTAGATTGAGTGTGGGCACTCTCAAGTTAACATATGTGATTATACTGCCTAATCTGTTACAGAGTATGTTGTTGCCAAGTAATGTAGAATAGATCCAAAGTAGTAATCCAGAATAGTTTTGAAGAGGCCATTAGAATGATAAACAAATCTGATTACCTTGAACATAATAACAAGCTAAGTGTTTAATATGTCCTATGAAGTCAAAATTGGGCACCATCATGTGGTGAAATTTGGAATTGCATCACATCCAATTTTGCCTGGGAACAAACAGATTACATAAATCTTAGTTTTGAATAAGCCACTCCTTCTCAAACAAGTAAACTCTGCCCATTTTGAGCAGTAGATGTTCTGTTAATATCTAGTATTTATACAAAGTCATAATTTAAATTGCTTTCAACCTTCATTCATCGGTTCAACCAACATTACTCGCTCTTATTACCAACTTGTATTGATTTAACTAAGCGTTTAATACTTCCTATCAGGTCTCAAATCGAGATTTGGCAAAATACAATTTCAGCAAATCCAATTTTGCCAGGGAACAAAAATAGATTAAATAAACTAAATAAGTCCTCTTCCCATTAAATAAATCAGAAAAGTCTGTCTTGTAACCAGTCCTCTTCAAACAAGTAAAGTCTGCCCATTTTGTGCCGTAGATTTTGTGTCTATGCCTAGTATTTAAACAAAATCATAATTTAAACGACTTCTTTCCTTCATTCACTTTGGAAATTTGGAATTGCAGCAAATCGAATTTTGGCAGGGAACAAAAATAGATCAATTAAACTAAATAAGTCTTCTTCCCATTAAATAAATTAAAAAAGTCTGTCTTGTAACCAGTCCTTTTCAAACAAGTAAAGTCTGCCCATTTTGTGCCGTCGATTTTGTGTTAATGCCTAGTATTTATACAAAATCATAATTTAAAGGACTTCATTCCTTCATTCACTTTGGAAATTTGGAATTGCAGCACATCAAATTTTGCCTGGGAAGAAAAGTAGATTAAATAAATTTAATAAGTCTTACTACTTCCCATTAAATAAATTAAATACGTCTTACTTGTTCCCACTCCTTTTCAAAACAGTAGTTTAAAACGAGGGCCCTTCACTCAATCTTTAACCCCAACCCCGCACGTTGTGTTGTATCTGTGAATGTTGGTTGTGGCCAAATGATAGTTTTCTTTCATTCGTTTAGGTTCCAAGAAAACTTGATGTAACTCTACTTTTAACTGCCGTTTCAGATAAGCGGGTATTACGTCGCAGTCATGTGCCGTGGATATGACGTAATTGCCCGAACCTCCGCCAAAATTCAAATCTGTTGGCGCGATGGCCGTGAGCCACTGAGCAGCGACGATTATCAACAGAAATATCTTTATTTTCTGCTTGCAACTGGACCGTCTAGAGCGTACACGGTAAGTAACACTCATTGTGTTTAAGGAGATTTACGTTTGTAATAGCAGAAGTGTAGCCGCGTTGCGTTGTACGTGTGAAAATTGGTCGAGGCGAAATGTTAATGTTTAATTTCATTCCTTTAGGTTCCACGGTGTTTGTTGGCTGCAAGTTTTCCACTGCAAGAAGAGGCTCGTATCATTGACCAGGAGCGAGCTACAATGGTGAGTAGCCATAACATTTATGTTAAACACTTCCTATTTCATGTCTAACAGTACTTGATTTAACAAATAACCATAAATAAATACAGTGTGGGCACTGAAGTTAACATATGTGATTATACTGCCTAATCTGTCACGGAGTAGATTGTTGCAAAGTAATATAAGATCCAAAGTTGTAATTCAGAATAGTTTTCAAAAGAAGGCCATTAGAATTATATACAAGTCTGATTACCCTTAACATAACAACAAGCTATTAATTAAATCACAAATTCTTCAATTCAAAGATTTGGTAGATTATCAGACAAATAATGTCTAACAGTAATTGATTTAACACATCACGATAAGTAGATTGAGTGTGGGCACTCTCAAGTTAACAGATATGATTATACTGCCTAATCTGTTACAGAGTATGTTGTTGCCAAGTAATGTAGAATAGATCCAAAGTAGTAATCCAGAATAGTTTTGAAGAGGCCATTAGAATAATAAACAAATCTGATTACCTTGAACATAATAACAAGCTAAGTGTTTAATATGTCCTATGAAGTCAAAATTGGGCACCATCATGTGGTGAAATTTGGAATTGCATCACATCCAATTTTGCCTGGGAACAAACAGATTAAATAAATCTTAGTTTTGAATAAGCCACTCCTTCTCAAACAAGTAAACTCTGCCCATTTCGCGCAGTAGATGTTCTGTTAATATCTAGTATTTATACAAAGTCATAATTTAAATTGCTTTCAACCTTCATTCATCGGTTCAACCAACATTACTCGCTCTTATTACCAACTTGTATTGATTTAACTAATCGTTTAATACTTCCTATCAGGTCTCAAGGCAAGATTTGGCAAAATACAATTTCAGCAAATCCAATTTTGCCAGGGAACAAAAATAGATTAAATAAACTAAATAAGTCTTCTTCCCATTAAATAAATCAGAAAAGTCTGTCTTGTAACCAGTCCTCTTCAAACAAGTAAAGTCTGCCCATTTTGTGCCGTAGATTTTGTGTCTATGCCTAGTATTTAAACAAAATCATAATTTAAACGACTTCTTTCCTTCATTCACTTTGGAAATTTGGAATTGCAGCAAATCGAATTTTGCCAGGGAACAAAAATAGATCAATTAAACGAAATAAGTCTTCTTCCCATTAAATAAATTAAAAAAGTCTGTCTTGTAACCAGTCCTTTTCAAACAAGTAAAGTCTGCCCATTTTGTGCCGTCGATTTTGTGTTAATGCCTAGTATTTATACAAAATCATAATTTAAAGGACTTCATTCCTTCATTCACTTTGGAAATTTGGAATTGCAGCACATCAAATTTTGCCTGGGAAGAAAAGTAGATTAAATAAAGTTAATAAGTCTTACTACTTCCCATTAAATAAATTAAATACGTCTTACTTGTTCCCACTCCTTTACAAAAAAGTAGTTTAAAACGAGGTCCCTTCACTCAACCTTTAACCCTATTTATTCACCTTCTAGGCTAAGTGTTAAAGGCTAAGTGTTAAAGGCTAAGTGTTAAAGGCTAAGTGTTAGAGGCTAAGTGCCAGAGGCTAGGCGCCAGAGGCGAGTTTTTGTGGGCTGAAGTTTTAGTGGGGTTAGTGTGAATACAATCCAAAAGAATACAACAGAATACAATACAATAGAATATAATACATAGATTAAATTCAATAGCTCTTACTACTTCCCATTAAATAAATTAAATACGTCTTACTTGTTCCCAATCCTTTTCAAAAAAGTAGTTTAAAACGAGGGCCCTTCACTCAACCTTTAACCTCAACCCCGCACGTCACATTGTGTTGTATCTGTGAATGTTGGTTGTGGCCAAATGATAGTTTTCTTTCATTCGTTTAGGTTCCACGGTGTTTGTTGGCTATGTTTTCCACTGTCAGAAGGATGAAAATACAAAGTACAACGCTTGGACGTGGGCGAAGACGTCACCGGTGAGTCCTTCCTTCCTATTTATTTACCTTCTAGATGCTAGAGGCTAAGTGTTAGAGGCTAAGTGTTAGAGGCTAAGTGTTAAACACAATACGAACAACACAACGATACTGCACTGAACAACACGATACCGCACTGAGAAACACGATACCGCACTGAACAACACGATACCGCACTGAACAACACCATGCCGCACTGAACACCATGCCACACTGAACAACACCATCCCGCACTGAACAACACCATGCCGCACTAAACACCATGCCGCACTGAACAACACCATGCCTCACTGAACGACACCATGCCGCACTGAAAGACACCATGCCGCACTGAACGACACCATGCCGCACTGAAAGACACCATCCCGCACTGAACACCATGCCGCACTGAACAACACCATCCTGCACTGAACAACACCATCCCGCACTGAACAACACCATGCCGCACTGAACAACATTATGCCGCACTGAACATTATGCCGCACTGAACAACACCATGCCGCACTGAAGAACACCATGCCGCACTGAACAACATTATGCCGCACTGAACAACACCATGCCGCACTGAACAACACCATGCCGCACTGAACAACACCATGCCGCACTGAACAACATTATGCCGCACTGAACAACACCATGCCGCACTGAACAACACCATCCTGCACTGAACAACACCATTCCGCATTGAACACCATGCCGCACTGAACAACACCATCCCGCACTGAACAACACCATCCCGCACTGAACAACACCATGCCGCACTGAACAACACCATGCCGCACTGAACAACACCATCCTGCACTGAACAACACCATCCCGCACTGAACAACACCATGCCGCATTGAACAACACCATGACGCACTGAACAACACCATCCTGCACTGAACAACACCATGCCGCACTGAACAACACCATGCCGCACTGAACAACACCATGCCGCACTGAACAACATTATGCCGCACTGAACAACATTATGCCGCACTAAACAACATTATGTCGCACTGAACAACACCATGCCGCACTGAACAACACCATGCTGCACTGAACAACATTATGCCGCACTGAACAACACGATCCCGCATTGAACAACACCATCCCGCAGTGAACAACACCATGCCGCATTGAACAACACCATGCCGCACTGAACAACACCATGCTGCACTGAACAACATTATGCTGCACTGAACAACACGATCCTGCATTGAACAACACCATGCCGCACTGAACAACACCATCCTGCACTGAACAACACCTTTCCACACTGAACAACACCATGCCGCACTGAACAACATTATGCCGCACTGAACAACACCATGCCGCACTGAACAACACCATGCCGCACTGAACAACACCATGCCGCACTGAACAACACCATGCCGCAATGAACAACACCATCCCGCACTGAACAACACCATGCCGCATTGAACAACACCATGCCGCACTGAACAACACCATCCCGCACTGAACAACACCACCCCGCACTGAACAACACCATCCCGCATTGAACAACACCATCCCGGACTGAACAACACCATGCCGCACTGAACAACACCATGCCGCACTGAACAACACCATTCCGCACTGAACAACACCATGCCGCACTGAACAACACCATGCCGCACTGAACAACACCATGCCGCACTGAACAACATTATGCCGCACTGAACAACACCATGCCGCACTGAACAACACCATCCCGCACTGAACAACACCATGCCGCATTGAACAACACCATGCCGCACTGAACAACACCATCCTGCACTGAACAACACCATCCCGCAGTGAACAACACCATGCCGCACTGAAACACATTATGGCGCACTGAACAACATTATGCCTTACTGAACAACACCATGCCGCACTGAACAACACCATGCCGCACTGAACAACACCATGCCGCACTGAACAACATTATGCCGCACTGAACAACATTATGCCGCACTGAACAACACCATGCCGCACTGAACAACACCATGCCGCACTGAACAACACCATGCCGCACTGAACAACACGACGTCGCACTGAACAACACGACGCCGCACAGAACAACACGACGCCGCACAGAATAACACAATACCACACAGAACAACACAATACCGCACAAACAGTTTTAGATAATATTACGTCGCAGTCATGTGACGCGGACATGACGTCAATAGGCGGAACTCACGGCAAAATTATAATCCGTGGGCGTGGCTTGCAACAGGAAGTAGGAAAGCGGCAGTTCTGGCAAACAAGACACAGCGGTTAGTAACACGATGACTAACAAGGCAAATATTTTTGTTTTCAGCTTGCAACTTGACCGTCTAGAGCGTACAAGGTAATTACAACTGTTTTTTTTTTGCCCTGAAAAGCGAGGGAGTGTGGCGTTTGGGAGGAATGTCGAACTCGGCGTCTGCTTCCAGCCACAGACGCCAAATTTCGACGATTATTTCGACTGGTCAACGGTTGTAAATTATTGCGTTGACTAAAAACTTTATTTAACTCTACTCTTAACTTTGCCGTTTCAGATATGCGGGTATTACACCGCGGAAATGACGTCAATAGGCTGAACTCTCGCCAAAATTCAAATCTGTGGGCGCAATGGCCTTGAGCGAGACACCGGATACAAACACGACGATTATCAACAGAAATATCTTTATTTTCTGCTTGCAAGTGGACCGTCTAGAGCGTACACGGTAAGTACAACTCATTGTGTTTAAAAAGATTTACGTTTGTGTAGTTTGCGTTGCGTTGTATCTGTGAATGTTGGTTGAGGCTAAATGTTAATGTTTAATTTCATTCCTTTAGGTTCCACGGTGTTTGTTGGCTGTATGTTTTCCACTGCAAGAAGAGGCTCGTATCATTGACCAGCAGGAGCTACAATGGTGAGTACCCCTTTCGTCTTCCATTTATGTTAAACACTTCCTATTTCATGTCTAACAGTACTCGATTTAACAAATAACCATAAATAAATACAGTGTGGGCAGTCACGTTAACATATGTGATTATCCTGCCTAATATGTTTATCACAAATATGTCACTAATCACTAATATGTTTATTTGTTTATCACAACACCTTTGGACCTTCAGCAATCGATTATTTACCTTCATCTACATAGAGACAGAACGATGGTGTCTTAAACATCTCATTCATTTCACCAAATAACTTCACGCAGGTGGATAACGGCCGTCTCGGTCACGCTATGTTGCGTGATGCAGTTTTGAAGAACCAAATGCATTTATTCAATGAATAAGTCAAGCTAGTTCTATGTTTATGATGTTTTAAGTTACGGTAGCGATTGAAGTTGAGTTCGAAGCCAGTGGAAAACAGCGCTGCGTTTGTGCTCTCCAGGTACAAATGTTGTGATCTCTGACTGACGACCGGGCGAGACTCGAGTAAGAGATGTCCAAACAAGCTCCGGCAGGGCGGGCCAAGGCGGAGCGAACGGACGCCCTTCAGGCCGCCAATGACGAGCTGAGAACCAAACTGATGGACGTCCAGTTAGAACTTCAGCAGGAGAAGAACAAGGTGAAAACCTCAACAGACAGACACTGCCTGCCTCCCTGCCTGCCTCCCTGCCTGCCTCCCTGCCTGCCTCCCTCCCTCCCAGTTTTCCCGATGTAGATTAGACATGCGTGTGCCATGACTGTGTCAGCCTACATCAACAAATGCACCGAGGACGTCAGCACCACTAAGAATATCATCACCCGGGGCAACCAACGACCCTGGATGACTGAGGAGGTACGTCAAACGCTACGAGCGCGGAACTCTGCCTTCAAGTCTGGCGACAAGGAGACACTGAGGACAGCGAGAGCCAACTTGAACCGTGCCATCAGGATAGCGAAGCGAGACCGCAGTCGAAAATTTCAGGATCGTTTCCACGACGTCAAAAACATCAGGAGTATGTGGCAAGGCATACGGGCGATTACAGACTACAACTCACCCTCCCCCCCCCCGGTGGGTGTAGTTGATGCTGACTTTCTAAATGGTCTAAATAACTTCTTTGGGAGGTTCGAGGCACTAAACGGCACTCCAGCAGTTAAAACTGTCCCCCATCAGGAAGAGGAGGTACTCTGCCTTGACTCCGCCGATGTGTTGAAGACCCTGAGGAGAGTCAACCCCTGTAAGGCCCCTGGCCCCGACAACATTCCTGGGCGTGTGTTCAGGGAATGTGCAAGTCATCTGGCTGGGGTCATCACAGACATTTTTAACACCTCGCTGGGCCAAGCCACAGTGCCGGCGTGCTTTAAGACTGCCTCCATCATTCCGGTGCCGAAGAAACCTCAAATCACCTCATTTAATGATTACCGGCCTGTTGCACTGACTCCGGTTATGATGAAGTGCTTCGAAAGGCTGCTTAAAGGTCACATCGTTTCCAGACTCCCCCTATTATTTGACCCGTTCCAGTTTGCCGACCGGCAAAACCGCTCCACTCAGGACGCCATCTCCTCCGTTCTTCACCTGAGCCTGGCTCACCTGGAGGAGAAGAACACCCATGTGCGGAGGCTGTTCCTGGACTTCAGCTCAGCGTTTAACACCATCATCCCACAGCATCTGGTAGGAAAATTGGAACACCTGGGCTTCAACACCCCCCTTCGCAACTGGCTGCTAGACTTCCTCACCAACAGACCTCAGTCAGTCCGGGTCGGACAGAACACCTCTGATGTCATCACCCTCAGCACAGGCTCCCTTCAGGGCTGCGTCCTGAGCCCCCTGCTGTGCACCCTGATGACACACGACTGCGTCCTCAGGTTCACCACCAATCACATCGTGAAGTCAGCAGACGACACAACGGTGGTGGGGCTCATCAGAGACAACAACGACCTGGACTACAGAGAGGAGGTGGAGCAGCTGGTGGGCTGGTGCAGAGAAAACAGCCTGATCCTGAATGAGGAGAAGATGAAGGAGATCATCGTCGACTTCAGGAAAAAACAGCCTCACCACGCTCCACTGATCATCAACAGCTCAGCTGTGGAGGTGGTCAGCACCACCAAATTCCTGGGGGTCCACATCACAGAAGACCTCACCTGGACTATGAACACTACGGCACTGGTCAAGAGGGCACAGAAGCGCTAGTACTTCCTGCGGAGGATGAGGAGAGCCCACCTGCCCCCACCCATCATGAGGACGTTCTACAGGAGCACCATAGAGAGCATTCTGACAAGCTGTCTCTCTGTGTGGTGTGGAGGCTGCACCGCCTCCGATTGGAAGAACGTGAGGAGAGTGGTGAGGACAGCAGAGAGGATCATAGGGGCTCCTCTTCCCTCCATTCAGGACATTTCATCTCAGCGCTGCATGTCCCGTGCCCGTAACATCATCAATGACCCATCACACCCCCACCATGGACTGTTCTCCCTGCTGCCCTCTGGGAAGAGGTTTGCAGCATCCGCTGCAGGTCCACCAGGTTCTGCAACAGCTTTTTCCCTGCTGTCATCAGACTGTTGAACACTAGAACTGTTGAGCTCTAAACTGAACTCTGCATCACACATTCACAGAACTGTACTTTATGACACTACGGACCTCTATCTTGCACTATCTCGCACTACCAACTTTACTGAACTAGTATAAACCCTTTAAATAGAAGTTTAATACATGGTTTAGCATTCCTCTGCACACTCTTGAATACTGTTTTGCCTACTTGCACTATTGCATAATTATCACTGCTGCACTTTATACTTATTTTTAATATATATATATATATATATATATAGTATATATGTATATATATATATTTTCATAGGATATGTTACTTCTATTCAACTGCAATATCACTACTTTGTTGTAAGACGTATGCAACGGAATTTCGTTTTGTATGCACCATGTGCAGACAAGATGACAATAAAGTTTGTCTAAGTCTAAGTCATGTCAGGTCAGCTGTCTGGAGAGAGAGAGAAGTCAGGACCTGCGGGCGGAGCACCACCGTGCCACCGCCGCCATGACGGAACTCAAAAGCAAACTCCATGAGGAGAAGCAGAAAGAGTTAGCCATTACCAGGGAGACATTACTGCGGCAGCATGAAATGGAGCTGATGAGAGTGATCAAAATCAAAGATGGAGAGATCCAGCGACTGAATGCCTTGGTCCTCAGCCTGAGGGACGGCTCCATGGACAAGGTGATCCGCTCTATCCGTGTCTGACTATCCGCACGCCACGTCGGGCTTCGATGCGGCCGCTACCGTATTGTGTAGCTTGTCCCCAGTAAGCGTCGCGGCGCTCCGTTGCGGTCTCAACGGCCCGGTGTGGCGCAATGTCTGCTCAGGTGAGGAGGGGGGGCGCTTTGCTGGCGGAGGTGGAGGAGACGCGGCGGTGTCGGGAGACCGAGCGGTGTCGCCTCCACCAGGAGCGCGGAAGAAGCCCTGGCAGCGGCCCAGCAGGCCTGGCAGTCCCGAGCGGCCGAGCTCCGATCGGCTCATCACCAGCATCGGGAGGAGCTGAGCCGAACCAAGAGAGACTGCGAGAGGGAGATCCGCCGACTGGTAGGACTGATCAGATGCGCGGTGCGTGGCTATGTTCCCAATTTCGTTGTATACCTGCAGTGCAATGACACCTAAGGCATTCTATTCTATTCTATTTCACAAGAAGAAAATGTCCGGTTGCTCGCTTCGCTTTTGTCACAGCAAAGGTGTTCTAGTCGATTCATGACTTAGTTCGTTGCTGGAGGAAGGTAGCACAAAAACAGTTTTGAACTTTGAACGAGTGCTTGTGTGTGTGTGTTGCGGGGCGTTTTCAGTCTCAGGAGGATCGGGACACGCGACGGTTTCATCTGAAAATCGCTGAGCTCAGCGCAGTCATCAGGAAACTGGAGGATCGAAACGCCCCGCTTTCTGAAGAGCGCAATGAACTAGTAATTTATTGACGGCACGCTTGAAGGTTTGCGCTACGTTTGATGCGCGCCATCCAGCGAGGCACCCATTGCGCTTGCTTATTAGTTGAGCGGCGCGGCGAGTCGGTTGCCTAGTAGATGTCTTTTATTGGGAGCCAAAGCCACGATTCCGTTCAAACCGATGCAAAAGGAATGGATACGTTCTGGCCCGCGTGTTGTGCGTCTTTCACATCCCGCACTTCATGCTTGCAGCTAAAGCGACTGAGAGAAACAGAAAGCCAGTTTCTGCCACTCCTGTACAAAAACAAACGCCTGAGCAGGAAGAATGAAGAACTCTCGCTGGTGCTGTGTCGCCTTGAAAACAAAGTGCGCTTTGTCACCCAGGAGAACGAGGAGATGGCAAGCTTGGTAAGTCGACGCGGACAACGGCGGCGTGCCAACAGAGTCCACTGCATTTGTGTTCCACAGAGAAGGCCTAGTTCGCTCAATGACCTGGACCGCGGTTGCGGCCAGCAGGACGGTGAAATGGAGTTCCTTCAAGTTGTGGAGCAGCGGCACATCATCGACGACTTGTCCAAGGTCTTCAGGCAGGCGACTCGGTGCACGTACGGCAGCGCCGCGCTCGCTCGCTGTCGCCAGGAAACCTTTTCCGTCCAAAGCTTGGCCGGCGGCCGCCATCCAAAAAATTGGCCCCTTAAATTCCGACCTTTCAAGCAGGAGCATTGTGCGCACGCGTTTGAACACGCTTTAGACTTGTTTTGCCGTTTTCAGCAGCTCAAAGCTCCCGTTTTGTCAGCGCCTTTGCCACTCGCTGTGCGCTGAAAACGACGGACTTGCCCGGCTGCTCAGCCCGTCAACCATGAGCCGCGAGCGCGACGTCATTGTCCGTAGGCAGCTAGTGGCAAAATGCACCCTGTTAGAGTTGCGCTCGCTCCAACTTATTTTGCAAGAACCACACGGGAGACAAGTAAGTTCTTTTGGACACCTGCAGGTGGAGAGTCCATCCGTTGTACGAATGAAGTCTGACTCTCGGCTCCTGCACGAGCATTTTAATTAAGAGAAACAGGGTGGGTGTAAGAGTGGATTGAATAGAGGAAGCCCTTGACCTCTAGTCAAAACATAGCAAGGGGTGTTTTACGACTTTGTGTAGGAAGGGATAAGCGATAGGGATAAATAAGGGATAAATAATATTATTTATTACAGGTCGCAGTCAAAGTCAAAGCAACACAATGATACGATAAAGATAATCTGGAAAACCCTGACACACCCTGTAGTTGTCACTTTTGGAAAAGACGAGCGTCCCTCCAATCATCGCCGGTGACGTGTTTTTCAGGCTCTGGAGACAGGAGCTCATGTCAGAAATGTCATTGTGAGTCGCGTTTGTTTCTGCGCCGGAGCCGTTCGTTCCCTTTGCATCCAAAGAATCTCAAAGGCGGATTATTTGTGTCGACAGGAGAGAGATTTGCTGCTACGATACCGACGTCGAGAATCTCTGAGGAGGAACAAAGCGTGAGGTCCTGCAAGGTGAGTCTGTTTGTTTGCGGCTGCTTGGTGTTGCGCAAGATGAAATGGCCTTTTTCTCGCTATCGTTCCTCTCGTCGATTCATCGTGAGGTGTCGCTTCAGTTTGTTCAGAGAGATGTTTGCTTCCGCGCCCGCAGGTCATCGAAACATTTTACGGCTACGACGAAGACGTGTTGGTGGACTCGGACGGATCGTCCTTGTCTTTTCACACCGACAGAACCCCGACACGGAACCCGAAGAGGTAGCCCGCCATTTCTGCCAGCGTATTGGCACCAAACATTCCTCTTCAGCCTGGAATCGGACTCGTCTTTGCGTCGCGGGTGCTTTGTCGCCGGTCTGACTGATTCTGGTACTAGTGCTGTGTTGCATTGGTGTGTGCATGAAGAGGCGGAGCTTCGCTACCGCCAGCTGACGCAAGAATATCAAGCGCTGCAACGAGCCTACGCTCTGCTAGCCCAGACCAGCGAAAGGGGACTACGACGCCGAGAAGGAGATCAAGGTGGCGCCCCTTCCCGCAACCCCCGGCCGGGTCGCAGCCTCCCCGTTCTCACCCAGCCTCGGGTGTTCTCTGGTCTGAAAGGAGGAGGAAGAGCCTCCCTCCTCCTCCTTTCAGACCAGAGAAAAGCTGATGGTAGAAATGGGTCACTATCAAAGCAGTGTAGCAGATCTGGAGTCAGCGCTGAAGCAACAAGGACAGGTAAGCTCATCAATGAGCACACCTTTTTCTCAGACAAAATAGCTACATTCTTCAGTCACTCATCCGTCTGGCATTACTGGACCAACCCCCCCCCCCCCCCCCCCCCCCCGAACGTGGCTGGGAAAATGCGGAGAAAAGCAAATGTCATTTTCCAGTCAACCAAAGAATTTGTGGATGAAAATGACACAACATTCCAAAGCTGTCCACGCGTTTGTCTCTTCTAGAATGTCAAGTGGGTGGAGGAGAAGCAGCTGCTGCGTCAGAGCAATCAGCAGTTGGCCGAAAAGGTGACGGAAAGAAAGGCGCTGGGCGGAGTCGCTTGGCGTCACACCTGTCGGGAAGCCCCGCAGATGAGGTCTGACTGTCTTTTCAGGTCAGGCGGATGGAGGCGGAAGAAGCGCGTCTGAAAGAGCACATCCAGGATATCCGAGACCAAAACGAACTGCTTGAGTTCCGCATCCTGGAGCTGGAGGTGGGAAGACTCGCACAAGCGTGTTGAGGCCAGAGATGTGACGGACGGACGGACGGACGGACGGATGCATGCCTCTGCCTTTCAGGAGAGGGAGTGGCGCTCCCCCGTCTTGAAGTTTCTGCAAGTCCGTTTCCCAGACGGCCTCAGCCCTTTGCAGATCTACTGCGAGGCCGAGGGCGTGAGCGTAGGTAAGGCGTCCCTCGCAACCCTAACCTTAACCCGAGGTCCCAGAACACCTTACATTGCTCCTTGCGCCTTTCCCCCGGACATCGTCATCAGTGATCTGATGAAGAAGCTGGACATCCTGGGCTATAACGCCGTAAGTGTATGTCGAACTCCTTATGTTCGCACTCCACGAGACTCGGCGGCTCAAATGTGACTTTTGGAAGGCTTTGCGCTGAAAGAAGCTTGTTGACGCTGTGCCTTTGGGCTCTTGCAGAATCTCACCAACGAGGAGCAGGTGGTCGTGATTCACGCCAGGACCCTTCTCACCCTAGCCGAGAAGGTAACGCGCACGTCCACGCACGCTCTCGCATTCTGCTTATGTGACAGCAGCCTTTCCTCAGTGGTTAGAATACATCAAAGTGACCAAGTCAGCACTTCAACAGAAGATGTTGGACATTGAAAGTGAGAAGGTAGACAGACACGCGACATCAGCCAAGGGGAACTCCGGCAATGTGCCCCAACAATTCTGACCTTGAGCTGTGCTAGGATATGTTCTGCAAGCAGAAGGGCTACCTGGATGAAGAGTTGGACTTCAGGAAGTGTTCCATGGACCAGGCTCATAAGGTAAGCCGCCCTCAAATCTCCCGCCGGACCACTGATGGACGAGGATTGCGGCCCAGAGGATCCTGGAGCTGGAGGCCATGTTGTACGAGGCGCTACCGCAGCGGGACTGCCCCGCCACGGACGGCGAAAAAGCCAGCCACGCTGGCGTGAATGACATGCTGACGGCGGATCAGAGAGAAGAGCTTAGGAGCGCCGTGGACCAATGGAAGCGAGCCCTGATGTGCGAGTTGAGGGAGCGCGACGCTTGCATCCTCCAAGAGAGAATGGATCTGCTGCACAGCGCGCAACAGGTAAGGGCCCAAAGCCAGCCCGGCACTTACTTGCACGCTTACTGGCTTTTGAATGCCACTTTCCATTTGTCCGTCCTAGAGGAACAAAGAGCTGAAAGAATTCATCGAAGCTCAGAAGAGACAAATCAAACAATTGGAGGAGAAGTTTCTGTTTCTCTTTCTATTCTTCTCCTTGGCCTTCATTCTGTGGCCCTAACACCAGCTGGTGAGTGAGCTCCAGCGGCACCGCACTCGACACCTCCGATACACTGCCAGCCGGTCTCAGACGTTGGCAGACGCTCCGATGCCAACGTATACCCCCCGCCACGGTGACAGAGGCACCGCGTCACACCGGCGCTCATCCAATCAGAAGGCAGGAAAAGCAAATTCACATGCAGGGCACTTTTGAACCAGAAGAGAGCGCCACAAAAAACGGTTGTTGCCCCAAACGCGCACTAAAAAGGGTCAGAATAACAAGAGTCCCACTGGCCAGCCGGGGCCACCCGTCCAGCTGTTTCTTCAGGGGGGAAAAAAATTGGAGTCACCGGTGAGTACATTTTGCATTTAGCTCTGCTTTTCTGCTTCTGTCCTCAAGTGTGTGGCATCCTGCGATCAAAGATTCAGCCAACCCCAAAGCGGTTGACCTCAACGTCCCACCACCATGCCTACCAGAGCAGGTGACGTGATGCTTTGGACATCCTTCCGTCTCAGATGCCCAAAAGTACTCTTTGCCACATCTGCGGCAATACGGTGTCTTTTCAAAGGTGCAAATAAATCCAGCGTGGGCGGAACACGCACGTCTTCGGTTTTTCCCGCTTTGTTTGTGTGACAGCTGTTGTGAAAATTTTAAGTTGTATAGTACAGGTTTGGCCAAGCCGCAACTCCCGAACCGCATGCGGCTCTTTTATGTTCATATCAACATTTGTGTGTGTGTGTGTGTGTGTGGGGGGGGGGGGGGTTGTGCGTGTTGGCTTCACTTGAGTTCAATTTGGTATTTTGGTCAAAAGCGCATGTGGTGAAATTCCACAAAGTAGGATGGGCAAACACATTTCTTTAAACTATGAGTGTCAATTGGGCTCTCGAAATGGCAGGGAAAAGATGCACAGCAAAACGAAAATACGTAGATGAACACAGGACGTTTTAATCAGAGTGGGAAAGTTTCTATTTTTTGTTGAACGTGATGGCAAACCATTCTGCCTGATATGTCAGACCTCAGCGCATTTCAAAGATTCAAATCTTCAGCGCCATGCACTTCAGCTCACTCCATGCTAACATTGATCAGGCGTCGAACCCGCATCATCATGCTTAAGAGGTGGCCATGCTAACCAGTGCGCCATTATGTCAACGCATAATAACTAAGTCTACTGGTCAAAACAGCGGTTACTATATGACGTCGCTACGTCGTGGTCACGTGACGCAGACAAGACGTCAATGGACGTGGGCAGAGTTAACTTGTTTAAAAGGGAGTAGGCAGAAGAAATATTTAATTTATTTAAATCTATTTTGAGTGCACACCATTATGCCAATGCATAACAACTGTAAATCTACTAAACAAAACAGCGGTTGCTATATGACATCTGCCACGTCGTGGTCACGTGACATACGTGACGTCGATGGGCGTAACTTTCGCCGGAATTCAAATCCGCGGGGAGAGTTAACTTGTTTAAAAGAGAGTGGGCAGAAGAATTATTTAATTTATTTAAATCTATTTGGTGTGTGCGCCATTATGTCAATGCATAACAACTGTAAGTCTACTAAACAAAACAGCGGTTGCTATATGACGTCTGCCACGTCGTGGTCACGTGACGCGGACGTGACGTCGACGCCTACTTTACATCCCACCGATCACAGGACCCCTCGGCTGCATAACCGTGCCCCCTTCCCAACCAATCGGATTTGCTATACGCGAAAACGACGCCAATGGAAAGAGCTTCCGCCCAAATTTAAATCCGTGGGCGTGGCTCGCAGCAGGAAGTAGGAAAATGGCGGCGATGTTGACAAAGACACAGCGGATGGTAACATACGACTAACAAGAGAAATATTTTTATTTTCTGCTTGCAACTGGACCGTCCAGAGCGTACACGGTAAGTACAACTCATCGTTTTTAAAAAGAAGTACTTTTGTTGCCCTGAAAAGCGAGTGAGCGTGGCGTTTGTGGGGGACGTCGAATTTCGACGATTCTTTCTGGTCAACGGTTGTAAATGATTGTGTTGATTAAAAAAGAAAACTTGATGTAACTCTACTTTTAACTGCCGTTTCAGATAGATTTGGAATTGCATCACATCCAATTTTGCCTAGAGCGTACACGGTAAGTAACACTCGTTGTGTTTAAGGAGATTTACGTTTGTAATAGCAGAAGTGTAGCCGCGTTGCGTTGTACGTGTGAATGTTGGTCCGGGCGAAATGTTAATGTTTAATTTCATTCCTTTAGGTTCCACGGTGTTTGTTGGCTGCAAGTTTTCCACTGCAAGAAGAGGCTCATATCATTGACCAGGAGCGAGCTACAATGGTGAGTAGCCATAACATTTATGTTAAACACTTCCTATTTCATGTCTAACAGTACTTGATTTAACAAATAACCATAAATAAATACAGTGTGGGCACTGAAGTTAACATATGTGATTATACTGCCTAATCTGTCACCGAGTAGATTGTTGCAAAGTAATATAAGATCCAAAGTTGTAATTCAGAATAGTTTTCAAAAGAAGGCCATTAGAATTATATACAAGTCTGATTACCCTGAACAAGCTATTAATTAAATCACAAATTCTTCAATTCAAAGATTTGGTAGATTATCAGACAAATAATGTCTAACAGTAATTGATTTAACACATCACGATAAGTAGATTGAGTGTGGGCACTCTCAAGTTAACATATGTGATTATACTGCCTAATCTGTTACAGAGTATGTTGTTGCCAAGTAATGTAGAATAGATCCAAAGTAGTAATCCAGAATAGTTTTGTCTTCAAAACAAAACCATTAGAATGATAAACAAATCTGATTACCTTGAACATAATAACAAGCTAAGTGTTTAATATGTCCTATGAAGTCAAAATTGGGCACCATCATGTGGTGAAATTTGGAATTGCATCACATCCAATTTTGCCTGGGAACAAACAGATTACATAAATCTTAGTTTTGAATAAGCCACTCCTTCTCAAACAAGTAAACTCTGCCCATTTTGCGCAGTAGATGTTCTGTTAATATCTAGTATTTATACAAAGTCATAATTTAAATTGCTTTCAACCTTCATTCATCGGTACAACCAACATTACTCGCTCTTATTACCAACTTGTATTGATTTAACTAAGCGTTTAATACTTCCTATCAGGTCTCAAATCGAGATTTGGCAAAATACAATTTCAGCAAATCCAATTTTGCCAGGGAACAAAAATAGATTAAATAAACTAAATAAGTCCTCTTCCCATTAAATAAATCAGAAAAGTCTGTCTTGTAACCAGTCATCTTCAAACAAGTAAAGTCTGCCCATTTTGTGCCGTAGATTTTGTGTCTATGCCTAGTATTTAAACAAAATCATAATTTAAACGACTTCTTTCCTTCAAAACCTCCTTTTCTCCTTTTCAAAACAGTAGTTTAAAACGAGGGCCCTTCACTCAATCTTTAACCCCAACCCCGCACGTTGTGTTGTATCTGTGAATGTTGGTTGTGGCCAAATGATAGTTTTCTTTCATTCGTTTAGGTTCCAAGAAAACTTGATGTAACTCTACTTTTAACTGCCGTTTCAGATAAGCGGGTATTACGTCGCAGTCATGTGCCGTGGATATGACGTAATTGCCCGAACCTCCGCCAAAATTCAAATCTGTTGGCGCGATGGCCGTGAGCCACTGAGCAGCGACGATTATCAACAGAAATATCTTTATTTTCTGCTTGCAACTGGACCGTCTAGAGCGTACACGGTAAGTAACACTCATTGTGTTTAAGGAGATTTACGTTTGTAATAGCAGAAGTGTAGCCGCGTTGCGTTGTACGTGTGAAAATTGGTCGAGGCGAAATGTTAATGTTTAATTTCATTCCTTTAGGTTCCACGGTGTTTGTTGGCTGCAAGTTTTCCACTGCAAGAAGAGGCTCGTATCATTGACCAGGAGCGAGCTACAATGGTGAGTAGCCATAACATTTATGTTAAACACTTCCTATTTCATGTCTAACAGTACTTGATTTAACAAATAACCATAAATAAATACAGTGTGGGCATTGAAGTTAACATATGTGATTATACTGCCTAATCTGTCACGGAGTAGATTGTTGCAAAGTAATATAAGATCCAAAGTTGTAATTCAGAATAGTTTTCAAAAGAAGGCCATTAGAATTATATACAAGTCTGATTACCCTTAACATAACAACAAGCTATTAATTAAATCACAAATTCTTCAATTCAAAGATTTGGTAGATTATCAGACAAATAATGTCTAACAGTAATTGATTTAACACATCACGATAAGTAGATTGAGTGTGGGCACTCTCAAGTTAACAGATATGATTATACTGCCTAATCTGTTACAGAGTATGTTGTTGCCAAGTAATGTAGAATAGATCCAAAGTAGTAATCCAGAATAGTTTTGAAGAGGCCATTAGAATAATAAACAAATCTGATTACCTTGAACATAATAACAAGCTAAGTGTTTAATATGTCCTATGAAGTCAAAATTGGGCACCATCATGTGGTGAAATTTGGAATTGCATCACATCCAATTTTGCCTGGGAACAAACAGATTAAATAAATCTTAGTTTTGAATAAGCCACTCCTTCTCAAACAAGTAAACTCTGCCCATTTCGCGCAGTAGATGTTCTGTTAATATCTAGTATTTATACAAAGTCATAATTTAAATTGCTTTCAACCTTCATTCATCGGTTCAACCAACATTACTCGCTCTTATTACCAACTTGTATTGATTTAACTAAGCGTTTAATACTTCCTATCAGGTCTCAAGGCAAGATTTGGCAAAATACAATTTCAGCAAATCCAATTTTGCCAGGGAACAAAAATAGATTAAATAAACTAAATAAGTCTTCTTCCCATTAAATAAATCAGAAAAGTCTGTCTTGTAACCAGTCCTCTTCAAACAAGTAAAGTCTGCCCATTTTGTGCCGTAGATTTTGTGTCTATGCCTAGTATTTAAACAAAATCATAATTTAAACGACTTCTTTCCTTCATTCACTTTGGAAATTTGGAATTGCAGCAAATCGAATTTTGCCAGGGAACAAAAATAGATCAATTAAACTAAATAAGTCTTCTTCCCATTAAATAAATTAAAAAAGTCTGTCTTGTAACCAGTCCTTTTCAAACAAGTAAAGTCTGCCCATTTTGTGCCGTCGATTTTGTGTTAATGCCTAGTATTTATACAAAATCATAATTTAAAGGACTTCATTCCTTCATTCACTTTGGAAATTTGGAATTGCAGCACATCAAATTTTGCCTGGGAAGAAAAGTAGATTAAATAAATTTAATAAGTCTTACTACTTCCCATTAAATAAATTAAATACGTCTTACTTGTTCCCACTCCTTTACAAAAAAGTAGTTTAAAACGAGGTCCCTTCACTCAACCTTTAACCCTATTTATTCACCTTCTAGGCTAAGTGTTAAAGGCTAAGTGTTAAAGGCTAAGTGTTAAAGGCTAAGTGTTAGAGGCTAAGTGCCAGAGGCTAGGCGCCAGAGGCGAGTTTTTGTGGGCTGAAGTTTTAGTGGGGTTAGTGTGAATACAATCCAAAAGAATACAACAGAATACAATACAATAGAATATAATACATAGATTAAATTCAATAGCTCTTACTACTTCCCATTAAATAAATTAAATACGTCTTACTTGTTCCCAATCCTTTTCAAAAAAGTAGTTTAAAACGAGGGCCCTTCACTCAACCTTTAACCTCAACCCCGCACGTTACATTGTGTTGTATCTGTGAATGTTGGTTGTGGCCAAATGATAGTTTTCTTTCATTCGTTTAGGTTCCACGGTGTTTGTTGGCTATGTTTTCCACTGTCAGAAGGATGAAAATACAAAGTACAACGCTTGGACGTGGGCGAAGACGTCACCGGTGAGTCCTTCCTTCCTATTTATTTACCTTCTAGATGCTAGAGGCTAAGTGTTAGAGGCTAAGTGTTAGAGGCTAAGTGTTAAACACAATACGAACAACACAACGATACTGCACTGAACAACACGATACCGCACTGAGAAACACGATACCGCACTGAACAACACGATACCGCACTGAACAACACCATGCCGTACTGAACACCATGCCACACTGAACAACACCATCCCGCACTGAACAACACCATGCCGCACTAAACAACACCATGCCGCACTGAACAACACCATGCCTCACTGAACGACACCATGCCGCACTGAAAGACACCATGCCGCACTGAACGACACCATGCCGCACTGAAAGACACCATCCCGCACTGAACACCATGCCGCACTGAACAACACCATGCCGCACTGAACGACACCATGCCGCACTGAACAACACCATGCCGCACTGAACAACATTATGCCGCACTGAACAACACCATGCCGCACTGAACAACACCATCCTGCACTGAACAACACCATTCCGCATTGAACACCATGCCGCACTGAACAACACCATCCCGCACTGAACAACACCATCCCGCACTGAACAACACCATGCCGCACTGAACAACATTATGCCGCACTGAACAACACCATGCCGCACTGAACAACATTATAACGCACTGAACAACACCATCCCGCACTGAACAACACCATGCCGCACTAAACAACATTATGCCGCACTGAACAACATTATGCCGAAATGAACAACACCATGCCGCACTGAACAACACCATGCCGCACTGAACAACACCATCCTGCACTGAACAACACCATCCCGCACTGAACAACACCATGCCGCACTGAACAACACCATGCCGCACTGAACAACACCATGCCGCAATGAACAACACCATCCCGCACTGAACAACATTATGCCGCACTGAACAACATTAAGCCGCACTGAACAACATTATGCCGCACTGAACAACATTATGCCACACTGAACAACACCATGCCGCACTGAACAACACCATGCCGCACTGAACAACACCATGCCGCACTGAACAACACGACCCCGCATTGAACAACACCATGCCGCACTGAACAACACCATCCTGCACTGAACAACACCATCCCGCACTGAACAACACCATGCCGCACTGAACAACATTATGGCGCACTGAACAACATTATGCCGCACTGAACAACACCATGCCGCACTGAACAACACCATGCCGCACTGAACAACACCATGCCGCAATGAACAACACCATCCCGCACTGAACAACACCATGCCGCACTGAGCAACACCATGCCGCACTGAACAACACCATCCTGCACTGAACAACACCATGCCGCACTGAACAACACCATTCCGCACTGAACAACACCATGCCGCACTGAACAACATTACGCTGCACTGAACAACACCATGCCGCACTGAACAACACCATGCCGCACTGAACAACACCATGCCGCATTGAACAACACCATGCCGCATTGAACAACACCATGCCGCACTGAACAACACCATCCTGCACTGAACAACACCATGCCGCATTGAACAACACCATGCCGCACTGAACAACACCATCCTGCACTGAACAACACCATCCCGCACTGAACAACACCATCCCGCATTGAACAACACCATCCTGCACTGAACAACACCATGCCGCACTGAACAACACCATGCCGCACTGAACAACACCATTCCGCACTGAACAACACCATGCCGCACTGAACAACACCATCCTGCACTGAACAACACCATCCCGCACTGAACAACACCATGCTGCACTGAACAACATTATGCTGCACTGAACAACACGATCCTGCATTGAACAACACCATGCCGCACTGAACAACACCATCCTGCACTGAACAACACCATGCCGCACTGAACAACACCATGCCGCACTGAACAACATTATGCCGCACTGAAAAACACCATGCCGCACTGAACAACACCATCCCGCACTGAACAACACCATGCCGCATTGAACAACACCATGCCGCACTGAACAACACCATGCTGCACTGAACAACATTATGCTGCACTGAACAACACGATCCTGCATTGAACAACACCATGCCGCACTGAACAACACCATCCTGCACTGAACAACACCATCCTGCACTGAACAACACCACCCCGCACTGAACAACATGATCCCGCATTGAACAACACCATCCCGCACTGAACAACACCATGCCGCACTGAACAACACCATTCCGCACTGAACAACACCATGCCGCACTGAACAACACCATGCCGCACTGAACAACACCATGCCGCACTGAACAACACCATGCCGCACTGAACAACATTATGCCGCACTGAACAACAACATGCCGCACTGAACAACACCATCCCGCACTGAACAACACCATGCCGCATTGAACAACACCATGCCGCACTGAACAACACCATCCTGCACTGAACAACACCATCCCGCACTAAACAACACCATGCCGCACTGAACAACATTATGGCGCACTGGACAACATTATGCCGCACTGAACAACACCATGCCGCACTGAACAACACCATTCCGCACTGAACAACACCATGCCGCACTGAACAACACCATCCTGCACTGAACAACACCATCCCGCACTGAACAACACCATGCCGCATTGAACAACACCATGCCGCACTGAACAACACCATCCTGCACTGAACAACACCATGCCGCACTGAACAACACCATGCCGCACTGAACAACACCATGCCGCACTGAACAACATTATGCCGCACTGAACAACATTATGCCGCACTAAACAACATTATGTCGCACTGAACAACACCATGCCGCACTGAACAACACCGTGCTGCACTGAACAACATTATGCCGCACTGAACAACACGATCCCGCATTGAACAACACCATCCCGCAGTGAACAACACCATGCCGCATTGAACAACACCATGCCGCACTGAACAACACCATGCTGCACTGAACAACATTATGCTGCACTGAACACCACGATCCTGCATTGAACAACACCATGCCGCACTGAACAACACCATCCTGCACTGAACAACACCTTTCCACACTGAACAACACCATGCCGCACTGAACAACATTATGCCGCACTGAACAACACCATGCCGCACTGAACAACACCATGCCGCACTGAACAACACCATGCCGCACTGAACAACACCATGCCGCAATGAACAACACCATCCCGCACTGAACAACACCATGCCGCATTGAACAACACCATGCCGCACTGAACAACACCATCCCGCACTGAACAACACCACCCCGCACTGAACAACACGATCCCGCATTGAACAACACCATCCCGGACTGAACAACACCATGCCGCACTGAACAACACCATTCCGCACTGAACAACACCATGCCGCACTGAACAACACCATGCCGCACTGAACAACACCATGCCGCACTGAACAACACCATGCCGCACTGAACAACATTATGCCGCACTGAACAACACCATGCCGCACTGAACAACACCATCCCGCACTGAACAACACCATGCCGCATTGAACAACACCATGCCGCACTGAACAACACCATCCTGCACTGAACAACACCATCCCGCACTGAACAACACCATGCCGCACTGAACAACATTATGGCGCACTGAACAACATTATGCCGCACTGAACAACACCATGCCGCACTGAACAACACCATGCCGCACTGAACAACACCATGCCGCACTGAACAACATTATGCCGCACTGAACAACATTATGCCGCACTGAACAACACCATGCCGCACTGAACAACACCATCCTGCACTGAACAACACCATTCCGCATTGAACACCATGCCGCACTGAACAACACCATCCCGCACTGAACAACACCATCCCGCACTGAACAACACCATGCCGCACTGAACAACATTATGCCGCACTGAACAACATTATGTCGCACTGAACAACACCATGCCGCACTGAACAACACCATGCCGCACTGAACAACACCATGCCGCACTGAACAACATTATAACGCACTGAACAACACCATCCCGCACTGAACAACACCATGCCGCACTAAACATTATGCCGCACTGAACAACATTATGCCGAAATGAACAACACCATGCCGCACTGAACAACACCATGCCGCACTGAACAACACCATGCCGCACTGAACAACACCATCCTGCACTGAACAACACCATCCCGCACTGAACAACACCATGCCGCACTGAACAACATTATGGCGCACTGAACAACATTATGCCGCACTGAACAACACCATGCCGCACTGAACAACACCATGCCGCACTGAACAACACCATGCCGCAATGAACAACACCATCCCGCACTGAGCACCACCATGCCGCACTGAGCAACACCATGCCACACTGAACAACACCATCCCGCACTGAACAACACCATGCCGCACTGAACAACACCATTCCGCACTGAACAACACCATGCCGCACTGAACAACATTACGCTGCACTGAACAACACCATGCCGCACTGAACAACACTATGCCGCACTGAACAACACCATGCCGCATTGAACAACACCATGCCGCATTGAACAACACCATGCCGCACTGAACAACACCATCCTGCACTGAACAACACCATGCCGCATTGAACAACACCATGCCGCACTGAACAACACCATCCTGCACTGAACAACACCATCCCGCACTGAACAACACCATCCCGCATTGAACAACACCATCCTGCACTGAACAACACCATGCCGCACTGAACAACACCATGCCGCACTGAACAACACCATTCCGCACTGAACAACACCATGCCGCACTGAACAACACCATCCTGCACTGAACAACACCATCCCGCACTGAACAACACCATGCCGCATTGAACAACACCATCCTGCACTGAACAACACCATCCTGCACTGAACAACACCATGCCGCACTGAACAACACCATGCCGCACTGAACAACACCATGCCGCACTGAACAACACCATGCCGCACTGAACAACATTATGCCGCACTAAACAACATTATGTCGCACTGAACAACACCATGCCGCACTGAACAACACCATGCCGCACTGAACAACATTATGCCGCACTGAAAAACACCATGCCGCACTGAACAACACCATCCCGCACTGAACAACACCATGCCGCATTGAACAACACCATGCCGCACTGAACAACACCATGCTGCACTGAACAACATTATGCTGCACTGAACAACACGATCCTGCATTGAACAACACCATGCCGCACTGAACAACACCATCCTGCACTGAACAACACCATCCTGCACTGAACAACACCACCCCGCACTGAACAACACGATCCCGCATTGAACAACACCATCCCGCACTGAACAACACCATGCCGCACTGAACAACACCATTCCGCACTGAACAACACCATGCCGCACTGAACAACACCATGCCGCACTGAACAACACCATGCCGCACTGAACAACACCATGCCGCACTGAACAACATTATGCCGCACTGAACAACACCATGCCGCACTGAACAACACCATCCCGCACTGAACAACACCATGCCGCATTGAACAACACCATGCCGCACTGAACAACACCATCCTGCACTGAACAACACCATCCCGCACTAAACAACACCATGCCGCACTGAAGAACATTATGGCGCACTGGACAACATTATGCCGCACTGAACAACACCATGCCGCACTGAACAACACCATGCCGCACTGAACAACACCATGCCGCACTGAACAACATTATGCCGCACTGAACAACACCATGCCGCACTGAACAACACCATGCCGCACTGAACAACACGATCCCGCATTGAACAACACCATCCTGCACTGAACAACACCATGCCGCACTGAACAACACCATGCCGCACTGAACAACACCATTCCGCACTGAACAACACCATGCCGCACTGAACAACACCATCCTGCACTGAACAACACCATCCCGCACTGAACAACACCATGCCGCATTAAACAACACCATGCCGCACTGAACAACACCATCCTGCACTGAACAACACCATGCCGCACTGAACAACACCATGCCGCACTGAACAACACCATGCCGCACTGAACAACATTATGCCGCACTGAACATTATGCCGCACTAAACATTATGTCGCACTGAACAACACCATGCCGCACTGAACAACACCATGCTGCACTGAACAACATTATGCCGCACTGAACAACACCATCCCGCATTGAACAACACCATCCCGCAGTGAACAACACCATGCCGCATTGAACAACACCATGCCGCACTGAACAACACCATGCTGCACTGAACAACATTATGCTGCACTGAACAACACGATCCTGCATTGAACAACACCATGCCGCACTGAACAACACCATCCTGCACTGAACAACACCATGCCGCACTGAACAACACCATGCCGCACTGAACAACACCATCCTGCACTGAACAACACCATCCCGCACTGAACAACACCATGCCGCACTGAACAACACCATGCCATATTGAACAACACCATGCCGCACTGAACAACACCATGCTGCACTGAACAACATTATGCTGCACTGAACAACACGATCCTGCATTGAACAACACCATGCCGCACTGAACAACACCATCCTGCACTGAACAACACCATCCTGCACTGAACAACACCACCCCGCACTGAACAACACGATCCCGCATTGAACAACACCATCCCGCACTGAACAACACCATGCCGCACTGAACAACACCATTCCGCACTGAACAACACCATGCCGCACTGAACAACACCATGCCGCACTGAACAACACCATGCCGCACTGAACAACACCATGCCGCACTGAACAACACCATGCCGCACTGAACAACACCATGCCGCACTGAACAACATTATGCCGCACTGAACAACACCATGCCGCACTGAACAACACCATGCCGCACTGAACAACACGATCCCGCATTGAACAACACCATCCTGCACTGAACAACACCATGCCGCACTGAACAACACCATGCCGCACTGAACAACACCATTCCGCACTGAACAACACCATGCCGCACTGAACAACACCATCCTGCACTGAACAACACCATCCCGCACTGAACAACACCATGCCGCATTGAACAACACCATGCCGCACTGAACAACACCATCCTGCACTGAACAACACCATGCCGCACTGAACAACACCATGCCGCACTGAACAACACCATGCCGCACTGAACAACATTATGCCGCACTGAACAACATTATGCCGCACTGAACAACATTATGTCGCACTGAACAACACCATGCCGCACTGAACAACACCATGCTGCACTGAACAACATTATGCCGCACTGAACAACACGATCCCGCATTGAACAACACCATCCCGCAGTGAACAACACCATGCCGCATTGAACAACACCATGCCGCACTGAACAACACCATGCTGCACTGAACAACATTATGCTGCCCTGAACAACACGATCCTGCATTGAACAACACCATGCCGCACTGAACAACACCATCCTGCACTGAACAACACCTTTCCTGCATTGAACAACACCATGCCGCACTGAACAACATTATGCCGCACTGAACAACACCATGCCGCACTGAACAACACCATGCCGCACTGAACAACACCATGCCGCACTGAACAACACCATGCCGCAATGAACAACACCATCCCGCACTGAACAACACCATGCCGCATTGAACAACACCATGCCGCACTGAACAACACCATCCCGCACTGAACAACACCACCCCGCACTGAACAACACGATCCCGCATTGAACAACACCATCCCGGACTGAACAACACCATGCCGCACTGAACAACACCATTCCGCACTGAACAACACCATGCCGCACTGAACAACACCATGCCGCACTGAACAACACCATGCCGCACTGAACAACACCATGCCGCACTGAACAACATTATGCCGCACTGAACAACACCATGCCGCACTGAACAACACCATCCCGCACTGAACAACACCATGCCGCATTGAACAACACCATGCCGCACTGAACAACACCATCCTGCACTGAACAACACCATCCCGCAGTGAACAACACCATGCCGCACTGAACAACATTATGGCGCACTGAACAACATTATGCCTTACTGAACAACACCATGCCGCACTGAACAACACCATGCCGCACTGAACAACACCATGCCGCACTGAACAACATTATGCCGCACTGAACAACATTATGCCGCACTGAACAACACCATGCCGCACTGAACAACACCATGCCGCACTGAACAACACCATGCCGCACTGAACAACACGACGTCGCACTGAACAACACGACGCCGCACAGAACAACACGACGCCGCACAGAATAACACAATACCACACAGAACAACACAATACCGCACAAACAGTTTTAGATAATATTACGTCGCAGTCATGTGACGCGGACATGACGTCAATAGGCGGAACTCACGGCAAAATTATAATCCGTGGGCGTGGCTTGCAACAGGAAGTAGGAAAGCGGCAGTTCTGGCAAACAAGACACAGCGGTTAGTAACACGATGACTAACAAGGCAAATATTTTTGTTTTCAGCTTGCAACTTGACCGTCTAGAGCGTACAAGGTAATTACAACTGTTTTTTTTTAGCCCTGAAAAGCGAGGGAGTGTGGCGTTTGGGAGGAATGTCGAACTCGGCGTCTGCTTCCAGCCACAGACGCCAAATTTCGACGATTATTTCGACTGGTCAACGGTTGTAAATTATTGCGTTGACTAAAAACTTTATTTAACTCTACTCTTAACTTTGCCGTTTCAGATATGCGGGTATTACACCGCGGAAATGACGTCAATAGGCTGAACTCTCGCCAAAATTCAAATCTGTGGGCGCAATGGCCTTGAGCGAGACACCGGATACAAACACGACGATTATCAACAGAAATATCTTTATTTTCTGCTTGCAAGTGGACCGTCTAGAGCGTACACGGTAAGTACAACTCATTGTGTTTAAAAAGATTTACGTTTGTGTAGTTTGCGTTGCGTTGTATCTGTGAATGTTGGTTGAGGCTAAATGTTAATGTTTAATTTCATTCCTTTAGGTTCCACGGTGTTTGTTGGCTGTATGTTTTCCACTGCAAGAAGAGGCTCGTATCATTGACCAGCAGGAGCTACAATGGTGAGTACCCCTTTCGTCTTCCATTTATGTTAAACACTTCCTATTTCATGTCTAACAGTACTCGATTTAACAAATAACCATAAATAAATACAGTGTGGGCAGTCACGTTAACATATGTGATTATCCTGCCTAATATGTTTATCACAAATATGTCACTAATCACTAATATGTTTATTTGTTTATCACAACACCTTTGGACCTTCAGCAATCGATTATTTACCTTCATCTACATAGAGACAGAACGATGGTGTCTTAAACATCTCATTCATTTCACCAAATAACTTCACGCAGGTGGATAACGGCCGTCTCGGTCACGCTATGTTGCGTGATGCAGTTTTGAAGAACCAAATGCATTTATTCAATGAATAAGTCAAGCTAGTTCTATGTTTATGATGTTTTAAGTTACGGTAGCGATTGAAGTTGAGTTCGAAGCCAGTGGAAAACAGCGCTGCGTTTGTGCTCTCCAGGTACAAATGTTGTGATCTCTGACTGACGACCGGGCGAGACTCGAGTAAGAGATGTCCAAACGAGCTCCGGCAGGGCGGGCCAAGGCGGAGCGAACGGACGCCCTTCAGGCCGCCAATGACGAGCTGAGAACCAAACTGATGGACGTCCAGTTAGAACTTCAGCAGGAGAAGAACAAGGTGAAAACCTCAACAGACAGACACTGCCTGCCTCCCTGCCTGCCTCCCTGCCTGCCTCCCTGCCTGCCTCCCTCCCTCCCAGTTTTCCCGATGTAGATTAGACATGCGTGTGCCATGACTGTGTCAGCCTACATCAACAAATGCACCGAGGACGTCAGCACCACTAAGAATATCATCACCCGGGGCAACCAACGACCCTGGATGACTGAGGAGGTACGTCAAACGCTACGAGCGCGGAACTCTGCCTTCAAGTCTGGCGACAAGGAGACACTGAGGACAGCGAGAGCCAACTTGAACCGTGCCATCAGGATAGCGAAGCGAGACCGCAGTCGAAAATTTCAGGATCGTTTCCACGACGTCAAAAACATCAGGAGTATGTGGCAAGGCATACGGGCGATTACAGACTACAACTCACCCTCCCCCCCCCCGGTGGGTGTAGTTGATGCTGACTTTCTAAATGGTCTAAATAACTTCTTTGGGAGGTTCGAGGCACTAAACGGCACTCCAGCAGTTAAAACTGTCCCCCATCAGGAAGAGGAGGTACTCTGCCTTGACTCCGCCGATGTGTTGAAGACCCTGAGGAGAGTCAACCCCTGTAAGGCCCCTGGCCCCGACAACATTCCTGGGCGTGTGTTCAGGGAATGTGCAAGTCATCTGGCTGGGGTCATCACAGACATTTTTAACACCTCGCTGGGCCAAGCCACAGTGCCGGCGTGCTTTAAGACTGCCTCCATCATTCCGGTGCCGAAGAAACCTCAAATCACCTCATTTAATGATTACCGGCCTGTTGCACTGACTCCGGTTATGATGAAGTGCTTCGAAAGGCTGCTTAAAGGTCACATCGTTTCCAGACTCCCCCTATTATTTGACCCGTTCCAGTTTGCCGACCGGCAAAACCGCTCCACTCAGGACGCCATCTCCTCCGTTCTTCACCTGAGCCTGGCTCACCTGGAGGAGAAGAACACCCATGTGCGGAGGCTGTTCCTGGACTTCAGCTCAGCGTTTAACACCATCATCCCACAGCATCTGGTAGGAAAATTGGAACACCTGGGCTTCAACACCCCCCTTCGCAACTGGCTGCTAGACTTCCTCACCAACAGACCTCAGTCAGTCCGGGTCGGACAGAACACCTCTGATGTCATCACCCTCAGCACAGGCTCCCTTCAGGGCTGCGTCCTGAGCCCCCTGCTGTGCACCCTGATGACACACGACTGCGTCCTCAGGTTCACCACCAATCACATCGTGAAGTCAGCAGACGACACAACGGTGGTGGGGCTCATCAGAGACAACAACGACCTGGACTACAGAGAGGAGGTGGAGCAGCTGGTGGGCTGGTGCAGAGAAAACAGCCTGATCCTGAATGAGGAGAAGATGAAGGAGATCATCGTCGACTTCAGGAAAAAACAGCCTCACCACGCTCCACTGATCATCAACAGCTCAGCTGTGGAGGTGGTCAGCACCACCAAATTCCTGGGGGTCCACATCACAGAAGACCTCACCTGGACTATGAACACTACGGCACTGGTCAAGAGGGCACAGAAGCGCTAGTACTTCCTGCGGAGGATGAGGAGAGCCCACCTGCCCCCACCCATCATGAGGACGTTCTACAGGAGCACCATAGAGAGCATTCTGACAAGCTGTCTCTCTGTGTGGTGTGGAGGCTGCACCGCCTCCGATTGGAAGAACGTGAGGAGAGTGGTGAGGACAGCAGAGAGGATCATAGGGGCTCCTCTTCCCTCCATTCAGGACATTTCATCTCAGCGCTGCATGTCCCGTGCCCGTAACATCATCAATGACCCATCACACCCCCACCATGGACTGTTCTCCCTGCTGCCCTCTGGGAAGAGGTTTGCAGCATCCGCTGCAGGTCCACCAGGTTCTGCAACAGCTTTTTCCCTGCTGTCATCAGACTGTTGAACACTAGAACTGTTGAGCTCTAAACTGAACTCTGCATCACACATTCACAGAACTGTACTTTATGACACTACGGACCTCTATCTTGCACTATCTCGCACTACCAACTTTACTGAACTAGTATAAACCCTTTAAATAGAAGTTTAATACATGGTTTAGCATTCCTCTGCACACTCTTGAATACTGTTTTGCCTACTTGCACTATTGCATAATTATCACTGCTGCACTTTATACTTATTTTTAATATATATATATATATATATATATAGTATATATGTATATATATATATTTTCATAGGATATGTTACTTCTATTCAACTGCAATATCACTACTTTGTTGTAAGACGTATGCAACGGAATTTCGTTTTGTATGCACCATGTGCAGACAAGATGACAATAAAGTTTGTCTAAGTCTAAGTCATGTCAGGTCAGCTGTCTGGAGAGAGAGAGAAGTCAGGACCTGCGGGCGGAGCACCACCGTGCCACCGCCGCCATGACGGAACTCAAAAGCAAACTCCATGAGGAGAAGCAGAAAGAGTTAGCCATTACCAGGGAGACATTACTGCGGCAGCATGAAATGGAGCTGATGAGAGTGATCAAAATCAAAGATGGAGAGATCCAGCGACTGAATGCCTTGGTCCTCAGCCTGAGGGACGGCTCCATGGACAAGGTGATCCGCTCTATCCGTGTCTGACTATCCGCACGCCACGTCGGGCTTCGATGCGGCCGCTACCGTATTGTGTAGCTTGTCCCCAGTAAGCGTCGCGGCGCTCCGTTGCGGTCTCAACGGCCCGGTGTGGCGCAATGTCTGCTCAGGTGAGGAGGGGGGGCGCTTTGCTGGCGGAGGTGGAGGAGACGCGGCGGTGTCGGGAGACCGAGCGGTGTCGCCTCCACCAGGAGCGCGGAAGAAGCCCTGGCAGCGGCCCAGCAGGCCTGGCAGTCCCGAGCGGCCGAGCTCCGATCGGCTCATCACCAGCATCGGGAGGAGCTGAGCCGAACCAAGAGAGACTGCGAGAGGGAGATCCGCCGACTGGTAGGACTGATCAGATGCGCGGTGCGTGGCTATGTTCCCAATTTCGTTGTATACCTGCAGTGCAATGACACCTAAGGCATTCTATTCTATTCTATTTCACAAGAAGAAAATGTCCGGTTGCTCGCTTCGCTTTTGTCACAGCAAAGGTGTTCTAGTCGATTCATGACTTAGTTCGTTGCTGGAGGAAGGTAGCACAAAAACAGTTTTGAACTTTGAACGAGTGCTTGTGTGTGTGTGTTGCGGGGCGTTTTCAGTCTCAGGAGGATCGGGACACGCGACGGTTTCATCTGAAAATCGCTGAGCTCAGCGCAGTCATCAGGAAACTGGAGGATCGAAACGCCCCGCTTTCTGAAGAGCGCAATGAACTAGTAATTTATTGACGGCACGCTTGAAGGTTTGCGCTACGTTTGATGCGCGCCATCCAGCGAGGCACCCATTGCGCTTGCTTATTAGTTGAGCGGCGCGGCGAGTCGGTTGCCTAGTAGATGTCTTTTATTGGGAGCCAAAGCCACGATTCCGTTCAAACCGATGCAAAAGGAATGGATACGTTCTGGCCCGCGTGTTGTGCGTCTTTCACATCCCGCACTTCATGCTTGCAGCTAAAGCGACTGAGAGAAACAGAAAGCCAGTTTCTGCCACTCCTGTACAAAAACAAACGCCTGAGCAGGAAGAATGAAGAACTCTCGCTGGTGCTGTGTCGCCTTGAAAACAAAGTGCGCTTTGTCACCCAGGAGAACGAGGAGATGGCAAGCTTGGTAAGTCGACGCGGACAACGGCGGCGTGCCAACAGAGTCCACTGCATTTGTGTTCCACAGAGAAGGCCTAGTTCGCTCAATGACCTGGACCGCGGTTGCGGCCAGCAGGACGGTGAAATGGAGTTCCTTCAAGTTGTGGAGCAGCGGCACATCATCGACGACTTGTCCAAGGTCTTCAGGCAGGCGACTCGGTGCACGTACGGCAGCGCCGCGCTCGCTCGCTGTCGCCAGGAAACCTTTTCCGTCCAAAGCTTGGCCGGCGGCCGCCATCCAAAAAATTGGCCCCTTAAATTCCGACCTTTCAAGCAGGAGCATTGTGCGCACGCGTTTGAACACGCTTTAGACTTGTTTTGCCGTTTTCAGCAGCTCAAAGCTCCCGTTTTGTCAGCGCCTTTGCCACTCGCTGTGCGCTGAAAACGACGGACTTGCCCGGCTGCTCAGCCCGTCAACCATGAGCCGCGAGCGCGACGTCATTGTCCGTAGGCAGCTAGTGGCAAAATGCACCCTGTTAGAGTTGCGCTCGCTCCAACTTATTTTGCAAGAACCACACGGGAGACAAGTAAGTTCTTTTGGACACCTGCAGGTGGAGAGTCCATCCGTTGTACGAATGAAGTCTGACTCTCGGCTCCTGCACGAGCATTTTAATTAAGAGAAACAGGGTGGGTGTAAGAGTGGATTGAATAGAGGAAGCCCTTGACCTCTAGTCAAAACATAGCAAGGGGTGTTTTACGACTTTGTGTAGGAAGGGATAAGCGATAGGGATAAATAAGGGATAAATAATATTATTTATTACAGGTCGCAGTCAAAGTCAAAGCAACACAATGATACGATAAAGATAATCTGGAAAACCCTGACACACCCTGTAGTTGTCACTTTTGGAAAAGACGAGCGTCCCTCCAATCATCGCCGGTGACGTGTTTTTCAGGCTCTGGAGACAGGAGCTCATGTCAGAAATGTCATTGTGAGTCGCGTTTGTTTCTGCGCCGGAGCCGTTCGTTCCCTTTGCATCCAAAGAATCTCAAAGGCGGATTATTTGTGTCGACAGGAGAGAGATTTGCTGCTACGATACCGACGTCGAGAATCTCTGAGGAGGAACAAAGCGTGAGGTCCTGCAAGGTGAGTCTGTTTGTTTGCGGCTGCTTGGTGTTGCGCAAGATGAAATGGCCTTTTTCTCGCTATCGTTCCTCTCGTCGATTCATCGTGAGGTGTCGCTTCAGTTTGTTCAGAGAGATGTTTGCTTCCGCGCCCGCAGGTCATCGAAACATTTTACGGCTACGACGAAGACGTGTTGGTGGACTCGGACGGATCGTCCTTGTCTTTTCACACCGACAGAACCCCGACACGGAACCCGAAGAGGTAGCCCGCCATTTCTGCCAGCGTATTGGCACCAAACATTCCTCTTCAGCCTGGAATCGGACTCGTCTTTGCGTCGCGGGTGCTTTGTCGCCGGTCTGACTGATTCTGGTACTAGTGCTGTGTTGCATTGGTGTGTGCATGAAGAGGCGGAGCTTCGCTACCGCCAGCTGACGCAAGAATATCAAGCGCTGCAACGAGCCTACGCTCTGCTAGCCCAGACCAGCGAAAGGGGACTACGACGCCGAGAAGGAGATCAAGGTGGCGCCCCTTCCCGCAACCCCCGGCCGGGTCGCAGCCTCCCCGTTCTCACCCAGCCTCGGGTGTTCTCTGGTCTGAAAGGAGGAGGAGGAGCCTCCCTCCTCCTCCTTTCAGACCAGAGAAAAGCTGATGGTAGAAATGGGTCACTATCAAAGCAGTGTAGCAGATCTGGAGTCAGCGCTGAAGCAACAAGGACAGGTAAGCTCATCAATGAGCACACCTTTTTCTCAGACAAAATAGCTACATTCTTCAGTCACTCATCCGTCTGGCATTACTGGACCAACCCCCCCCCCCCCCCCCCCCCCGAACGTGGCTGGGAAAATGCGGAGAAAAGCAAATGTCATTTTCCAGTCAACCAAAGAATTTGTGGATGAAAATGACACAACATTCCAAAGCTGTCCACGCGTTTGTCTCTTCTAGAATGTCAAGTGGGTGGAGGAGAAGCAGCTGCTGCGTCAGAGCAATCAGCAGTTGGCCGAAAAGGTGACGGAAAGAAAGGCGCTGGGCGGAGTCGCTTGGCGTCACACCTGTCGGGAAGCCCCGCAGATGAGGTCTGACTGTCTTTTCAGGTCAGGCGGATGGAGGCGGAAGAAGCGCGTCTGAAAGAGCACATCCAGGATATCCGAGACCAAAACGAACTGCTTGAGTTCCGCATCCTGGAGCTGGAGGTGGGAAGACTCGCACAAGCGTGTTGAGGCCAGAGATGTGACGGACGGACGGACGGACGGACGGATGCATGCCTCTGCCTTTCAGGAGAGGGAGTGGCGCTCCCCCGTCTTGAAGTTTCTGCAAGTCCGTTTCCCAGACGGCCTCAGCCCTTTGCAGATCTACTGCGAGGCCGAGGGCGTGAGCGTAGGTAAGGCGTCCCTCGCAACCCTAACCTTAACCCGAGGTCCCAGAACACCTTACATTGCTCCTTGCGCCTTTCCCCCGGACATCGTCATCAGTGATCTGATGAAGAAGCTGGACATCCTGGGCTATAACGCCGTAAGTGTATGTCGAACTCCTTATGTTCGCACTCCACGAGACTCGGCGGCTCAAATGTGACTTTTGGAAGGCTTTGCGCTGAAAGAAGCTTGTTGACGCTGTGCCTTTGGGCTCTTGCAGAATCTCACCAACGAGGAGCAGGTGGTCGTGATTCACGCCAGGACCCTTCTCACCCTAGCCGAGAAGGTAACGCGCACGTCCACGCACGCTCTCGCATTCTGCTTATGTGACAGCAGCCTTTCCTCAGTGGTTAGAATACATCAAAGTGACCAAGTCAGCACTTCAACAGAAGATGTTGGACATTGAAAGTGAGAAGGTAGACAGACACGCGACATCAGCCAAGGGGAACTCCGGCAATGTGCCCCAACAATTCTGACCTTGAGCTGTGCTAGGATATGTTCTGCAAGCAGAAGGGCTACCTGGATGAAGAGTTGGACTTCAGGAAGTGTTCCATGGACCAGGCTCATAAGGTAAGCCGCCCTCAAATCTCCCGCCGGACCACTGATGGACGAGGATTGCGGCCCAGAGGATCCTGGAGCTGGAGGCCATGTTGTACGAGGCGCTACCGCAGCGGGACTGCCCCGCCACGGACGGCGAAAAAGCCAGCCACGCTGGCGTGAATGACATGCTGACGGCGGATCAGAGAGAAGAGCTTAGGAGCGCCGTGGACCAATGGAAGCGAGCCCTGATGTGCGAGTTGAGGGAGCGCGACGCTTGCATCCTCCAAGAGAGAATGGATCTGCTGCACAGCGCGCAACAGGTAAGGGCCCAAAGCCAGCCCGGCACTTACTTGCACGCTTACTGGCTTTTGAATGCCACTTTCCATTTGTCCGTCCTAGAGGAACAAAGAGCTGAAAGAATTCATCGAAGCTCAGAAGAGACAAATCAAACAATTGGAGGAGAAGTTTCTGTTTCTCTTTCTATTCTTCTCCTTGGCCTTCATTCTGTGGCCCTAACACCAGCTGGTGAGTGAGCTCCAGCGGCACCGCACTCGACACCTCCGATACACTGCCAGCCGGTCTCAGACGTTGGCAGACGCTCCGATGCCAACGTATACCCCCCGCCACGGTGACAGAGGCACCGCGTCACACCGGCGCTCATCCAATCAGAAGGCAGGAAAAGCAAATTCACATGCAGGGCACTTTTGAACCAGAAGAGAGCGCCACAAAAAACGGTTGTTGCCCCAAACGCGCACTAAAAAGGGTCAGAATAACAAGAGTCCCACTGGCCAGCCGGGGCCACCCGTCCAGCTGTTTCTTCAGGGGGGAAAAAAATTGGAGTCACCGGTGAGTACATTTTGCATTTAGCTCTGCTTTTCTGCTTCTGTCCTCAAGTGTGTGGCATCCTGCGATCAAAGATTCAGCCAACCCCAAAGCGGTTGACCTCAACGTCCCACCACCATGCCTACCAGAGCAGGTGACGTGATGCTTTGGACATCCTTCCGTCTCAGATGCCCAAAAGTACTCTTTGCCACATCTGCGGCAATACGGTGTCTTTTCAAAGGTGCAAATAAATCCAGCGTGGGCGGAACACGCACGTCTTCGGTTTTTCCCGCTTTGTTTGTGTGACAGCTGTTGTGAAAATTTTAAGTTGTATAGTACAGGTTTGGCCAAGCCGCAACTCCCGAACCGCATGCGGCTCTTTTATGTTCATATCAACATTTGTGTGTGTGTGTGTGTGTGTGTGTGGGGGGGGGGGGGGTTGTGCGTGTTGGCTTCACTTGAGTTCAATTTGGTATTTTGGTCAAAAGCGCATGTGGTGAAATTCCACAAAGTAGGATGGGCAAACACATTTCTTTAAACTATGAGTGTCAATTGGGCTCTCGAAATGGCAGGGAAAAGATGCACAGCAAAACGAAAATACGTAGATGAACACAGGACGTTTTAATCAGAGTGGGAAAGTTTCTATTTTTTGTTGAACGTGATGGCAAACCATTCTGCCTGATATGTCAGACCTCAGCGCATTTCAAAGATTCAAATCTTCAGCGCCATGCACTTCAGCTCACTCCATGCTAACATTGATCAGGCGTCGAACCCGCATCATCATGCTTAAGAGGTGGCCATGCTAACCAGTGCGCCATTATGTCAACGCATAATAACTAAGTCTACTGGTCAAAACAGCGGTTACTATATGACGTCGCTACGTCGTGGTCACGTGACGCAGACAAGACGTCAATGGACGTGGGCAGAGTTAACTTGTTTAAAAGGGAGTAGGCAGAAGAAATATTTAATTTATTTAAATCTATTTTGAGTGCACACCATTATGCCAATGCATAACAACTGTAAATCTACTAAACAAAACAGCGGTTGCTATATGACATCTGCCACGTCGTGGTCACGTGACATACGTGACGTCGATGGGCGTAACTTTCGCCGGAATTCAAATCCGCGGGGAGAGTTAACTTGTTTAAAAGAGAGTGGGCAGAAGAATTATTTAATTTATTTAAATCTATTTGGTGTGTGCGCCATTATGTCAATGCATAACAACTGTAAGTCTACTAAACAAAACAGCGGTTGCTATATGACGTCTGCCACGTCGTGGTCACGTGACGCGGACGTGACGTCGACGCCTACTTTACATCCCACCGATCACAGGACCCCTCGGCTGCATAACCGTGCCCCCTTCCCAACCAATCGGATTTGCTATACGCGAAAACGACGCCAATGGAAAGAGCTTCCGCCCAAATTTAAATCCGTGGGCGTGGCTCGCAGCAGGAAGTAGGAAAATGGCGGCGATGTTGACAAAGACACAGCGGATGGTAACATACGACTAACAAGAGAAATATTTTTATTTTCTGCTTGCAACTGGACCGTCCAGAGCGTACACGGTAAGTACAACTCATCGTTTTTAAAAAGAAGTACTTTTGTTGCCCTGAAAAGCGAGTGAGCGTGGCGTTTGTGGGGGACGTCGAATTTCGACGATTCTTTCTGGTCAACGGTTGTAAATGATTGTGTTGATTAAAAAAGAAAACTTGATGTAACTCTACTTTTAACTGCCGTTTCAGATAGATTTGGAATTGCATCACATCCAATTTTGCCTAGAGCGTACACGGTAAGTAACACTCGTTGTGTTTAAGGAGATTTACGTTTGTAATAGCAGAAGTGTAGCCGCGTTGCGTTGTACGTGTGAATGTTGGTCCGGGCGAAATGTTAATGTTTAATTTCATTCCTTTAGGTTCCACGGTGTTTGTTGGCTGCAAGTTTTCCACTGCAAGAAGAGGCTCATATCATTGACCAGGAGCGAGCTACAATGGTGAGTAGCCATAACATTTATGTTAAACACTTCCTATTTCATGTCTAACAGTACTTGATTTAACAAATAACCATAAATAAATACAGTGTGGGCACTGAAGTTAACATATGTGATTATACTGCCTAATCTGTCACCGAGTAGATTGTTGCAAAGTAATATAAGATCCAAAGTTGTAATTCAGAATAGTTTTCAAAAGAAGGCCATTAGAATTATATACAAGTCTGATTACCCTGAACAAGCTATTAATTAAATCACAAATTCTTCAATTCAAAGATTTGGTAGATTATCAGACAAATAATGTCTAACAGTAATTGATTTAACACATCACGATAAGTAGATTGAGTGTGGGCACTCTCAAGTTAACATATGTGATTATACTGCCTAATCTGTTACAGAGTATGTTGTTGCCAAGTAATGTAGAATAGATCCAAAGTAGTAATCCAGAATAGTTTTGTCTTCAAAACAAAACCATTAGAATGATAAACAAATCTGATTACCTTGAACATAATAACAAGCTAAGTGTTTAATATGTCCTATGAAGTCAAAATTGGGCACCATCATGTGGTGAAATTTGGAATTGCATCACATCCAATTTTGCCTGGGAACAAACAGATTACATAAATCTTAGTTTTGAATAAGCCACTCCTTCTCAAACAAGTAAACTCTGCCCATTTTGCGCAGTAGATGTTCTGTTAATATCTAGTATTTATACAAAGTCATAATTTAAATTGCTTTCAACCTTCATTCATCGGTACAACCAACATTACTCGCTCTTATTACCAACTTGTATTGATTTAACTAAGCGTTTAATACTTCCTATCAGGTCTCAAATCGAGATTTGGCAAAATACAATTTCAGCAAATCCAATTTTGCCAGGGAACAAAAATAGATTAAATAAACTAAATAAGTCCTCTTCCCATTAAATAAATCAGAAAAGTCTGTCTTGTAACCAGTCATCTTCAAACAAGTAAAGTCTGCCCATTTTGTGCCGTAGATTTTGTGTCTATGCCTAGTATTTAAACAAAATCATAATTTAAACGACTTCTTTCCTTCAAAACCTCCTTTTCTCCTTTTCAAAACAGTAGTTTAAAACGAGGGCCCTTCACTCAATCTTTAACCCCAACCCCGCACGTTGTGTTGTATCTGTGAATGTTGGTTGTGGCCAAATGATAGTTTTCTTTCATTCGTTTAGGTTCCAAGAAAACTTGATGTAACTCTACTTTTAACTGCCGTTTCAGATAAGCGGGTATTACGTCGCAGTCATGTGCCGTGGATATGACGTAATTGCCCGAACCTCCGCCAAAATTCAAATCTGTTGGCGCGATGGCCGTGAGCCACTGAGCAGCGACGATTATCAACAGAAATATCTTTATTTTCTGCTTGCAACTGGACCGTCTAGAGCGTACACGGTAAGTAACACTCATTGTGTTTAAGGAGATTTACGTTTGTAATAGCAGAAGTGTAGCCGCGTTGCGTTGTACGTGTGAAAATTGGTCGAGGCGAAATGTTAATGTTTAATTTCATTCCTTTAGGTTCCACGGTGTTTGTTGGCTGCAAGTTTTCCACTGCAAGAAGAGGCTCGTATCATTGACCAGGAGCGAGCTACAATGGTGAGTAGCCATAACATTTATGTTAAACACTTCCTATTTCATGTCTAACAGTACTTGATTTAACAAATAACCATAAATAAATACAGTGTGGGCATTGAAGTTAACATATGTGATTATACTGCCTAATCTGTCACGGAGTAGATTGTTGCAAAGTAATATAAGATCCAAAGTTGTAATTCAGAATAGTTTTCAAAAGAAGGCCATTAGAATTATATACAAGTCTGATTACCCTTAACATAACAACAAGCTATTAATTAAATCACAAATTCTTCAATTCAAAGATTTGGTAGATTATCAGACAAATAATGTCTAACAGTAATTGATTTAACACATCACGATAAGTAGATTGAGTGTGGGCACTCTCAAGTTAACAGATATGATTATACTGCCTAATCTGTTACAGAGTATGTTGTTGCCAAGTAATGTAGAATAGATCCAAAGTAGTAATCCAGAATAGTTTTGAAGAGGCCATTAGAATAATAAACAAATCTGATTACCTTGAACATAATAACAAGCTAAGTGTTTAATATGTCCTATGAAGTCAAAATTGGGCACCATCATGTGGTGAAATTTGGAATTGCATCACATCCAATTTTGCCTGGGAACAAACAGATTAAATAAATCTTAGTTTTGAATAAGCCACTCCTTCTCAAACAAGTAAACTCTGCCCATTTCGCGCAGTAGATGTTCTGTTAATATCTAGTATTTATACAAAGTCATAATTTAAATTGCTTTCAACCTTCATTCATCGGTTCAACCAACATTACTCGCTCTTATTACCAACTTGTATTGATTTAACTAAGCGTTTAATACTTCCTATCAGGTCTCAAGGCAAGATTTGGCAAAATACAATTTCAGCAAATCCAATTTTGCCAGGGAACAAAAATAGATTAAATAAACTAAATAAGTCTTCTTCCCATTAAATAAATCAGAAAAGTCTGTCTTGTAACCAGTCCTCTTCAAACAAGTAAAGTCTGCCCATTTTGTGCCGTAGATTTTGTGTCTATGCCTAGTATTTAAACAAAATCATAATTTAAACGACTTCTTTCCTTCATTCACTTTGGAAATTTGGAATTGCAGCAAATCGAATTTTGCCAGGGAACAAAAATAGATCAATTAAACTAAATAAGTCTTCTTCCCATTAAATAAATTAAAAAAGTCTGTCTTGTAACCAGTCCTTTTCAAACAAGTAAAGTCTGCCCATTTTGTGCCGTCGATTTTGTGTTAATGCCTAGTATTTATACAAAATCATAATTTAAAGGACTTCATTCCTTCATTCACTTTGGAAATTTGGAATTGCAGCACATCAAATTTTGCCTGGGAAGAAAAGTAGATTAAATAAATTTAATAAGTCTTACTACTTCCCATTAAATAAATTAAATACGTCTTACTTGTTCCCACTCCTTTACAAAAAAGTAGTTTAAAACGAGGTCCCTTCACTCAACCTTTAACCCTATTTATTCACCTTCTAGGCTAAGTGTTAAAGGCTAAGTGTTAAAGGCTAAGTGTTAAAGGCTAAGTGTTAGAGGCTAAGTGCCAGAGGCTAGGCGCCAGAGGCGAGTTTTTGTGGGCTGAAGTTTTAGTGGGGTTAGTGTGAATACAATCCAAAAGAATACAACAGAATACAATACAATAGAATATAATACATAGATTAAATTCAATAGCTCTTACTACTTCCCATTAAATAAATTAAATACGTCTTACTTGTTCCCAATCCTTTTCAAAAAAGTAGTTTAAAACGAGGGCCCTTCACTCAACCTTTAACCTCAACCCCGCACGTCACATTGTGTTGTATCTGTGAATGTTGGTTGTGGCCAAATGATAGTTTTCTTTCATTCGTTTAGGTTCCACGGTGTTTGTTGGCTATGTTTTCCACTGTCAGAAGGATGAAAATACAAAGTACAACGCTTGGACGTGGGCGAAGACGTCACCGGTGAGTCCTTCCTTCCTATTTATTTACCTTCTAGATGCTAGAGGCTAAGTGTTAGAGGCTAAGTGTTAGAGGCTAAGTGTTAAACACAATACGAACAACACAACGATACTGCACTGAACAACACGATACCGCACTGAGAAACACGATACCGCACTGAACAACACGATACCGCACTGAACAACACCATGCCGTACTGAACACCATGCCACACTGAACAACACCATCCCGCACTGAACAACACCATGCCGCACTAAACAACACCATGCCGCACTGAACAACACCATGCCTCAATGAACGACACCATGCCGCACTGAAAGACACCATGCCGCACTGAACGACACCATGCCGCACTGAAAGACACCATCCCGCACTGAACACCATGCCGCACTGAACAACACCATGCCGCACTGAACAACACCATCCTGCACTGAACAACACCATGCCGCACTGAACAACATTATGCCGCACTGAACATTATGCCGCACTGAACAACACCATGCCGCACTGAACAACACCATGCCGCACTGAACAACATTATGCCGCACTGAACAACACCATGCCGCACTGAACAACACCATGCCGCACTGAACAACACCATGCCGCACTGAACAACATTATGCCGCACTGAACAACACCATGCCGCACTGAACAACACCATCCTGCACTGAACAACACCATTCCGCATTGAACACCATGCCGCACTGAACAACACCATCCCGCACTGAACAACACCATCCCGCACTGAACAACACCATGCCGCACTGAACAACATTATGCCGCACTGAACAACACCATGCCGCACTGAACAACATTATAACGCACTGAACAACACCATCCCGCACTGAACAACACCATGCCGCACTAAACAACATTATGCCGCACTGAACAACATTATGCCGAAATGAACAACACCATGCCGCACTGAACAACACCATGCCGCACTGAACAACACCATCCTGCACTGAACAACACCATCCCGCACTGAACAACACCATGCCGCACTGAACAACACCATGCCGCACTGAACAACACCATGCCGCAATGAACAACACCATCCCGCACTGAACAACATTATGCCGCACTGAACAACATTAAGCCGCACTGAACAACATTATGCCGCACTGAACAACATTATGCCACACTGAACAACACCATGCCGCACTGAACAACACCATGCCGCACTGAACAACACCATGCCGCACTGAACAACACGACCCCGCATTGAACAACACCATGCCGCACTGAACAACACCATCCTGCACTGAACAACACCATCCCGCACTGAACAACACCATGCCGCACTGAACAACATTATGGCGCACTGAACAACATTATGCCGCACTGAACAACACCATGCCGCACTGAACAACACCATGCCGCACTGAACAACACCATGCCGCAATGAACAACACCATCCCGCACTGAACAACACCATGCCGCACTGAGCAACACCATGCCGCACTGAACAACACCATCCTGCACTGAACAACACCATGCCGCACTGAACAACACCATTCCGCACTGAACAACACCATGCCGCACTGAACAACATTACGCTGCACTGAACAACACCATGCCGCACTGAACAACACCATGCCGCACTGAACAACACCATGCCGCATTGAACAACACCATGCCGCATTGAACAACACCATGCCGCACTGAACAACACCATCCTGCACTGAACAACACCATGCCGCATTGAACAACACCATGCCGCACTGAACAACACCATCCTGCACTGAACAACACCATCCCGCACTGAACAACACCATCCCGCATTGAACAACACCATCCTGCACTGAACAACACCATGCCGCACTGAACAACACCATGCCGCACTGAACAACACCATTCCGCACTGAACAACACCATGCCGCACTGAACAACACCATCCTGCACTGAACAACACCATCCCGCACTGAACAACACCATGCTGCACTGAACAACATTATGCTGCACTGAACAACACGATCCTGCATTGAACAACACCATGCCGCACTGAACAACACCATCCTGCACTGAACAACACCATGCCGCACTGAACAACACCATGCCGCACTGAACAACATTATGCCGCACTGAAAAACACCATGCCGCACTGAACAACACCATCCCGCACTGAACAACACCATGCCGCATTGAACAACACCATGCCGCACTGAACAACACCATGCTGCACTGAACAACATTATGCTGCACTGAACAACACGATCCTGCATTGAACAACACCATGCCGCACTGAACAACACCATCCTGCACTGAACAACACCATCCTGCACTGAACAACACCACCCCGCACTGAACAACATGATCCCGCATTGAACAACACCATCCCGCACTGAACAACACCATGCCGCACTGAACAACACCATTCCGCACTGAACAACACCATGCCGCACTGAACAACACCATGCCGCACTGAACAACACCATGCCGCACTGAACAACACCATGCCGCACTGAACAACATTATGCCGCACTGAACAACAACATGCCGCACTGAACAACACCATCCCGCACTGAACAACACCATGCCGCATTGAACAACACCATGCCGCACTGAACAACACCATCCTGCACTGAACAACACCATCCCGCACTAAACAACACCATGCCGCACTGAACAACATTATGGCGCACTGGACAACATTATGCCGCACTGAACAACACCATGCCGCACTGAACAACACCATTCCGCACTGAACAACACCATGCCGCACTGAACAACACCATCCTGCACTGAACAACACCATCCCGCACTGAACAACACCATGCCGCATTGAACAACACCATGCCGCACTGAACAACACCATCCTGCACTGAACAACACCATGCCGCACTGAACAACACCATGCCGCACTGAACAACACCATGCCGCACTGAACAACATTATGCCGCACTGAACAACATTATGCCGCACTAAACAACATTATGTCGCACTGAACAACACCATGCCGCACTGAACAACACCGTGCTGCACTGAACAACATTATGCCGCACTGAACAACACGATCCCGCATTGAACAACACCATCCCGCAGTGAACAACACCATGCCGCATTGAACAACACCACACCGCACTGAACAACACCATGCTGCACTGAACAACATTATGCTGCACTGAACAACACGATCCTGCATTGAACAACACCATGCCGCACTGAACAACACCATCCTGCACTGAACAACACCTTTCCACACTGAACAACACCATGCCGCACTGAACAACATTATGCCGCACTGAACAACACCATGCCGCACTGAACAACACCATGCCGCACTGAACAACACCATGCCGCACTGAACAACACCATGCCGCAATGAACAACACCATCCCGCACTGAACAACACCATGCCGCATTGAACAACACCATGCCGCACTGAACAACACCATCCCGCACTGAACAACACCACCCCGCACTGAACAACACGATCCCGCATTGAACAACACCATCCCGGACTGAACAACACCATGCCGCACTGAACAACACCATTCCGCACTGAACAACACCATGCCGCACTGAACAACACCATGCCGCACTGAACAACACCATGCCGCACTGAACAACACCATGCCGCACTGAACAACATTATGCCGCACTGAACAACACCATGCCGCACTGAACAACACCATCCCGCACTGAACAACACCATGCCGCATTGAACAACACCATGCCGCACTGAACAACACCATCCTGCACTGAACAACACCATCCCGCACTGAACAACACCATGCCGCACTGAACAACATTATGGCGCACTGAACAACATTATGCCGCACTGAACAACACCATGCCGCACTGAACAACACCATGCCGCACTGAACAACACCATGCCGCACTGAACAACATTATGCCGCACTGAACAACATTATGCCGCACTGAACAACACCATGCCGCACTGAACAACACCATGCCGCACTGAACAACACCATGCCGCACTGAACAACACGACGTCGCACTGAACAACACGACGCCGCACAGAACAACACGACGCCGCACAGAATAACACAATACCGCACAGAACAACACAATACCGCACAAACAGTTTTAGATATTACGTCGCAGTCATGTGACACGGACATGACGTCAATAGGCGGAACTCACGGCAAAATTATAATCCGTGGGCGTGGCTTGCAACAGGAAGTAGGAAAGCGGCAGTTCTGGCAAACAAGACACAGCGGTTAGTAACACGATGACTAACAAGGCAAATATTTTTGTTTTCAGCTTGCAACTTGACCGTCTAGAGCAGGGGTGTCAAAGTCAAATGGACGGAGGGCCAAATAAAAAAATTAGCTACAAGCCGAGGGCCGGACTGATCGAATGTTCATTGAAATTTTTTTAAATGACGCATATAGTCTAGTGAACCTAATTGAACCTACTGAAAACCTAACAAATATATTCCAACATGATCAGATAAATAAAGCAATATTTTCTTATGGCTCTGTCAATAATCTTTAATTTTCAACAGACACAAACGACAAATTTCCTTTATATAAAAATCCCATAACATGAACATTAAATGAAAGAAACCTGTATTGTTTAAGGCACCATCAGTAACCTATATTTTATATTTTAGCAAAAGTGGGCTAAATTTACTTCAAAGAAAAAAATAATAGCAATTTTCTGTCATCCACGAAACTGAAATATTTTTAAAATATAATTGGATTGAAATACAATAAAATAAAGTGCAAAAATCTATTAATCAAAAACAACACTTTCCTCAAGGAGAAGTAACATGCAGTGAAAACAAATATTAAACTTTGACTTTTAAACTTTCTATTTTAGCAAAAGTGGGCTAAATTTACTTCAAAGAAAAAAATAATCCGCGTCTTTCGTTTCATAATGTCGTCTCAGATTATACTCTTTCAGTACCGCCACACTTTCTCCACACAGAAGACACAGGTTTTCCTGCTACCTCCGTGAACATATACTCCGACTCCCACCTTGTTTGAAACTCCCGGTTCTCAGTGTCCACCTTCCTTTTTGCCATTTTTGATGGGTATCTGAAAGTTAATTTTACAGTTATGCTGACGACTGCTGTGCTAATAATAAACACTGAAATGAAGCAGCGTACTGCTCGGTGCGTCACCGTTGCATTGTGGGAAATGTAGTATTGGTGCGTGTAAAAGATCTGCGGGCTGCCGGCTTGCTGCGGTCTGCGGGCCGGTTCTAATAATAAATCAAGATCATCCCAGGGGCCGTAAAAAACCTTCTCGCGGGCCGGATGTGGCCCGCGGGCCTTGACTCTGACATATGTGGTCTAGAGCGTACAAGGTAATTACAACTGTTTTTTTTTAGCCCTGAAAAGCGAGGGAGTGTGGCGTTTGGGAGGAATGTCGAACTCGGCGTCTGCTTCCAGCCACAGACGCCAAATTTCGACGATTATTTCGACTGGTCAACAGTTGTAAATTATTGCGTTGACTAAAAACTTTATTTAACTCTACTCTTAACTTTGCCGTTTCAGATATGCGGGTATTACACCGCGGAAATGACGTCAATAGGCTGAACTCTCGCCAAAATTCAAATCTGTGGGCGCAATGGCCTTGAGCGAGACACCGGATATAAACACGACGATTATCAACAGAAATATCTTTATTTTCTGCTTGCAAGTGGACCGTCTAGAGCGTACACGGTAAGTACAACTCATTGTGTTTAAAAAGATTTACGTTTGTGTAGTTTGCGTTGCGTTGTATCTGTGAATGTTGGTTGAGGCTAAATGTTAATGTTTAATTTCATTCCTTTAGGTTCCACGGTGTTTGTTGGCTGTATGTTTTCCACTGCAAGAAGAGGCTCGTATCATTGACCAGCAGGAGCTACAATGGTGAGTACCCCTTTCGTCTTCCATTTATGTTAAACACTTCCTATTTCATGTCTAACAGTACTCGATTTAACAAATAACCATAAATAAATACAGTGTGGGCAGTCACGTTAACATATGTGATTATCCTGCCTAATATGTTTATCACAAATATGTCACTAATCACTAATATGTTTATTTGTTTATCACAACACCTTTGGACCTTCAGCAATCAATTATTTCCCTTCATCTACATAGAGACAGAACGATGGTGTCTTAAACATCTCATTCATTTCACCAAATAACTTCACGCAGGTGGATAACGGCCGTCTCGGTCACGCTATGTTGCGTGATGCAGTTTTGAAGAACCAAATGCATTTATTCAATGAATAAGTCAAGCTAGTTCTATGTTTATGATGTTGTAAGTTACGGTACCGATTGAAGTTGAGTTCGAAGCCAGTGGAAAACAGCGCTGCGTTTGTGCTCTCCAGGTACAAATGTTGTGATCTCTGACTGACGACCGGGCGAGACTCGAGTAAGAGATGTCCAAACGAGCTCCGGCAGGGCGGGCCAAGGCGGAGCGAACGGACGCCCTTCAGGCCGCCAATGACGAGCTGAGAACCAAACTGATGGACGTCCAGTTAGAACTTCAGCAGGAGAAGAACAAGGTGAAAACCTCAACAGACAGACACTGCCTGCCTCCCTGCCTGCCTCCCTGCCTGCCTCCCTGCCTGCCTCCCTCCCTCCCAGTTTTCCCGATGTAGATTAGACATGCGTGTGCCATGACTGTGTCAGCCTACATCAACAAATGCACCGAGGACGTCAGCACCACTAAGAATATCATCACCCGGGGCAACCAACGACCCTGGATGACTGAGGAGGTACGTCAAACGCTACGAGCGCGGAACTCTGCCTTCAAGTCTGGCGACAAGGAGACACTGAGGACAGCGAGAGCCAACTTGAACCGTGCCATCAGGATAGCGAAGCGAGACCGCAGTCGAAAATTTCAGGATCGTTTCCACGACGTCAAAAACATCAGGAGTATGTGGCAAGGCATACGGGCGATTACAGACTACAACTCACCCTCCCCCCCCCCGGTGGGTGTAGTTGATGCTGACTTTCTAAATGGTCTAAATAACTTCTTTGGGAGGTTCGAGGCACTAAACGGCACTCCAGCAGTTAAAACTGTCCCCCATCAGGAAGAGGAGGTACTCTGCCTTGACTCCGCCGATGTGTTGAAGACCCTGAGGAGAGTCAACCCCTGTAAGGCCCCTGGCCCCGACAACATTCCTGGGCGTGTGTTCAGGGAATGTGCAAGTCATCTGGCTGGGGTCATCACAGACATTTTTAACACCTCGCTGGGCCAAGCCACAGTGCCGGCGTGCTTTAAGACTGCCTCCATCATTCCGGTGCCGAAGAAACCTCAAATCACCTCATTTAATGATTACCGGCCTGTTGCACTGACTCCGGTTATGATGAAGTGCTTCGAAAGGCTGCTTAAAGGTCACATCGTTTCCAGACTCCCCCTATTATTTGACCCGTTCCAGTTTGCCGACCGGCAAAACCGCTCCACTCAGGACGCCATCTCCTCCGTTCTTCACCTGAGCCTGGCTCACCTGGAGGAGAAGAACACCCATGTGCGGAGGCTGTTCCTGGACTTCAGCTCAGCGTTTAACACCATCATCCCACAGCATCTGGTAGGAAAATTGGAACACCTGGGCTTCAACACCCCCCTTCGCAACTGGCTGCTAGACTTCCTCACCAACAGACCTCAGTCAGTCCGGGTCGGACAGAACACCTCTGATGTCATCACCCTCAGCACAGGCTCCCTTCAGGGCTGCGTCCTGAGCCCCCTGCTGTGCACCCTGATGACACACAACTGCGTCCTCAGGTTCACCACCAATCACATCGTGAAGTCAGCAGACGACACAACGGTGGTGGGGCTCATCAGAGATGGTTTAGCATTCCTCTGCACACTCTTGAATACTGTTTTGCCTACTTGCACTATTGCATAATTATCACTGCTGCACTTTATACTTATTTTTAATATATATATATATATATATATATATATATATATATAGTATATATGTATATATATATATTTTCATAGGATATGTTACTTCTATTCAACTGCAATATCACTACTTTGTTGTAAGACGTATGCAACGGAATTTCGTTTTGTATGCACCATGTGCAGACAAGATGACAATAAAGTTTGTCTAAGTCTAAGTCATGTCAGGTCAGCTGTCTGGAGAGAGAGAGAAGTCAGGACCTGCGGGCGGAGCACCACCGTGCCACCGCCGCCATGACGGAACTCAAAAGCAAACTCCATGAGGAGAAGCAGAAAGAGTTAGCCATTACCAGGGAGACATTACTGCGGCAGCATGAAATGGAGCTGATGAGAGTGATCAAAATCAAAGATGGAGAGATCCAGCGACTGAATGCCTTGGTCCTCAGCCAGAGGGACGGCTCCATGGACAAGGTGATCCGCTCTATCCGTGTCTGACTATCCGCACGCCACGTCGGGCTTCGATGCGGCCGCTACCGTATTGTGTAGCTTGTCCCCAGTAAGCGTCGCGGCGCTCCGTTGCGGTCTCAACGGCCCGGTGTGGCGCAATGTCTGCTCAGGTGAGGAGGGGGGGCGCTTTGCTGGCGGAGGTGGAGGAGACGCGGCGGTGTCGGGAGACCGAGCGGTGTCGCCTCCACCAGGAGCGCGGAAGAAGCCCTGGCAGCGGCCCAGCAGGCCTGGCAGTCCCGAGCGGCCGAGCTCCGATCGGCTCATCACCAGCATCGGGAGGAGCTGAGCCGAACCAAGAGAGACTGCGAGAGGGAGATCCGCCGACTGGTAGGACTGATCAGATGCGCGGTGCGTGGCTATGTTCCCAATTTCGTTGTATACCTGCAGTGCAATGACACCTAAGGCATTCTATTCTATTCTATTTCACAAGAAGAAAATGTCCGGTTGCTCGCTTCGCTTTTGTCACAGCAAAGGTGTTCTAGTCGATTCAAGAAAAAAATTGGCCGGTTGCTCTCTTTGTTTTTGTCACAATTCTGGCAAATGAGTTTGCCCGCCTGCCTGAGCGCTCCCCGTTTGTACATCCAGACGGATGAGATCAAGCTGAAAGACAGAGCGGTTAGTGTTTTGGATGAAGCCCTGGGGCCGGCCACGTCCACCGCCTTCAGCTGCAGACTCAGGCTGCCGAGCAGCAGATCGCTGCCCTGAGGGATTCCCAAAGGGCGGGCCTAAACTACCCTGGAAGTGGGGTCAACGCCGCTACTAGCAATCCTCTTCATTGCGTAAGCCACCTCATCACACACTTGCAGTACGCATGACTTAGTTCGTTGCTGGAGGAAGGTAGCACAAAAACAGTTTTGAACTTTGAACGAGTGCTTGTGTGTGTGTGTTGCGGGGCGTTTTCAGTCTCAGGAGGATCGGGACACGCGACGGTTTCATCTGAAAATCGCTGAGCTCAGCGCAGTCATCAGGAAACTGGAGGATCGAAACGCCCTGCTTTCTGAAGAGCGCAATGAACTGGTAATTTATTGACGGCACGCTTGAAGGTTTGCGCTACGTTTGATGCGCGCCATCCAGCGAGGCACCCATTGCGCTTGCTTATTAGTTGAGCGGCGCGGCGAGTCGGTTGCCTGGTAGATGTCTTTTATTGGGAGCCAAAGCCACGATTCCGTTCAAACCGATGCAAAAGGAATGGATACGTTCTGGCCCGCGTGTTGTGCGTCTTTCACATCCCGCACTTCATGCTTGCAGCTAAAGCGACTGAGAGAAACAGAAAGCCAGTTTCTGCCACTCCTGTACAAAAACAAACGCCTGAGCAGGAAGAATGAAGAACTCTCGCTGGTGCTGTGTCGCCTTGAAAACAAAGTGCGCTTTGTCACCCAGGAGAACGAGGAGATGGCAAGCTTGGTAAGTCGACGCGGACAACGGCGGCGTGCCAACAGAGTCCACTGCATTTGTGTTCCACAGAGAAGGCCTAGTTCGCTCAATGACCTGGACCGCGGTTGCGGCCAGCAGGACGGTGAAATGGAGTTCCTTCAAGTTGTGGAGCAGCGGCACATCATCGACGACTTGTCCAAGGTCTTCAGGCAGGCGACTCGGTGCACGTACGGCAGCGCCGCGCTCGCTCGCTGTCGCCAGGAAACCTTTTCCGTCCAAAGCTTGGCCGGCGGCCGCCATCCAAAAAATTGGCCCCTTAAATTCCGACCTTTCAAGCAGGAGCATTGTGCGCACGCGTTTGAACACGCTTTAGACTTGTTTTGCCGTTTTCAGCAGCTCAAAGCTCCCGTTTTGTCAGCGCCTTTGCCACTCGCTGTGCGCTGAAAACGACGGACTTGCCCGGCTGCTCAGCCCGTCAACCATGAGCCGCGAGCGCGACGTCATTGTCCGTAGGCAGCTAGTGGCAAAATGCACCCTGTTAGAGTTGCGCTCGCTCCAACTTATTTTGCAAGAACCACACGGGAGACAAGTAAGTTCTTTTGGACACCTGCAGGTGGAGAGTCCATCCGTTGTACGAATGAAGTCTGACTCTCGGCTCCTGCACGAGCATTTTAATTAAGAGAAACAGGGTGGGTGTAAGAGTGGATTGAATAGAGGAAGCCCTTGACCTCTAGTCAAAACATAGCAAGGGGTGTTTTACGACTTTGTGTAGGAAGGGATAAGCGATAGGGATAAATAAGGGATAAATAATATTATTTATTACAGGTCGCAGTCAAAGTCAAAGCAACACAATGATACGATAAAGATAATCTGGAAAACCCTGACACACCCTGTAGTTGTCACTTTTGGAAAAGACGAGCGTCCCTCCAATCATCGCCGGTGACGTGTTTTTCAGGCTCTGGAGACAGGAGCTCATGTCAGAAATGTCATTGTGAGTCGCGTTTGTTTCTGCGCCGGAGCCGTTCGTTCCCTTTGCATCCAAAGAATCTCAAAGGCGGATTATTTGTGTCGACAGGAGAGAGATTTGCTGCTACGATACCGACGTCGAGAATCTCTGAGGAGGAACAAAGCGTGAGGTCCTGCAAGGTGAGTCTGTTTGTTTGCGGCTGCTTGGTGTTGCGCAAGATGAAATGGCCTTTTTCTCGCTATCGTTCCTCTCGTCGATTCATCGTGAGGTGTCGCTTCAGTTTGTTCAGAGAGATGTTTGCTTCCGCGCCCGCAGGTCATCGAAACATTTTACGGCTACGACGAAGACGTGTTGGTGGACTCGGACGGATCGTCCTTGTCTTTTCACACCGACAGAACCCCCGACACGGAACCCGAAGAGGTAGCCCGCCATTTCTGCCAGCGTATTGGCACCAAACATTCCTCTTCAGCCTGGAATCGGACTCGTCTTTGCGTCGCGGGTGCTTTGTCGCCGGTCTGACTGATTCTGGTACTAGTGCTGTGTTGCATTGGTGTGTGCATGAAGAGGCGGAGCTTCGCTACCGCCAGCTGACGCAAGAATATCAAGCGCTGCAACGAGCCTACGCTCTGCTAGCCCAGACCAGCGAAAGGGGACTACGACGCCGAGAAGGAGATCAAGGTGGCGCCCCTTCCCGCAACCCCCGGCCGGGTCGCAGCCTCCCCGTTCTCACCCAGCCTCGGGTGTTCTCTGGTCTGAAAGGAGGAGGAGGAGCCTCCCTCCTCCTCCTTTCAGACCAGAGAAAAGCTGATGGTAGAAATGGGTCACTATCAAAGCAGAGTAGCAGATCTGGAGTCAGCGCTGAAGCAACAAGGACAGGTAAGCTCATCAATGAGCACACCTTTTTCTCAGACAAAATAGCTACATTCTTCAGTCACTCATCCGTCTGGCATTACTGGACCAACCCCCCCCCCCCCCCCGAACGTGGCTGGGAAAATGCGGAGAAAAGCAAATGTCATTTTCCAGTCAACCAAAGAATTTGTGGATGAAAATGACACAACATTCCAAAGCTGTCCACGCGTTTGTCTCTTCTAGAATGTCAAGTGGGTGGAGGAGAAGCAGCTGCTGCGTCAGAGCAATCAGCAGTTGGCCGAAAAGGTGACGGAAAGAAAGGCGCTGGGCGGAGTCGCTTGGCGTCACACCTGTCGGGAAGCCCCGCAGATGAGGTCTGACTGTCTTTTCAGGTCAGGCGGATGGAGGCGGAAGAAGCGCGTCTGAAAGAGCACATCCAGGATATCCGAGACCAAAACGAACTGCTTGAGTTCCGCATCCTGGAGCTGGAGGTGGGAAGACTCGCACAAGCGTGTTGAGGCCAGAGATGTGACGGACGGACGGACGGACGGACGGATGCATGCCTCTGCCTTTCAGGAGAGGGAGTGGCGCTCCCCCGTCTTGAAGTTTCTGCAAGTCCGTTTCCCAGACGGCCTCAGCCCTTTGCAGATCTACTGCGAGGCCGAGGGCGTGAGCGTACGTAAGGCGTCCCTCGCAACCCTAACCTTAACCCGAGGTCCCAGAACACCTTACATTGCTCCTTGCGCCTTTCCCCCGGACATCGTCATCAGTGATCTGATGAAGAAGCTGGACATCCTGGGCTATAACGCCGTAAGTGTATGTCGAACTCCTTATGTTCGCACTCCACGAGACTCGGCGGCTCAAATGTGACTTTTGGAAGGCTTTGCGCTGAAAGAAGCTTGTTGACGCTGTGCCTTTGGGCTCTTGCAGAATCTCACCAACGAGGAGCAGGTGGTCGTGATTCACGCCAGGACCCTTCTCACCCTAGCCGAGAAGGTAACGCGCACGTCCACGCACGCTCTCGCATTCTGCTTATGTGACAGCAGCCTTTCCTCAGTGGTTAGAATACATCAAAGTGACCAAGTCAGCACTTCAACAGAAGATGTTGGACATTGAAAGTGAGAAGGTAGACAGACACGCGACATCAGCCAAGGGGAACTCCGGCAATGTGCCCCAACAATTCTGACCTTGAGCTGTGCTAGGATATGTTCTGCAAGCAGAAGGGCTACCTGGATGAAGAGTTGGACTTCAGGAAGTGTTCCATGGACCAGGCTCATAAGGTAAGCCGCCCTCAAATCTCCCGCCGGACCACTGATGGACGAGGATTGCGGCCCAGAGGATCCTGGAGCTGGAGGCCATGTTGTACGAGGCGCTACCGCAGCGGGACTGCCCCGCCACGGACGGCGAAAAAGCCAGCCACGCTGGCGTGAATGACGTGCTGACGGCGGATCAGAGAGAAGAGCTTAGGAGCGCCGTGGACCAATGGAAGCGAGCCCTGATGTGCGAGTTGAGGGAGCGCGACGCTTGCATCCTCCAAGAGAGAATGGATCTGCTGCACAGCGCGCAACAGGTAAGGGCCCAAAGCCAGCCCGGCACTTACTTGCACGCTTACTGGCTTTTGAATGCCACTTTCCATTTGTCCGTCCTAGAGGAACAAAGAGCTGAAAGAATTCATCGAAGCTCAGAAGAGACAAATCAAACAATTGGAGGAGAAGTTTCTGTTTCTCTTTCTATTCTTCTCCTTGGCCTTCATTCTGTGGCCCTAACACCAGCTGGTGAGTGAGCTCCAGCGGCACCGCACTCGACACCTCCGATACACTGCCAGCCGGTCTCAGACGTTGGCAGACGCTCCGATGCCAACGTATACCCCCCGCCACGGTGACAGAGGCACCGCGTCACACCGGCGCTCATCCAATCAGAAGGCAGGAAAAGCAAATTCACATGCAGGGCACTTTTGAACCAGAAGAGAGCGCCACAAAAAACGGTTGTTGCCCCAAACGCGCACTAAAAAGGGTCAGAATAACAAGAGTCCCACTGGCCAGCCGGGGCCACCCGTCCAGCTGTTTCTTCAGGGGGGAAAAAAATTGGAGTCACCGGTGAGTACATTTTGCATTTAGCTCTGCTTTTCTGCTTCTGTCTTCAAGTGTGTGGCATCCTGCGATCAAAGATTCAGCCAACCCCAAAGCGGTTGACCTCAACGTCCCACCACCATGCCTACCAGAGCAGGTGACGTGATGCTTTGGACATCCTTCCGTCTCAGATGCCCAAAAGTACTCTTTGCCACATCTGCGGCAATACGGTGTCTTTTCAAAGGTGCAAATAAATCCAGCGTGGGCGGAACACGCACGTCTTCGGTTTTTCCCGCTTTGTTTGTGTGACAGCTGTTGTGAAAATTTTATACAAATAAAGTTGTATAGTACAGGTTTGGCCAAGCCGCAACTCCCGAACCGCATGCGGCTCTTTTATGTTCATATCAACATTTGTGTGTGTGTGTGTGTGTGTGTGTGTGGGGGGGGGTTGTGCGTGTTGGCTTCACTTGAGTTCAATTTGGTATTTTGGTCAAAAGCGCATGTGGTGAAATTCCACAAAGTAGGATGGGCAAACACATTTCTTTAAACTATGAGTGTCAATTGGGCTCTCGAAATGGCAGGGAAAAGATGCACAGCAAAACGAAAATACGTAGATGAACACAGGACGTTTTAATCAGAGTGGGAAAGTTTCTATTTTTTGTTGAACGTGATGGCAAACCATTCTGCCTGATATGTCAGACCTCAGCGCATTTCAAAGATTCAAATCTTCAGCGCCATGCACTTCAGCTCACTCCATGCTAACATTGATCAGGCGTCGAACCCGCATCATCATGCTTAAGAGGTGGCCATGCTAACCAGTGCGCCATTATGTCAACGCATAATAACTAAGTCTACTGGTCAAAACAGCGGTTACTATATGACGTCGCTACGTCGTGGTCACGTGACGCAGACAAGACGTCAATGGACGTGGGCAGAGTTAACTTGTTTAAAAGGGAGTAGGCAGAAGAAATATTTAATTTATTTAAATCTATTTTGAGTGCACACCATTATGCCAATGCATAACAACTGTAAATCTACTAAACAAAACAGCGGTTGCTATATGACATCTGCCACGTCGTGGTCACGTGACATACGTGACGTCGATGGGCGTAACTTTCGCCGGAATTCAAATCCGCGGGGAGAGTTAACTTGTTTAAAAGAGAGTGGGCAGAAGAATTATTTAATTTATTTAAATCTATTTGGTGTGTGCGCCATTATGTCAATGCATAACAACTGTAAGTCTACTAAACAAAACAGCGGTTGCTATATGACGTCTGCCACGTCGTGGTCACGTGACGCGGACGTGACGTCGACGCCTACTTTACATCCCACCGATCACAGGACCCCTCGGCTGCATAACCGTGCCCCCTTCCCAACCAATCGGATTTGCTATACGCGAAAACGACGCCAATGGAAAGAGCTTCCGCCCAAATTTAAATCCGTGGGCGTGGCTCGCAGCAGGAAGTAGGAAAATGGCGGCGATGTTGACAAAGACACAGCGGATGGTAACATACGACTAACAAGAGAAATATTTTTATTTTCTGCTTGCAACTGGACCGTCCAGAGCGTACACGGTAAGTACAACTCATCGTTTTTAAAAAGAAGTACTTTTGTTGCCCTGAAAAGCGAGTGAGCGTGGCGTTTGTGGGGGACGTCGAATTTCGACGATTCTTTCTGGTCAACGGTTGTAAATGATTGTGTTGATTAAAAAAGAAAACTTGATGTAACTCTACTTTTAACTGCCGTTTCAGATAGATTTGGAATTGCATCACATCCAATTTTGCCTAGAGCGTACACGGTAAGTAACACTCGTTGTGTTTAAGGAGATTTACGTTTGTAATAGCAGAAGTGTAGCCGCGTTGCGTTGTACGTGTGAATGTTGGTCCGGGCGAAATGTTAATGTTTAATTTCATTCCTTTAGGTTCCACGGTGTTTGTTGGCTGCAAGTTTTCCACTGCAAGAAGAGGCTCATATCATTGACCAGGAGCGAGCTACAATGGTGAGTAGCCATAACATTTATGTTAAACACTTCCTATTTCATGTCTAACAGTACTTGATTTAACAAATAACCATAAATAAATACAGTGTGGGCACTGAAGTTAACATATGTGATTATACTGCCTAATCTGTCACCGAGTAGATTGTTGCAAAGTAATATAAGATCCAAAGTTGTAATTCAGAATAGTTTTCAAAAGAAGGCCATTAGAATTATATACAAGTCTGATTACCCTGAACAAGCTATTAATTAAATCACAAATTCTTCAATTCAAAGATTTGGTAGATTATCAGACAAATAATGTCTAACAGTAACTGATTTAACACATCACGATAAGTAGATTTAGTGTGGGCACTCTCAAGTTAACATATGTGATTATACTGCCTAATCTGTTACAGAGTATGTTGTTGCCAAGTAATGTAGAATAGATCCAAAGTAGTAATCCAGAATAGTTTTGAAGAGGCCATTAGAATGATAAACAAATCTGATTACCTTGAACATAATAACAAGCTAAGTGTTTAATATGTCCTATGAAGTCAAAATTGGGCACCATCATGTGGTGAAATTTGGAATTGCATCACATCCAATTTTGCCTGGGAACAAACAGATTACATAAATCTTAGTTTTGAATAAGCCACTCCTTCTCAAACAAGTAAACTCTGCCCATTTTGCGCAGTAGATGTTCTGTTAATATCTAGTATTTATACAAAGTCATAATTTAAATTGCTTTCAACCTTCATTCATCGGTTCAACCAACATTACTCGCTCTTATTACCAACTTGTATTGATTTAACTAAGCGTTTAATACTTCCTATCAGGTCTCAAATCGAGATTTGGCAAAATACAATTTCAGCAAATCCAATTTTGCCAGGGAACAAAAATAGATTAAATAAACTAAATAAGTCCTCTTCCCATTAAATAAATCAGAAAAGTCTGTCTTGTAACCAGTCCTCTTCAAACAAGTAAAGTCTGCCCATTTTGTGCCGTAGATTTTGTGTCTATGCCTAGTATTTAAACAAAATCATAATTTAAACGACTTCTTTCCTTCATTCACTTTGGAAATTTGGAATTGCAGCAATTCGAATTTTGGCAGGGAACAAAAATAGATCAATTAAACTAAATAAGTCTTCTTCCCATTAAATAAATTAAAAAAGTCTGTCTTGTAACCAGTCCTTTTCAAACAAGTAAAGTCTGCCCATTTTGTGCCGTCGATTTTGTGTTAATGCCTAGTATTTATACAAAATCATAATTTAAAGGACTTCATTCCTTCATTCACTTTGGAAATTTGGAATTGCAGCACATCAAATTTTGCCTGGGAAGAAAAGTAGATTAAATAAATTTAATAAGTCTTACTACTTCCCATTAAATAAATTAAATACGTCTTACTTGTTCCCACTCCTTTTCAAAAAAGTAGTTTAAAACGAGGTCCCTTCACTCAACCTTTAACCCTATTTATTCACCTTCTAGGCTAAGTGTTAAAGGCTAAGTGTTAAAGGCTAAGTGTTAAAGGCTAAGTGTTAGAGGCTAAGTGCCAGAGGCTAGGCGCCAGAGGCGAGTTTTTGTGGGCTGAAGTTTTAGTGGGGTTAGTGTGAATACAATCCAAAATAATACAACAGAATACAATACAATAGAATATAATACATAGATTAAATTCAATAGCTCTTACTACTTCCCATTAAATAAATTAAATACGTCTTACTTGTTCCCAATCCTTTTCAAAAAAGTAGTTTAAAACGAGGGCCCTTCACTCAACCTTTAACCTCAACCCCGCACGTCACATTGTGTTGTATCTGTGAATGTTGGTTGTGGCCAAATGATAGTTTTCTTTCATTCGTTTAGGTTCCACGGTGTTTGTTGGTTATGTTTTCCACTGTCAGAAGGATGAAAATACAAAGTACAACGCTTGGACGTGGGCGAAGACGTCACCGGTGAGTCCTTCCTTCCTATTTATTTACCTTCTAGATGCTAGAGGCTAAGTGTTAGAGGCTAAGTGTTAGAGGCTAAGTGTTAAACACAATACGAACAACACAACGATACTGCACTGAACAACACGATACCGCACTGAGAAACACGATACCGGACTGAACAACACGATACCGCACTGAACAACACCATGCCGCACTGAACACCATGCCACACTGAACAACACCATCCCGCACTGAACAACACCATGCCGCACTAAACAACACCATGCCGCACTGAACAACACCATGCCTCACTGAACGACACCATGCCGCACTGAAAGACACCATGCCGCACTGAACGACACCATGCCGCACTGAAAGACACCATCCCGCACTGAACACCATGCCGCACTGAACAACACCATCCTGCACTGAACAACACCATCCCGCACTGAACAACACCATGCCGCACTGAACAACATTATGCCGCACTGAACATTATGCCGCACTGAACAACACCATGCCACACTGAACAACACCATGCCGCACTGAACAACATTATGCCGCACTGAACAACACCATGCCGCACTGAACAACACCATGCCGCACTGAACAACACCATGCCGCACTGAGCAACATTATGCCGCACTGAACAACACCATGCCGCACTGAACAACACCATCCTGCACTGAACAACACCATTCCGCATTGAACACCATGCCGCACTGAACAACACCATCCCGCACTGAACAACACCATCCCGCACTGAACAACACCATGCCGCACTGAACAACATTATGCCGCACTGAACAACATTATGCCGCACTGAACAACACCATGCCGCACTGAACAACACCATGCCGCACTGAACAACACCATGCCGCACTGAACAACATTATAACGCACTGAACAACACCATGCCGCACTGAACAACACGATCCCGCATTGAACAACACCATGCCGCACTGAACAACATTATGCCGAAATGAACAACACCATGCCGCACTGAACAACACCATGCCGCACTGAACAACACCATCCTGCACTGAACAACACCATCCCGCACTGAACAACACCATGCCGCACTGAACAACACCATGCCGCACTGAACAACACCATGCCGCAATGAACAACACCATCCCGCACTGAACAACATTATGCCGCACTGAACAACATTATGCCGCACTGAACAACATTATGCCGCACTGAACAACATTATGCCGCACTGAACAACATTATGCCGCACTGAACAACACCATGCCGCACTGAACAACACCATGCCGCACTGAACAACACCATGCCGCACTGAACAACACCATGCCGCACTGAACAACACGATCCCGCATTGAACAACACCATGCCGCACTGAACAACACCATCCTGCACTGAACAACACCATCCCGCACTGAACAACACCATGCCGCACTGAACAACATTATGGCGCACTGAACAACATTATGCCGCACTGAACAACACCATGCCGCACTGAACAACACCATGCCGCACTGAACAACACCATGCCGCAATGAACAACACCATCCCGCACTGAACAACACCATGCCGCACTGAGCAACACCATGCCGCACTGAACAACACCATCCCGCACTGAACAACACCATGCCGCACTGAACAACACCATTCCGCACTGAACAACACCATGCCGCACTGAACAACATTACGCTGCACTGAACAACACCATGCCGCACTGAACAACATTATAACGCACTGAACAACACCATCCCGCACTGAACAACACCATGCCGCACTAAACAACATTATGCCGCACTGAACAACACCATGCCGCACTGAACAACACCATCCTGCACTGAACAACACCATTCCGCATTGAACACCATGCCGCACTGAACAACACCATCCCGCACTGAACAACACCATCCCGCACTGAACAACACCATGCCGCACTGAACAACATTATGCCGCACTGAACAACATTATGCCGCACTGAACAACACCATGCCGCACTGAACAACACCATGCCGCACTGAACAACACCATGCCGCACTGAACAACATTATAACGCACTGAACAACACCATCCCGCACTGAACAACACCATGCCGCACTAAACAACATTATGCCGCACTGAACAACATTATGCCGAAATGAACAACACCATGCCGCACTGAACAACACCATGCCGCACTGAACAACACCATCCTGCACTGAACAACACCATCCCGCACTGAACAACACCATGCCGCACTGAACAACACCATGCCGCACTGAACAACACCATGCCGCAATGAACAACACCATCCCGCACTGAACAACATTATGCCGCACTGAACAACATTATGCCGCACTGAACAACATTATGCCGCACTGAACAACATTATGCCGCACTGAACAACATTATGCCGCACTGAACAACACCATGCCGCACTGAACAACACCATGCCGCACTGAACAACACCATGCCGCACCGAACAACACCATGCCGCACTGAACAACACGATCCCGCATTGAACAACACCATGCCGCACTGAACAACACCATCCTGCACTGAACAACACCATCCCGCACTGAACAACACCATGCCGCACTGAACAACATTATGCCGCACTGAACAACACTATGCCGCACTGAACAACACCATGCCGCACTGAACAACACCATGCCGCACTGAACAACACCATCCCGCACTGAACAACACCATGCCGCACTGAACAACACCATGCCGCACTGAGCAACACCATGCCGCACTGAACAACACCATCCCGCACTGAACAACACCATTCCGCACTGAACAACACCATTCCGCACTGAACAACACCATGCCGCACTGAACAACATTACGCCGCACTGAACAACACCATGCCGCACTGAACAACACCATGCCGCACTGAACAACACCATGCCGCATTGAACAACACCATGCCGCATTGAACAACACCATGCCGCACTGAACAACACCATCCTGCACTGAACAACACCATGCCGCATTGAACAGCACCATGCCGCACTGAACAACACCATCCCGCACTGAACAACACCATCCCGCACTGAACAACACCATCCCGCATTGAACAACACCATCCTGCACTGAACAACACCATGCCGCACTGAACAACACCATGCCGCACTGAACAACACCATTCCGCACTGAACAACACCATGCCGCACTGAACAACACCATCCTGCACTGAACAACACCATCCCGCACTGAACAACACCATGCCGCATTGAACAACACCATCCTGCACTGAACAACACCATCCTGCACTGAACAACACCATGCCGCACTGAACAACACCATGCCGCACTGAACAACACCATGCCGCACTGAACAACACTATGCCGCACTGAACAACATTATGTCGCACTGAACAACACCATGCCGCACTGAACAACACCATGCCGCACTGAACAACATTATGCCGCACTGAAAAACACCATGCCGCACTGAACAACACCATCCCGCACTGAACAACACCATGCCGCATTGAACAACACCATGCCGCACTGAACAACACCATGCTGCACTGAACAACATTATGCTGCACTGAACAACACGATCCTGCATTGAACAACACCATGCCGCACTGAACAACACCATCCTGCACTGAACAACACCATCCTGCACTGAACAACACCACCCCGCACTGAACAACACGATCCCGCATTGAACAACACCATCCCGCACTGAACAACACCATGCCGCAGTGAACAACACCATTCCGCACTGAACAACACCATGCCGCACTGAACAACACCATGCCGCACTGAACAACACCATGCCGCACTGAACAACACCATGCCGCACTGAACAACATTATGCCGCACTGAACAACACCATGCCGCACTGAACAACACCATCCCGCACTGAACAACACCATGCCGCATTGAACAACACCATGCCGCACTGAACAACACCATCCTGCACTGAACAACACCATCCCGCACTAAACAACACCATGCCGCACTGAACAACATTATGGCGCACTGGACAACATTATGCCGCACTGAACAACACCATGCCGCACTGAACAACACCATGCCGCACTGAACAACACCATGCCGCACTGAACAACACCATGCCGCACTGAACAACACCATGCCGCACTGAACAACACCATGCCGCACTGAACAACACCATGCCGCACTGAACAACACGATCCCGCATTGAACAACACCATCCTGCACTGAACAACACCATGCCGCACTGAACAACACCATGCCGCACTGAACAACACCATTCCGCACTGAACAACACCATGCCGCACTGAACAACACCATCCTGCACTGAACAACACCATCCCGCACTGAACAACACCATGCCGCATTAAACAACACCATGCCGCACTGAACAACACCATCCTGCACTGAACAACACCATGCCGCACTGAACAACACCATGCCGCACTGAACAACACCATGCCGCACTGAACAACATTATGCCGCACTGAACAACATTATGCCGCACTAAACAACATTATGTCGCACTGAACAACACCATGCCGCACTGAACAACACCATGCTGCACTGAACAACATTATGCCGCACTGAACAACACGATCCCGCACTGAACAACACCACCCCGCACTGAACAACACGATCCCGCATTGAACAACACCATGCCGCACTGAACAACACCATGCCGCACTGAACAACACCATGCCGCACTGAACAACATTATGCCGCACTGAACAACATTATGCCGCACTGAACAACACCATGCCGCACTGAACAACACCATGCCGCACTGAACAACACGACGTCGCACTGAACAACACGACGCCGCACAGAACAACACGACGCCGCACAGAATAACACAATACCGCACAGAACAACACAATACCGCACAAACAGTTTTAGATAATATTACGTCGCAGTCATGTGACGCGGACATGACGTCAATAGGCGGAACTCACGGCAAAATTATAATCCGTGGGCGTGGCTTGCAACAGGAAGTAGGAAAGCGGCAGTTCTGGCAAACAAGACACAGCGGTTAGTAACACGATGACTAACAAGGCAAATATTTTTGTTTTCAGCTTGCAACTTGACCGTCTAGAGCGTACAAGGTAATTACAACTGTTTTTTTTTAGCCCTGAAAAGCGAGGGAGTGTGGCGTTTGGGAGGAATGTCGAACTCGGCGTCTGCTTCCAGCCACAGACGCCAAATTTCGACGATTATTTCGACTGGTCAACGGTTGTAAATTATTGCGTTGACTAAAAACTTTATTTAACTCTACTCTTAACTTTGCCGTTTCAGATATGCGGGTATTACACCGCGGAAATGACGTCAATAGGCTGAACTCTCGCCAAAATTCAAATCTGTGGGCGCAATGGCCTTGAGCGAGACACCGGATACAAACACGACGATTATCAACAGAAATATCTTTATTTTCTGCTTGCAAGTGGACCGTCTAGAGCGTACACGGTAAGTACAACTCATTGTGTTTAAAAAGATTTACGTTTGTGTAGTTTGCGTTGCGTTGTATCTGTGAATGTTGGTTGAGGCTAAATGTTAATGTTTAATTTCATTCCTTTAGGTTCCACGGTGTTTGTTGGCTGTATGTTTTCCACTGCAAGAAGAGGCTCGTATCATTGACCAGCAGGAGCTACAATGGTGAGTCTTCCATTTATGTTAAACACTTCCTATTTCATGTCTAACAGTACTCGATTTAACAAATAACCATAAATAAATACAGTGTGGGCAGTCACGTTAATATATGTGATTATCCTTCCCAATATGTTTATCACAAATATGTCACTAATCACTAATATGTTTATTTGTTTATCACAACACCTTTGGACCTTCAGCAATCGATTATTTCCCTTCATCTACATAGAGACAGAACGATGGTGTCTTAAACATCTCATTCATTTCACCAAATAACTTCACGCAGGTGGATAACGGCCGTCTCGGTCACGCTATGTTGCGTGATGCAGTTTTGAAGAACCAAATGCATTTATTCAATGAATAAGTCAAGCTAGTTCTATGTTTATGATGTTGTAAGTTACGGTACCGATTGAAGTTGAGTTCGAAGCCAGTGGAAAACAGCGCTGCGTTTGTGCTCTCCAGGTACAAATGTTGTGATCTCTGACTGACGACCGGGCGAGACTCGAGTAAGAGATGTCCAAACGAGCTCCGGCTGGGCGGGCCAAGGCGGAGCGAACGGACGCCCTTCAGGCCGCCAATGACGAGCTGAGAACCAAACTGATGGACGTCCAGTTAGAACTTCAGCAGGAGAAGAACAAGGTGAAAACCTCAACAGACAGACACTGCCTGCCTCCCTGCCTGCCTCCCTGCCTGCCTCCCTGCCTGCCTCCCTCCCTCCCAGTTTTCCCGATGTAGATTAGACATGCGTGTGCCATGACTGTGTCAGCCTACATCAACAAATGCACCGAGGACGTCAGCACCACTAAGAATATCATCACCCGGGGCAACCAACGACCCTGGATGACTGAGGAGGTACGTCAAACGCTACGAGCGCGGAACTCTGCCTTCAAGTCTGGCGACAAGGAGACACTGAGGACAGCGAGAGCCAACTTGAACCGTGCCATCAGGATAGCGAAGCGAGACCGCAGTCGAAAATTTCAGGATCGTTTCCACGACGTCAAAAACATCAGGAGTATGTGGCAAGGCATACGGGCGATTACAGACTACAACTCACCCTCCCCCCCCCCCGGTGGGTGTAGTTGATGCTGACTTTCTAAATGGTCTAAATAACTTCTTTGGGAGGTTCGAGGCACTAAACGGCACTCCAGCAGTTAAAACTGTCCCCCATCAGGAAGAGGAGGTACTCTGCCTTGACTCCGCCGATGTGTTGAAGACCCTGAGGAGAGTCAACCCCTGTAAGGCCCCTGGCCCCGACAACATTCCTGGGCGTGTGTTCAGGGAATGTGCAAGTCATCTGGCTGGGGTCATCACAGACATTTTTAACACCTCGCTGGGCCAAGCCACAGTGCCGGCGTGCTTTAAGACTGCCTCCATCATTCCGGTGCCGAAGAAACCTCAAATCACCTCATTTAATGATTACCGGCCTGTTGCACTGACTCCGGTTATGATGAAGTGCTTCGAAAGGCTGCTTAAAGGTCACATCGTTTCCAGACTCCCCCTATTATTTGACCCGTTCCAGTTTGCCGACCGGCAAAACCGCTCCACTCAGGACGCCATCTCCTCCGTTCTTCACCTGAGCCTGGCTCACCTGGAGGAGAAGAACACCCATGTGCGGAGGCTGTTCCTGGACTTCAGCTCAGCGTTTAACACCATCATCCCACAGCATCTGGTAGGAAAATTGGAACACCTGGGCTTCAACACCCCCCTTCGCAACTGGCTGCTAGACTTCCTCACCAACAGACCTCAGTCAGTCCGGGTCGGACAGAACACCTCTGATGTCATCACCCTCAGCACAGGCTCCCTTCAGGGCTGCGTCCTGAGCCCCCTGCTGTGCACCCTGATGACACACGACTGCGTCCTCAGGTTCACCACCAATCACATCGTGAAGTCAGCAGACGACACAACGGTGGTGGGGCTCATCAGAGACAACAACGACCTGGACTACAGAGAGGAGGTGGAGCAGCTGGTGGGCTGGTGCAGAGAAAACAGCCTGATCCTGAATGAGGAGAAGATGAAGGAGATCATCGTCGACTTCAGGAAAAAACAGCCTCACCACGCTCCACTGATCATCAACAGCTCAGCTGTGGAGGTGGTCAGCACCACCAAATTCCTGGGGGTCCACATCACAGAAGACCTCACCTGGACTATGAACACTACGGCACTGGTCAAGAGGGCACAGAAGCGCTTGTACTTCCTGCGGAGGATGAGGAGAGCCCACCTGCCCCCACCCATCATGAGGACGTTCTACAGGAGCACCATAGAGAGCATTCTGACAAGCTGTCTCTCTGTGTGGTGTGAAGGCTGCACCGCCTCCGATTGGAAGAACGTGAGGAGAGTGGTGAGGACAGCAGAGAGGATCATAGGGGCTCCTCTTCCCTCCATTCAGGACATTTCATCTCAGCGCTGCATGTCCCGTGCCCGTAACATCATCAATGACCCATCACACCCCCACCATGGACTGTTCTCCCTGCTGCCCTCTGGGAAGAGGTTTGCAGCATCCGCTGCAGGTCCACCAGGTTCTGCAACAGCTTTTTCCCTGCTGTCATCAGACTGTTGAACACTAGAACTGTTGAGCTCTAAACTGAACTCTGCATCACACATTCACAGAACTGTACTTTATGACACTACGGACCTCTATCTTGCACTATCTCGCACTACCAACTTTACTGAACTTGTATAAACCCTTTAAATAGAAGTTTAATACATGGTTTAGCATTCCTCTGCACACTCTTGAATACTGTTTTGCCTACTTGCACTATTGCATAATTATCACTGCTGCACTTTATACTTATTTTTAATATATATATATATATATATATATATAGTATATATGTATATATATATATTTTCATAGGATATGTTACTTCTATTCAACTGCAATATCACTACTTTGTTGTAAGACGTATGCAACGGAATTTCGTTTTGTATGCACCATGTGCAGACAAGATGACAATAAAGTTTGTCTAAGTCTAAGTCATGTCAGGTCAGCTGTCTGGAGAGAGAGAGAAGTCAGGACCTGCGGGCGGAGCACCACCGTGCCACCGCCGCCATGACGGAACTCAAAAGCAAACTCCATGAGGAGAAGCAGAAAGAGTTAGCCATTACCAGGGAGACATTACTGCGGCAGCATGAAATGGAGCTGATGAGAGTGATCAAAATCAAAGATGGAGAGATCCAGCGACTGAATGCCTTGGTCCTCAGCCTGAGGGACGGCTCCATGGACAAGGTGATCCGCTCTATCCGTGTCTGACTATCCGCACGCCACGTCGGGCTTCGATGCGGCCGCTACCGTATTGTGTAGCTTGTCCCCAGTAAGCGTCGCGGCGCTCCGTTGCGGTCTCAACGGCCCGGTGTGGCGCAATGTCTGCTCAGGTGAGGAGGGGGGGCGCTTTGCTGGCGGAGGTGGAGGAGACGCGGCGGTGTCGGGAGACCGAGCGGTGTCGCCTCCACCAGGAGCGCGGAAGAAGCCCTGGCAGCGGCCCAGCAGGCCTGGCAGTCCCGAGCGGCCGAGCTCCGATCGGCTCATCACCAGCATCGGGAGGAGCTGAGCCGAACCAAGAGAGACTGCGAGAGGGAGATCCGCCGACTGGTAGGACTGATCAGATGCGCGGTGCGTGGCTATGTTCCCAATTTCGTTGTATACCTGCAGTGCAATGACACCTAAGGCATTCTATTCTATTCTATTTCACAAGAAGAAAATGTCCGGTTGCTCGCTTCGCTTTTGTCACAGCAAAGGTGTTCTAGTCGATTCAAGAAAAAAATTGGCCGGTTGCTCTCTTTGTTTTTGTCACAATTCTGGCAAATGAGTTTGCCCGCCTGCCTGAGCGCTCCCCGTTTGTACATCCAGACGGATGAGATCAAGCTGAAAGACAGAGCGGTTAGTGTTTTGGATGAAGCCCTGGGGCCGGCCACGTCCACCGCCTTCAGCTGCAGACTCAGGCTGCCGAGCAGCAGATCGCTGCCCTGAGGGATTCCCAAAGGGCGGGCCTAAACTACCCTGGAAGTGGGGTCAACGCCGCTACTAGCAATCCTCTTCATTGCGTAAGCCACCTCATCACACACTTGCAGTACGCATGACTTAGTTCGTTGCTGGAGGAAGGTAGCACAAAAACAGTTTTGAACTTTGAACGAGTGCTTGTGTGTGTGTGTTGCGGGGCGTTTTCAGTCTCAGGAGGATCGGGACACGCGACGGTTTCATCTGAAAATCGCTGAGCTCAGCGCAGTCATCAGGAAACTGGAGGATCGAAACGCCCTGCTTTCTGAAGAGCGCAATGAACTGGTAATTTATTGACGGCACGCTTGAAGGTTTGCGCTACGTTTGATGCGCGCCATCCAGCGAGGCACCCATTGCGCTTGCTTATTAGTTGAGCGGCGCGGCGAGTCGGTTGCCTGGTAGATGTCTTTTATTGGGAGCCAAAGCCACGATTCCGTTCAAACCGATGCAAAAGGAATGGATACGTTCTGGCCCGCGTGTTGTGCGTCTTTCACATCCCGCACTTCATGCTTGCAGCTAAAGCGACTGAGAGAAACAGAAAGCCAGTTTCTGCCACTCCTGTACAAAAACAAACGCCTGAGCAGGAAGAATGAAGAACTCTCGCTGGTGCTGTGTCGCCTTGAAAACAAAGTGCGCTTTGTCACCCAGGAGAACGAGGAGATGGCAAGCTTGGTAAGTCGACGCGGACAACGGCGGCGTGCCAACAGAGTCCACTGCATTTGTGTTCCACAGAGAAGGCCTAGTTCGCTCAATGACCTGGACCGCGGTTGCGGCCAGCAGGACGGTGAAATGGAGTTCCTTCAAGTTGTGGAGCAGCGGCACATCATCGACGACTTGTCCAAGGTCTTCAGGCAGGCGACTCGGTGCACGTACGGCAGCGCCGCGCTCGCTCGCTGTCGCCAGGAAACCTTTTCCGTCCAAAGCTTGGCCGGCGGCCGCCATCCAAAAAATTGGCCCCTTAAATTCCGACCTTTCAAGCAGGAGCATTGTGCGCACGCGTTTGAACACGCTTTAGACTTGTTTTGCCGTTTTCAGCAGCTCAAAGCTCCCGTTTTGTCAGCGCCTTTGCCACTCGCTGTGCGCTGAAAACGACGGACTTGCCCGGCTGCTCAGCCCGTCAACCATGAGCCGCGAGCGCGACGTCATTGTCCGTAGGCAGCTAGTGGCAAAATGCACCCTGTTAGAGTTGCGCTCGCTCCAACTTATTTTGCAAGAACCACACGGGAGACAAGTAAGTTCTTTTGGACACCTGCAGGTGGAGAGTCCATCCGTTGTACGAATGAAGTCTGACTCTCGGCTCCTGCACGAGCATTTTAATTAAGAGAAACAGGGTGGGTGTAAGAGTGGATTGAATAGAGGAAGCCCTTGACCTCTAGTCAAAACATAGCAAGGGGTGTTTTACGACTTTGTGTAGGAAGGGATAAGCGATAGGGATAAATAAGGGATAAATAATATTATTTATTACAGGTCGCAGTCAAAGTCAAAGCAACACAATGATACGATAAAGATAATCTGGAAAACCCTGACACACCCTGTAGTTGTCACTTTTGGAAAAGACGAGCGTCCCTCCAATCATCGCCGGTGACGTGTTTTTCAGGCTCTGGAGACAGGAGCTCATGTCAGAAATGTCATTGTGAGTCGCGTTTGTTTCTGCGCCGGAGCCGTTCGTTCCCTTTGCATCCAAAGAATCTCAAAGGCGGATTATTTGTGTCGACAGGAGAGAGATTTGCTGCTACGTCGAGAATCTCTGAGGAGGAACAAAGCGTGAGGTCCTGCAAGGTGAGTCTGTTTGTTTGCGGCTGCTTGGTGTTGCGCAAGATGAAATGGCCTTTTTCTCGCTATCGTTCCTCTCGTCGATTCATCGTGAGGTGTCGCTTCAGTTTGTTCAGAGAGATGTTTGCTTCCGCGCCCGCAGGTCATCGAAACATTTTACGGCTACGACGAAGACGTGTTGGTGGACTCGGACGGATCGTCCTTGTCTTTTCACACCGACAGAACCCCCGACACGGAACCCGAAGAGGTAGCCCGCCATTTCTGCCAGCGTATTGGCACCAAACATTCCTCTTCAGCCTGGAATCGGACTCGTCTTTGCGTCGCGGGTGCTTTGTCGCCGGTCTGACTGATTCTGGTACTAGTGCTGTGTTGCATTGGTGTGTGCATGAAGAGGCGGAGCTTCGCTACCGCCAGCTGACGCAAGAATATCAAGCGCTGCAACGAGCCTACGCTCTGCTAGCCCAGACCAGCGAAGGGGACTACGACGCCAAGAGCGTACACGGTAAGTAACACTCGTTGTGTTTAAGGAGATTTACGTTTAATTAATGTTTAATTTCATTCCTTTAGGTTCCACGGTGTTTGTTGGCTGCAAGTTTTCCACTGCAAGAAGAGGCTCGTATCATTGACCAGGAGCGAGCTACAATGGTGAGTAGCCATAACATTTATGTTAAACACTTCCTATTTCATGTCTAACAGTACTTGATTTAACAAATAACCATAAATAAATACAGTGTGGGCACTGAAGTTAACATATGTGATTATACTGCCTAATCTGTCACCGAGTAGATTGTTGCAAAGTAATATAAGATCCAAAGTTGTAATTCAGAATAGTTTTCAAAAGAAGGCCATTAGAATTATATACAAGTCTGATTACCCTGAACATAACAACAAGCTATTAATTAAATCACAAATTCTTCAATTCAAAGATTTGGTAGATTATCAGACAAATAATGTCTAACAGTAATTGATTTAACACATCACGATAAGTAGATTGAGTGTGGGCACTCTCAAGTTAACATATGTGATTATACTGCCTAATCTGTTACAGAGTATGTTGTTGCCAAGTAATGTAGAATAGATCCAAAGTAGTAATCCAGAATAGTTTTGAAGAGGCCATTATAATGATAAACAAATCTGATTACCTTGAACATAATAACAAGCTAAGTGTTTAATATGTCCTATGAAGTCAAAATTGGGCACCATCATGTGGTGAAATTTGGAATTGCATCACATCCAATTTTGCCTGGGAACAAACAGATTACATAAATCTTAGTTTTGAATAAGCCACTCCTTCTCAAACAAGTAAACTCTGCCCATTTTGCGCAGTAGATGTTCTGTTAATATCTAGTATTTATACAAAGTCATAATTTAAATTGCTTTCAACCTTCATTCATCGGTTCAACCAACATTACTCGCTCTTATTACCAACTTGTATTGATTTAACTAAGCGTTTAATACTTCCTATCAGGTCTCAAATCGAGATTTGGCAAAATACAATTTCAGCAAATCCAATTTTGCCAGGGAACAAAAATAGATTAAATAAACTAAATAAGTCCTCTTCCCATTAAATAAATCAGAAAAGTCTGTCTTGTAACCAGTCCTCTTCAAACAAGTAAAGTCTGCCCATTTTGTGCCGTAGATTTTGTGTCTATGCCTAGTATTTAAACAAAATTATCATTTAAACGACTTCTTTCCTTCATTCACTTTGGAAATTTGGAATTGCAGCAAATCGAATTTTGCCAGGGAACAAAAATAGATCAATTAAACTAAATAAGTCTTCTTCCCATTAAATAAATTAAAAAAGTCTGTCTTGTAACCAGTCCTTTTCAAACAAGTAAAGTCTGCCCATTTTGTGCCGTCGATTTTGTGTTAATGCCTAGTATTTATACAAAATCATAATTTAAAGGACTTCATTCCTTCATTCACTTTGGAAATTTGGAATTGCAGCACATCAAATTTTGCCTGGGAAGAAAAGTAGATTAAATAAATTTAATAAGTCTTACTACTTCCCATTAAATAAATTAAATACGTCTTACTTGTTCCCACTCCTTTTCAAAAAAGTAGTTTAAAACGAGGGCCCTTCACTCAATCTTTAACCTCAACCCCGCACGTTGTGTTGTATCTGTGAATGTTGGTTGTGGCCAAATGATAGTTTTCTTTCATTCGGTTAGGGTTAGGGTTAGGGTTAGGGTTAGGTATTTTGAGTTTTACTCGCTAAACCTTCCCCAAAGGGTCCGCCGACCCTGTCGGTTAGATAGAAGGCAACGGAAGGCACGGGCCTACGCATGTCTCACCAGTAAACCTCGCCGTACCAGGTCACATAAAATCTGGATTGGGTACGAAGGACGGCGAAGTGAGACTGCACTCCTGCCAGAACCTCCCCCGAGTAGCTGAGGCGCCACCCAGGTCTTCGGCCAGCAAGATGGAAATACAGTGAAAAGCGACAGAAAAGTACAGACCTATGAGACTACCCTTGTCTTAAATTGTGTCTATTAACTCTTAGTTGTGTTTGAACTAATATATTTTTTTATTATATATTGTTTTAAAACCAACCGTTTTGTTTACAAAGAGTCCCATTAAGTCGTCCTTGTTGTGGGTAATTTGAACGTCATAATTTTGTAGACACGTCATCAGTAGTGGACCTTGGGGTCACAGAGTGTTTCGGCCATTATCACCAGACACCCTCGCCCAAGGGAGGCCCCGCCGGGGTTGATCGAGTCCCGGAGTGTGTCTACCTGGTCAATTAAAATTACAGTTATTTGTCAAGTCAACTGCCCAGCTTTAACGCAGACAGAAAAGATCAATAGGTCAGTCTTTGTCCCTTTTAATTTATTGATTCATTGAATTTAAACCATCATTACGTATGTTTGTATTTAACGCAGTGTTATATTATTTCATTCAAGTTTCTGGCCAAGTTTATCAGCATAATTGGAGGTCTGTCTGTAGTCCAATTGTGATGAAAACCCTTTAAACCATTATATCCATGCAATTAATATTATTTTATCAAAGGGACTGTGTTCGTATCATCTGTTTATCTGACATTTATCAACCGGAATAATGTAACCTTAGGAGATTGTCATTCCCAGCGCCACTTTCTTGGTTCACGGTGTCACTGTCAATGGCAAATTCCCATGATCCTCAGCGAAGTGTCACGGCGGGAGATTTGAGGGCGGCTTACCTTATGAGCCTGGTCCATGGAACACTTCCTGAAGTCCAACTCTTCATCCAGGTAGCCCTTCTGCTTGCAGAACATATCCTAGCACAGCTCAAGGTCAGAATTGTTGGGGCACATTGCCGGAGTTCCCCTTGGCTGATGTCGCGTGTCTGTCTACCTTCTCACTTTCAATGTCCAACATCTTCTGTTGAAGTGCTGACTTGGTCACTTTGATGTATTCTAACCACTGAGGAAAGGCTGCTGTCACATAAGCAGAATGCGAGAGCGTGCGTGGACGTGCGCGTTACCTTCTCCGCTAGGGTGAGAAGGGTCCTGGCGTAAATCACGACCACCTGCTCCTCGTTGGTGAGATTCTGCAAGAGCCCAAAGGCACAGCGTCAACAAGCTTCTTTCAGCGCAAAGCCTTCCAAAAGTCACATTTGAGCCGCCGAGTCTCGTGGAGTGCGAACATAAGGAGTTCGACATGCACTTACGGCGTTATAGCCCAGGATGTCCAGCTTCTTCATCAGATCACTGATGACGATGTCCGGGGGAAAGGCGCAAGGAGCAATGTAAGGTGTTCTGGGACCTCGGGTTAAGGTTAGGGTTGCGAGGGACGCCTTACGTACGCTCACGCCCTCGGCCTCGCAGTAGATCTGCAAAGGGCTGAGGCCGTCTGGGAAACAGACTTGCAGAAACTTCAAGACGGGGGAGCGCCACTCCCTCTCCTGAAAGGCAGAGGCATGCATCCGTCCGTCCGTCCGTCCGTCACATCTCTGGCCTCAACACGCTTGTGCGAGTCTTCCCACCTCCAGCTCCAGGATGCGGAACTCAAGCAGTTCGTTTTGGTCTCGGATATCCTGGATGTGCTCTTTCAGACGCGCTTCTTCCGCCTCCATCCGCCTGACCTGAAAAGACAGTCAGACCTCATCTGCGGGGCTTCCCGACGGGTGTGACGGCAAGCGACTCCGCCCAGCGCCTTTCTTTCCGTCACCTTTTCGGCCAACTGCTGATTGCTCTGACGCAGCAGCTGCTTCTCCTCCACCCACTTGACATTCTAGAAGAGACAAACGCGTGGACAGCTTTGGAATGTTGTGTCATTTTCATCCACAAATTCTTTGGTTGACTGGAAAATGACATTTGCTTTTATCCGCATTTTCCCAGCCACGTTCGGGGGGGGGGGGGGGTTGGTCCAGTAATGCCAGACGAATGAGTGACTGAAGAATGTAGCTATTTTGTCTGAGAAAAAGGTGTGCTCATTGATGAGCTTACCTGTCCTTGTTGCTTCAGCGCTGACTCCAGATCTGCTACTCTGCTTTGATAGTGACCCATTTCTACCATCAGCTTTTCTCTGGTCTGAAAGGAGGAGGAGGGAGGCTCCTCCTCCTCCTTTCAGACCAGAGAACACCCGAGGCTGGGTGAGAACGGGGAGGCTGCGACCCGGCCGGGGGTTGCGGGAAGGGGCGCCACCTTGATCTCTGTTAGGGTTTTCAGGTTAGTTTGATCCTATGATTATGTTGGAATGTAACCTGTAATAATTAAACTCGCTTGTCCTGTCTTAACGAAAGTAGTAGAACAAAGTGCTAAGATCTTTTGAACTGATTGACTAGCTGCAGAGGAAGCAATCAAAGTGTTTTGTTCACACAACATCGTGAAGGACCCCCTGCTGTGCTTTGATCAGCCAGGGGCTTCGGCCATTTGTCTACTCTGACCCCCACTCTCAACCCCCACTCTGTTTCTCTTAATAAATATCCCCTCGCAGGAACAAGGGTTCAGACTTCATTCCTTGAACGAGTGAACTCTGCACCTGCAGGTGTCTAAAAAGGACTTGCTTGTCTCCCGTGTGGTTCTTGCAAAATAAGTTGGAGTGAGCAAATCTCTAACATTTTGGTGCCGAAACCCGGGACCCTCATACCCGCTATCTGGCTGACGAAGGAGGACGTGCTGCATTGTCGACAAGCCAGCGTCCATTAGGAGGACCTGGAGAAGAACGTCCTGGGAAGAGAATTCTTCGCTGGGCCAGCATCTTAGGTCTGCCTTCGTCTGACAGAGGTGGATTGACGGGACCCGGCAGTGCAACGAACCAAGGGAACAAGTAAGTTAAAGGCCTTAAGTTGTGTGCACGAGAGCCAGCTTGGGTTCAAGTCCCAGTGGAATGAACAGGCTAAGAAAAGCAGAGCTTCTTTTTCGTTCATCGAAGAAGTGTGTAGACTCTTCTTTGTCTGTTTTTCCGAGCTGAGGGATCTGGCTTGGGTTAGAGTCCCAGTGGAAGGAACGTGCTAAGAAACACGGAGCTTCTTTTTTGTTAATCAAAGAAGGGCGTAGATTGTTCTTGGTATGTTTTTCCAAGCCAAAGAATAGCTTGGGTTCAAGTCCCAGTGGAAGAAACGGGCTAAGGAAAACAGAGCTTCTTTTTCTTAATTGAAGAAGGGCGTAGATTTTTTCTTTTGTCCGTTTTTCCAGCTGTTTGGAGGGTTTTACACTCATCCCTGGATAGGCCTAAAAAGCGCTGGAGTTTGTGTGATTGAGAGTGTGACTGGTAGGATAAATTGACTAAATAGCAGTTCTAGCATTGATCCACGGCAATAATACAGGCTAGTAATTTGTTGAAAGGTCAATTTAAACCTGCATTGAGGATCCTCAAACAAATAAATAAAGAAATAATAATAATAATATTTTTGAGAAAAAGAAATTGTATAACCTAAACCTACTAGAATTAATATGGGAAATAAAAACGGTAAATCTCTACCTCTTGACGGAGATGAGAAGTACATGGCGAGTAGATTTCTTAATTGTATGCAATATATGCCAAAGTGGAAGAAAAAGTATGGAGTAGAAGGGAAGTTGAGAGTTGAAGTGTGGAAGATAGTAGTTGATGTTTTGGAAGAGAGTGTGGAAAGAAAGAAAAATGGGCTGAAAAAGAAAAGAAAAGAGAGAGAATTGGATTGTGCTAAAATCTGGTTAAAAGCTTCACAAGAGAGAAGAGAACAAATCCAAAAGACAAAAGATAGAAAGATGAAAGGTGATGAGGCTGAGACTATGTTTGTCAGGCCGGAAGACAATGAGGCCACAGTGCGCAGGCGCACTGCTGCGGCCGCGACTCCAGCCGACGCTGAAGGGGCAGCTCGAGCAGAGGAGCAAGAGGGGCCTTCCGCTCGTACGCAAAACTTGTATCCAAGCTTAACAAACCTGCATCCCCCCCATATAACAGCAAAGGAAGTCAGGGTCACGCTAGTAGAAGTCCTGTACAAACAAGAAGTTTGACCACTGCTGCTAGATTTTCTCAAAATTTAGACAAGGTTGATGTATGCCCAATGATACAGGTGCCAAACCCTAATGTAGGGGAAGGCCAACTCCCACATACATATGTTTTCCGGCCATGGACTTTGGAAGAGGCAAGAAAAGCAGTTGAAGGGGTTATCCCTGTTGCTGAAGACCCAGATAAATGGGCAGAGGACATGGCTGGAATTATACATTCCTATAGACTGAATGGACATGAGGCAGGAGAAGCTGCAATGTCCTCCTTGGGAAAAGACTGGGCGAAGGTTAGAGGAAATTATACAGGTAGAAATAATCAAGGGCCTTTTCCCTATCCCATTGAGGAAAATCAATTGGGAGGGGAGTATGCAGCACAATGGAATGGTCTTGTGCAAAGAGTGCGAACTATATTTCAAAGACGAGCGAATTATGGTCATTTGGCAGGAATAAAACAGAAGCCTGGCGAAGATACTGATGATTTTCGTTTGAGATTTGAAAAAGAATTCAGGGTGCATAGTGGCATCCCATTCAATGATGCAGATGAGAGTGCTTATCAGCAACATCTTAAAATTCCGCTCCTCACTGGTTTCCCCCCTGACTTGGGCAGTTGGGTGAGAAAACACTTGGTGGAAGCGGACACTGCTTGGTTTACAAAAAACATGCAGTGGCCCAGAGACGCTGACAAAGGGATTGAGAAAGGCAAAAGTTTTGATGTATTTCATCTAGATGATGATAATGATCTAAATGAAGATACAACAATCTTCTACCAAAGTTCCCAAAGGGGCAGAGGAGGAGTTAGATACCAACAACGTCGCAAGCCACCATTCAAATCAAAACCCCCATCAGATTCAGACAATTGTTGGAACTGTGGGAGACGAGGACACTTTGCACGAGAGTGTCGTTCTGCAAAGCAATATCAATCAAAGGGTGCAGGAAGGGGCAGAGGAAAAGCCAATTTTTTTGGCATGACAAGCTTCCTCCTCTTTGACCGCTTATGCTCATACAGAGAAAGAAAGAATAGATGCCCATATGACAGCAATACATGTCATTGTCAGATTATTAGAATTTTTTTAGATTATTAGAAGTCTTGTCCATCCAAGAAGTATGACAATGCTGTTTGTATGCCCAAATTACAAATGACTAGAGCTCAATTTGTGTTACACTAAAGTTAAAATATGCAAATCAAGTGGTAAAGAAATGCAACTTGCTTCTAGAAGATAAATAAATAAAATTAGAATGTGCTGTCCTCGTGTGCACGGGAGGGACCAGCTCATGATCGATCACAGGAAATGGCCAGCCTGTGACGAATCATTGTTGCTGAGACCTACCTTCTGCATGCGAGAGCTGTGCATGTGTGTGCGTATGTGTTAAAGTTAAAGTTAAAGTCCCAAATTGATGAAGATTGGCTAAACTTTTAGTATAAAGAAATTTGCTAGACTGTTGTCTATTCAATTTACACCGCAGAACAGAAACAATTTTGACAGATAAAAATGAGAGGAAAAGAGAGTAACCTGTTTGCGAGCAGAAACTAATCCACACTAGTGCATGTTACGTGTCAAGCCCACATGAGAAATTCGAAGAAAAAAAATAAAAAAAATAAAAAAATAAAAATAAAAAACGACAGAACATGCTTTCAGGAATTGGAAGGAGCTAAATTGTGAATTTAAGATTTTGCAATGCTACATTTAATAGGAATAATTGATTGGTTGTGTTATAAGATTATACAAAATTCTAAATTCAAGCTAAATCTGAGCGATTGAGTTCTTCAAATTTAAAAACAAAGAAAAAAATTCAGATTAATTTGCCAGTTGTTTGTTTTAGTTAAGTTTTTTTTGGACTGGTGGATTGTTCTACCAGGAAACCTGATTGAAAATGATATATGAATGTTGTGTGGTGAGCTTGGATGAATTGGGACCAATGTGATAGTATGACTCCTTTTTGGAGACTGTGTGAGATGCATATGATGAGCATTGATGAATGATTGCCTGAATGAGAGGTTGAATGGTTGAAGTCGTTGGTGACTACTATAGAAAATTAGTAGAGCGACTGTGATGAAAGAGTGATTTTGAGCAGGTTGAATGTTAGAAAGAAACACGTAGCTTTTGGATTGATAATTAACTAGAGAAAAAACTGGAGAATCGGTAACACATGTAGAAGATGTGTGAACTGAGAAATTGAGAAGCGTTTTGGAAAGAAAGTCAAATTAAATGATGATGGTATGATCGTATGTAGTACAGAACGCGTTCTCCCAAAAAGTTTGTCAAGGTGTGAGGCATGGGCGTTGCCAAGCCTCAAAAGGAGGGAGTGAGTAGGACAGATAGAGGAAGATAGTAAGAATACAACACTTTATGACAATGAATTTTCGAATACATTTGGTGTTATACTGTGGTAAATTTTTTGTTCTGGTGTAGATAGGTTAGCAACACGAGAGATTTAGAGGTTCAAAAGAAAGACAGTTAAAAGAAAACATTTTTGATTTGGACAATTGCAGGCTAACAGGAACATGAGAACGATAAGAACTACGAGGTGGGATCCAATTTCTTTGGGGAGATTGAGAATTCACAGCACCATACTCTAAGTCACATTTTTGAGCAAGCATGACAACATGTGAGAGGTCAAGACATACAGATCAGGGCTTGATGTGGAAAGCAGACCTCGATGAGTTGATTTTCAATAATGATACTGAAGACAACATACTGTCCGATTAAATTGGAACTATAGATAAAATGTAGCTCAAAAAAAAAAATAGGATGAGTTGCAGGATTTACAATATAAAAACGAGATCGCTGTTATTAGAAGAATTTGAAGTTTGGTAAACAAACGTTACCAGCAAATTGATGGAAGCAGCTATATTTGGAAATAGTCTTACAAGTTTGATGTCCCAGCCTGTCATTCTCAGTGTCAGGGTCCCTGAAACCCAATCCGAGACTTCACCTGCAGCCGTGAACAACTACAAAATGGTGCCTGGCTCTGAAGCACCTTTGACCTTTGGCGAAGGACAAGAAAAGACTGCTGTTGTGCTTGGAGAAGGACAAGTACACTCCGGAGGACAGACAACATCCTCGGGGACGGGAAAAGACAGTGAAAAGCGGAGGAACTCACAATGATGAAAATTGACTCATTTGAACAATGGACTCATTCAAGAGTGATGGATGGGGTCGCTCTGAAGCAACAACAAAAGAACACGAACTTGAGAGGGTGAAGTGCAGCAAAAAGATATGGACTTGGAGTGTCCGACAACCAAATCGCACTCCTTGCTACGGCGTTACCAAATTTGGTGAAGCTTGGTTCAAAGTGGAAGGGAGATTCATTGTGCACTGAGTTTGACAGAACTGAGGAGATTTGATAAATAAATAAATAAAAATTTGAAAAATACGTAGGGCTACAGAGAAAAGCATTATAATCAGAGATTGAACGGATTTGGATAAAACAAATAGGCTAAAACGGTAGGAAACAAGAGCAAGATCTGATATTTTGGCTCATCCAGCTTAAGACGTAGAGGTCGAGTTATATAAATTTTAGAACAGGACATTTGGCAGTCAGGAGGGAGCTAGGTTGCTCAATGTACCTACTCAATACAACAGTAAGGTTTTTTGTGCCACAGTGGAGGTTGGATGGTCAGAAAGTTAGGTACGTTCAATTTTTGACATTCACACAATCATGCATAGGAATCACAAGGCGACAGTTAACAAGACAATGACTGCAATAGGGGCCACCTACGACTGCACCGACATGAAAAAGTAGAAGCGAGAGAGCAGAGTATGGGATTATATGCTAAAACGTCTGCTATACAGTTGCCGATAGGAGATTCTATCAAAAGAAGCTACATGAGAGATGGATTAGAATCCCTTTGTGTGTGTGTGTGTGTGTGTGTGTGTGTTCACACCCTGTGTGGGTGTGAGCGTGTGAGGAGAAAGAAGGCATGGGTAAGACAATCTCTTTTAAACCAGGAGGCAATAAATGGGAACGCCCCTGTCATAAATAGTTTTTGGTTAAAGGGAATCATTAGGAGGTGTTCAAACTCTTCCCGCAAACACTCCTATTTGCCAGTTAAATGGGCACGACAATTGACTACGAGAGTTGCAAACAACAAATGAAGAGCAGTCCTTGGCAGATTATATGATCAGGACGCTCAAACTGTGTCAAAGACAAATTTACTGCCGCTTGATCTTTCCTCCTCACAGGTCGACAACCCCATCAATCCAGGAGACTGGGTCTACATCAAAGTCATCAAAAGAAGGAACTGGGCCAGCCACGACAGGAGGGACCATTCTAAGTCTTGCTGACTACACATCCAAGGTTGCAGGACCCACAAATGCATTGACGACGACTGCTCTCCAGGAGGGAACTGGATGGGAGCTTTGGACATCACCGCTGTGTGCCAGGATGAGAGAGCCGTTTTCAACGTGTAAGGGCTCTACTACCAACATGGCTACACCATCGAACGGAACATACTTCATACAGAATGGCTGGTGGCTTTGTGGTCACAAGGTTTATCCGATGCTGCCCGCCAACTGGACACGAGCGTGTGCGCCAGTGTGTGTGACAGACCTCACCTACAGACTACAACATCATCAGCTGACGAAAACGCGAGCACATATACAACTTCTTAGACGTGACAGATGTGATGATGATAATGAGACGTGGATTGCGTAGATGCTGTTCTGTTGAGCATGTTTTACGGAATCTTGTTGATTTGACCATCAAATATGCTTCGCAAGTAATAGATACGCTGATGTACTGTTTCTTTGTTTTTCTTTTTATTTTTTAATGATAGCATTCTGGTCGCCTGTGGCAACGGGGCCGTGTAAGAATTTTCCTGCTAATAACATCTGGCCAGCAGGTTTTTCGCTTACACAATAAGTTTGATCTGGGGTATTGAGGTAATGCCTCATCTTCACTGGATAGTGTTGCTATCATTGTTTGTTGTTTTTATTTTTACCATTCTGCTTTCTTCATTATACGTATATATGTTTTCTTGCTTGTCTTTGTTGTTTGGGGTGGCATAATCATATGATAAATCAGGAGGGAGATGTTAGGGTTTTCAGGTTAGTTTGATCCTATGATTATGTTGGAATGTAACCTGTAATAATTAAACTCGCTTGTCCTGTCTTAACGAAAGTAGTAGAACAAAGTGCTAAGATCTTTTGAACTGATTGACTAGCTGCAGAGGAAGCAATCAAAGTGTTTTGTTCACACAACATCGTGAAGGACCCCCTGCTGTGCTTTGATCAGCCAGGGGCTTCGGCCATTTGTCTACTCTGACCCCCACTCTCAACCCCCACTCTGTTTCTCTTAATAAATATCCCCTCGCAGGAACAAGGGTTCAGACTTCATTCCTTGAACGAGTGAACTCTCCACCTGCAGGTGTCTAAAAAGGACTTGCTTGTCTCCCGTGTGGTTCTTGCAAAATAAGTTGGAGTGAGCAAATCTCTAACAATCTCCTTCTCGGCGTCGTAGTCCCCTTCGCTGGTCTGGGCTAGCAGAGCGTAGGCTCGTTGCAGCGCTTGATATTCTTGCGTCAGCGAAGCTCCGCCTCTTCATGCACACACCAATGCAACACAGCACTAGTACCAGAATCAGTCAGACCGGCGACAAAGCACCCGCGACGCAAAGACGAGTCCGATTCCAGGCTGAAGAGGAATGTTTGGTGCCAATACGCTGGCAGAAATGGCGGGCTACCTCTTCGGGTTCCGTGTCGGGGGTTCTGTCGGTGTGAAAAGACAAGGACGATCCGTCCGAGTCCACCAACACGTCTTCGTCGTAGCCGTAAAATGTTTCGATGACCTGCGGGCGCGGAAGCAAACATCTCTCTGAACAAACTGAAGCGACACCTCACGATGAATCGACGAGAGGAACGATAGCGAGAAAAAGGCCATTTCATCTTGCGCAACACCAAGCAGCCGCAAACAAACAGACTCACCTTGCAGGACCTCACGCTTTGTTCCTCCTCAGAGATTCTCGACGTCGGTATCGTAGCAGCAAATCTCTCTCCTGTCGACACAAATAATCCGCCTTTGAGATTCTTTGGATGCAAAGGGAACGAACGGCTCCGGCGCAGAAACAAACGCGAGTCACAATGACATTTCTGACATGAGCTCCTGTCTCCAGAGCCTGAAAAACACGTCACCGGCGATGATTGGAGGGACGCTCGTCTTTTTCAAAAGTGACAACTACAGGGTGTGTCAGGGTTTTCCAGATTATCTTTATCGTATCATTGTGTTGCTTTGACTTTGACTGCGACCTGTAATAAATAATATTATTTATCCCTTATTTATCCCTATCGCTTATCCCTTCCGACACAAAGTCGTAAAACACCCCTTGCTATGTTTTGACTAGAGGTCAAGGGCTTCCTCTATTCAATCCACTCTTACACCCACCCTGTTTCTCTTAATTAAAATGCTCGTGCAGGAGCCGAGAGTCAGACTTCATTCGTACAACGGATGGACTCTCCACCTGCAGGTGTCCAAAAGAACTTACTTGTCTCCCGTGTGGTTCTTGCAAAATAAGTTGGAGCGAGCGCAACTCTAACAGGGTGCATTTTGCCACTAGCTGCCTACGGACAACGACGTCGCGCTCGCGGCTCATGGTTGACGGGCTGAGCAGCCGGGCAAGTCCGTCGTTTTCAGCGCACAGCGAGTGGCAAAGGCGCTGACAAAACGGGAGCTTTGAGCTGCTGAAAACGGCAAAACAAGTCTAAAGCGTGTTCAAACGCGTGCGCACAATGCTCCTGCTTGAAAGGTCGGAATTTAAGGGGCCAATTTTTTGGATGGCGGCCGCCGGCCAAGCTTTGGACGGAAAAGGTTTCCTGGCGACAGCGAGCGAGCGCGGCGCTGCCGTACGTGCACCGAGTCGCCTGCCTGAAGACCTTGGACAAGTCGTCGATGATGTGCCGCTGCTCCACAACTTGAAGGAACTCCATTTCACCGTCCTGCTGGCCGCAACCGCGGTCCAGGTCATTGAGCGAACTAGGCCTTCTCTGTGGAACACAAATGCAGTGGACTCTGTTGGCACGCCGCCGTTGTCCGCGTCGACTTACCAAGCTTGCCATCTCCTCGTTCTCCTGGGTGACAAAGCGCACTTTGTTTTCAAGGCGACACAGCACCAGCGAGAGTTCTTCATTCTTCCTGCTCAGGCGTTTGTTTTTGTACAGGAGTGGCAGAAACTGGCTTTCTGTTTCTCTCAGTCGCTTTAGCTGCAAGCATGAAGTGCGGGATGTGAAAGACGCACAACACGCGGGCCAGAACGTATCCATTCCTTTTGCATCGGTTTGAACGGAATCGTGGCTTTGGCTCCCAATAAAAGACATCTACCAGGCAACCGACTCGCCGCGCCGCTCAACTAATAAGCAAGCGCAATGGGTGCCTCGCTGGATGGCGCGCATCAAACGTAGCGCAAACCTTCAAGCGTGCCGTCAATAAATTACCAGTTCATTGCGCTCTTCAGAAAGCAGGGCGTTTCGATCCTCCAGTTTCCTGATGACTGCGCTGAGCTCAGCGATTTTCAGATGAAACCGTCGCGTGTCCCGATCCTCCTGAGACTGAAAACGCCCCGCAACACACACACACAAGCACTCGTTCAAAGTTCAAAACTGTTTTTGTGCTACCTTCCTCCAGCAACGAACTAAGTCATGCGTACTGCAAGTGTGTGATGAGGTGGCTTACGCTATGAAGAGGATTGCTAGTAGCGGCGTTGACCCCACTTCCAGGGTAGTTTAGGCCCACCCTTTGGGAATCCCTCAGGGCAGCGATCTGCTGCTCGGCAGCCTGAGTCTGCAGCTGAAGGCGGTGGACGTGGCCGGCCCCAGGGCTTTATCCAAAACACTAACCGCTCTGTCTTTCAGCTTGATCTCATCCGTCTGGATGTACAAACGGGGAGCGCTCAGGCAGGCGGGCAAACTCATTTGCCAGATTTGTGACAAAAACAAAGAGAGCAACCGGCCAATTTTTTTCTTGAATCGACTAGAACACCTTTGCTGTGACAAAAGCGAAGCGAGCAACCGGACATTTTCTTCTTGTGAAATAGAATAGAATAGAATGCCTTAGGTGTCATTGCACTGCAGGTACACAACAAAATTGGGAACATAGCCACGCACCGCGCATCTGATCAGTCCTACCAGTCGGCGGATCTCCCTCTCGCAGTCTCTCTTGGTTCGGCTCAGCTCCTCCCGATGCTGGTGATGAGCCGATCGGAGCTCGGCCGCTCGTGACTGCCAGGCCTGCTGGGCCGCTGCCAGGGCTTCTTCCGCGCTCCTGGTGGAGGCGACACCGCTCGGTCTCCCGACACCGCCGCGTCTCCTCCACCTCCGCCAGCAAAGCGCCCCCCCTCCTCACCTGAGCGGACATTGCGCCACACCGGGCCGTTGAGACCGCAACGGAGCGCCGCGACGCTTACTGGGGACAAGCTACACAATACGGTAGCGGCCGCACCGAAGCCCGACGTGGCGTGCGGATAGTCAGACACGGATAGAGCGGATCACCTTGTCCATGGAGCCGTCCCTCAGGCTGAGGACCAAGGCATTCAGTCGCTGGATCTCTCCATCTTTGATTTTGATCACTCTCATCAGCTCCATTTCATGCTGCCGCAGTAATGTCTCCCTGGTAATGGCTAACTCTTTCTGCTTCTCCTCATGGAGTTTGCTTTTGAGTTCCGTCATGGCGGCGGTGGCACGGTGGTGCTCCGCCCGCAGGTCCTGACTTCTCTCTCTCTCCAGACAGCTGACCTGACATGACTTAGACTTAGACTTAGACAAACTTTATTGTCATCTTTTCTGCACATGGTGCATACAAAACGAAATTCCGTTGCATACGTCTTACAACAAAGTAGTGATATTGCAGTTGAATAGAAGTAACATATCCTATGAAAATATATATATATACATATACTATATATATATATATATATATTAAAAATAAGTATAAAGTGCAGCAGTGATAATCATGCAATAGTGCAAGTAGGCAAAACAGTATTCAAGAGTGTGCAGAGGAATGCTAAACAATGTATTAAACTTCTATTTAAAGGGTTTATACAAGTTCAGTAAAGTTGGTAGTGCGAGATAGTGCAAGATAGAGGTCCGTAGTGTCATAAAGTACAGTTCTGTGAATGTGTGATGCAGAGTTCAGTTTAGAGCTCAACAGTTCTAGTGTTCAACAGTCTGATGACAGCAGGGAAAAAGCTGTTGCAGAACCTGGTGGACCTGCAGCGGATGCTGCGAAACCTCTTCCCAGAGGGCAGCAGGGAGAACAGTCCATGGTGGGGGTGTGATGGGTCATTGATGATGTTACGGGCACGGGATATGCAGCGCTGAGATGAAATGTCCTGAATGGAGGGAAGAGGAGCCCCTATGATCCTCTCTGCTGTCCTCACCACTCTCCTCACGTTCTTCCAATCGGAGGCGGTGCAGCCTCCACACCACACAGAGAGACAGCTTGTCAGAATGCTCTCTATGGTGCTCCTGTAGAACGTCCTCATGATGGGTGGGGGCAGGTGGGCTTTCCTCATCCTCCGCAGGAAGTACAAGCGCTTCTGTGCCCTCTTGACCAGTGCCGTAGTGTTCATAGTCCAGGTGAGGTCTTCTGTGATGTGGACCCCCAGGAATTTGGTGCTGCTGACCATCTCCACAGCTGAGCTGTTGATGATCAGTGGAGCGTGGTGAGGCTGTTTTTTCCTGAAGTCGACGATGATCTCCTTCATCTTCTCCTCATTCAGGATCAGGCTGTTTTCTCTGCACCAGCCCACCAGCTGCTCCACCTCCTCTCTGTAGTCCAGGTCGTTGTTGTCTCTGATGAGCCCCACCACCGTTGTGTCGTCTGCTGACTTCACGATGTGATTGGTGGTGAACCTGAGGACGCAGTCGTGTGTCATCAGGGTGAACAGCAGGGGGCTCAGGACGCAGCCCTGAGGGGAGCCTGTGCTGAGGGTGATGACATCAGAGGTGTTCTGTCCGACCCGGACTGACTGAGGTCTGTTGGTGAGGAAGTCTAGCAGCCAGTTGCGAAGGGGGGTGTTGAAGCCCAGGTGTTCCAATTTTCCTACCAGATGCTGTGGGATGATGGTGTTAAACGCTGAGCTGAAGTCCAGGAACAGCATCCGCACATGGGTGTTCTTCTCCTCCAGGTGAGCCAGGCTCAGGTGAAGAACGGAGGAGATGGCGTCCTGAGTGGAGCGGTTTTGCCGGTCGGCAAACTGGAACGGGTCAAATAATAGGGGGAGTCTGGAAACGATGTGACCTTTAAGCAGCCTTTCGAAGCACTTCATCATAACCGGAGTCAGTGCAACAGGCCGGTAATCATTAAATGAGGTGATTTGAGGTTTCTTCGGCACCGGAATGATGGAGGCAGTCTTAAAGCACGCCGGCACTGTGGCTTGGCCCAGCGAGGTGTTAAAAATGTCTGTGATGACCCCAGCCAGATGACTTGCACATTCCCTGAACACCCGCCCAGGAATGTTGTCGGGGCCAGGGGCCTTATGGGGGGACTCTCCTCAGGATCTTAGACACATCGGCGGAGTCAATACAAACCTGAAAAAAGGAAACATAAACACAAAATTGAATATAAACTAAAAAATGGTTGGAAGTAAATATTTACATTATCAAAAAACAATACTTACCTGATACAAACCTGAAAAAAGGAAACACAGTTATACTTACCTATGCCGAGATCACATATTCACGCCCAATCGGTGCCTGCAAGAAAAGAAACAGAAATTCACAAGAGCGAAAACAACAAGTTAATAAGCTAAAATAAGTAGATGGGAAATTATCCGGAACGAAACGCAAATTGCTGACATGAAACTATATAAGGACCGCTCAAAGCAGGAAACTCAGTCTCGATGCGGCCATGAAGGAGGAAACAGCTCCACATGCAATGAAACTAAATTTAGCTGGAATTCCCGTGTGCCAGACCTGAGGAAGGCACAAAAGATGCCGAAACGTTGTCGATGGCCACACGGAGGAAATAAAAGGGAGCGCAAACTAGCGCCGATAGGAAAACAATTAGACGCAAAATTATAATTTACCCACGCTCTACCCAGATAGGAGAGCGCATGGATGCCGCACAGAGCAAAATGCTCTCGCTCCACCCAGATAGGGGAGTCGATGAATTAAGTGCGAGGTACGACTAATTTGACCGCAAATGCAGCTGTCAATCTATCATGCCAAGTCGAGACTCATTTATTACATATATAACAAAGGCGACCGGATAGGCAAAGTACAAACACAAAAACAAACAACAACTACAAAGCAAATACATGTTTATTAAGCCCAATTTGGCCTGACCAGCATGGCTGGCGCAGCCACGACGGGCGGTGTGCTCTGGGGCTGGTTGTGGGACGTGGGCGTGGATGGTAGGACCGTGCCTTTGCTCCTCTCCTTCGGGGGAGGAACTCCCTACTTAATCCTGGCGCAGCCACGACGGGCGGTGTGCTCTGGGGCTGGTTGTGGGACGTGGGCGTGGATGGGAGGACCGTGCCTTTGCTCCTCTCCTTCGGGGGAGGAACTCCCTACTTAATCCTATGAGAAACAAAAATATTTCATTCAATACGGGTGTGCCAGACCTGAAGAAGGCTTAGTATAGCCGAAACGTTGTTAAGGCACACTACTATTTACATTCAATTTAATAATTTCCTATTTACAGTCGATTTAATAATTTACTATTGTTGATTTTATTTACAGTTATTTACAAATCATTTATTTCATTGCAATAAATTACGTTGCTAAATTCGGACAATTTGGACACTAAAAATCTTTTTGAAAAATAGACATTTGATAATTTGTTTTAGAATAAAAAGTCTAAAATTCAAGTTTTACCCACTCATTATATCTTTGAAATTTGAAAATTAAAAATATACATTTAGACATAACAATAAAAATTTGAAGTCCAAAAATTAATATGTCAATTAATTACAACGGGGAATGGACAGTTGTCCGTAGGGGGCGACAGCGCCAGCCTGCAACCCGGGGGCGGGAGCGGGTGGCGAGGTATGGCCACGGATGGATGGACCGTGCGTTGTCCTCTTCTGCTAGGGGGGGACATCAGTTCCCCGTCCCTGGTAGGGGTTGGACTTCACAATCCAATCCTAACCCTAACCCTAACCCTAACCCTTATTTCGGCCACTTGGTGCGTGTGCACGGCCTCCCGCTGGAACCGGGTGGTGTGCGCGAGTGTGCTGGCCGCTGGAAGTGCAATGAGGCTCTGCAGTCTCCTCCGCGGTGCTCATAAACAGCCGATCCGCTAGGCGGGAGCTTATTTTGGCCACTTGGCGCATGTACACGGCCTCCCGGTTGTTCCGGGCGGCGTGCGCGAGTGTGCTTGCCGCTGGAAGTGCAATGAGGCTCCGCGATCTCCTCCGCGGGGCTTATAATTGCCGATTCGCTAGGCAGGAATTTATTTCGGCCACTTGGCGCGTGCGCACGGCCTTCCGGTGGAGTTGGGCGGCGTGTGCGAGTGTGCTTGCCGCTGGAAGTGCAATGAGGCTCCGCGATCTCCTCCGCGGTGCTTATAAACAGCCGCTCCGCTAGGCGGGAGCTTATTTCGGCCACTTGGCGCATGCGCACGTCCTCCCGGTTGTTCCGGGCGGCGTGCGCGAGTGTGCTTGCCGCTGGAAGTGCAATGAGGCTCCGCGATCTCCTCCGCGGTGCTTATAAACAGCCGATCCGCTAGGCGGGAGCTTATTTCGGCCACGGCGCGTGCGCACGGCCTCCCGGTGGAGCCGGGCGGTGTGCGTGAGTGTGCTGGCCGCTGGAAGTGCAATGAGGCTCTGCGATCTCCTCCGCGGTGCTTATAAACAGCCAATCCGCTAGAAGGGAGCTTATTTCGGCCACCTGGCGCGTGCGCACGGCCTCCCGGTGGAACCGGGAAGCGTGCGCGAGTGTGCTGGCCGCTGGAAGTGCAATGAGGCTCTGCGGTCTCCTCCGCGGTGCTTATAAACAGCCGATCCGCTAGGCGGGAGCTTATTTCGGCCACTTGGCTCGTGCGCACGGCCTCAAGGTGGAATCGGGCGGCGTGTGCGAGTGTGCTGGCCGCTGGAAGTGCAATGAGGCTCTGCGGTCTCCTCCGCGGTGCTTATAAACAGCCGGTCCGCTAGGCGGGAGCTTATTTCGGCCACTTGGTGCGTGCGCAAGGCCTCCCGGTGGAACCGGGAAGCGTGCGCGAGTGTGCTGGCCGCTGGAAGTGCAATGAGGCTCTGCTATCTCCTCCGCGGTGCTTATAAACAGCCGATCCGCTAGGCGGGATCTTATTTCGGCCACTTAGCGCATGCACACGGCCTCCCGGTTGTTCCGGGCGGCGTGCGCGAGTATGCTTGCCGTTGGAAGTGCAATGAGGCTCCGCGATCTCCTCCGCGGTGCTTATAAACAGCCGATCCGCTCGGCGGGAGCTTATATCGGCCACTTGGCGCGTGTGCACGGCCTCCCGGTGGAACCGGGTGGTGTGCGCGAGTGTGCTGGCCGCTGGAAGTGCAATGAGGCTCCGCGATCTCCTCCGTGGTGCTTATAATTACCGATCCGCTAGGCAGGAATTTATTTCGGTCACTTGGCGCGTGCGCACGGCCTTCCGGTGGAGTTGGGCGGCGTGTGCGAGTGTGCTTGCCCCTGGAAGTGCAATGAGGCTCCGCGATCTCCTCCGCGGTGCTTATAAACAGCCGCTCCGCTAGGCGGGAGCTTATTTCGGCCACTTGGCGCGTGCGCACGGCCTCCCGGTGGAACCAGGAAGCGTGCGCGAGTGTGCCGGCCGCTGGAAGTGCAATCAGGCTCCGCGAACTCCTCCGCGGTGCTTATAAACAGCCGCTCCGAGAGGCGGGAGCTTATTTCGGCCACTTGGCGCATGCGCACGTCCTCCCGGTTGTTCCGGGCGGCGTGCGCGAGTGTGCTTGCCGCTGGAAGTGCAATGAGGCTCCGCGATCTCCTCCGCGGTGCTTATAAACAGCCGATCCGCTAGGCGGGAGCTTATTTCGGCCACGGCGCGTGCGCACGGCCTCCCGGTGGAGCCGGGCGGTGTGCGTGAGTGTGCTGGCCGCTGGAAGTGCAATGAGGCTCTGCGATCTCCTCCGCGGTGCTTATAAACAGCCAATCCGCTAGAAGGGAGCTTATTTCGGCCACCTGGCGCGTGCGCACGGCCTCCCAGTGGAACCGGGAAGCGTGCCCGAATGTGCTGGCCGCTGGAAGTGCAATGAGGCTCCGCAATCTCCTCCGCGGTGCTTATAAACAGCCGATCCGCTAGGCGGGAGCTTATTTCGGCCACTTGGCTCGTGCGCACGGCCTCAAGGTGGAATCGGGCGGCGTGTGCGAGTGTGCTGGCCGCTGGAAGTGCAATGAGGCTCCGCGATCTCCTCCGCGGTGCTTATAAACAGCCGATCCGCTCGGCGGGAGCTTATTTCGGCCATTTGGCGCGTGTGCACGGCCTCCCGGTGGAACCGGGTGGTGTGCTTGAGTGTGCTGGCCGCTGGAAGTGCAATGAGGCTCTGCAGTCTCCTCCGCGGAGCTCATAAACAGCCGATTCGCTAGGCGGGAGCTTATTTCGGCCACTTGGCGCGTGCGCACGGCCTCCCGGTGGAACCGGGTGGCGTGCGCGAGTGTGCTGGCCGCTGGAAGTGCAATGAGGCTCCGCAATCTCCTCCGCGGTGCTTGTAAACAGCCGATCCGCTAGGCGGGAGCTTATTTCGGCCACTTGGCTCGTGCGCACGGCCTCAAGGTGGAATCGGGCGGCGTGTGCGAGTGTGCTGGCCGCTGGAAGTGCAATGAGGCTCTGCGGTCTCCTCCGCGGTGCTTATAAACAGCCGGTCCGCTAGGCGGGAGCTTATTTCGGCCACTTTGCGCGTGCACACCGCCTCCCGGTTGTTCCGGGCGGCGTGCGCGAGTGTGCTTGCCGCTGGAAGTGCAATGAGGCTCCGCAATCTCCTCCGCGGTGCTTGTAAACAGCCGATCCGCTAGGCGGGAGCTTATTTCGGCCACTTGGCTCGTGCGCACGGCCTCAAGGTGGAATCGGGCGGCGTGTGCGAGTGTGTTGGCCGCTGGAAGTGCAATGAGGCTCTGCGGTCTCCTCCGCGGTGCTTATAAACAGCCGGTCCGCTAGGCGGGAGCTTATTTCGGCCACTTTGCGCGTGCACACCGCCTCCCGGTTGTTCCGGGCGGCGTGCGCGAGTGTGCTTGCCGCTGGAAGTGCAATGAGGCTCCGCAATCTCCTCCGCGGTGCTTGTAAACAGCCGATCCGCTAGGCGGGAGCTTATTTCGGCCACTTGGCTCGTGCGCACGGCCTCAAGGTGGAATCGGGCGGCGTGTGCGAGTGTGCTGGCCGCTGGAAGTGCAATGAGGCTCTGCGGTCTCCTCCGCGGTGCTTATAAACAGCCGGTCCGCTAGGCGGGAGCTTATTTCGGCCACGGCGCGTGCGCACGGCCTCCCGGTGGAGCCGGGCGGTGTGCGTGAGTGTGCTGGCCGCTGGAAGTGCAATGAGGCTCCGCGATCTCCTCCGCGGTGCTTATAAACAGCCAATCCGCTAGATGGGAGCTTATTTCGGCCACTTGGCTCGTGCGCACGGCCTCAAGGTGGAATCGGGCGGCGTGTGCGAGTGTGCTGGCCGCTGGAAGTGCAATGAGGCTCTGCGGTCTCCTCCGCGGTGCTTATAAACAGCCAATCCGCTAGAAGGGAGCTTATTTCGGCCACCTGGCGCGTGCGCACGGCCTCCCGGTGGAACCGGGAAGCGTGCGCGAGTGTGCTGGCCGCTGGAAGTGCAATGAGGCTCCGCAATCTCCTCCGCGGTGCTTGTAAACAGCCGATCCGCTAGGCGGGAGCTTATTTCGGCCACTTGGCTCGTGCGCACGGCCTCAAGGTGGAATCGGGCGGCGTGTGCGAGTGTGTTGGCCGCTGGAAGTGCAATGAGGCTCTGCGGTCTCCTCCGCGGTGCTTATAAACAGCCGGTCCGCTAGGCGGGAGCTTATTTCGGCCACTTGGTGCGTGCGCACGGCCTCCCGGTGGAACCGGGAAGCGTGCGCGAGTGTGCTGGCCGCTGGAAGTGCAATGAGGCTCCGCTATCTCCTCCGCGGTGCTTATAAACAGCCGATCCGCTAGGCGGGATCTTATTTCGGCCACTTAGCGCATGCGTACGGCCTCCCGGTTGTTCCGGGCGGCGTGCGCGAGTATGCTTGCCGCTGGAAGTGCAATGAGGCTCTGCGGTCTCCTCCGCGGTGCTTATAAACAGCCGGTCCGCTAGGCGGGAGCTTATTTCGGCCACTTGGCGCGTGCGCACGGCCTCCCGGTGGAACCAGGAAGCGTGCGCGAGTGTGCCTGCCGCTGGAAGTGCAATCAGGCTCCGCGAACTCCTCCGCGGTGCTTATAAACAGCCGCTCCGAGAGGCGGGAGCTTATTTCGGCCACTTGGCGCATGCGCACGTCCTCCCGGTTGTTCCGGGCGGCGTGCGCGAGTGTGCTTGCCGCTGGAAGTGCAATGAGGCTCCGCGATCTCCTCCGCGGTGCTTATAAACAGCCGATCCGCTAGGCGGGAGCTTATTTCGGCCACGGCGCGTGCGCACGGTCTCCCGGTGGAGCCGGGCGGTGTGCGCGAGTGTGCTGGCCGCTGGAAGTGCAATGAGGCTCTGCGATCTCCTCCGCGGTGCTTATAAACAGCCAATCCGCTAGATGGGAGCTTATTTTGGCCACTTGGCTCGTGCGCACGGCCTCAAGGTGGAATCGGGCGGCGTGTGCGAGTGTGCTGGCCGCTGGAAGTGCAATGAGGCTCTGCGGTCTCCTGCGCGGTGCTTATAAACAGCCAATCCGCTAGAAGGGAGCTTATTTCGGCCACCTGGCGCGTGCGCACGGCCTCCCGGTGGAACCGGGAAGCGTGCGCGAGTGTGCTGGCCGCTGGAAGTGCAATGAGGCTCCGCAATCTCCTCCGCGGTGCTTGTAAACAGCCGATCCGCTAGGCGGGAGCTTATTTCGGCCACTTGGCTCGTGCGCACGGCCTCAAGGTGGAATCGGGCGGCGTGTGCGAGTGTGCTGGCCGCTGGAAGTGCAATGAGGCTCTGCGGTCTCCTCCGCGGTGCTTATAAACAGCCGGTCCGCTAGGCGGGAGCTTATTTCGGCCACTTGGTGCGTGCGCACGGCCTCCCGGTGGAACCGGGAAGCGTGCACGAGTGTGCTGGCCGCTGGAAGTGCAATGAGGCTCCGCTATCTCCTCCGCGGTGCTTATAAACAGCCGATCCGCTAGGCGGGATCTTATTTCGGCCACTTAGCGCATGCGTACGGCCTCCCGGTTGTTCCGGGCGGCGTGCGCGAGTATGCTTGCCGCTGGAAGTGCAATGAGGCTCTGCGGTCTCCTCCGCGGTGCTTATAAACAGCCGGTCCGCTAGGCGGGAGCTTATTTCGGCCACTTGGTGCGTGCGCACGTTCTCCCGGTGGAACCGGGAAGCGTGCGCGAGTGTACTGGCCGCTGGAAGTGCAATGAGGCTCCGCTATCTCCTCCGCGGTGCTTATAAACAGCCGATCCGCTAGGCGGGATCTTATTTCGGCCACTTAGCGCATGCGTACGGCCTCCCGGTTGTTCCGGGCGGCGTGCGCGAGTATGCTTGCCGCTGGAAGTGCAATGAGGCTCTGCGGTCTCCTCCGCGGTGCTTATAAACAGCCGGTCCGCTAGGCGGGAGCTTATTTCGGCCACTTGGCGCGTGCGCACGGCCTCCCGGTGGAACCAGGAAGCGTGCGCGAGTGTGCCTGCCGCTGGAAGTGCAATCAGGCTCCGCGAACTCCTCCGCGGTGCTTATAAACAGCCGGTCCGCTAGGCGGGTGCTTATTTCGGCATCTTGGTGCGTGCGCACGGCCTCCCGGTGGAACCGGGAAGCGTGCGCGAGTGTGCTGGCCGCTGGAAGTGCAATGAGGCTCTGCTATCTCCTCCGCGGTGCTTATAAACAGCCGATCCGCTAGGCGGGATCTTATTTCGGCCACTTAGCGCATGCACACGGCCTCCCGGTTTTTCCGGGCGGCGTGCGCGAGTATGCTTGCCGCTGGAAGTGCAATGAGGCTCCGCGATCTCCTCCGCGGTGCTTATAAACAGCCGATCCGCTCGGCGGGAGCTTATTTCGGCCACTTGGCGCGTGTGCACGGCCTCCCGTTGGAACCGGGTGGTGTGCGCGAGTGTGCTGGCCGCTGGAATTGCAATGAGGCTCCGCGATCTCCTCCGTGGTGCTTATAATTGCCGATCCGCTAGGCAGGAATTTATTTCGGCCACTTGGCGCGTGCGCACGGCCTTCCGGTGGAGTTGGGCGGCGTGTGCGAGTGTGCTTGCCGCTGGAAGTGCAATGAGGCTCCGCGATCTCCTCCGCGGTGCTTATAAACAGCGGCTCCGCTAGGCGGGAGCTTATTTCGGCCACCTGGCGCGTGCGCACGGCCTCCCGGTGGAGCCGGGCGGTGTGCGCGAGTGTGCTGGCCGCTGGAAGTGCAATGAGGCTCTGCGATCTCCTCCGCGGTGCTTATAAACAGCCAATCCGCTAGGCGGGATCTTATTTCGGCCACCTGGCGCATGCGCACGGCCTCCCGGTGGAACCGGGAAGCGTGCGCGAGTGTGCTGGCCGCTGGAACTGCAATGAGGCTCCGCGATCTCCTCCGCGGTGCTTATAAACAGCCGATCCGCTCGGCGGGAGCTTATTTCGGCCACTTGGCGCGTGTGCACGGCCTCCCGGTGGAACCGGCTGGTGTGCGCGAGTGTGCTGGCCGCTGGAAGTGCAATGAGGCTCTGCAGTCTCCTCCGCGGAGCTCATAAACAGCCCATCCGCTAGGCGGGAGCTTATTTCGGCCACTTGGCGCGTGCGCACGGCCTCCCGGTGGAACCGGGAAGCGTGCGCGAGTGTGCTGGCCGCTGGAAGTGCAATGAGGCTCCGCAATCTCCTCCGCGGTGCTTATAAACAGCCGATCCGCTAGGCGGGAGCTTATTTCGGCCACTTGGCTCGTGCGCACGGCCTCAAGGTGGAATCGGGCGGCGTTTGCGAGTGTGCTGGCCGCTGGAAGTGCAATGAGGCTCCGCGATCTCCTCCGCGGTGCTTATAAACAGCCGATCCGCTCGGCGGGAGCTTATTTCGGCCATTTGGCGCGTGTGCACGGCCTCCCGGTGGAACCGGGTGGTGTGCTTGAGTGTGCTGGCCGCTGGAAGTGCAATGAGGCTCTGCAGTCTCCTCCGCGGAGCTCATAAACAGCCGATTCGCTAGGCGGGAGCTTATTTCGGCCACTTGGCGCGTGCGCACGGCCTCCCGGTGGAACCGGGTGGCGTGCGCGAGTGTGCTGGCCGCTGGAAGTGCAATGAGGCTCCGAGATCTCCTCCGCAGTACTTATAAACAGCCGATCCGCTAGGCGGGAGCTTATTTCGGCCACTTTGCGCGTGCGCACCGCCTCCCGGTTGTTCCGGGCGGCGTGCGCGAGTGTGCTGGCCGCTGGAAGTGAAATAAGGCTCCGCGATCTCCTCCGCGGTGCTTATAAACAGCCAATCCGCTAGGCGGGAGCTTATTTCGGCCACTAGGCGCATGCGCACGACCTCCCGGTTGTTCCGGGCGGCGTGCGCGAGTGTGCTGGCCGCTGGAAGTGCAATGAAGCTCTGCGATCTCCTCCGCGGTGCTTATAAACAGCCGCTCCGAGAGGCGGGAGCTTATTTCGGCCACTTGGCGCATGCGCACGTCCTCCCGGTTGTTCCGGGCGGCGTGTGCGAGTGTGTTTGCCGCTGGAAGTGAAATAAGGCTCCGCGATCTCCTCCGCGGTGCTTATAAACAGCCAATCCGCTAGATGGGAGCTTATTTCGGCCACTTGGCTCGTGCGCACGGCCTCAAGGTGGAATCGGGCGGCGTGTGCGAGTGTGCTGGCCGCTGGAAGTGCAATGAGGCTCTGCGGTCTCCTCCGCGGTGCTTATAAACAGCCAATCCGCTAGAAGGGAGCTTATTTCGGCCACCTGGCGCGTGCGCACGGCCTCCCGGTGGAACCGGGAAGCGTGCGCGAGTGTGCTGGCCGCTGGAAGTGCAATGAGGCTCCGCAATCTCCTCCGCGGTGCTTGTAAACAGCCGATCCGCTAGGCGGGATCTTATTTCGGCCACTTAGCGCATGCGTACGGCCTCCCGGTTGTTCCGGGCGGCGTGCGCGAGTATGCTTGCCGCTGGAAGTGCAATGAGGCTCTGCGGTCTCCTCCGCGGTGCTTATAAACAGCCGGTCCGCTAGGCGGGAGCTTATTTCGGCCACTTGGTGCGTGCGCACGTTCTCCCGGTGGAACCGGGAAGCGTGCGCGAGTGTACTGGCCGCTGGAAGTGCAATGAGGCTCCGCTATCTCCTCCGCGGTGCTTATAAACAGCCGATCCGCTAGGCGGGATCTTATTTCGGCCACTTAGCGCATGCGTACGGCCTCCCGGTTGTTCCGGGCGGCGTGCGCGAGTATGCTTGCCGCTGGAAGTGCAATGAGGCTCTGCGGTCTCCTCCGCGGTGCTTATAAACAGCCGGTCCGCTAGGCGGGAGCTTATTTCGGCCACTTGGCGGGTGCGCACGGCCTCCCGGTGGAACCAGGAAGCGTGCGCGAGTGTGCCTGCCGCTGGAAGTGCAATGAGGCTCGCTATCTCCTCCGCGGTGCTTATAAACAGCCGCTCCGAGAGGCGGGATCTTATTTCGGCCACTTGGCGCATGCGCACGTCCTCCCGGTTGTTCCGGGCGGCGTGCGCGAGTGTGCTTGCCGCTGGAAGTGCAATGAGGCTCTGCAGTCTCCTCCGCAGTACTTATAAACAGCCGATCCGCTAGGCGGGAGCTTATTTCGGCCACTTTGCGCGTGCACACCGCCTCCCGGTTGTTCCGGGCGGCGTGCGCGAGTGTGCTGGCCGCTGGAAGTGCAATGAGGCTCTGCAGTCTCCTCCGCAGTACTTATGAACACCCGATCCGCTAGGCGGGAGCTTATTTCGGCCACTTTGCGCGTGCACACCGCCTCCCGGTTGTTCCGGGCGGCGTGCGCGAGTGTGCTGGCCGCTGGAAGTGCAATGAGGCTCCGCGATCTCCTCCGCGGTGCTTATAAACAGCCGATCCGCTAGGCGGGAGCTTATTTCGGCCACGGCGCGTGCGCACGGCCTCCCGGTGGAGCCGGGCGGTGTGCGTGAGTGTGCTGGCCGCTGGAAGTGCAATGAGGCTCTGCGATCTCCTCCGCGGTGCTTATAAACAGCCAATCCGCTAGAAGGGTTCTTATTTCGGCCACTTAGCGCATGCGCACGGCCTCCCGGTTGTTCCGGGCGGCGTGCGCGAGTATGCTTGCCGCTGGAAGTGCAATGAGGCTCTGCGGTCTCCTCCGCGGTGCTTATAAACAGCCGATCCGCTAGGCGGGAGCTTATTTCGGCCACTTGGCTCGTGCGCACGGCCTCAAGGTGGAATCGGGCGGCGTGTGCGAGTGTGCTGGCCGCTGGAAGTGCAATGAGGCTCTGCGGTCTCCTCCGCGGTGCTTATAAACAGCCGGTCCGCTAGGCGGGAGCTTATTTCGGCATCTTGGTGCGTGCGCACGGCCTCCCGGTGGAACCGGGAAGCGTGCGCGAGTGTGCTGGCCGCTGGAAGTGCAATGAGGCTCTGCTATCTCCTCCGCGGTGCTTATAAACAGCCGATCCGCTAGGCGGGATCTTATTTCGGCCACTTAGCGCATGCACACGGCCTCCCGGTTGTTCCGGGCGGCGTGCGCGAGTATGCTTGCCGCTGGAAGTGCAATGAGGCTCCGCGATCTCCTCCGCGGTGCTTATAAACAGCCGATCCGCTCGGCGGGAGCTTATTTCGGCCACTTGGCGCGTGTGCACGGCCTCCCGTTGGAACCGGGTGGTGTGCGCGAGTGTGCTGGCCGCTGGAATTGCAATGAGGCTCCGCGATCTCCTCCGTGGTGCTTATAATTGCCGATCCGCTAGGCAGGAATTTATTTCGGCCACTTGGCGCGTGCGCACGGCCTTCCGGTGGAGTTGGGCGGCGTGTGCGAGTGTGCTTGCCGCTGGAAGTGCAATGAGGCTCCGCGATCTCCTCCGCGGTGCTTATAAACAGCGGCTCCGCTAGGCGGGAGCTTATTTCGGCCACCTGGCGCGTGCGCACGGCCTCCCGGTGAAGCCGGGCGGTGTGCGCGAGTGTGCTGGCCGCTGGAAGTGCAATGAGGCTCTGCGATCTCCTCCGCGGTGCTTATAAACAGCCAATCCGCTAGGCGGGATCTTATTTCGGCCACCTGGCGCATGCGCACGGCCTCCCGGTGGAACCGGGAAGCGTGCGCGAGTGTGCTGGCCGCTGGAAGTGCAATGAGGCTCCGCGATCTCCTCCGCGGTGCTTATAAACAGCCGATCCGCTCGGCGGGAGCTTATTTCGGCCACTTGGCGCGTGTGCACGGCATCCCGGTGGAACCGGGTGGTGTGCGCGAGTGTGCTGGCCGCTGGAAGTGCAATGAGGCTCTGCAGTCTCCTCCGCGGAGCTCATAAACAGCCCATCCGCTAGGCGGGAGCTTATTTCGGCCACTTGGCGCGTGCGCACGGCCTCCCGGTGGAACCGGGAAGCGTGCGCGAGTGTGCTGGCCGCTGAAAGTGCAATGAGGCTCCGCAATCTCCTCCGCGGTGCTTATAAACAGCCGATCCGCTAGGCGGGAGCTTATTTCGGCCACTTGGCTCGTGCGCACGGCCTCAAGGTGGAATCGGGCGGCGTGTGCGAGTGTGCTGGCCGCTGGAAGTGCAATGAGGCTCTGCGATCTCCTCCGCGGTGCTTATAAACAGCCGATCCGCTCGGCGGGAGCTTATTTCGGCCATTTGGCGCGTGTGCACGGCCTCCCGGTGGAACCTGGTGGTGTGCTTGAGTGTGCTGGCCGCTGGAAGTGCAATGAGGCTCTGCAGTCTCCTCCGCGGAGCTCATAAACAGCCGATTCGCTAGGCGGGAGCTTATTTCGGCCACTTGGCGCGTGCGCACGGCCTCCCGGTGGAACCGGGTGGCGTGCGCGAGTGTGCTGGCCGCTGGAAGTGCAATGAGGCTCCGAGATCTCCTCCGCAGTACTTATAAACAGCCGATCCGCTAGGCGGGAGCTTATTTCGGCCACTTTGCGCGTGCGCACCGCCTCCCGGTTGTTCCGGGCGGCGTGCGCGAGTGTGCTGGCCGCTGGAAGTGAAATAAGGCTCCGCGATCTCCTCCGCGGTGCTTATAAACAGCCAATCCGCTAGGCGGGAGCTTATTTCGGCCACTAGGCGCATGCGCACGACCTCCCGGTTGTTCCGGGCGGCGTGCGCGAGTGTGCTGGCCGCTGGAAGTGCAATGAAGCTCTGCGATCTCCTCCGCGGTGCTTATAAACAGCCGCTCCGAGAGGCGGGAGCTTATTTCGGCCACTTGGCGCATGCGCACGTCCTCCCGGTTGTTCCGGGCGGCGTGTGCGAGTGTGTTTGCCGCTGGAAGTGAAATAAGGCTCCGCGATCTCCTCCGCGGTGCTTATAAACAGCCAATCCGCTAGATGGGAGCTTATTTCGGCCACTTGGCTCGTGCGCACGGCCTCAAGGTGGAATCGGGCGGCGTGTGCGAGTGTGCTGGCCGCTGGAAGTGCAATGAGGCTCTGCGGTCTCCTCCGCGGTGCTTATAAACAGCCAATCCGCTAGAAGGGAGCTTATTTCGGCCACCTGGCGCGTGCGCACGGCCTCCCGGTGGAACCGGGAAGCGTGCGCGAGTGTGCTGGCCGCTGGAAGTGCAATGAGGCTCCGCAATCTCCTCCGCGGTGCTTGTAAACAGCCGATCCGCTAGGCGGGAGCTTATTTCGGCCACTTGGCTCGTGCGCACGGCCTCAAGGTGGAATCGGGCGGCGTGTGCGAGTGTGCTGGCCGCTGGAAGTGCAATGAGGCTCTGCAGTCTCCTTTGCGGTGCTTATGAACAGCCGGTCCGCTAGGCGGGAGCTTATTTCGGCCACTTGGTGCGTGCGCACGGCCTCCCGGTGGAACCGGGAAGCGTGCACGAGTGTGCTGGCCGCTGGAAGTGCAATGAGGCTCCGCTATCTCCTCCGCGGTGCTTATAAACAGCCGATCCGCTAGGCGGGATCTTATTTCGGCCACTTAGCGCATGCGTACGGCCTCCCGGTTGTTCCGGGCGGCGTGCGCGAGTATGCTTGCCGCTGGAAGTGCAATGAGGCTCTGCGGTCTCCTCCGCGGTGCTTATAAACAGCCGGTCCGCTAGGCGGGAGCTTATTTCGGCCACTTGGCGCGTGCGCACGGCCTCCCGGTGGAACCAGGAAGCGTGCGCGAGTGTGCCTGCCGCTGGAAGTGCAATCAGGCTCCGCGAACTCCTCCGCGGTGCTTATAAACAGCCGCTCCGAGAGGCGGGAGCTTATTTCGGCCACTTGGCGCATGCGCACGTCCTCCCGGTTGTTCCGGGCGGCGTGCGCGAGTGTGCTTGCCGCTGGAAGTGCAATGAGGCTCCGCGATCTCCTCCGCGGTGCTTATAAACAGCCGATCCGCTAGGCGGGAGCTTATTTCGGCCACGGCGCGTGCGCACGGTCTCCCGGTGGAGCCGGGCGGTGTGCGCGAGTGTGCTGGCCACTGGAAGTGCAATGAGGCTCTGCGATCTCCTCCGCGGTGCTTATAAACAGCCAATCCGCTAGATGGGAGCTTATTTCGGCCACTTGGCTCGTGCGCACGGCCTCAAGGTGGAATCGGGCGGCGTGTGCGAGTGTGCTGGCCGCTGGAAGTGCAATGAGGCTCTGCGGTCTCCTCCGCGGTGCTTATAAACAGCCAATCCGCTAGAAGGGAGCTTATTTCGGCCACCTGGCACGTGCGCACGGCCTCCCGGTGGAACCGGGAAGCGTGCGCGAGTGTGCTGGCCGCTGGAAGTGCAATGAGGCTCCGCAATCTCCTCCGCGGTGCTTGTAAACAGCCGATCCGCTAGGCGGGAGCTTATTTCGGCCACTTGGCTCGTGCGCACGGCCTCAAGGTGGAATCGGGCGGCGTGTGCGAGTGTGCTGGCCGCTGGAAGTGCAATGAGGCTCTGCGGTCTCCTCCGCGGTGCTTATAAACAGCCGGTCCGCTAGGCGGGAGCTTATTTCGGCCACTTGGTGCGTGCGCACGGCCTCCCGGTGGAACCGGGAAGCGTGCACGAGTGTGCTGGCCGCTGGAAGTGCAATGAGGCTCCGCTATCTCCTCCGCGGTGCTTATAAACAGCCGATCCGCTAGGCGGGATCTTATTTCGGCCACTTAGCGCATGCGTACGGCCTCCCGGTTGTTCCGGGCGGCGTGCGCGAGTATGCTTGCCGCTGGAAGTGCAATGAGGCTCTGCGGTCTCCTCCGCGGTGCTTATAAACAGCCGGTCCGCTAGGCGGGAGCTTATTTCGGCCACTTGGTGCGTGCGCACGTTCTCCTGGTGGAACCGGGAAGCGTGCGCGAGTGTACTGGCCGCTGGAAGTGCAATGAGGCTCCGCTATCTCCTCCGCGGTGCTTATAAACAGCCGATCCGCTAGGCGGGATCTTATTTCGGCCACTTAGCGCATGCGTACGGCCTCCCGGTTGTTCCGGGCGGCGTGCGCGAGTATGCTTGCCGCTGGAAGTGCAATGAGGCTCTGCGGTCTCCTCCGCGGTGCTTATAAACAGCCGGTCCGCTAGGCGGGAGCTTATTTCGGCCACTTGGCGCGTGCGCACGGCCTCCCGGTGGAACCAGGAAGCGTGCGCGAGTGTGCCTGCCGCTGGAAGTGCAATCAGGCTCCGCGAACTCCTCCGCGGTGCTTATAAACAGCCGCTCCGAGAGGCGGGAGCTTATTTCGGCCACTTGGCGCATGCGCACGTCCTCCCGGTTGTTCCGGGCGGCGTGCGCGAGTGTGCTTGCCGCTGGAAGTGCAATGAGGCTCCGCGATCTCCTCCGCGGTGCTTATAAACAGCCGATCCGCTAGGCGGGAGCTTATTTCGGCCACGGCGCGTCCGCACGGTCTCCCGGTGGAGCCGGGCGGTGTGCGCGAGTGTGCTGGCCGCTGGAAGTGCAATGAGGCTCTGGGATCTCCTCCGCGGTGCTTATAAACAGCCAATCCGCTAGATGGGAGCTTATTTCGGCCACTTGGCTCGTGCGCACGGCCTCAAGGTGGAATCGGGCGGCGTGTGCGAGTGTGCTGGCCGCTGGAAGTGCAATGAGGCTCTGCGGTCTCCTCCGCGGTGCTTATAAACAGCCAATCCGCTAGAAGGGAGCTTATTTCGGCCACCTGGCGCGTGCGCACGGCCTCCCGGTGGAACCGGGAAGCGTGCGCGAGTGTGCTGGCCGCTGGAAGTGCAATGAGGCTCCGCAATCTCCTCCGCGGTGCTTGTAAACAGCCGATCCGCTAGGCGGGAGCTTATTTCGGCCACTTGGCTCGTGCGCACGGCCTCAAGGTGGAATCGGGCGGCGTGTGCGAGTGTGCTGGCCGCTGGAAGTGCAATGAGGCTCTGCGGTCTCCTCCGCGGTGCTTATAAACAGCCGGTCCGCTAGGCGGGAGCTTATTTCGGCCACTTGGTGCGTGCGCACGGCCTCCCGGTGGAACCGGGAAGCGTGCACGAGTGTGCTGGCCGCTGGAAGTGCAATGAGGCTCCGCTATCTCCTCCGCAGTGCTTATAAACAGTCGATCCGCTAGGCGGGATCTTATTTCGGCCACTTAGCGCATGCGCACGGCCTCCCGGTTGTTCCGGGCGGCGTGCGCGAGTATGCTTGCCGCTGGAAGTGCAATGAGGCTCCGCGATCTCCTCTGCGGTGCTTATAAACAGCCGATCTGCTCGGCGGGAGCTTATTTCGGCCACTTGGCGCGTGCGCACGGCCTCCTGGTGGAACCGGGTGGTGTGCGCGAGTGTGCTGGCCGCTGGAAGTGCAATGAGGCTCTGCAGTCTCCTCCGCAGTACTTATAAACAGCCGATCCGCTAGGCGGGAGCTTATTTCGGCCACTTAGCGCATGCACACGGCCTCCCGGTTTTTCCGGGCGGCGTGCGCGAGTATGCTTGCCGCTGGAAGTGCAATGAGGCTCTGCAGTCTCCTCCGCAGTACTTATGAACACCCGATCCGCTAGGCGGGAGCTTATTTCGGCCACTTTGCGCGTGCACACCGCCTCCCGGTTGTTCCGGGCGGCGTGCGTGAGTGTGCTGGCCGCTGGAAGTGCAATGAGGCTCCGCGATCTCCTCCGCGGTGCTTATAAACAGCCGATCCGCTAGGCGGGAGCGTATTTCGGCCACGGCGCGTGCGCACGGCCTCCCGGTGGAGCCGGGCGGTGTGCGTGAGTGTGCTGGCCGCTGGAAGTGCAATGAGGCTCTGCGATCTCCTCCGCGGTGCTTATAAACAGCCAATCCGCTAGAAGGGTTCTTATTTCGGCCACTTAGCGCATGCGCACGGCCTCCCGGTTGTTCCGGGCGGCGTGCGCGAGTATGCTTGCCGCTGGAAGTGCAATGAGGCTCTGCGGTCTCCTCCGCGGTGCTTATAAACAGCCGATCCGCTAGGCGGGAGCTTATTTCGGCCACTTGGCTCGTGCGCACGGCCTCAAGGTGGAATCGGGCGGCGTGTGCGAGTGTGCTGGCCGCTGGAAGTGCAATGAGGCTGTGCGGTCTCCTCCGCGGTGCTTATAAACAGCCGGTCCGCTAGGCGGGAGCTTATTTCGGCATCTTGGTGCGTGCGCACGGCCTCCCGTTGGAACCGGGAAGCGTGCGCGAGTGTGCTGGCCGCTGGAAGTGCAATGAGGCTCTGCTATCTCCTCCGCGGTGCTTATAAACAGCCGATCCGCTAGGCGGGATCTTATTTCGGCCACTTAGCGCATGCACACGGCCTCCCGGTTGTTCCGGGCGGCGTGCGCGAGTATGCTTGCCGCTGGAAGTGCAATGAGGCTCCGCGATCTCCTCCGCGGTGCTTATAAACAGCCGATCCGCTCGGCGGGAGCTTATATCGGCCACTTGGCGCGTGTGCACGGCCTCCCGTTGGAACCGGGTGGTGTGCGCGAGTGTGCTGGCCGCTGGAATTGCAATGAGGCTCCGCGATCTCCTCCGTGGTGCTTATAATTGCCGATCCGCTAGGCAGGAATTTATTTCGGCCACTTGGCGCGTGCGCACGGCCTTCCGGTGGAGTTGGGCGGCGTGTGCGAGTGTGCTTGCCGCTGGAAGTGCAATGAGGCTCCGCGATCTCCTCCGCGGTGCTTATAAACAGCGGCTCCGCTAGGCGGGAGCTTATTTCGGCCACCTGGCGCGTGCGCACGGCCTCCCGGTGGAGCCGGGCGGTGTGCGCGAGTGTGCTGGCCGCTGGAAGTGCAATGAGGCTCTGCGATCTCCTCCGCGGTGCTTATAAACAGCCAATCCGCTAGGCGGGATCTTATTTCGGCCACCTGGCGCATGCGCACGGCCTCCCGGTGGAACCGGGAAGCGTGCGCGAGTGTGCTGGCCGCTGGAAGTGCAATGAGGCTCCGCGATCTCCTCCGCGGTGCTTATAAACAGCCGATCCGCTCGGCGGGAGCTTATTTCGGCCACTTGGCGCGTGTGCACGGCCTCCCGGTGGAACCGGGTGGTGTGCGCGAGTGTGCTGGCCGCTGGAAGTGCAATGAGGCTCTGCAGTCTCCTCCGCGGAGCTCATAAACAGCCCATCCGCTAGGCGGGAGCTTATTTCGGCCACTTGGCGCGTGCGCACGGCCTCCCGGTGGAACCGGGAAGCGTGCGCGAGTGTGCTGGCCGCTGGAAGTGCAATGAGGCTCCGCAATCTCCTCCGCGGTGCTTATAAACAGCCGATCCGCTAGGCGGGAGCTTATTTCGGCCACTTGGCTCGTGCGCACGGCCTCAAGGTGGAATCGGGCGGCGTGTGCGAGTGTGCTGGCCGCTGGAAGTGCAATGAGGCTCCGCGATCTCCTCCGCGGTGCTTATAAACAGCCGCTCCGAGAGGCGGGAGCTTATTTCGGCCACTTGGCGCATGCGCACGTCCTCCCGGTTGTTCCGGGCGGCGTGTGCGAGTGTGTTTGCCGCTGGAAGTGAAATAAGGCTCCGCGATCTCCTCCGCGGTGCTTATAAACAGCCAATCCGCTAGATGGGAGCTTATTTCGGCCACTTGGCTCGTGCGCACGGCCTCAAGGTGGAATCGGGCGGCGTGTGCGAGTGTGCTGGCCGCTGGAAGTGCAATGAGGCTCTGCGGTCTCCTCCGCGGTGCTTATAAACAGCCAATCCGCTAGAAGGGAGCTTATTTCGGCCACCTGGCGCGTGCGCACGGCCTCCCGGTGGAACCGGGAAGCGTGCGCGAGTGTGCTGGCCGCTGGAAGTGCAATGAGGCTCCGCAATCTCCTCCGCGGTGCTTGTAAACAGCCGATCCGCTAGGCGGGAGCTTATTTCGGCCACTTGGCTCGTGCGCACGGCCTCAAGGTGGAATCGGGCGGCGTGTGCGAGTGTGCTGGCCGCTGGAAGTGCAATGAGGCTCTGCGGTCTCCTCCGCGGTGCTTATAAACAGCCGGTCCGCTAGGCGGGAGCTTATTTCGGCCACTTGGTGCGTGCGCACGGCCTCCCGGTGGAACCGGGAAGCGTGCACGAGTGTGCTGGCCGCTGGAAGTGCAATGAGGCTCCGCTATCTCCTCCGCGGTGCTTATAAACAGCCGATCCGCTAGGCGGGATCTTATTTCGGCCACTTAGCGCATGCGTACGGCCTCCCGGTTGTTCCGGGCGGCGTGCGCGAGTATGCTTGCCGCTGGAAGTGCAATGAGGCTCTGCGGTCTCCTCCGCGGTGCTTATAAACAGCCGGTCCGCTAGGCGGGAGCTTATTTCGGCCACTTGGCGCGTGCGCACGGCCTCCCGGTGGAACCAGGAAGCGTGCGCGAGTGTGCCTGCCGCTGGAAGTGCAATCAGGCTCCGCGAACTCCTCCGCGGTGCTTATAAACAGCCGCTCCGAGAGGCGGGAGCTTATTTCGGCCACTTGGCGCATGCGCACGTCCTCCCGGTTGTTCCGGGCGGCGTGCGCGGGTGTGCTTGCCGCTGGAAGTGCAATGAGGCTCCGCGATCTCCTCCGCGGTGCTTATAAACAGCCGATCCGCTAGGCGGGAGCTTATTTCGGCCACGGCGCGTGCGCACGGTCTCCCGGTGGAGCCGGGCGGTGTGCGCGAGTGTGCTGGCCGCTGGAAGTGCAATGAGGCTCTGCGATCTCCTCCGCGGTGCTTATAAACAGCCAATCCGCTAGATGGGAGCTTATTTCGGCCACTTGGCTCGTGCGCACGGCCTCAAGGTGGAATCGGGCGGCGTGTGCGAGTGTGCTGGCCGCTGGAAGTGCAATGAGGCTCTGCGGTCTCCTCCGCGGTGCTTATAAACAGCCAATCCGCTAGAAGGGAGCTTATTTCGGCCACCTGGCGCGTGCGCACGGCCTCCCGGTGGAACCGGGAAGCGTGCGCGAGTGTGCTGGCCGCTGGAAGTGCAATGAGGCTCCGCAATCTCCTCCGCGGTGCTTGTAAACAGCCGATCCGCTAGGCGGGAGCTTATTTCGGCCACTTGGCTCGTGCGCACGGCCTCAAGGTGGAATCGGGCGGCGTGTGCGAGTGTGCTGGCCGCTGGAAGTGCAATGAGGCTCTGCGGTCTCCTCCGCGGTGCTTATAAACAGCCGGTCCGCTAGGCGGGAGCTTATTTCGGCCACTTGGTGCGTGCGCACGGCCTCCCGGTGTAACCGGGAAGCGTGCACGAGTGTGCTGGCCGCTGGAAGTGCAATGAGGCTCCGCTATCTCCTCCGCGGTGCTTATAAACAGCCGATCCGCTAGGCGGGATCTTATTTCGGCCACTTAGCGCATGCGTACGGCCTCCCGGTTGTTCCGGGCGGCGTGCGCGAGTATGCTTGCCGCTGGAAGTGCAATGAGGCTCTGCGGTCTCCTCCGCGGTGCTTATAAACAGCCGGTCCGCTAGGCGGGAGCTTATTTCGGCCACTTGGTGCGTGCGCACGTTCTCCCGGTGGAACCGGGAAGCGTGCGCGAGTGTACTGGCCGCTGGAAGTGCAATGAGGCTCCGCTATCTCCTCCGCGGTGCTTATAAACAGCCGATCCGCTAGGCGGGATCTTATTTCGGCCACTTAGCGCATGCGTACGGCCTCCCGGTTGTTCCGGGCGGCGTGCGCGAGTATGCTTGCCGCTGGAAGTGCAATGAGGCTCTGCGGTCTCCTCCGCGGTGCTTATAAACAGCCGGTCCGCTAGGCGGGAGCTTATTTCGGCCACTTGGCGCGTGCGCACGGCCTCCCGGTGGAACCAGGAAGCGTGCGCGAGTGTGCCTGCCGCTGGAAGTGCAATCAGGCTCCGCGAACTCCTCCGCGGTGCTTCTAAACAGCCGCTCCGAGAGGCGGGAGCTTATTTCGGCCACTTGGCGCATGCGCACGTCCTCCCGGTCGTTCCGGGCGGCGTGCGCGAGTGTGCTTGCCGCTGGAAGTGCAATGAGGCTCCGCGATCTCCTCCGCGGTGCTTATAAACAGCCGATCCGCTAGGCGGGAGCTTATTTCGGCCACGGCGCGTGCGCACGGTCTCCCGGTGGAGCCGGGCGGTGTGCGCGAGTGTGCTGGCCGCTGGAAGTGCAATGAGGCTCTGGGATCTCCTCCGCGGTGCTTATAAACAGCCAATCCGCTAGATGGGAGCTTATTTCGGCCACTTGGCTCGTGCGCACGGCCTCAAGGTGGAATCGGGCGGCGTGTGCGAGTGTGCTGGCCGCTGGAAGTGCAATGAGGCTCTGCGGTCTCCTCCGCGGTGCTTATAAACAGCCAATCCGCTAGAAGGGAGCTTATTTCGGCCACCTGGCGCGTGCGCACGGCCTCCCGGTGGAACCGGGAAGCGTGCGCGAGTGTGCTGGCCGCTGGAAGTGCAATGAGGCTCCGCAATCTCCTCCGCGGTGCTTGTAAACAGCCGATCCGCTAGGCGGGAGCTTATTTCGGCCACTTGGCTCGTGCGCACGGCCTCAAGGTGGAATCGGGCGGCGTGTGCGAGTGTGCTGGCCGCTGGAAGTGCAATGAGGCTCTGCGGTCTCCTCCGCGGTGCTTATAAACAGCCGGTCCGCTAGGCGGGAGCTTATTTCGGCCACTTGGTGCGTGCGCACGGCCTCCCGGTGGAACCGGGAAGCGTGCACGAGTGTGCTGGCCGCTGGAAGTGCAATGAGGCTCCGCTATCTCCTCCGCAGTGCTTATAAACAGTCGATCCGCTAGGCGGGATCTTATTTCGGCCACTTAGCGCATGCGCACGGCCTCCCGGTTGTTCCGGGCGGCGTGCGCGAGTATGCTTGCCGCTGGAAGTGCAATGAGGCTCCGCGATCTCCTCTGCGGTGCTTATAAACAGCCGATCTGCTCGGCGGGAGCTTATTTCGGCCACTTGGCGCGTGCGCACGGCCTCCTGGTGGAACCGGGTGGTGTGCGCGAGTGTGCTGGCCGCTGGAAGTGCAATGAGGCTCTGCAGTCTCCTCCGCAGTACTTATAAACAGCCGATCCGCTAGGCGGGAGCTTATTTCGGCCACTTTGCGCGTGCACACCGCCTCCCGGTTGTTCCGGGCGGCGTGCGCGAGTGTGCTGGCCGCTGGAAGTGCAATGAGGCTCTGCAGTCTCCTCCGCAGTACTTATGAACACCCGATCCGCTAGGCGTGAGCTTATTTCGGCCACTTTGCGCGTGCACACCGCCTCCCGGTTGTTCCGGGCGGCGTGCGCGAGTGTGCTGGCCGCTGGAAGTGCAATGAGGCTCCGCGATCTCCTCCGCGGTGCTTATAAACAGCCGATCCGCTAGGCGGGAGCTTATTTCGGCCACGGCGCGTGCGCACGGCCTCCCGGTGGAGCCGGGCGGTGTGCGTGAGTGTGCTGGCCGCTGGAAGTGCAATGAGGCTCTGCGATCTCCTCCGCGGTGCTTATAAACAGCCAATCCGCTAGAAGGGTTCTTATTTCGGCCACTTAGCGCATGCGCACGGCCTCCCGGTTGTTCCGGGCGGCGTGCGCGAGTATGCTTGCCGCTGGAAGTGCAATGAGGCTCTGCGGTCTCCTCCGCGGTGCTTATAAACAGCCGATCCGCTAGGCGGGAGCTTATTTCGGCCACTTGGCTCGTGCGCACGGCCTCAAGGTGGAATCGGGCGGCGTGTGCGAGTGTGCTGGCCGCTGGAAGTGCAATGAGGCTCTGCGGTCTCCTCCGCGGTGCTTATAAACAGCCGGTCCGCTAGGCGGGAGCTTATTTCGGCATCTTGGTGCGTGCGCACGGCCTCCCGGTGGAACCGGGAAGCGTGCGCGAGTGTGCTGGCCGCTGGAAGTGCAATGAGGCTCTGCTATCTCCTCCGCGGTGCTTATAAACAGCCGATCCGCTAGGCCTGGATCTTATTTCGGCCACTTAGCGCATGCACACGGCCTCCCGGTTGTTCCGGGCGGCGTGCGCGAGTATGCTTGCCGCTGGAAGTGCAATGAGGCTCCGCGATCTCCTCCGCGGTGCTTATAAACAGCCGATCCGCTCGGCGGGAGCTTATTTCGGCCACTTGGCGCGTGTGCACGGCCTCCCGTTGGAACCGGGTGGTGTGCGCGAGTGTGCTGGCCGCTGGAATTGCAATGAGGCTCCGCGATCTCCTCCGTGGTGCTTATAATTGCCGATCCGCTAGGCAGGAATTTATTTCGGCCACTTGGCGCGTGCGCACGGCCTTCCGGTGGAGTTGGGCGGCGTGTGCGAGTGTGCTTGCCGCTGGAAGTGCAATGAGGCTCCGCGATCTCCTCCGCGGTGCTTATAAACAGCGGCTCCGCTAGGCGGGAGCTTATTTCGGCCACCTGGCGCGTGCGCATGGCCTCCCGGTGGAGCCGGGCGGTGTGCGCGAGTGTGCTGGCCGCTGGAAGTGCAATGAGGCTCTGCGATCTCCTCCGCGGTGCTTATAAACAGCCAATCCGCTAGGCGGGATCTTATTTCGGCCACCTGGCGCATGCGCACGGCCTCCCGGTGGAACCGGGAAGCGTGCGCGAGTGTGCTGGCCGCTGGAAGTGCAATGAGGCTCCGCGATCTCCTCCGCGGTGCTTATAAACAGCCGATCCGCTCGGCGGGAGCTTATTTCGGCCACTTGGCGCGTGTGCACGGCCTCCCGGTGGAACCGGGTGGTGTGCGCGAGTGTGCTGGCCGCTGGAAGTGCAATGAGGCTCTGCTATCTCCTCCGCGGTGCTTATAAACAGCCGATCCGCTAGAAGGGATCTTATTTCGGCCACTTAGCGCATGCACACGGCCTCCCGGTTTTTCCGGGCGGCGTGCGCGAGTATGCTTGCCGCTGGAAGTGCAATGAGGCTCCGCGATCTCCTCCGCGGTGCTTATAAACAGCCGATCCGCTCGGCGGGAGCTTATTTCGGCCACTTGGCGCGTGTGCACGGCCTCCCGTTGGAACCGGGTGGTGTGCGCGAGTGTGCTGGCCGCTGGAATTGCAATGAGGCTCCGCGATCTCCTCCGTGGTGCTTATAATTGCCGATCCGCTAGGCAGGAATTTATTTCGGCCACTTGGCGCGTGCGCACGGCCTTCCGGTGGAGTTGGGCGGCGTGTGCGAGTGTGCTTGCCGCTGGAAGTGCAATGAGGCCCCGCGATCTCCTCCGCGGTGCTTATAAACAGCGGCTCCGCTAGGCGGGAGCTTATTTCGGCCACCTGGCGCGTGCGCACGGCCTCCCGGTGGAGCCGGGCGGTGTGCGCGAGTGTGCTGGCCGCTGGAAGTGCAATGAGGCTCTGCGATCTCCTCCGCGGTGCTTATAAACAGCCAATCCGCTAGGCGGGATCTTATTTCGGCCACCTGGCGCATGCGCACGGCCTCCCGGTGGAACCGGGAAGCGTGCGCGAGTGTGCTGGCCGCTGGAAGTGCAATGAGGCTCCGCGATCTCCTCCGCGGTGCTTATAAACAGCCGATCCGCTCGGCGGGAGCTTATTTCGGCCACTTGGCGCGTGTGCACGGCCTCCCGGTGGAACCGGCTGGTGTGCGCGAGTGTGCTGGCCGCTGGAAGTGCAATGAGGCTCTGCAGTCTCCTCCGCGGAGCTCATAAACAGCCCATCCGCTAGGCGGGAGCTTATTTCGGCCACTTGGCGCGTGCGCACGGCCTCCCGGTGGAACCGGGAAGCGTGCGCGAGTGTGCTGGCCGCTGGAAGTGCAATGAGGCTCCGCAATCTCCTCCGCGGTGCTTATAATTGCCGATCCGCTAGGCAGGAATTTATTTCGGCCACTTGGCGCGTGCGCACGGCCTTCCGGTGGAGTTGGGCGGCGTGTGCGAGTGTGCTTGCCGCTGGAAGTGCAATGAGGCTCCGCGATCTCCTCCGCGGTGCTTATAAACAGCGGCTCCGCTAGGCGGGAGCTTATTTCGGCCACCTGGCGCGTGCGCATGGCCTCCCGGTGGAGCCGGGCGGTGTGCGCGAGTGTGCTGGCCGCTGGAAGTGCAATGAGGCTCTGCGATCTCCTCCGCGGTGCTTATAAACAGCCAATCCGCTAGGCGGGATCTTATTTCGGCCACCTGGCGCATGCGCACGGCCTCCCGGTGGAACCGGGAAGCGTGCGCGAGTGTGCTGGCCGCTGGAAGTGCAATGAGGCTCCGCGATCTCCTCCGCGGTGCTTATAAACAGCCGATCCGCTCGGCGGGAGCTTATTTCGGCCACTTGGCGCGTGTGCACGGCCTCCCGGTGGAACCGGGTGGTGTGCGCGAGTGTGCTGGCCGCTGGAAGTGCAATGAGGCTCTGCTATCTCCTCCGCGGTGCTTATAAACAGCCGATCCGCTAGAAGGGATCTTATTTCGGCCACTTAGCGCATGCACACGGCCTCCCGGTTTTTCCGGGCGGCGTGCGCGAGTATGCTTGCCGCTGGAAGTGCAATGAGGCTCCGCGATCTCCTCCGCGGTGCTTATAAACAGCCGATCCGCTCGGCGGGAGCTTATTTCGGCCACTTGGCGCGTGTGCACGGCCTCCCGTTGGAACCGGGTGGTGTGCGCGAGTGTGCTGGCCGCTGGAATTGCAATGAGGCTCCGCGATCTCCTCCGTGGTGCTTATAATTGCCGATCCGCTAGGCAGGAATTTATTTCGGCCACTTGGCGCGTGCGCACGGCCTTCCGGTGGAGTTGGGCGGCGTGTGCGAGTGTGCTTGCCGCTGGAAGTGCAATGAGGCCCCGCGATCTCCTCCGCGGTGCTTATAAACAGCGGCTCCGCTAGGCGGGAGCTTATTTCGGCCACCTGGCGCGTGCGCACGGCCTCCCGGTGGAGCCGGGCGGTGTGCGCGAGTGTGCTGGCCGCTGGAAGTGCAATGAGGCTCTGCGATCTCCTCCGCGGTGCTTATAAACAGCCAATCCGCTAGGCGGGATCTTATTTCGGCCACCTGGCGCATGCGCACGGCCTCCCGGTGGAACCGGGAAGCGTGCGCGAGTGTGCTGGCCGCTGGAAGTGCAATGAGGCTCCGCGATCTCCTCCGCGGTGCTTATAAACAGCCGATCCGCTCGGCGGGAGCTTATTTCGGCCACTTGGCGCGTGTGCACGGCCTCCCGGTGGAACCGGCTGGTGTGCGCGAGTGTGCTGGCCGCTGGAAGTGCAATGAGGCTCTGCAGTCTCCTCCGCGGAGCTCATAAACAGCCCATCCGCTAGGCGGGAGCTTATTTCGGCCACTTGGCGCGTGCGCACGGCCTCCCGGTGGAACCGGGAAGCGTGCGCGAGTGTGCTGGCCGCTGGAAGTGCAATGAGGCTCCGCAATCTCCTCCGCGTCGCTTATAAACAGCCGATCCGCTAGGCGGGAGCTTATTTCGGCCACTTGGCTCGTGCGCACGGCCTCAAGGTGGAATCGGGCGGCGTGTGCGAGTGTGCTGGCCGCTGGAAGTGCAATGAGGCTCCGCGATCTCCTCCGCGGTGCTTATAAACAGCCGATCCGCTCGGCGGGAGCTTATTTCGGCCATTTGGCGCGTGTGCACGGCCTCCCGGTGGAACCGGGTGGTGTGCTTGAGTGTGCTGGCCGCTGGAAGTGCAATGAGGCTCTGCAGTCTCCTCCGCGGAGCTCATAAACAGCCGATTCGCTAGGCGGGAGCTTATTTCGGCCACTTGGCGCGTGCGCACGGCCTCCCGGTGGAACCGGGTGGCGTGCGCGAGTGTGCTGGCCGCTGGAAGTGCAATGAAGCTCTGCGATCTCCTCCGCGGTGCTTATAAACAGCCGCTCCGAGAGGCGGGAGCTTATTTCGGCCACTTGGCGCATGCGCACGTCCTCCCGGTTGTTCCGGGCGGCGTGCGCGAGTGTGCTGGCCGCTGGAAGTGAAATAAGGCTCCGCGATCTCCTCCGCGGTGCTTATAAACAGCCAATCCGCTAGGCGGGAGCTTATTTCGGCCACTAGGCGCATGCGCACGACCTCCCGGTTGTTCCGGGCGGCGTGCGCGAGTGTGCTGGCCGCTGGAAGTGCAATGAAGCTCTGCGATCTCCTCCGCGGTGCTTATAAACAGCCGCTCCGAGAGGCGGGAGCTTATTTCGGCCACTTGGCGCATGCGCACGTCCTCCCGGTTGTTCCGGGCGGCGTGTGCGAGTGTGTTTGCCGCTGGAAGTGAAATAAGGCTCCGCGATCTCCTCCGCGGTGCTTATAAACAGCCAATCCGCTAGATGGGAGCTTATTTCGGCCACTTGGCTCGTGCGCACGGCCTCAAGGTGGAATCGGGCGGCGTGTGCGAGTGTGCTGGCCGCTGGAAGTGCAATGAGGCTCTGCGGTCTCCTCCGCGGTGCTTATAAACAGCCAATCCGCTAGAAGGGAGCTTATTTCGGCCACCTGGCGCGTGCGCACGGCCTCCCGGTGGAACCGGGAAGCGTGCGCGAGTGTGCTGGCCGCTGGAAGTGCAATGAGGCTCCGCAATCTCCTCCGCGGTGCTTGTAAACAGCCGATCCGCTAGGCGGGAGCTTATTTCGGCCACTTGGCTCGTGCGCACGGCCTCAAGGTGGAATCGGGCGGCGTGTGCGAGTGTGCTGGCCGCTGGAAGTGCAATGAGGCTCCGCGATCTCCTCCGCGGTGCTTATAAACAGCCGATCCGCTCGGCGGGAGCTTATTTCGGCCATTTGGCGCGTGTGCACGGCCTCCCGGTGGAACCGGGTGGTGTGCTTGAGTGTGCTGGCCGCTGGAAGTGCAATGAGGCTCTGCAGTCTCCTCCGCGGAGCTCATAAACAGCCGATTCGCTAGGCGGGAGCTTATTTCGGCCACTTGGCGCGTGCGCACGGCCTCCCGGTGGAACCGGGTGGCGTGCGCGAGTGTGCTGGCCGCTGGAAGTGCAATGAAGCTCTGCGATCTCCTCCGCGGTGCTTATAAACAGCCGCTCCGAGAGGCGGGAGCTTATTTCGGCCACTTGGCGCATGCGCACGTCCTCCCGGTTGTTCCGGGCGGCGTGCGCGAGTGTGCTGGCCGCTGGAAGTGAAATAAGGCTCCGCGATCTCCTCCGCGGTGCTTATAAACAGCCAATCCGCTAGGCGGGAGCTTATTTCGGCCACTAGGCGCATGCGCACGACCTCCCGGTTGTTCCGGGCGGCGTGCGCGAGTGTGCTGGCCGCTGGAAGTGCAATGAAGCTCTGCGATCTCCTCCGCGGTGCTTATAAACAGCCGCTCCGAGAGGCGGGAGCTTATTTCGGCCACTTGGCGCATGCGCACGTCCTCCCGGTTGTTCCGGGCGGCGTGTGCGAGTGTGTTTGCCGCTGGAAGTGAAATAAGGCTCCGCGATCTCCTCCGCGGTGCTTATAAACAGCCAATCCGCTAGATGGGAGCTTATTTCGGCCACTTGGCTCGTGCGCACGGCCTCAAGGTGGAATCGGGCGGCGTGTGCGAGTGTGCTGGCCGCTGGAAGTGCAATGAGGCTCTGCGGTCTCCTCCGCGGTGCTTATAAACAGCCAATCCGCTAGAAGGGAGCTTATTTCGGCCACCTGGCGCGTGCGCACGGCCTCCCGGTGGAACCGGGAAGCGTGCGCGAGTGTGCTGGCCGCTGGAAGTGCAATGAGGCTCCGCAATCTCCTCCGCGGTGCTTGTAAACAGCCGATCCGCTAGGCGGGAGCTTATTTCGGCCACTTGGCTCGTGCGCAGGGCCTCAAGGTGGAATCGGGCGGCGTGTGCGAGTGTGCTGGCCGCTGGAAGTGCAATGAGGCTCTGCGGTCTCCTCCGCGGTGCTTATAAACAGCCGGTCCGCTAGGCGGGAGCTTATTTCGGCCACTTGGTGCGTGCGCACGGCCTCCCGGTGGAACCGGGAAGCGTGCACGAGTGTGCTGGCCGCTGGAAGTGCAATGAGGCTCCGCTATCTCCTCCGCGGTGCTTATAAACAGCCGATCCGCTAGGCGGGATCTTATTTCGGCCACTTAGCGCATGCGTACGGCCTCCCGGTTGTTCCGGGCGGCGTGCGCGAGTATGCTTGCCGCTGGAAGTGCAATGAGGCTCTGCGGTCTCCTCCCCGGTGCTTATAAACAGCCGGTCCGCTAGGCGGGAGCTTATTTCGGCCACTTGGCGCGTGCGCACGGCCTCCCGGTGGAACCAGGAAGCGTGCGCGAGTGTGCCTGCCGCTGGAAGTGCAATCAGGCTCCGCGAACTCCTCCGCGGTGCTTATAAACAGCCGCTCCGAGAGGCGGGAGCTTATTTCGGCCACTTGGCGCATGCGCACGTCCTCCCGGTTGTTCCGGGCGGCGTGCGCGAGTGTGCTTGCCGCTGGAAGTGCAATGAGGCTCCGCGATCTCCTCCGCGGTGCTTATAAACAGCCGATCCGCTAGGCGGGAGCTTATTTCGGCCACGGCGCGTGCGCACGGTCTCCCGGTGGAGCCGGGCGGTGTGCGCGAGTGTGCTGGCCGCTGGAAGTGCAATGAGGCTCTGCGATCTCCTCCGCGGTGCTTATAAACAGCCAATCCGCTAGATGGGAGCTTATTTCGGCCACTTGGCTCGTGCGCACGGCCTCAAGGTGGAATCGGGCGGCGTGTGCGAGTGTGCTGGCCGCTGGAAGTGCAATGAGGCTCTGCGGTCTCCTCCGCGGTGCTTATAAACAGCCAATCCGCTAGAAGGGAGCTTATTTCGGCCACCTGGCGCGTGCGCACGGCCTCCCAGTGGAACCGGGAAGCGTGCGCGAGTGTGCTGGCCGCTGGAAGTGCAATGAGGCTCCGCAATCTCCTCCGCGGTGCTTGTAAACAGCCGATCCGCTAGGCGGGAGCTTATTTCGGCCACTTGGCTCGTGCGCACGGCCTCAAGGTGGAATCGGGCGGCGTGTGCGAGTGTGCTGGCCGCTGGAAGTGCAATGAGGCTCTGCGGTCTCCTCCGCGGTGCTTATAAACAGCCGGTCCGCTAGGCGGGAGCTTATTTCGGCCACTTGGTGCGTGCGCACGGCCTCCCGGTGGAACCGGGAAGCGTGCACGAGTGTGCTGGCCGCTGGAAGTGCAATGAGGCTCCGCTATCTCCTCCGCGGTGCTTATAAACAGCCGATCCGCTAGGCGGGATCTTATTTCGGCCACTTAGCGCATGCGTACGGCATCCCGGTTGTTCCGGGCGGCGTGCGCGAGTATGCTTGCCGCTGGAAGTGCAATGAGGCTCTGCGGTCTCCTCCGCGGTGCTTATAAACAGCCGGTCCGCTAGGCGGGAGCTTATTTCGGCCACTTGGCGCGTGCGCACGGCCTCCCGGTGGAACCAGGAAGCGTGCGCGAGTGTGCCTGCCGCTGGAAGTGCAATCAGGCTCCGCGAACTCCTCCGCGGTGCTTATAAACAGCCGCTCCGAGAGGCGGGAGCTTATTTCGGCCACTTGGCGCATGCGCACGTCCTCCCGGTTGTTCCGGGCGGCGTGCGCGAGTGTGCTTGCCGCTGGAAGTGCAATGAGGCTCCGCGATCTCCTCCGCGGTGCTTATAAACAGCCGATCCGCTAGGCAGGAGCTTATTTCGGCCACGGCGCGTGCGCACGGTCTCCCGGTGGAGCCGGGCGGTGTGCGCGAGTGTGCTGGCCGCTGGAAGTGCAATGAGGCTCTGGGATCTCCTCCGCGGTGCTTATAAACAGCCAATCCGCTAGATGGGAGCTTATTTCGGCCACTTGGCTCGTGCGCACGGCCTCAAGGTGGAATCGGGCGGCGTGTGCGAGTGTGCTGGCCGCTGGAAGTGCAATGAGGCTCTGCGGTCTCCTCCGCGGTGCTTATAAACAGCCAATCCGCTAGAAGGGAGCTTATTTCGGCCACCTGGCGCGTGCGCACGGCCTCCCGGTGGAACCGGGAAGCGTGCGCGAGTGTGCTGGCCGCTGGAAGTGCAATGAGGCTCCGCAATCTCCTCCGCGGTGCTTGTAAACAGCCGATCCGCTAGGCGGGAGCTTATTTCGGCCACTTGGCTCGTGGGCACGGCCTCAAGGTGGAATCGGGCGGCGTGTGCGAGTGTGCTGGCCGCTGGAAGTGCAATGAGGCTCTGCGGTCTCCTCCGCGGTGCTTATAAACAGCCGGTCCGCTAGGCGGGAGCTTATTTCGGCCACTTGGTGCGTGCGCACGGCCTCCCGGTGGAACCGGGAAGCGTGCACGAGTGTGCTGGCCGCTGGAAGTGCAATGAGGCTCCGCTATCTCCTCCGCAGTGCTTATAAACAGTCGATCCGCTAGGCGGGATCTTATTTCGGCCACTTAGCGCATGCGCACGGCCTCCCGGTTGTTCCGGGCGGCGTGCGCGAGTATGCTTGCCGCTGGAAGTGCAATGAGGCTCCGCGATCTCCTCTGCGGTGCTTATAAACAGCCGATCTGCTCGGCGGGAGCTTATTTCGGCCACTTGGCGCGTGCGCACGGCCTCCTGGTGGAACCGGGTGGTGTGCGCGAGTGTGCTGGCCGCTGGAAGTGCAATGAGGCTCTGCAGTCTCCTCCGCAGTACTTATAAACAGCCGATCCGCTAGGCGGGAGCTTATTTCGGCCACTTTGCGCGTCCACACCGCCTCCCGGTTGTTCCGGGCGGCGTGCGCGAGTGTGCTGGCCGCTGGAAGTGCAATGAGGCTCTGCAGTCTCCTCCGCAGTACTTATGAACACCCGATCCGCTAGGCGGGAGCTTATTTCGGCCACTTTGCGCGTGCACACCGCCTCTCGTTTGTCCCGGGCGGCGTGCGCGAGTGTGCTGGCCGCTGGAAGTGCATTGAGGCTCTGCTATCTCCTCCGCGGTGCTTATAAACAGCCGATCCGCTAGGCGGGAGCTTATTTCGGCCACGGCGCGTGCGCACGGCCTCCCGGTGGAGCCGGGCGGTGTGCGTGAGTGTGCTGGCCGCTGGAAGTGCAATGAGGCTCTGCGATCTACTCCGCGGTGCTTATAAACAGCCAATCCGCTAGAAGGGTTCTTATTTCGGCCACTTAGCGCATGCGCACGGCCTCCCGGTTGTTCCGGGCGGCGTGCGCGAGTATGCTTGCCGCTGGAAGTGCAATGAGGCTCTGCGGTCTCCTCCGCGGTGCTTATAAACAGCCGATCCGCTAGGCGGGAGCTTATTTCGGCCACTTGGCTCGTGCGCACGGCCTCAAGGTGGAATCGGGCGGCGTGTGCGAGTGTGCTGGCCGCTGGAAGTGCAATGAGGCTCTGCGGTCTCCTCCGCGGTGCTTATAAACAGCCGGTCCGCTAGGCGGGAGCTTATTTCGGCATCTTGGTGCGTGCACACGGCCTCCCGGTGGAACCGGGAAGCGTGCGCGAGTGTGCTGGCCGCTGGAAGTGCAATGAGGCTCTGCTATCTCCTCCGCGGTGCTTATAAACAGCCGATCTGCTAGGCGGGATCTTATTTCGGCCACTTAGCGCATGCACACGGCCTCCCGGTTGTTCCGGGCGGCGTGCGCGAGTATGCTTGCCGCTGGAAGTGCAATGAGGCTCCGCGATCTCCTCCGCGGTGCTTATAAACAGCCGATCCGCTCGGCGGGAGCTTATTTCGGCCACTTGGCGCGTGTGCACGGCCTCCCGTTGGAACCGGGTGGTGTGCGCGAGTGTGCTGGCCGCTGGAATTGCAATGAGGCTCCGCGATCTCCTCCGTGGTGCTTATAATTGCCGATCCGCTAGGCAGGAATTTATTTCGGCCACTTGGCGCGTGCGCACGGCCTTCCGGTGGAGTTGGGCGGCGTGTGCGAGTGTGCTTGCCGCTGGAAGTGCAATGAGGCTCCGCGATCTCCTCCGCGGTGCTTATAAACAGCGGCTCCGCTAGGCGGGAGCTTATTTCGGCCACCTGGCGCGTGCGCACGGCCTCCCGGTGGAGCCGGGCGGTGTGCGCGAGTGTGCTGGCCGCTGGAAGTGCAATGAGGCTCTGCGATCTCCTCCGCGGTGCTTATAAACAGCCAATCCGCTAGGCGGGATCTTATTTCGGCCACCTGGCGCATGCGCACGGCCTCCCGGTGGAACCGGGAAGCGTGCGCGAGTGTGCTGGCCGCTGGAAGTGCAATGAGGCTCCGCGATCTCCTCCGCGGTGCTTATAAACAGCCGATCCGCTCGGCGGGAGCTTATTTCGGCCACTTGGCGCGTGTGCACGGCCTCCCGGTGGAACCGGGTGGTGTGCGCGAGTGTGCTGGCCGCTGGAAGTGCAATGAGGCTCTGCAGTCTCCTCCGCGGAGCTCATAAACAGCCCATCCGCTAGGCGGGAGCTTATTTCGGCCACTTGGCGCGTGCGCACGGCCTCCCGGTGGAACCGGGAAGCGTGCGCGAGTGTGCTGGCCGCTGGAAGTGCAATGAGGCTCCGCAATCTCCTCCGCGGTGCTTATAAACAGCCGATCCGCTAGGCGGGAGCTTATTTCGGCCACTTGGCTCGTGCGCACGGCCTCAAGGTGGAATCGGGCGGCGTGTGCGAGTGTGCTGGCCGCTGGAAGTGCAATGAGGCTCCGCGATCTCCTCCGCGGTGCTTATAAACAGCCGATCCGCTCGGCGGGAGCTTATTTCGGCCATTTGGCGCGTGTGCACGGCCTCCCGGTGGAACCGGGTGGTGTGCTTGAGTGTGCTGGCCGCTGGAAGTGCAATGAGGCTCTGCAGTCTCCTCCGCGGAGCTCATAAACAGCCGATTCGCTAGGCGGGAGCTTATTTCGGCCACTTGGCGCGTGCGCACGGCCTCCCGGTGGAACCGGGTGGCGTGCGCGAGTGTGCTGGCCGCTGGAAGTGCAATGAGGCTCCGAGATCTCCTCCGCAGTACTTATAAACAGCCGATCCGCTAGGCGGGAGCTTATTTCGGCCACTTTGCGCGTGCGCACCGCCTCCCGGTTGTTCCGGGCGGCGTGCGCGAGTGTGCTGGCCGCTGGAAGTGAAATAAGGCTCCGCGATCTCCTCCGCGGTGCTTATAAACAGCCAATCCGCTAGGCGGGAGCTTATTTCGGCCACTAGGCGCATGCGCACGACCTCCCGGTTGTTCCGGGCGGCGTGCGCGAGTGTGCTGGCCGCTGGAAGTGCAATGAAGCTCTGCGATCTCCTCCGCGGTGCTTATAAACAGCCGCTCCGAGAGGCGGGAGCTTATTTCGGCCACTTGGCGCATGCGCACGTCCTCCCGGTTGTTCCGGGCGGCGTGTGCGAGTGTGTTTGCCGCTGGAAGTGAAATAAGGCTCCGCGATCTCCTCCGCGGTGCTTATAAACAGCCAATCCGCTAGATGGGAGCTTATTTCGGCCACTTGGCTCGTGCGCACGGCCTCAAGGTGGAATCGGGCGGCGTGTGCGAGTGTGCTGGCCGCTGGAAGTGCAATGAGGCTCTGCGGTCTCCTCCGCGGTGCTTATAAACAGCCAATCCGCTAGAAGGGAGCTTATTTCGGCCACCTGGCGCGTGCGCACGGCCTCCCGGTGGAACCGGGAAGCGTGCGCGAGTGTGCTGGCCGCTGGAAGTGCAATGAGGCTCCGCAATCTCCTCCGCGGTGCTTGTAAAAAGCCGATCCGCTAGGCGGGAGCTTATTTCGGCCACTTGGCTCGTGCGCACGGCCTCAAGGTGGAATCGGGCGGCGTGTGCGAGAGTGCTGGCCGCTGGAAGTGCAATGAGGCTCCGCGGTCTCCTCCGCGGTGCTTATAAACAGCCGGTCCGCTAGGCGGGAGCTTATTTCGGCCACTTGGTGCGTGCGCACGGCCTCCCGGTGGAACCGGGAAGCGTGCACGAGTGTGCTGGCCGCTGGAAGTGCAATGAGGCTCCGCTATCTCCTCCGCGGTGCTTATAAACAGCCGATCCGCTAGGCGGGATCTTATTTCGGCCACTTAGCGCATGCGTACGGCCTCCCGGTTGTTCCGGGCGGCGTGCGCGAGTATGCTTGCCGCTGGAAGTGCAATGAGGCTCTGCGGTCTCTTCCGCGGTGCTTATAAACAGCCGGTCCGCTAGGCGGGAGCTTATTTCGGCCACTTGGCGCGTGCGCACGGCCTCCCGGTGGAACCAGGAAGCGTGCGCGAGTGTGCCTGCCGCTGGAAGTGCAATCAGGCTCCGCGAACTCCTCCGCGGTGCTTATAAACAGCCGCTCCGAGAGGCGGGAGCTTATTTCGGCCACTTGGCGCATGCGCACGTCCTCCCGGTTGTTCCGGGCGGCGTGCGCGAGTGTGCTTGCCGCTGGAAGTGCAATGAGGCTCCGCGATCTCCTCCGCGGTGCTTATAAACAGCCGATCCGCTAGGCGGGAGCTTATTTCGGCCACGGCGCGTGTGTACGGTCTCCCGGTGGAGCCGGGCGGTGTGCGCGAGTGTGCTGGCCGCTGGAAGTGCATTGAGGCTCTGCGATCTCCTCCGCGGTGCTTATAAACAGCCAATCCGCTAGATGGGAGCTTATTTCGGCCACTTGGCTCGTGCGCACGGCCTCAAGGTGGAATCGGGCGGCGTGTGCGAGTGTGCTGGCCGCTGGAAGTGCAATGAGGCTCTGCGGTCTCCTCCGCGGTGCTTATAAACAGCCAATCCGCTAGAAGGGAGCTTATTTCGGCCACCTGGCGCGTGCGCACGGCCTCCCGGTGGAACCGGGAAGCGTGCGCGAGTGTGCTGGCCGCTGGAAGTGCAATGAGGCTCCGCAATCTCCTCCGCGGTGCTTGTAAACAGCCGATCCGCTAGGCGGGAGCTTATTTCGGCCACTTGGCTCGTGCGCACGGCCTCAAGGTGGAATCGGGCGGCGTGTGCGAGTGTGCTGGCCGCTGGAAGTGCAATGAGGCTCTGCGGTCTCCTCCGCGGTGCTTATAAACAGCCGGTCCGCTAGGCGGGAGCTTATTTCGGCCACTTGGTGCGTGCGCACGGCCTCCCGGTGGAACCGGGAAGCGTGCACGAGTGTGCTGGCCGCTGGAAGTGCAATGAGGCTCCGCTATCTCCTCCGCGGTGCTTATAAACAGCCGATCCGCTAGGCGGGATCTTATTTCGGCCACTTAGCGCATGCGTACGGCCTCCCGGTTGTTCCGGGCGGCGTGCGCGAGTATGCTTGCCGCTGGAAGTGCAATGAGGCTCTGCGGTCTCCTCCACGGTGCTTATAAACAGCCGGTCCGCTAGGCGGGAGCTTATTTCGGCCACTTGGTGCGTGCGCACGTTCTCCCGGTGGAACCGGGAAGCGTGCGCGAGTGTACTGGCCGCTGGAAGTGCAATGAGGCTCCGCTATCTCCTCCGCGGTGCTTATAAACAGCCGATCCGCTAGGCGGGATCTTATTTCGGCCACTTAGCGCATGCGTACGGCCTCCCGGTTGTTCCGGGCGGCGTGCGCGAGTATGCTTGCCGCTGGAAGTGCAATGAGGCTCTGCGGTCTCCTCCGCGGTGCTTATAAACAGCCGGTCCGCTAGGCGGGAGCTTATTTCGGCCACTTGGCGCGTGCGCACGGCCTCCCGGTGGAACCAGGAAGCGTGCGCGAGTGTGCCTGCCGCTGGAAGTGCAATCAGGCTCCGCGAACTCCTCCGCGGTGCTTATAAACAGCCGCTCCGAGAGGCGGGAGCTTATTTCGGCCACTTGGCGCATGCGCACGTCCTCCCGGTTGTTCCGGGCGGCGTGCGCGAGTGTGCTTGCCGCTGGAAGTGCAATGAGGCTCCGCGATCTCCTCCGCGGTGCTTATAAACAGCCGATCCGCTAGGCGGGAGCTTATTTCGGCCACGGCGCGTGCGCACGGTCTCCCGGTGGAGCCGGGCGGTGTGCGCGAGTGTGCTGGCCGCTGGAAGTGCAATGAGGCTCTGGGATATCCTCCGCGGTGCTTATAAACAGCCAATCCGCTAGATGGGAGCTTATTTCGGCCACTTGGCTCGTGCGCACGGCCTCAAGGTGGAATCGGGCGGCGTGTGCGAGTGTGCTGGCCGCTGGAAGTGCAATGAGGCTCTGCGGTCTCCTCCGCGGTGCTTATAAACAGCCAATCCGCTAGAAGGGAGCTTATTTCGGCCACCTGGCGCGTGCGCACGGCCTCCCGGTGGAACCGGGAAGCGTGCGCGAGTGTGCTGGCCGCTGGAAGTGCAATGAGGCTCCGCAATCTCCTCCGCGGTGCTTGTAAACAGCCGATCCGCTAGGCGGGAGCTTATTTCGGCCACTTGGCTCGTGCGCACGGCCTCAAGGTGGAATCGGGCGGCGTGTGCGAGTGTGCTGGCCGCTGGAAGTGCAATGAGGCTCTGCGGTCTCCTCCGCGGTGCTTATAAACAGCCGGTCCGCTAGGCGGGAGCTTATTTCGGCCACTTGGTGCGTGCGCACGGCCTCCCGGTGGAACCGGGAAGCGTGCACGAGTGTGCTGGCCGCTGGAAGTGCAATGAGGCTCCGCTATCTCCTCCGCAGTGCTTATAAACAGTCGATCCGCTAGGCGGGATCTTATTTCGGCCACTTAGCGCATGCGCACGGCCTCCCGGTTGTTCCGGGCGGCGTGCGCGAGTATGCTTGCCGCTGGAAGTGCAATGAGGCTCCGCGATCTCCTCTGCGGTGCTTATAAACAGCCGATCTGCTCGGCGGGAGCTTATTTCGGCCACTTGGCGCGTGCGCACGGCCTCCTGGTGGAACCGGGTGGTGTGCGCGAGTGTGCTGGCCGCTGGAAGTGCAATGAGGCTCTGCAGTCTCCTCCGCAGTACTTATAAACAGCCGATCCGCTAGGCGGGAGCTTATTTCGGCCACTTTGCGCGTCCACACCGCCTCCCGGTTGTTCCGGGCGGCGTGCGCGAGTGTGCTGGCCGCTGGAAGTGCAATGAGGCTCTGCAGTCTCCTCCGCAGTACTTATGAACACCCGATCCGCTAGGCGGGAGCTTATTTCGGCCACTTTGCGCGTGCACACCGCCTCTCGTTTGTCCCGGGCGGCGTGCGCGAGTGTGCTGGCCGCTGGAAGTGCATTGAGGCTCTGCTATCTCCTCCGCGGTGCTTATAAACAGCCGATCCGCTAGGCGGGAGCTTATTTCGGCCACGGCGCGTGCGCACGGCCTCCCGGTGGAGCCGGGCGGTGTGCGTGAGTGTGCTGGCCGCTGGAAGTGCAATGAGGCTCTGCGATCTACTCCGCGGTGCTTATAAACAGCCAATCCGCTAGAAGGGTTCTTATTTCGGCCACTTAGCGCATGCGCACGGCCTCCCGGTTGTTCCGGGCGGCGTGCGCGAGTATGCTTGCCGCTGGAAGTGCAATGAGGCTCTGCGGTCTCCTCCGCGGTGCTTATAAACAGCCGATCCGCTAGGCGGGAGCTTATTTCGGCCACTTGGCTCGTGCGCACGGCCTCAAGGTGGAATCGGGCGGCGTGTGCGAGTGTGCTGGCCGCTGGAAGTGCAATGAGGCTCTGCGGTCTCCTCCGCGGTGCTTATAAACAGCCGGTCCGCTAGGCGGGAGCTTATTTCGGCATCTTGGTGCGTGCACACGGCCTCCCGGTGGAACCGGGAAGCGTGCGCGAGTGTGCTGGCCGCTGGAAGTGCAATGAGGCTCTGCTATCTCCTCCGCGGTGCTTATAAACAGCCGATCTGCTAGGCGGGATCTTATTTCGGCCACTTAGCGCATGCACACGGCCTCCCGGTTGTTCCGGGCGGCGTGCGCGAGTATGCTTGCCGCTGGAAGTGCAATGAGGCTCCGCGATCTCCTCCGCGGTGCTTATAAACAGCCGATCCGCTCGGCGGGAGCTTATTTCGGCCACTTGGCGCGTGTGCACGGCCTCCCGTTGGAACCGGGTGGTGTGCGCGAGTGTGCTGGCCGCTGGAATTGCAATGAGGCTCCGCGATCTCCTCCGTGGTGCTTATAATTGCCGATCCGCTAGGCAGGAATTTATTTCGGCCACTTGGCGCGTGCGCACGGCCTTCCGGTGGAGTTGGGCGGCGTGTGCGAGTGTGCTTGCCGCTGGAAGTGCAATGAGGCTCCGCGATCTCCTCCGCGGTGCTTATAAACAGCGGCTCCGCTAGGCGGGAGCTTATTTCGGCCACCTGGCGCGTGCGCACGGCCTCCCGGTGGAGCCGGGCGGTGTGCGCGAGTGTGCTGGCCGCTGGAAGTGCAATGAGGCTCTGCGATCTCCTCCGCGGTGCTTATAAACAGCCAATCCGCTAGGCGGGATCTTATTTCGGCCACCTGGCGCATGCGCACGGCCTCCCGGTGGAACCGGGAAGCGTGCGCGAGTGTGCTGGCCGCTGGAAGTGCAATGAGGCTCCGCGATCTCCTCCGCGGTGCTTATAAACAGCCGATCCGCTCGGCGGGAGCTTATTTCGGCCACTTGGCGCGTGTGCACGGCCTCCCGGTGGAACCGGGTGGTGTGCGCGAGTGTGCTGGCCGCTGGAAGTGCAATGAGGCTCTGCAGTCTCCTCCGCGGAGCTCATAAACAGCCCATCCGCTAGGCGGGAGCTTATTTCGGCCACTTGGCGCGTGCGCACGGCCTCCCGGTGGAACCGGGAAGCGTGCGCGAGTGTGCTGGCCGCTGGAAGTGCAATGAGGCTCCGCAATCTCCTCCGCGGTGCTTATAAACAGCCGATCCGCTAGGCGGGAGCTTATTTCGGCCACTTGGCTCGTGCGCACGGCCTCAAGGTGGAATCGGGCGGCGTGTGCGAGTGTGCTGGCCGCTGGAAGTGCAATGAGGCTCCGCGATCTCCTCCGCGGTGCTTATAAACAGCCGATCCGCTCGGCGGGAGCTTATTTCGGCCATTTGGCGCGTGTGCACGGCCTCCCGGTGGAACCGGGTGGTGTGCTTGAGTGTGCTGGCCGCTGGAAGTGCAATGAGGCTCTGCAGTCTCCTCCGCGGAGCTCATAAACAGCCGATTCGCTAGGCGGGAGCTTATTTCGGCCACTTGGCGCGTGCGCACGGCCTCCCGGTGGAACCGGGTGGCGTGCGCGAGTGTGCTGGCCGCTGGAAGTGCAATGAGGCTCCGAGATCTCCTCCGCAGTACTTATAAACAGCCGATCCGCTAGGCGGGAGCTTATTTCGGCCACTTTGCGCGTGCGCACCGCCTCCCGGTTGTTCCGGGCGGCGTGCGCGAGTGTGCTGGCCGCTGGAAGTGAAATAAGGCTCCGCGATCTCCTCCGCGGTGCTTATAAACAGCCAATCCGCTAGGCGGGAGCTTATTTCGGCCACTAGGCGCATGCGCACGACCTCCCGGTTGTTCCGGGCGGCGTGCGCGAGTGTGCTGGCCGCTGGAAGTGCAATGAAGCTCTGCGATCTCCTCCGCGGTGCTTATAAACAGCCGCTCCGAGAGGCGGGAGCTTATTTCGGCCACTTGGCGCATGCGCACGTCCTCCCGGTTGTTCCGGGCGGCGTGTGCGAGTGTGTTTGCCGCTGGAAGTGAAATAAGGCTCCGCGATCTCCTCCGCGGTGCTTATAAACAGCCAATCCGCTAGATGGGAGCTTATTTCGGCCACTTGGCTCGTGCGCACGGCCTCAAGGTGGAATCGGGCGGCGTGTGCGAGTGTGCTGGCCGCTGGAAGTGCAATGAGGCTCTGCGGTCTCCTCCGCGGTGCTTATAAACAGCCAATCCGCTAGAAGGGAGCTTATTTCGGCCACCTGGCGCGTGCGCACGGCCTCCCGGTGGAACCGGGAAGCGTGCGCGAGTGTGCTGGCCGCTGGAAGTGCAATGAGGCTCCGCAATCTCCTCCGCGGTGCTTGTAAAAAGCCGATCCGCTAGGCGGGAGCTTATTTCGGCCACTTGGCTCGTGCGCACGGCCTCAAGGTGGAATCGGGCGGCGTGTGCGAGAGTGCTGGCCGCTGGAAGTGCAATGAGGCTCCGCGGTCTCCTCCGCGGTGCTTATAAACAGCCGGTCCGCTAGGCGGGAGCTTATTTCGGCCACTTGGTGCGTGCGCACGGCCTCCCGGTGGAACCGGGAAGCGTGCACGAGTGTGCTGGCCGCTGGAAGTGCAATGAGGCTCCGCTATCTCCTCCGCGGTGCTTATAAACAGCCGATCCGCTAGGCGGGATCTTATTTCGGCCACTTAGCGCATGCGTACGGCCTCCCGGTTGTTCCGGGCGGCGTGCGCGAGTATGCTTGCCGCTGGAAGTGCAATGAGGCTCTGCGGTCTCCTCCGCGGTGCTTATAAACAGCCGGTCCGCTAGGCGGGAGCTTATTTCGGCCACTTGGCGCGTGCGCACGGCCTCCCGGTGGAACCAGGAAGCGTGCGCGAGTGTGCCTGCCGCTGGAAGTGCAATCAGGCTCCGCGAACTCCTCCGCGGTGCTTATAAACAGCCGCTCCGAGAGGCGGGAGCTTATTTCGGCCACTTGGCGCATGCGCACGTCCTCCCGGTTGTTCCGGGCGGCGTGCGCGAGTGTGCTTGCCGCTGGAAGTGCAATGAGGCTCCGCGATCTCCTCCGCGGTGCTTATAAACAGCCGATCCGCTAGGCGGGAGCTTATTTCGGCCACGGCGCGTGTGTACGGTCTCCCGGTGGAGCCGGGCGGTGTGCGCGAGTGTGCTGGCCGCTGGAAGTGCATTGAGGCTCTGCGATCTCCTCCGCGGTGCTTATAAACAGCCAATCCGCTAGATGGGAGCTTATTTCGGCCACTTGGCTCGTGCGCACGGCCTCAAGGTGGAATCGGGCGGCGTGTGCGAGTGTGCTGGCCGCTGGAAGTGCAATGAGGCTCTGCGGTCTCCTCCGCGGTGCTTATAAACAGCCAATCCGCTAGAAGGGAGCTTATTTCGGCCACCTGGCGCGTGCGCACGGCCTCCCGGTGGAACCGGGAAGCGTGCGCGAGTGTGCTGGCCGCTGGAAGTGCAATGAGGCTCCGCAATCTCCTCCGCGGTGCTTGTAAACAGCCGATCCGCTAGGCGGGAGCTTATTTCGGCCACTTGGCTCGTGCGCACGGCCTCAAGGTGGAATCGGGCGGCGTGTGCGAGTGTGCTGGCCGCTGGAAGTGCAATGAGGCTCTGCGGTCTCCTCCGCGGTGCTTATAAACAGCCGGTCCGCTAGGCGGGAGCTTATTTCGGCCACTTGGTGCGTGCGCACGGCCTCCCGGTGGAACCGGGAAGCGTGCACGAGTGTGCTGGCCGCTGGAAGTGCAATGAGGCTCCGCTATCTCCTCCGCGGTGCTTATAAACAGCCGATCCGCTAGGCGGGATCTTATTTCGGCCACTTAGCGCATGCGTACGGCCTCCCGGTTGTTCCGGGCGGCGTGCGCGAGTATGCTTGCCGCTGGAAGTGCAATGAGGCTCTGCGGTCTCCTCCACGGTGCTTATAAACAGCCGGTCCGCTAGGCGGGAGCTTATTTCGGCCACTTGGTGCGTGCGCACGTTCTCCCGGTGGAACCGGGAAGCGTGCGCGAGTGTACTGGCCGCTGGAAGTGCAATGAGGCTCCGCTATCTCCTCCGCGGTGCTTATAAACAGCCGATCCGCTAGGCGGGATCTTATTTCGGCCACTTAGCGCATGCGTACGGCCTCCCGGTTGTTCCGGGCGGCGTGCGCGAGTATGCTTGCCGCTGGAAGTGCAATGAGGCTCTGCGGTCTCCTCCGCGGTGCTTATAAACAGCCGGTCCGCTAGGCGGGAGCTTATTTCGGCCACTTGGCGCGTGCGCACGGCCTCCCGGTGGAACCAGGAAGCGTGCGCGAGTGTGCCTGCCGCTGGAAGTGCAATCAGGCTCCGCGAACTCCTCCGCGGTGCTTATAAACAGCCGCTCCGAGAGGCGGGAGCTTATTTCGGCCACTTGGCGCATGCGCACGTCCTCCCGGTTGTTCCGGGCGGCGTGCGCGAGTGTGCTTGCCGCTGGAAGTGCAATGAGGCTCCGCGATCTCCTCCGCGGTGCTTATAAACAGCCGATCCGCTAGGCGGGAGCTTATTTCGGCCACGGCGCGTGCGCACGGTCTCCCGGTGGAGCCGGGCGGTGTGCGCGAGTGTGCTGGCCGCTGGAAGTGCAATGAGGCTCTGGGATATCCTCCGCGGTGCTTATAAACAGCCAATCCGCTAGATGGGAGCTTATTTCGGCCACTTGGCTCGTGCGCACGGCCTCAAGGTGGAATCGGGCGGCGTGTGCGAGTGTGCTGGCCGCTGGAAGTGCAATGAGGCTCTGCGGTCTCCTCCGCGGTGCTTATAAACAGCCAATCCGCTAGAAGGGAGCTTATTTCGGCCACCTGGTGCGTGCGCACGGCCTCCCGGTGGAACCGGGAAGCGTGCGCGAGTGTGCTGGCCGCTGGAAGTGCAATGAGGCTCCGCAATCTCCTCCGCGGTGCTTGTAAACAGCCGATCCGCTAGGCGGGAGCTTATTTCGGCCACTTGGCTCGTGCGCACGGCCTCAAGGTGGAATCGGGCGGCGTGTGCGAGTGTGCTGGCCGCTGGAAGTGCAATGAGGCTCTGCGGTCTCCTCCGCGGTGCTTATAAACAGCCGGTCCGCTAGGCGGGAGCTTATTTCGGCCACTTGGTGCGTGCGCACGGCCTCCCGGTGGAACCGGGAAGCGTGCACGAGTGTGCTGGCCGCTGGAAGTGCAATGAGGCTCCGCTATCTCCTCCGCAGTGCTTATAAACAGTCGATCCGCTAGGCGGGATCTTATTTCGGCCACTTAGCGCACGCGCACGGCCTCCCGGTTGTTCCGGGCGGCGTGCGCGAGTATGCTTGCCGCTGGAAGTGCAATGAGGCTCCGCGATCTCCTCTGCGGTGCTTATAAACAGCCGATCTGCTCGGCGGGAGCTTATTTCGGCCACTTGGCGCGTGCGCACGGCCTCCTGGTGGAACCGGGTGGTGTGCGCGAGTGTGCTGGCCGCTGGAAGTGCAATGAGGCTCTGCAGTCTCCTCCGCAGTACTTATAAACAGCCGATCCGCTAGGCGGGAGCTTATTTCGGCCACTTTGCGCGTGCACACCGCCTCCCGGTTGTTCCGGGCGGCGTGCGCGAGTGTGCTGGCCGCTGGAAGTGCAATGAGGCTCTGCAGTCTCCTCCGCAGTACTTATGAACACCCGATCCGCTAGGCGGGAGCTTATTTCGGCCACTTTGCGCGTGCACACCGCCTCCCGGTTGTTCCGGGCGGCGTGCGCGAGTGTGCTGGCCGCTGGAAGTGCAATGAGGCTCCGCGATCTCCTCCGCGGTGCTTATAAACAGGCGATCCGCTAGGCGGGAGCTTGTTTCGGCCACGGCGCGTGCGCACGGCCTCCCGGTGGAGCCGGGCGGTGTGCGTGAGTGTGCTGGCCGCTGGAAGTGCAATGAGGCTCTGCGATCTCCTCCGCGGTGCTTATAAACAGCCAATCCGCTAGAAGGGTTCTTATTTCGGCCACTTAGCGCATGCGCACGGCCTCCCGGTTGTTCCGGGCGGCGTGCGCGAGTATGCTTGCCGCTGGAAGTGCAATGAGGCTCTGCGGTCTCCTCCGCGGTGCTTATAAACAGCCGATCCGCTAGGCGGGAGCTTATTTCGGCCACTTGGCTCGTGCGCACGGCCTCAAGGTGGAATCGGGCGGCGTGTGCGAGTGTGCTGGCCGCTGGAAGTGCAATGAGGCTCTGCGGTCTCCTCCGCGGTGCTTATAAACAGCCGGTCCGCTAGGCGGGAGCTTATTTCGGCATCTTGGTGCGTGCGCACGGCCTCACGGTGGAACCGGGAAGCGTGCGCGAGTGTGCTGGCCGCTGGAAGTGCAATGAGGCTCTGCTATCTCCTCCGCGGTGCTTATAAACAGCCGATCCGCTAGGCGGGATCTTATTTCGGCCACTTAGCGCATGCACACGGCCTCCCGGTTGTTCCGGGCGGCGTGCGCGAGTATGCTTGCCGCTGGAAGTGCAATGAGGCTCCGCGATCTCCTCCGCGGTGCTTATAAACAGCCGATCCGCTCGGCGGGAGCTTATTTCGGCCACTTGGCGCGTGTGCACGGCCTCCCCTTGGAACCGGGTGGTGTGCGCGAGTGTGCTGGCCGCTGGAATTGCAATGAGGCTCCACGATCTCCTCCGTGGTGCTTATAATTGCCGATCCGCTAGGCAGGAATTTATTTCGGCCACTTGGCGCGTGCGCACGGCCTTCCGGTGGAGTTGGGCGGCGTGTGCGAGTGTGCTTGCCGCTGGAAGTGCAATGAGGCTCCGCGATCTCCTCCGCGGTGCTTATAAACAGCGGCTCCGCTAGGCGGGAGCTTATTTCGGCCACCTGGCGCGTGCGCACGGCCTCCCGGTGGAGCCGGGCGGTGTGCGCGAGTGTGCTGGCCGCTGGAAGTGCAATGAGGCTCTGCGATCTCCTCCGCGGTGCTTATAAACAGCCAATCCGCTAGGCGGGATCTTATTTCGGCCACCTGGCGCATGCGCACGGCCTCCCGGTGGAACCGGGAAGCGTGCGCGAGTGTGCTGGCCGCTGGAAGTGCAATGAGGCTCCGCGATCTCCTCCGCGGTGCTTATAAACAGCCGATCCGCTCGGCGGGAGCTTATTTCGGCCACTTGGCGCGTGTGCACGGCCTCCCGGTGGAACCGGGTGGTGTGCGCGAGTGTGCTGGCCGCTGGAAGTGCAATGAGGCTCTGCAGTCTCCTCCGCGGAGCTCATAAACAGCCCATCCGCTAGGCGGGAGCTTATTTCGGCCACTTGGCGCGTGCGCACGGCCTCCCGGTGGAACCGGGAAGCGTGCGCGAGTGTGCTGGCCGCTGGAAGTGCAATGAGGCTCCGCAATCTCCTCCGCGGTGCTTATAAACAGCCGATCCGCTAGGCAGGAGCTTATTTCGGCCACTTGGCTCGTGCGCACGGCCTCAAGGTGGAATCGGGCGGCGTGTGCGAGTGTGCTGGCCGCTGGAAGTGCAATGAGGCTCCGCGATCTCCTCCGCGGTGCTTATAAACAGCCGATCCGCTCGGCGGGAGCTTATTTCGGCCATTTGGCGCGTGTGCACGGCCTCCCGGTGGAACCGGGTGGTGTGCTTGAGTGTGCTGGCCGCTGGAAGTGCAATGAGGCTCTGCAGTCTCCTCCGCGGAGCTCATAAACAGCCGATTCGCTAGGCGGGAGCTTATTTCGGCCACTTGGCGCGTGCGCACGGCCTCCCGGTGGAACCGGGTGGCGTGCGCGAGTGTGCTGGCCGCTGGAAGTGCAATGAGGCTCCGAGATCTCCTCCGCAGTACTTATAAACAGCCGATCCGCTAGGCGGGAGCTTATTTCGGCCATTTTGCGCGTGCGCACCGTCTCCCGGTTGTTCCGGGCGGCGTGCGCGAGTGTGCTGGCCGCTGGAAGTGAAATAAGGCTCCGCGATCTCCTCCGCGGTGCTTATAAACAGCCAATCCGCTAGGCGGGAGCTTATTTCGGCCACTAGGCGCATGCGCACGACCTCCCGGTTGTTCCGGGCGGCGTGCGCGAGTCTGCTGGCCGCTGGAAGTGCAATGAAGCTCTGCGATCTCCTCCTCGGTGCTTATAAACAGCCGCTCCGAGAGGCGGGAGCTTATTTCGGCCACTTGGCGCATGCGCACGTCCTCCCGGTTGTTCCGGGAAGCGTGCGCGAGTGTGCCTGCCGCTGGAAGTGCAATCAGGCTCCGCGAACTCCTCCGCGGTGCTTATAAACAGCCGCTCCGAGAGGCGGGAGCTTATTTCGGCCACTTGGCGCATGCGCACGTCCTCCCGGTTGTTCCGGGCGGCGTGCGCGAGTGTGCTTGCCGCTGGAAGTGCAATGAGGCTCCGGGATCTCCTCCGCGGTGCTTATAAACAGCCGATCCGCTAGGCGGGAGCTTATTTCGGCCACGGCGCGTGCGCACGGTCTCCCGGTGGAGCCGGGCGGTGTGCGCGAGTGTGCTGGCCGCTGGAAGTGCAATGAGGCTCTGCGATCTCCTCCGCGGTGCTTATAAACAGCCAATCCGCTAGATGGGAGCTTATTTCGGCCACTTGGCTCGTGCGCACGGCCTCAAGGTGGAATCGGGCGGCGTGTGCTAGTGTGCTGGCCGCTGGAAGTGCAATGAGGCTCTGCGGTCTCCTCCGCGGTGCTTATAAACAGCCAATCCGCTAGAAGGGAGCTTATTTCGGCCACCTGGCGCGTGCGCACGGCCTCCCGGTGGAACCGGGAAGCGTGCGCGAGTGTGCTGGCCGCTGGAAGTGCAATGAGGCTCCGCAATCTCCTCCGCGGTGCTTGTAAACAGCCGATCCGCTAGGCGGGAGCTTATTTCGGCCACTTGGCTCGTGCGCACGGCCTCAAGGTGGAATCGGGCGGCGTGTGCGAGTGTGCTGGCCGCTGGAAGTGCAATGAGGCTCTGCGGTCTCCTCCGCGATGCTTATAAACAGCCGGTCCGCTAGGCGGGAGCTTATTTCGGCCACTTGGTGCGTGCGCACGGCCTCCCGGTGGAACCGGGAAGCGTGCAGGAGTGTGCTGGCCGCTGGAAGTGCAATGAGGCTCCGCTATCTCCTCCGCGGTGCTTATAAACAGCCGATCCGCTAGGCGGGATCTTATTTCGGCCACTTAGCGCATGCGTACGGCCTCCCGGTTGTTCCGGGCGGCGTGCGCGAGTATGCTTGCCGCTGGAAGTGCAATGAGGCTCTGCGGTCTCCTCCGCGGTGCTTATAAACAGCCGGTCCGCTAGGCGGGAGCTTATTTCGGCCACTTGGTGCGTGCGCACGTTCTCCCGGTGGAACCGGGAAGCGTGCGCGAGTGTACTGGCCGCTGGAAGTGCATAGAGGCTCCGCTATCTCCTCCGCGGTGCTTATAAACAGCCGATCCGCTAGGCGGGATCTTATTTCGGCCACTTAGCGCATGCGTACGGCCTCCCGGTTGTTCCGGGCGGCGTGCGCGAGTATGCTTGCCGCTGGAAGTGCAATGAGGCTCTGCGGTCTCCTCCGCGGTGCTTATAAACAGCCGGTCCGCTAGGCGGGAGCTTATTTCGGCCACTTGGCGCGTGCGCACGGCCTCCCGGTGGAACCAGGAAGCGTGCGCGAGTGTGCCTGCCGCTGGAAGTGCAATCAGGCTCCGCGAACTCCTCCGCGGTGCTTATAAACAGCCGCTCCGAGAGGCGGGAGCTTATTTCGGCCACGGCGCGTGCGCACGGTCTCCCGGTGGAGCCGGGCGGTGTGCGCGAGTGTGCTGGCCGCTGGAAGTGCAATGAGGCTCTGGGATCTCCTCCGCGGTGCTTATAAACAGCCAATCAGCTAGATGGGAGCTTATTTCGGCCACTTGGCTCGTGCGCACGGCCTCAAGGTGGAATCGGGCGGTGTGTGCGAGTGTGCTGGCCGCTGGAAGTGCAATGAGGCTCTGCGGTCTCCTCCGCGGTGCTTATAAACAGCCAATCCGCTAGAAGGGAGCTTATTTCGGCCACCTGGCGCGTGCGCACGGCCTCCCGGTGGAACCGGGAAGCGTGCGCGAGTGTGCTGGCCGCTGGAAGTGCAATGAGGCTCCGCAATCTCCTCCGCGGTGCTTGTAAACAGCCGATCCGCTAGGCGGGAGCTTATTTCGGCCACTTGGCTCGTGCGCACGGCCTCAAGGTGGAATCGGGCGGCGTGTGCGAGTGTGCTGGCCGCTGGAAGTGCAATGAGGCTCTGCGGTCTCCTCCGCGGTGCTTATAAACAGCCGGTCCGCTAGGCGGGAGCTTATTTCGGCCACTTGGTGCGTGCGCACGGCCTCCCGGTGGAACCGGGAAGCGTGCACGAGTGTGCTGGCCGCTGGAAGTGCAATGAGGCTCCGCTATCTCCTCCGCAATGCTTATAAACAGTCGATCCGCTAGGCGGGATCTTATTTCGGCCACTTAGCGCATGCGCACGGCCTCCCGGTTGTTCCGGGCGGCGTGCGCGAGTATGCTTGCCGCTGGAAGTGCAATGAGGCTCCGCGATCTCCTCTGCGGTGCTTATAAACAGCCGATCTGCTCGGCGGGAGCTTATTTCGGCCACTTGGCGCGTGCGCACGGCCTCCTGGTGGAACCGGGTGGTGTGCGCGAGTGTGCTGGCCGCTGGAAGTGCAATGAGGCTCTGCAGTCTCCTCCGCAGTACTTATAAACAGCTGATCCGCTAGGCGGGAGCTTATTTCGGCCACTTTGCGCGTGCACACCGCCTCCCGGTTGTTCCGGGCGGCGTGCGCGAGTGTGCTGGCCGCTGGAAGTGCAATGAGGCTCTGCAGTCTCCTCCGCAGTACTTATGAACACCCGATCCGCTAGGCGGGAGCTTATTTCGGCCACTTTGCGCGTGCACACCGCCTCCCGGTTGTTCCGGGCGGCGTGCGCGAGTGTGCTGGCCGCTGGAAGTGCAATGAGGCTCCGCGATCTCCTCCGCGGTGCTTATAAACAGCCGATCCGCTAGGCGGGAGCTTATTTCGGCCACGGCGCGTGCGCACGGCCTCCCGGTGGAGCCGGGCGGTGTGCGTGAGTGTGCTGGCCGCTGGAAGTGCAATGAGGCTCTGCGATCTCCTCCGCGGTGCTTATAAACAGCCAATCCGCTAGAAGGGTTCTTATTTCGGCCACTTAGCGCATGCGCACGGCCTCCCGGTTGTTCCGGGCGGCGTGCGCGAGTATGCTTGCCGCTGGAAGTGCAATGAGGCTCTGCGGTCTCCTCCGCGGTGCTTATAAACAGCCGATCCGCTAGGCGGGAGCTTATTTCGGCCACTTGGCTCGTGCGCACGGCCTCAAGGTGGAATCGGGCGGCGTGTGCGAGTGTGCTGGCCGCTGGATGTGCAATGAGGCTCTGCGGTCTCCTCCGCGGTGCTTATAAACAGCCGGTCCGCTAGGCGGGAGCTTATTTCGGCATCTTGGTGCGTGCGCACGGCCTCCCGGTGGAACCGGGAAGCGTGCGCGAGTGTGCTGGCCGCTGGAAGTGCAATGAGGCTCTGCTATCTCCTCCGCGGTGCTTATAAACAGCCGATCCGCTAGGCGGGATCTTATTTCGGCCACTTAGCGCATGCACACGGCCTCCCGGTTGTTCCGGGCGGCGTGCGCGAGTATGCTTGCCGCTGGAAGTGCAATGAGGCTCCGCGATCTCCTCCGCGGTGCTTATAAACAGCCGATCCGCTCGGCGGGAGCTTATTTCGGCCACTTGGCGCGTGTGCACGGCCTCCCGTTGGAACCGGGTGGTGTGCGCGAGTGTGCTGGCCGCTGGAATTGCAATGAGGCTCCGCGATCTCCTCCGTGGTGCTTATAATTGCCGATCCGCTAGGCAGGAATTTATTTCGGCCACTTGGCGCGTGCGCACGGCCTTCCGGTGGAGTTGGGCGGCGTGTGCGAGTGTGCTTGCCGCTGGAAGTGCAATGAGGCTCCGCGATCTCCTCCGCGGTGCTTATAAACAGCGGCTCCGCTAGGCGGGAGCTTATTTCGGCCACCTGGCGCGTGCGCACGGCCTCCCGGTGGAGCCGGGCGGTGTGCGCGAGTGTGCTGGCCGCTGGAAGTGCAATGAGGCTCTGCGATCTCCTCCGCGGTGCTTATAAACAGCCAATCCGCTAGGCGGGATCTTATTTCGGCCACCTGGCGCATGCGCACGGCCTCCCGGTGGAACCGGGAAGCGTGCGCGAGTGTGCTGGCCGCTGGAAGTGCAATGAGGCTCCGCGATCTCCTCCGCGGTGCTTATAAACAGCCGATCCGCTCGGCGGGAGCTTATTTCGGCCACTTGGCGCGTGTGCACGGCCTCCCGGTGGAACCGGGTGGTGTGCGCGAGTGTGCTGGCCGCTGGAAGTGCAATGAGGCTCTGCAGTCTCCTCCGCGGAGCTCATAAACAGCCCATCCGCTAGGCGGGAGCTCATTTCGGCCACTTGGCGCGTGCGCACGGCCTCCCGGTGGAACCGGGAAGCGTGCGCGAGTGTGCTGGCCGCTGGAAGTGCAATGAGGCTCCGCAATCTCCTCCGCGGTGCTTATAAACAGCCGATCCGCTAGGCGGGAGCTTATTTCGGCCACTTGGCTCGTGCGCACGGCCTCAAGGTGGAATCGGGCGGCGTGTGCGAGTGTGCTGGCCGCTGGAAGTGCAATGAGGCTCCGCGATCTCCTCCGCGGTGCTTATAAACAGCCGATCCGCTTGGCGGGAGCTTATTTCGGCCATTTGGCGCGTGTGCACGGCCTCCCGGTGGAACCGGGTGGTGTGCTTGAGTGTGCTGGCCGCTGGAAGTGCAATGAGGCTCTGCAGTCTCCTCCGCGGAGCTCATAAACAGCCGATTCGCTAGGCGGGAGCTTATTTCGGCCACTTGGCGCGTGCGCACGGCCTCCCGGTGGAACCAGGAAGCGTGCGCGAGTGTGCCTGCCGCTGGAAGTGCAATCAGGCTCCGCGAACTCCTCCGCGGTGCTTATAAACAGCCGCTCCGAGAGGCGGGAGCTTATTTCGGGCACTTGGCGCATGCGCACGTCCTCCCGGTTGTTCCGGGCGGCGTGCGCGAGTGTGCTTGCCGCTGGAAGTGCAATGAGGCTCCGCGATCTCCTCCGCGGTGCTTATAAACAGCCGATCCGCTAGGCGGGAGCTTATTTCGGCCACGGCGCGTGCGCACGGCCTCCTGGTGGAACCGGGTGGTGTGCGCGAGTGTGCTGGCCGCTGGAAGTGCAATGAGGCTCTGCAGTCTCCTCCGCAGTACTTATAAACAGCCGATCCGCTAGGCGGGAGCTTATTTCGGCCACTTTGCGCGTGCACACCGCCTCCCGGTTGTTCCGGGCGGCGTGCGCGAGTGTGCTGGCCGCTGGAAGTGCAATGAGGCTCTGCAGTCTCCTCCGCAGTACTTATGAACACCCGATCCGCTAGAAGGGAGCTTATTTCGGCCACTTTGCGCGTGCACACCGCCTCCCGGTTGTTCCGGGCGGCGTGCGCGAGTGTGCTGGCCGCTGGAAGTGCAATGAGGCTCCGCGATCTCCTCCGCGGTGCTTATAAACAGCCGCTCCGAGAGGCGGGAGCTTATTTCGGCAACTTGGCGCATGCGTACGGCCTCCCGGTTGTTCCGGGCGGCGTGCGCGAGTATGATTGCCGCTGGAAGTGCAATGAGGCTCTGCGGTCTCCTCCGCGGTGCTTATAAACAGCCGGTCCGCTAGGCGGGAGCTTATTTCGGCCACTTGGCGCGTGCGCACGGCCTCCCGGTGGAACCAGGAAGCGTGCGCGAGTGTGCCTGCCGCTGGAAGTGCAATCAGGCTCCGCGAACTCCTCCGCGGTGCTTATAAACAGCCGCTCCGAGAGGCGGGAGCTTATTTCGGCCACTTGGCGCATGCGCACGTCCTCCCGGTTGTTCCGGGCGGCGTGCGCGAGTGTGCTTGCCGCTGGAAGTGCAATGAGGCTCCGCGATCTCCTCCGCGGTGCTTATAAACAGCCGATCCGCTAGGCGGGAGCTTATTTCGGCCACGGCGCGTGCGCACGGTCTCCCGGTGGAGCCGGGCGGTGTGTGCGAGTGTGCTGGCCGCTGGAAGTGCAATGAGGCTCTGGGATCTCCTCCGCGGTGCTTATAAACAGCCAATCCGCTAGATGGGAGCTTATTTCGGCCACTTGGCTCGTGCGCACGGCCTCAAGGTGGAATCGGGCGGCGTGTGCGAGTGTGCTGGCCTCTGGAAGTGCAATGAGGCTCTGCGGTCTCCTCCGCGGTGCTTATAAACAGCCAATCCGCTAGAAGGGAGCTTATTTCGGCCACCTGGCGCGTGCGCACGGCCTCCCGGTGGAACCGGGAAGCGTGCGCGAGTGTGCTGGCCGCTGGAAGTGCAATGAGGCTCCGCAATCTCCTCCGCGGTGCTTGTAAACAGCCGATCCGCTAGGCGGGAGCTTATTTCGGCCACTTGGCTCGTGCGCACGGCCTCAAGGTGGAATCGGGCGGCGTGTGCGAGTGTGCTGGCCGCTGGAAGTGCAATGAGGCTCTGCGGTCTCCTCCGCGGTGCTTATAAACAGCCGGTCCGCTAGGCGGGAGCTTATTTCGGCCACTTGGTGCGTGCGCACGGCCTCCCGGTGGAACCGGGAAGCGTGCACGAGTGTGCTGGCCGCTGGAAGTGCAATGAGGCTCCGCTATCTCCTCCGCAGTGCTTATAAACAGTCGATCCGCTAGGCGGGATCTTATTTCGGCCACTTAGCGCATGCGCACGGCCTCCCGGTTGTTCCGGGCGGCGTGCGCGAGTATGCTTGCCGCTGGAAGTGCAATGAGGCTCCGCGATCTCCTCTGCGGTGCTTATAAACAGCCGATCTGCTCGGCGGGAGCTTATTTCGGCCACTTGGCGCGTGCGCACGGCCTCCTGGTGGAACCGGGTGGTGTGCGCGAGTGTGCTGGCCGCTGGAAGTGCAATGAGGCTCTGCAGTCTCCTCCGCAGTACTTATAAACAGCCGATCCGCTAGGCGGGAGCTTATTTCGGCCACTTTGCGCGTGCACACCGCCTCCCGGTTGTTCCGGGCGGCGTGCGCGAGTGTGCTGGCCGCTGGAAGTGCAATGAGGCTCTGCAGTCTCCTCCGCAGTACTTATGAACACCCGATCCGCTAGGCGGGAGCTTATTTCGGCCACTTTGCGCGTGCACACCGCCTCCCGGTTGTTCCGGGCGGCGTGCGCGAGTGTGCTGGCCGCTGGAAGTGCAATGAGGCTCCGCGATCTCCTCCGCGGTGCTTATAAACAGGCGATCCGCTAGGCGGGAGCTTGTTTCGGCCACGGCGCGTGCGCACGGCCTCCCGGTGGAGCCGGGCGGTGTGCGTGAGTGTGCTGGCCGCTGGAAGTGCAATGAGGCTCTGCGATCTCCTCCGCGGTGCTTATAAACAGCCAATCCGCTAGAAGGGTTCTTATTTCGGCCACTTAGCGCATGCGCACGGCCTCCCGGTTGTTCCGGGCGGCGTGCGCGAGTATGCTTGCCGCTGGAAGTGCAATGAGGCTCTGCGGTCTCCTCCGCGGTGCTTATAAACAGCCGATCCGCTAGGCGGGAGCTTATGTCGGCCACTTGGCTCGTGCGCACGGCCTCAAGGTGGAATCGGGCGGCGTGTGCGAGTGTGCTGGCCGCTGGAAGTGCAATGAGGTTCTGCGGTCTCCTCCGCGGTGCTTATAAACAGCCGGTCCGCTAGGCGGGAGCTTATTTCGGCATCTTGGTGCGTGCGCACGGCCTCCCGGTGGAACCGGGAAGCGTGCGCGAGTGTGCTGGCCGCTGGAAGTGCAATGAGGCTCTGCTATCTCCTCCGCGGTGCTTATAAACAGCCGATCCGCTAGGCGGGATCTTATTTCGGCCACTTAGCGCATGCACACGGCCTCCCGGTTGTTCCGGGCGGCGTGCGCGAGTATGCTTGCCGCTGGAAGTGCAATGAGGCTCCGCGATCTCCTCCGCGGTGCTTATAAACAGCCGATCCGCTCGGCGGGAGCTTATTTCGGCCACTTGGCGCGTGTGCACGGCCTCCCCTTGGAACCGGGTGGTGTGCGCGAGTGTGCTGGCCGCTGGAATTGCAATGAGGCTCCGCGATCTCCTCCGTGGTGCTTATAATTGCCGATCCGCTAGGCAGGAATTTATTTCGGCCACTTGGCGCGTGCGCACGGCCTTCCGGTGGAGTTGGGCGGCGTGTGCGAGTGTGCTTGCCGCTGGAAGTGCAATGAGGCTCCGCGATCTCCTCCGCGGTGCTTATAAACAGCGGCTCCGCTAGGCGGGAGCTTATTTCGGCCACCTGGCGCGTGCGCACGGCCTCCCGGTGGAGCCGGGTGGTGTGCGCGAGTGTGCTGGCCGCTGGAAGTGCAATGAGGCTCTGCGATCTCCTCCGCGGTGCTTATAAACAGCCAATCCGCTAGGCGGGATCTTATTTCGGCCACCTGGCGCATGCGCACGGCCTCCCGATGGAACCGGGAAGCGTGCGCGAGTGTGCTGGCCGCTGGAAGTGCAATGAGGCTCCGCGATCTCCTCCGCGGTGCTTATAAACAGCCGATCCGCTCGGCGGGAGCTTATTTCGGCCACTTGGCGCGTGTGCACGGCCTCCCGGTGGAACCGGGTGGTGTGCGCGAGTGTGCTGGCCGCTGGAAGTGCAATGAGGCTCTGCAGTCTCCTCCGCGGAGCTCATAAACAGCCCATCCGCTAGGCGGGAGCTTATTTCGGCCACTTGGCGCGTGCGCACGGCCTCCCGGTGGAACCGGGAAGCGTGCGCGAGTGTGCTGGCCGCTGGAAGTGCAATGAGGCTCCGCAATCTCCTCCGCGGTGCTTATAAACAGCCGATCCGCTAGGCGGGAGCTTATTTCGGCCACTTGGCTCGTGCGCACGGCCTCAAGGTGGAATCGGGCGGCGTGTGCGAGTGTGCTGGCCGCTGGAAGTGCAATGAGGCTCCGCGATCTCCTCCGCGGTGCTTATAAACAGCCGATCCGCTCGGCGGGAGCTTATTTCGGCCATTTGGCGCGTGTGCACGGCCTCCCGGTGGAACCGGGTGGTGTGCTTGAGTGTGCTGGCCGCTGGAAGTGCAATGAGGCTCTGCAGTCTCCTCCGCGGAGCTCATAAACAGCCGATTCGCTAGGCGGGAGCTTATTTCGGCAACTTGGCGCGTGCGCACGGCCTCCCGGTGGAACCGGGTGGCGTGCGCGAGTGTGCTGGCCGCTGGAAGTGCAATGAGGCTCCGAGATCTCCTCCGCAGTACTTATAAACAGCCGATCCGCTAGGCGGGAGCTTATTTCGGCCACTTTGCGCGTGCGCACCGCCTCCCGGTTGTTCCGGGCGGCGTGCGCGAGTGTGCTGGCCGCTGGAAGTGAAATAAGGCTCCGCGATCTCCTCCGCGGTGCTTATAAACAGCCAATCCGCTAGGCGGGAGCTTATTTCGGCCACTAGGCGCATGCGCACGACCTCCCGGTTGTTCCGGGCGGCGTGCGCGAGTGTGCTGGCCGCTGGAAGTGCAATGAAGCTCTGCGATCTCCTCCGCGGTGCTTATAAACAGCCGCTCCGAGAGGCGGGAGCTTATTTCGGCCACTTGGCGCGTGTGCACGGCCTCCCGTTGGAACCGGGTGGTGTGCGCGAGTGTGCTGGCCGCTGGAATTGCAATGAGGCTCCGCGATCTCCTCCGTGGTGCTTATAATTGCCGATCCGCTAGGCAGGAATTTATTTCGGCCACTTGGCGCGTGCGCACGGCCTTCCGGTGGAGTTGGGCGGCGTGTGCGAGTGTGCTTGCCGCTGGAAGTGCAATGAGGCTCCGCGATCTCCTCCGCGGTGCTTATAAACAGCGGCTCCGCTAGGCGGGAGCTTATTTCGGCCACTTTGCGCGTGCACACCGCCTCCCGGTTGTTCCGGGCGGCGTGCGCGAGTGTGCTGGCCGCTGGAAGTGCAATGAGGCTCTGCAGTCTCCTCCGCAGTACTTATGAACACCCGATCCGCTAGGCGGGAGCTTATTTCGGCCACTTTGCGCGTGCACACCGCCTCCCGGTTGTTCCGGGCGGCGTGCGCGAGTGTGCTGGCCGCTGGAAGTGCAATGAGGCTCCGCGATCTCCTCCGCGGTGCTTATAAACAGGCGATCCGCTAGGCGGGAGCTTGTTTCGGCCACGGCGCGTGCGCACGGCCTCCCGGTGGAGCCGGGCGGTGTGCGTGAGTGTGCTGGCCGCTGGAAGTGCAATGAGGCTCTGCGATCTCCTCCGCGGTGCTTATAAACAGCCAATCCGCTAGAAGGGTTCTTATTTCGGCCACTTAGCGCATGCGCACGGCCTCCCGGTTGTTCCGGGCGGCGTGCGCGAGTATGCTTGCCGCTGGAAGTGCAATGAGGCTCTGCGGTCTCCTCCGCGGTGCTTATAAACAGCCGATCCGCTAGGCGGGAGCTTATGTCGGCCACTTGGCTCGTGCGCACGGCCTCAAGGTGGAATCGGGCGGCGTGTGCGAGTGTGCTGGCCGCTGGAAGTGCAATGAGGTTCTGCGGTCTCCTCCGCGGTGCTTATAAACAGCCGGTCCGCTAGGCGGGAGCTTATTTCGGCATCTTGGTGCGTGCGCACGGCCTCCCGGTGGAACCGGGAAGCGTGCGCGAGTGTGCTGGCCGCTGGAAGTGCAATGAGGCTCTGCTATCTCCTCCGCGGTGCTTATAAACAGCCGATCCGCTAGGCGGGATCTTATTTCGGCCACTTAGCGCATGCACACGGCCTCCCGGTTGTTCCGGGCGGCGTGCGCGAGTATGCTTGCCGCTGGAAGTGCAATGAGGCTCCGCGATCTCCTCCGCGGTGCTTATAAACAGCCGATCCGCTCGGCGGGAGCTTATTTCGGCCACTTGGCGCGTGTGCACGGCCTCCCCTTGGAACCGGGTGGTGTGCGCGAGTGTGCTGGCCGCTGGAATTGCAATGAGGCTCCGCGATCTCCTCCGTGGTGCTTATAATTGCCGATCCGCTAGGCAGGAATTTATTTCGGCCACTTGGCGCGTGCGCACGGCCTTCCGGTGGAGTTGGGCGGCGTGTGCGAGTGTGCTTGCCGCTGGAAGTGCAATGAGGCTCCGCGATCTCCTCCGCGGTGCTTATAAACAGCGGCTCCGCTAGGCGGGAGCTTATTTCGGCCACCTGGCGCGTGCGCACGGCCTCCCGGTGGAGCCGGGTGGTGTGCGCGAGTGTGCTGGCCGCTGGAAGTGCAATGAGGCTCTGCGATCTCCTCCGCGGTGCTTATAAACAGCCAATCCGCTAGGCGGGATCTTATTTCGGCCACCTGGCGCATGCGCACGGCCTCCCGGTGGAACCGGGAAGCGTGCGCGAGTGTGCTGGCCGCTGGAAGTGCAATGAGGCTCCGCGATCTCCTCCGCGGTGCTTATAAACAGCCGATCCGCTCGGCGGGAGCTTATTTCGGCCACTTGGCGCGTGTGCACGGCCTCCCGGTGGAACCGGGTGGTGTGCGCGAGTGTGCTGGCCGCTGGAAGTGCAATGAGGCTCTGCAGTCTCCTCCGCGGAGCTCATAAACAGCCCATCCGCTAGGCGGGAGCTTATTTCGGCCACTTGGCGCGTGCGCACGGCCTCCCGGTGGAACCGGGAAGCGTGCGCGAGTGTGCTGGCCGCTGGAAGTGCAATGAGGCTCCGCAATCTCCTCCGCGGTGCTTATAAACAGCCGATCCGCTAGGCGGGAGCTTATTTCGGCCACTTGGCTCGTGCGCACGGCCTCAAGGTGGAATCGGGCGGCGTGTGCGAGTGTGCTGGCCGCTGGAAGTGCAATGAGGCTCCGCGATCTCCTCCGCGGTGCTTATAAACAGCCGATCCGCTCGGCGGGAGCTTATTTCGGCCATTTGGCGCGTGTGCACGGCCTCCCGGTGGAACCGGGTGGTGTGCTTGAGTGTGCTGGCCGCTGGAAGTGCAATGAGGCTCTGCAGTCTCCTCCGCGGAGCTCATAAACAGCCGATTCGCTAGGCGGGAGCTTATTTCGGCAACTTGGCGCGTGCGCACGGCCTCCCGGTGGAACCGGGTGGCGTGCGCGAGTGTGCTGGCCGCTGGAAGTGCAATGAGGCTCCGAGATCTCCTCCGCAGTACTTATAAACAGCCGATCCGCTAGGCGGGAGCTTATTTCGGCCACTTTGCGCGTGCGCACCGCCTCCCGGTTGTTCCGGGCGGCGTGCGCGAGTGTGCTGGCCGCTGGAAGTGAAATAAGGCTCCGCGATCTCCTCCGCGGTGCTTATAAACAGCCAATCCGCTAGGCGGGAGCTTATTTCGGCCACTAGGCGCATGCGCACGACCTCCCGGTTGTTCCGGGCGGCGTGCGCGAGTGTGCTGGCCGCTGGAAGTGCAATGAAGCTCTGCGATCTCCTCCGCGGTGCTTATAAACAGCCGCTCCGAGAGGCGGGAGCTTATTTCGGCCACTTGGCGCATGCGCACGTCCTCCCGGTTGTTCCGGGCGGCGTGTGCGAGTGTGTTTGCCGCTGGAAGTGAAATAAGTCTCCGCGATCTCCTCCGCGGTGCTTATAAACAGCCAATCCGCTAGATGGGAGCTTATTTCGGCCACTTGGCTCGTGCGCACGGCCTCAAGGTGGAATCGGGCGGCGTGTGCGAGTGTGCTGGCCGCTGGAAGTGCAATGAGGCTCCGCGATCTCCTCCGCGGTGCTTATAAACAGCCGATCCGCTCGGCGGGAGCTTATTTCGGCCACTTGGCGCGTGTGCACGGCCTCCCGTTGGAACCGGGTGGTGTGCGCGAGTGTGCTGGCCGCTGGAATTGCAATGAGGCTCCGCGATCTCCTCCGTGGTGCTTATAATTGCCGATCCGCTAGGCAGGAATTTATTTCGGCCACTTGGCGCGTGCGCACGGCCTTCCGGTGGAGTTGGGCGGCGTGTGCGAGTGTGCTTGCCGCTGGAAGTGCAATGAGGCTCCGCGATCTCCTCCGCGGTGCTTATAAACAGCGGCTCCGCTAGGCGGGAGCTTATTTCGGCCACCTGGCGCGTGCGCACGGCCTCCCGGTGGAGCCGGGTGGTGTGCGCGAGTGTGCTGGCCGCTGGAAGTGCAATGAGGCTCTGCGATCTCCTCCGCGGTGCTTATAAACAGCCAATCCGCTAGGCGGGATCTTATTTCGGCCACCTGGCGCATGCGCACGGCCTCCCGGTGGAACCGGGAAGCGTGCGCGAGTGTGCTGGCCGCTGGAAGTGCAATGAGGCTCCGCGATCTCCTCCGCGGTGCTTATAAACAGCCGATCCGCTCGGCGGGAGCTTATTTCGGCCACTTGGCGCGTGTGCACGGCCTCCCGGTGGAACCGGGTGGTGTGCGCGAGTGTGCTGGCCACTGGAAGTGCAATGAGGCTCTGCAGTCTCCTCCGCGGAGCTCATAAACAGCCCATCCGCTAGGCGGGAGCTTATTTCGGCCACTTGGCGCGTGCGCACGGCCTCCCGGTGGAACCGGGAAGCGTGCGCGAGTGTGCTGGCCGCTGGAAGTGCAATGAGGCTCCGCAATCTCCTCCGCGGTGCTTATAAACAGCCGATCCGCTAGGCGGGAGCTTATTTCGGCCACTTGGCTCGTGCGCACGGCCTCAAGGTGGAATCGGGCGGCGTGTGCGAGTGTGCTGGCCGCTGGAAGTGCAATGAGGCTCCGCGATCTCCTCCGCGGTGCTTATAAACAGCCGATCCGCTCGGCGGGAGCTTATTTCGGCCATTTGGCGCGTGTGCACGGCCTCCCGGTGGAACCGGGTGGTGTGCTTGAGTGTGCTGGCCGCTGGAAGTGCAATGAGGCTCTGCAGTCTCCTCCGCGGAGCTCATAAACAGCCGATTCGCTAGGCGGGAGCTTATTTCGGCAACTTGGCGCGTGCGCACGGCCTCCCGGTGGAACCGGGTGGCGTGCGCGAGTGTGCTGGCCGCTGGAAGTGCAATGAGGCTCCAAGATCTCCTCCGCAGTACTTATAAACAGCCGATCCGCTAGGCGGGAGCTTATTTCGGCCACTTTGCGCGTGCGCACCGCCTCCCGGTTGTTCCGGGCGGCGTGCGCGAGTGTGCTGGCCGCTGGAAGTGAAATAAGGCTCCGCGATCTCCTCCGCGGTGCTTATAAACAGCCAATCCGCTAGGCGGGAGCTTATTTCGGCCACTAGGCGCATGCGCACGACCTCCCGGTTGTTCCGGGCGGCGTGCGCGAGTGTGCTGGCCGCTGGAAGTGCAATGAAGCTCTGCGATCTCCTCCGCGGTGCTTATAAACAGCCGCTCCGAGAGGCGGGAGCTTATTTCGGCCACTTGGCGCATGCGCACGTCCTCCCGGTTGTTCCGGGCGGCGTGTGCGAGTGTGTTTGCCGCTGGAAGTGAAATAAGTCTCCGCGATCTCCTCCGCGGTGCTTATAAACAGCCAATCCGCTAGATGGGAGCTTATTTCGGCCACTTGGCTCGTGCGCACGGCCTCAAGGTGGAATCGGGCGGCGTGTGCGAGTGTGCTGGCCGCTGGAAGTGCAATGAGGCTCTGCGGTCTCCTCCGCGGTGCTTATAAACAGCCAATCCGCTAGAAGGGAGCTTATTTCGGCCACCTGGCGCGTGCGCACGGCCTCCCGGTGGAACCGGGAAGCGTGCGCGAGTGTGCTGGCCGCTGGAAGTGCAATGAGGCTCCGCAATCTCCTCCGCGGTGCTTGTAAACAGCCGATCCGCTAGGCGGGAGCTTATTTCGGCCACTTGGCTCGTGCGCACGGCCTCAAGGTGGAATCGGGCGGCGTGTGCGAGTGTGCTGGCCGCTGGAAGTGCAATGAGGCTCTGCGGTCTCCTCCGCGGTGCTTATAAACAGCCGGTCCGCTAGGCGGGAGCTTATTTCGGCCACTTGGTGCGTGCGCACGGCCTCCCGGTGGAACCGGGAAGCGTGCACGAGTGTGCTGGCCGCTGGAAGTGCAATGAGGCTCCGCTATCTCCTCCGCGGTGCTTATAAACAGCCGATCCGCTCGGCGGGAGCTTATTTCGGCCACTTAGCGCATGCGTACGGCCTCCCGGTTGTTCCGGGCGGCGTGCGCGAGTATGCTTGCCGCTGGAAGTGCAATGAGGCTCTGCGGTCTCCTCCGCGGTGCTTATAAACAGCCGGTCCGCTAGGCGGGAGCTTATTTCGGCCACTTGGCGCGTGCGCACGGCCTCCCGGTGGAACCAGGAAGCGTGCGCGAGTGTGCCTGCCGCTGGAAGTGCAATCAGGCTCCGCGAACTCCTCCGCGGTGCTTATAAACAGCCGCTCCGAGAGGCGGGAGCTTATTTCGGCCACTTGGCGCATGCGCACGTCCTCCCGGTTGTTCCGGGCGGCGTGCGCGAGTGTGCTTGCCGCTGGAAGTGCAATGAGGCTCCGCGATCTCCTCCGCGGTGCTTATAAACAGCCGATCCGCTAGGCGGGAGCTTATTTCGTCCACGGCGCGTGTGCACGGTCTCCCGGTGGAGCCGGGCGGTGTGCGCGAGTGTGCTGGCCGCTGGAAGTGCAATGAGGCTCTGCGATCTCCTCCGCGGTGCTTATAAACAGCCAATCCGCTAGATGGGAGCTTATTTCGGCCACTTGGCTCGTGCGCACGGCCTCAAGGTGGAATCGGGCGGCGTGTGCGAGTGTGCTGGCCGCTGGAAGTGCAATGAGGCTCTGCGGTCTCCTCCGCGGTGCTTATAAACAGCCAATCCGCTAGAAGGGAGCTTATTTCGGCCACCTGGCGCGTGCGCACGGCCTCCCGGTGGAACCGGGAAGCGTGCGCGAGTGTGCTGGCCGCTGGAAGTGCAATGAGGCTCCGCAATCTCCTCCGCGGTGCTTGTAAACAGCCGATCCGCTAGGCGGGAGCTTGTTTCGGCCACTTGGCTCGTGCGCACGGCCTCAAGGTGGAATCGGGCGGCGTGTGCGAGTGTGCTGGCCGCTGGAAGTGCAATGAGGCTCTGCGGTCTCCTCCGCGGTGCTTATAAACAGCCGGTCCGCTAGGCGGGAGCTTATTTCGGCCACTTGGTGCGTGCGCACGGCCTCCCGGTGGAACCAGGAAGCGTGCACGAGTGTGCTGGCCGCTGGAAGTGCAATGAGGCTCCGCTATCTCCTCCGCGGTGCTTATAAACAGCCGATCCGCTAGGCGGGATCTTATTTCGGCCACTTAGCGCATGCGTACGGCCTCCCGGTTGTTCCGGGCGGCGTGCGCGAGTATGCTTGCCGCTGGAAGTGCAATGAGGATCTGCGGTCTCCTCCGCGGTGCTTATAAACAGCCGGTCCGCTAGGCGGGAGCTTATTTCGGCCACTTGGTGCGTGCGCACGTTCTCCCGGTGGAACCGGGAAGCGTGCGCGAGTGTACTGGCCGCTGGAAGTGCAATGAGGCTCCGCTATCTCCTCCGCGGTGCTTATAAACAGCCGATCCGCTAGGCGGGATCTTATTTCGGCCACTTAGCGCATGCGTACGGCCTCCCGGTTGTTCCGGGCGGCGTGCGCGAGTATGCTTGCCGCTGGAAGTGCAATGAGGCTCTGCGGTCTCCTCCGCGGTGCTTATAAACAGCCAATCCGCTAGAAGGGAGCTTATTTCGGCCACCTGGCGCGTGCGCACGGCCTCCCGGTGGAACCGGGAAGCGTGCGCGAGTGTGCTGGCCGCTGGAAGTGCAATGAGGCTCCGCAATCTCCTCCGCGGTGCTTGTAAACAGCCGATCCGCTAGGCGGGAGCTTATTTCGGCCACTAGGAGCATGCGCACGGCCTCCCGGTTGTTCCGGGCGGCGTGCGCGAGTGTGCTGGCCGCTGGAAGTGCAATGAAGCTCTGCGATCTCCTCTGCGGTGCTTATAAACAGCCGCTCCAAGAGGCGGGAGCTTATTTCGGCCACTTGGCGCATGCGCTCGTCCTCCCGGTTGTTCCGGGCGGCGTGTGCGAGTGTGCTTGCCGCTGGAAGTGCAATGAGGCTCCGCGATCTCCTCCGCGGTGCTTATAAACAGCCGCTCCGCTAGGCGGGAGCTTATTTTGGCCAATTGGCGCATGCGCACGTCCTCCCGGTTGTTCCGGGTGGCGTGCGCGAGTGTGCTTGCCGCTGGAAGTGCAATGAGGCTCCGCGATCTCCTCCGCGGTGCTTATAAACAGCCGATCTGCTAGGCGGGAGCTTATTTCGGCCACGGCGCGTGCGCACGGCCTCCCGGTGGAGCCGGGCGGTGTGCGTGAGTGTGCTGGCCGCTGGAAGTGCAATGAGGCTCTGCGATCTCCTCCGCGGTGCTTATAAACAGCCAATCCGCTAGAAGGGAGCTTATTTCGGCCACCTGGCGCGTGCGCACGGCCTCCCGGTGGAACCGGGAAGCGTGCGCGAGTGTGCTGGCCGCTGGAAGTGCAATGAGGCTCCGCAATCTCCTCCGCGGTGCTTATAAACAGCCGATCCGCTAGGCGGGAGCTTATTTCGGCCACTTGGCTCGTGCGCACGGCCTCAAGGTGGAATCGGGCGGCGTTTGCGAGTGTGCTGGCCGCTGGAAGTGCAATGAGGCTCCGCGATCTCCTCCGCGGTGCTTATAAACAGCCGATCCGCTCGGCGGGAGCTTATTTCGGCCATTTGGCGCGTGTGCACGGCCTCCCGGTGGAACCGGGTGGTGTGCGCGAGTGTGCTGGCCGCTGGAAGTGCAATGAGGCTCTGCAGTCTCCTCCGCGGAGCTCATAAACAGCCGATTCGCTAGGCGGGAGCTTATTTCGGCCACTTGGCGCGTGCGCACGGCCTCCCGGTGGAACCGGGTGGCGTGCGCGAGTGTGCTGGCCGCTGGAAGTGCAATGAGGCTCCGAGATCTCCTCCGCAGTACTTATAAACAGCCGATCCGCTAGGCGGGAGCTTATTTCGGCCACTTTGCGCGTGCGCACCGCCTCCCGGTTGTTCCGGTCGGCGTGCGCGAGTGTGCTGGCCGCTGGAAGTGCAATGAGGCTCTGCGGTCTCCTCCGTGGTGCTGAAACAGCCGGTCTGCTAGGCGGGAGCTTATTTCGGCCACTTGGTGCGTGCGCACGGCCTCCCGGTGGAACCGGGAAGCGTGCACGAGTGTGCTGGCCGCTGGAAGTGCAATGAGGCTCCGCTATCTCCTCCGCAGTGCTTATAAACAGTCGATCCGCTAGGCGGGATCTTATTTCGGCCACTTAGCGCATGCGCACGGCCTCCCGGTTGTTCCGGGCGGCGTGCGCGAGTATGCTTGCCGCTGGAAGTGCAATGAGGCTCCGCGATCTCCTCCGCGGTGCTTATAAACAGCCGATCCGCTCGGCGGGAGCTTATTTCGGCCACTTGGCGCGTGTGCACGGCCTCCCGTTGGAACCGGGTGGTGTGCGCGAGTGTGCTGGCCGCTGGAATTGCAATGAGGCTCCGCGATCTCCTCCGTGGTGCTTATAATTGCCGATCCGCTAGGCAGGAATTTATTTCGGCCACTTGGCGCGTGCGCACGGCCTTCCGGTGGAGTTGGGCGGCGTGTGCGAGTGTGCTTGCCGCTGGAAGTGCAATGAGGCTCCGCGATCTCCTCCGCGCTGCTTATAAACAGCGGCTCCGCTAGGCGGGAGCTTATTTCGGCCACTTGGCGCGTGCGCACGGCCTCCCGGTGGAGCCGGGCGGCGTGCGCGAGTGTGCTGGCCGCTGGAAGTGCAATGAGGCTCTGCGATCTCCTCCGCGGTGCTTATAAACAGCCAATCCGCTAGGCGGGATCTTATTTCGGCCACCTGGCGCACGCGCACGGCCTCCCGGTGGAACCGGGAAGCGTGCGCGAGTGTGCTGGCCGCTGGAAGTGCAATGAGGCTCCGCGATCTCCTCCGCGGTGCTTATAAACAGCCGATCCGCTCGGCGGGAGCTTATTTCGGCCACTTGGTGCGTGTGCACGGCCTCCCGGTGGAACCGGGTGGTGTGCGCGAGTGTGCTGGCCGCTGGAAGTGCAATGAGGCTCTGCAGTCTCCTCCGCGGAGCTCATAAACAGCCCATCCGCTAGGCGGGAGCTTATTTCGGCCACTTGGCGCGTGCGCACGGCCTCCCGGTGGAACCGGGAAGCGTGCGCGAGTGTGCTGGCCGCTGGAAGTGCAATGAGGATCCGCAATCTCCTCCGCGGTGCTTATAAACAGCCGATCCGCTAGGCGGGAGCTTATTTCGGCCACTTGGCTCGTGCGCACGGCCTCAAGGTGGAATCGGGCGGCGTGTGCGAGTGTGCTGGCCGCTGGAAGTGCAATGAGGCTCCGCGATCTCCTCCGCGGTGCTTATAAACAGCCGATCCGCTCGGCGGGAGCTTATTTCGGCCATTTGGCGCGTGTGCACGGCCTCCCGGTGGAACCGGGTGGTGTGCGCGAGTGTGCTGGCCGCTGGAAGTGCAATGAGGCTCTGCAGTCTCCTCCGCGGAGCTCATAAACAGCCGATTCGCTAGGCGGGAGCTTATTTCGGCCACTTGGCGCGTGCGCACGGCCTCCCGGTGGAACCGGGTGGCGTGCGCGAGTGTGCTGGCCGCTGGAAGTGCAATGAGGCTCCGAGATCTCCTCCGCAGTACTTATAAACAGCCGATCCGCTAGGCGGGAGCTTATTTCGGCCACTTTGCGCGTGCGCACCGCCTCCCGGTTGTTCCGGGCGGCGTGCGCGAGTGTGCTGGCCGCTGGAAGTGCAATAAGGCTCCGCGATCTCCTCCGCGGTGCTTATAAACAGCCAATCCGCTAGGCGGGAGCTTATTTCGGCCACTAGGCGCATGCGCACGACCTCCCGGTTGTTCCGGGCGGCGTGCGCGAGTGTGCTGGCCGCTGGAAGTGCAATGAGGCTCCGCAATCTCCTCCGCGGTGCTTATAAACAGCCGATCCGCTAGGCGGGAGCTTATTTCGGCCACTTGGCTCGTGCGCACGGCCTCAAGGTGGAATCGGGCGGCGTGTCAAAGTCAAAGTCAAAGTCAGCTTTATAGTCAATTTCTCCACATGCCAAAGACACACAAAGAAACCGAAATTTCGTTCCCCCCTATCCCACGGTGACAAGACATGGCTCACAACAGACAAACAGTAAACAAGTATAACAAAAGCGTGCTGAATAAATAATGAATAAATAACACAACAATAAATAAATAAATAATTAATTAAGAGGAGCGTAAAAACGCGTACAGCAGACATTCCCGAAAATAGCGCAACAGTGCCGCACGCTACGCAGAAGGGGGTAGCGAGTTCAGGGCCCTAACAGCCTGGAGAAAGAAGCTGTTGGCGAGTCTGGTGGTGCGGGAGCGCAGGCTCCTGTACCTCTTCCCAGAGGGCAGAAGGTCAAACAAGGAGTGAGCCGGGTGACTCACATCTCTGGCAATCGAGGTTGCCTTGCGGGCGAGATGGGAGGTGTAAATGTCCTTCAGGGAGGGAAGCGAAGCACCAATAATCTTACCAGCCGTATTCACTATGCGCTGCAGGGCCTTCAAGTTCTGTTCAGTGCAGTTACCACCCCAGACAGCGATGCAACTGGTGAGGACGCTCTCAATGGTGCCACGGTAGAATGTAGACAGGACTGCCTGAGGAGCACATGCACGCCTGAGCTTCCGCAGGAAATACAGGCGGCGCTGAGCTTTCTTTGCCAGTGACGAGGTGTTCGCGGACCAGGAGAGGTCCTCACTGATGTGCACCCCCAGGAACTTGGTGCAGCTCACCCTCTCCACCACAGCACCGTCGATGATCAGCGGCAGGTGTGTTGTGTGACCCTTCCGGAAGTCCACAATGATTTCCTTGGTCTTACTGACGTTCAGCAGGAGGTTGTTGTCCCTGCACCACGTGGTCAGAAGGTCAACTTCCGACCTGTACCGAGTCTCGTCGCCCTTTGTGATGAGACCCACCAGAGTCGTGTCGTCAGCAAACTTCACTATGCGGTTGTCGCTGTAGGTCGCAGTGCAGTCATGCGTCAGCAGGGTGAAGAGCAATGGACTGAGCACGCAGCCCTGGGGGGCCCCCGTGCTCAGCGTGATGCTGGCGGAGATTTTGTCGCCAACACGCACCACCTGAGGCCTCTGACAGAGGAGTGTGCGAGTGTGCTGGCCGCTGGAAGTGCAATGAGGCTCTGCGGTCTCCTCCGCGGTGCTTATAAACAGCCGGTCCGCTAGGCGGGAGCTTATTTCGGCCACTTGGTGCGTGCGCACGTTCTCCCGGTGGAACCGGGAAGCGTGCGCGAGTGTGCTGGCCGCTGGAAGTGCAATGAGGCTCCGCTATCTCCTCCGCGGTGCTTATAAACAGCCGATCCGCTAGGCGGGATCTTATTTCGGCCACTTAGCGCATGCGTACGGCCTCCCGGTTGTTCCGGGCGGCGTGCGCGAGTATGCTTGCTGCTGAAAGTGCAATGAGGCTCTGCGGTCTCCTCCGCGGTGCTTATAAACAGCCGGTCCGCTAGGCGGGAGCTTATTTCGGCCACTTGGCGCGTGCGCACGGCCTCCCGGTGGAACCAGGAAGCGTGCGCGAGTGTGCCTGCCGCTGGAAGTGCAATCAGGCTCCGCGAACTCCTCCGCGGTGCTTATAAACAGCCGCTCCGAGAGGCGGGAGCTTATTTCGGCCACTTGGCGCATGCGCACGTCCTCCCGGTTGTTCCGGGCGGCGTGCGCGAGTGTGCTTGCCGCTGGAAGTGCAATGAGGCTCCGCGATCTCCTCCGCGGTGCTTTTAAACAGCCGATCCGCTAGGCGGGAGCTTATTTCGGCCACGGCGCGTGCGCACGGCCTCCCGGTGGAGCCGGGCGGTGTGCGCGAGTGTGCTGGCCGCTGGAAGTGCAATGAGGCTCTGCGATCTCCTCCGCGGTGCTTATAAACAGCCAATCCGCTAGGCGGGATCTTATTTCGGCCACCTGGCGCATGCGCACGGCCTCCCGGTGGAACCGGGAAGCGTGCGCGAGTGTGCTGGCCGCTGGAAGTGCAATGAGGCTCCGCGATCTCCTCCGCGGTGCTTATAAACAGCCGATCCGCTCGGCGGGAGCTTATTTCGGCCACTTGGCGCGTGTGCACGGCCTCCCGGTGGAACCGGGAAGCGTGCGCGAGTGTGCTGGCCGCTGGAAGTGCAATGAGGCTCCGCAATCTCCTCCGCGGTGCTTGTAAACAGCCGATCCGCTAGGCGGGAGCTTATTTCAGCCATTAGGCGCATGCGCACGGCCTCCCGGTTGTTCCGGGCGGCGTGCGCGGGTGTGCTGGCCGCTGGAAGTGCAATGAGGCTCCGCGATTTCCTCCGCGGTGCTTATAAACAGCCGATCCGCTAGGCGGGAGCTTATTTCGGCCACTTGGCTAGTGCGCACGGCCTCAAGGTGGAGCCGGGCGGAGTGCGTGAGTGTGCTGGCCGCTGGAAGTGCAATGAGGCTCCGCGATCTCCTACGCGGTGCTTATAAACAGCCGATCCGCTAGGCGGGAGCTTATTTCGGCCACTTCGCGTGTGCGCACGTCCTCCCGGTTGTTCCGGGCGGCGTGCGCGAGTGTGCTTGCCGCTGGAAGTGCAATGAGGCTCCGCGATCTCCTCTGCGGTGCTTATAAACAGCCGATCTGCTCGGCGGGAGCTTATTTCGGCCACTTGGCGCTTGCGCACGGCCTCCTGGTGGAACCGGGTGGTGTGCGCGAGTGTGCTGGCCGCTGGAAGTGCAATGAGGCTCTGCAGTCTCCTCCGCAGTACTTATAAACAGCCGATCCGCTAGGCGGGAGCTTATTTCGGCCACTTTGCGCGTGCAAACCGCCTCCCGGTTGTTCCGGGCGGCGTGCGCGAGTGTGCTGGCCGCTGGAAGTGCAATGAGGCTCCGCGATCTCCTCCGCGGTGCTTATAAACAGCCAATCCGCTAGGCGGGAGCTTATTTCGGCCACTTGGCGCATGCGCACGTCCTCCCGGTTGTTCCGGGCGGCGTGCGCGAGTGTGCTTGCCGCTGGAAGTGCAATGAGGCTCCGCGATTTCCTCCGCGGTGCTTATAAACAGCCGATCCGCTAGGCGGGAGCTTATTTCGGCCACTTGGCTAGTGCGCACGGCCTCAAGGTGGAGCCGGGCGGAGTGCGCGAGTGTGCTCGCCGCTGGAAGTGCAATGAGGCTCCGCGATCTCCTCTGCGGTGCTTATAAACAGCCGCTCCGGTAGGCGGGAGCTTATTTCGGCCACTTGGCACATGCGCACGTCCTCCCGGTTGTTCCGGGCGGCGTGCGCGAGTGTGCTTGCCGCTGGAAGTGCAATGAGGCTCCGCGATCTCCTCCGCGGTGCTTATAAACAGCCGATCCGCTAGGCGGGAGCTTATTTCGGCCACGGCGCGTGCGCACGGCCTCCCGGTGGAGCCGGGCGGTGTGCGTGAGTGTGCTGGCCGCTGGAAGTGCAATGAGGCTCTGCGATCTCCTCCGCGGTGCTTATAAACAGCCAATCCGCTAGAAGGGTTCTTATTTCGGCCACTTAGCGCATGCGCACGGCCTCCCGGTTGTTCCGGGCGGCGTGCGCGAGTATGCTTGCCTCTGGAAGTGCAATGAGGCTCTGCGGTCTCCTCCGCGGTGCTTATAAACAGCCGATCCGCTAGGCGGGAGCTTATTTCGGCCACTTGGCTCGTGCGCACGGCCTCAAGGTGGAATCGGGCGGCGTGTGCGAGTGTGCTGGCCGCTGGAAGTGCAATGAGGCTCTGCGGTCTCCTCCGCGGTGCTTATAAACAGCCGGTCCGCTAGGCGGGAGCTTATTTCGGCATCTTGGTGCGTGCGCACGGCCTCCCGGTGGAACCGGGAAGCGTGCGCGAGTGTGCTGGCCGCTGGAAGTGCAATGAGGCTCTGCTATCTCCTCCGCGGTGCTTATAAACAGCCGATCCGCTAGGCGGGATCTTATTTGAGCCACTTAGCGCATGCACACGGCCTCCCGGTTGTTCCGGGCGGCGTGCGCGAGTATGCTTGCCGCTGGAAGTGCAATGAGGCTCCGCGATCTCCTCCGCGGTGCTTATAAACAGCCGATCCGCTCGGCGGGAGCTTATTTCGGCCACTTGGCGCGTGTGCACGGCCTCCCGTTGGAACCGGGTGGTGTGCGCGAGTGTGCTGGCCGCTGGAATTGCAATGAGGCTCCGCGATCTCCTCCGTGGTGCTTATAATTGCCGATCCGCTAGGCAGGAATTTATTTCGGCCACTTGGCGCGTGCGCACGGCCTTCCGGTGGAGTTGGGCGGCGTGTGCGAGTGTGCTTGCCGCTGGAAGTGCAATGAGGCTCCGCGATCTCCTCCGCGGTGCTTATAAACAGCGGCTCCGCTAGGCGGGAGCTTATTTCGGCCACTTGGCGCGTGCGCACGGCCTCCCGGTGGAGCCGGGCGGTGTGCGCGAGTGTGCTGGCCGCTGGAAGTGCAATGAGGCTCTGCGATCTCCTCCGCGGTGCTTATAAACAGCCGATCCGCTAGGCGGGATCTTATTTCGGCCACTTAGCGCATGCACACGGCCTCCCGGTTGTTCCGGGCGGCGTGCGCGAGTATGCTTGCCGCTGGAAGTGCAATGAGGCTCCGCGATCTCCTCCGCGGTGCTTATAAACAGCCGATCCGCTCGGCGGGAGCTTATTTCGGCCACTTGGCGCGTGTGCACGGCCTCCCGTTGGAACCGGGTGGTGTGCGCGAGTGTGCTGGCCGCTGGAATTGCAATGAGGCTCCGCGATCTCCTCCGTGGTGCTTATAATTGCCGATCCGCTAGGCAGGAATTTATTCCGGCCACTTGGCGCGTGCGCACGGCCTTCCGGTGGAGTTGGGCGGCGTGTGCGAGTGTGCTGGCCGCTGGAAGTGCAATGAGGCTCCGCGATCTCCTCCGCGGTGCTTATAAACAGCCGATCCGCTCGGCGGGAGCTTATTTCGGCCACTTGGCGCGTGTGCACGGCCTCCCGGTGGAACCGGGTGGTGTGCGCGAGTGTGCTGGCCGCTGGAAGTGCAATGAGGCTCTGCAGTCTCCTCCGCGGAGCTCATAAACAGCCCATCCGCTAGGCGGGAGCTTATTTCGGCCACTTGGCGCGTGCGCACGGCCTCCCGGTGGAACCGGGAAGCGTGCGCGAGTGTGCTGGCCGCTGGAAGTGCAATGAGGCTCCGCAATCTCCTCCGCGGTGCTTATAAACAGCCGATTCGCTAGGCGGGAGCTTATTTCGGCCACTTGGCTCTTGCGCACGGCCTCAAGGTGGAATCGGGCGGCGTGTGCGAGTGTGCTGGCCGCTGGAAGTGCAATGAGGCTCCGCGATCTCCTCTGCGGTGCTTATAAACAGCCGATCCGCTCGGCGGGAGCTTATTTCGGCCATTTGGCGCGTGTGCACGGCCTCCCGGTGGAACCGGGTGGTGTGCGCGAGTGTGCTGGCCGCTGGAAGTGCAATGAGGCTCTGCAGTCTCCTCCGCGGAGCTCATAAACAGCCGATTCGCTAGGCGGGAGCTTATTTCGGCCACTTGGCGCGTGCGCACGGCCTCCCGGTGGAACCGGGTGGCGTGCGCGAGTGTGCTGGCCGCTGGAAGTGCAATGAGGCTCCGAGATCTCCTCCGCAGTACTTATAAACAGCCGATCCGCTAGGCGGGAGCTTATTTCGGCCACTTTGCGCGTGCGCACCGCCTCCCGGTTGTTCCGGGCGGCGTGCGCGAGTGTGCTGGCCGCTGGAAGTGCAATAAGGTTCCGCGATCTCCTCCGCGGTGCTTATAAACAGCCAATCCGCTAGGCGGGAGCTTATTTCGGCCACTAGGCGCATGCGCACGACCTCCCGGTTGTTCCGGGCGGCGTGCGCGAGTGTGCTGGCCGCTGGAAGTGCAATGAGGCTCCGCAATCTCCTCCGCGGTGCTTATAAACAGCCGATCCGCTAGGCGGGAGCTTATTTCGGCCACTTGGCTCGTGCGCACGGCCTCAAGGTGGAATCGGGCGGCGTGTCAAAGTCAAAGTCAAAGTCAGCTTTATTGTCAATTTCTCCACATGCCAAAGACACACAAAGAAACCGAAATTTCGTTCCCCCCTATCCCACGGTGACAAGACATGGCTCACAACAGACAAACAGTAAACAAGTATAACAAAAGCGTGCTGAATAAATAATGAATAAATAACACAACAATAAATAAATAAATAATTAATTAAGAGGAGCGTAAAAACGCGTACAGCAGACATTCCCGAAAATAGCGCAACAATGCCGCACGCTACGCAGAAGGGGGTAGCGAGTTCAGGGCCCTAACAGCCTGGAGAAAGAAGCTGTTGGCGAGTCTGGTGGTGCGGGAGCGCAGGCTCCTGTACCTCTTCCCAGAGGGCAGAAGGTCAAACAAGGAGTGAGCCGGGTGACTCACATCTCTGGCAATCGAGGTTGCCTTGCGGGCGAGATGGGAGGTGTAAATGTCCTTCAGGGAGGGAAGCGAAGCACCAATAATCTTACCAGCCGTATTCACTATGCGCTGCAGGGCCTTCAAGTTCTGTTCAGTGCAGTTACCACCCCAGACAGCGATGCAACTGGTGAGGACGCTCTCAATGGTGCCACGGTAGAATGTAGACAGGACTGCCTGAGTAGCACATGCACGCCTGAGCTTCCGCAGGAAATACAGGCGGCGCTGAGCTTTCTTTGCCAGTGACGAGGTGTTCGCGGACCAGGAGAGGTCCTCACTGATGTGCACCCCCAGGAACTTGGTGCAGCTCACCCTCTCCACCACAGCACCGTCGATGATCAGCGGCAGGTGTGTTGTGTGACCCTTCCGGAAGTCCACAATGATTTCCTTGGTCTTACTGACGTTCAGCAGGAGGTTGTTGTCCCTGCACCACGTGGTCAGAAGGTCAACTTCCGACCTGTACCGAGTCTCGTCGCCCTTCGTGATGGGACCCACCAGAGTCGTGTCGTCAGCAAACTTCACTATGCGGTTGTCGCTGTAGGTCGCAGTGCAGTCATGCGTCAGCAGGGTGAAGAGCAATGGACTGAGCACGCAGCCCTGGGGGGCCCCCGTGCTCAGCGTGATGCTGGCGGAGATTTTGTCGCCAACACGCACCACCTGAGGCCTCTGACAGAGGAGTGTGCGAGTGTGCTGGCCGCTGGAAGTGCAATGAGGCTCTGCGGTCTCCTCCGCGGTGCTTATAAACAGCCGGTCCGCTAGGCGGGAGCTTATTTCGGCCACTTGGTGCGTGCGCACGTTCTCCCGGTGGAACCGGGAAGCGTGCGCGAGTGTGCTGGCCGCTGGAAGTGCAATGAGGCTCCGCTATCTCCTCCGCGGTGCTTATAAACAGCCGATCCGCTAGGCGGGATCTTATTTCGGCCACTTAGCGCATGCGTACGGCCTCCCGGTTGTTCCGGGCGGCGTGCGCGAGTATGCTTGCCGCTGGAAGTGCAATGAGGCTCTGCGGTCTCCTCCGCGGTGCTTATAAACAGCCGGTCCGCTAGGCGGGAGCTTATTTCGGCCACTTGGCGCGTGCGCACGGCCTCCCGGTGGAACCAGGAAGCGTGCGCGAGTGTGCCTGCCGCTGGAAGTGCAATCAGGCTCCGCGAACTCCTCCGCGGTGCTTATAAACAGCCGCTCCGAGAGGCGGGAGCTTATTTCGGCCACTTGGCGCATGCGCACGTCCTCCCGGTTGTTCCGGGCGGCGTGCGCGAGTGTGCTTGCCGCTGGAAGTGCAATGAGGCTCCGCGATCTCCTCCGCGGTGCTTATAAACAGCCGATCCGCTAGGCGGGAGCTTATTTCGGCCACGGCGCGTGCGCACGGTCTCCCGGTGGAGCCGGGCGGTGTGCGCGAGTGTGCTGGCCGCTGGAAGTGCAATGAGGCTCTGCGATCTCCTCCGCGGTGCTTATAAACAGCCAATCCGCTAGATGGGAGCTTATTTCGGCCACTTGGCTCGTGCGCACGGCCTCAAGGTGGAATCGGGCGGCGTGTGCGAGTGTGCTGGCCGCTGGAAGTGCAATGAGGCTCTGCGGTCTCCTCCGCGGTGCTTATAAACAGCCGGTCCGCTAGGCGGGAGCTTATTTCGGCCACTTGGTGCGTGCGCACGTTCTCCCGGTGGAACCGGGAAGCGTGCGCGAGTGTGCTGGCCGCTGGAAGTGCAATGAGGCTCCGCTATCTCCTCCGCGGTGCTTATAAACAGCCGATCCGCTAGGCGGGATCTTATTTCGGCCACTTAGCGCATGCGCACGGCCTCCCGGTTGTTCCGGGCGGCGTGCGCGAGTATGCTTGCCGCTGGAAGTGCAATGAGGCTCTGCGGTCTCCTCCGCGGTGCTTATAAACAGCCGGTCCGCTAGGCGGGAGCTTATTTCGGCCACTTGGCGCGTGCGCACGGCCTCCCGGTGGAACCAGGAAGCGTGCGCGAGTGTGCCGGCCGCTGGAAGTGCAATCAGGCTCCGCGAACTCCTCCGCGGTGCTTATAAACAGCCGCTCCGAGAGGCGGGAGCTTATTTCGGCCACTTGGCGCATGCGCACGGCCTCCCGGTTTTTCCGGGTGGCGTGCGCGAGTATGCTTGCCGCTGGAAGTGCAATGAGGCTCTGCGGTCTCCTCCGCGGTGCTTATAAACAGCCGGTCCGCTAGGCGGGAGCTTATTTCGGCCACTTGGCGCGTGCGCACGGCCTCCCGGTGGAACCAGGAAGCGTGCGCGAGTGTGCCGGCCGCTGGAAGTGCAATCAGGCTCCGCGAACTCCTCCGCGGTGCTTATAAACAGCCGCTCCGAGAGGCGGGAGCTTATTTCGGCCACTTGGCGCATGCGCACGTCCTCCCGGTTGTTCCGGGCGGCGTGCGCGAGTGTGCTTGCCGCTGGAAGTGCAATGAGGCTCCGCGATCTCCTCCGCGGTGCTTTTAAACAGCCGATCCGCTAGGCGGGAGCTTATTTCGGCCACGGCGCGTGCGCACGGCCTCCCGGTGGAGCCGGGCGGTGTGCGCGAGTGTGCTGGCCGCTGGAAGTGCAATGAGGCTCTGCGATCTCCTCCGCGGTGCTTATAAACAGCCAATCCGCTAGGCGGGATCTTATTTCGGCCACCTGGCGCATGCGCACGGCCTCCCGGTGGAACCGGGAAGCGTGCGCGAGTGTGCTGGCCGCTGGAAGTGCAATGAGGCTCCGCGATCTCCTCCGCGGTGCTTATAAACAGCCGATCCGCTCGGCGGGAGCTTATTTCGGCCACTTGGCGCGTGTGCACGGCCTCCCGGTGGAACCGGGTGGTGTGCGCGAGTGTGCTGGCCGCTGGAAGTGCAATGAGGCTCTGCAGTCTCCTCCGCGGAGCTCATAAACAGCCCATCCGCTAGGCGGGAGCTTATTTCGGCCACTTGGCGCGTGCGCACGGCCTCCCGGTGGAACCGGGTGACGTGCACGAGTGTGCTGGCCGCTGGAAGTGCAATGAGGCTCCGCTATCTCCTCCGCAGTACTTATAAACAGCCGATCCGCTAGGCGGGAACTTATTTCGGCCACTTTGCGCGTGCGCACCGCCTCCCGGTTGTTCCGGGCGGCGTGCGCGAGTGTGCTGGCCGCTGGAAGTGCAATGAGGCTCCGCGATCTCCTCCGCGGTGCTTATAAACAGCCAATCCGCTAGGCGGGAGCTTATTTCGGCCACTAGGCGCATGCGCACGGCCTCCCGGTTGTTCCGGGCGGCGTGCGCGAGTGTGCTGGCCGCTGGAAGTGCAATGAAGCTCTGCGATCTCCTCTGCGGTGCTTATAAACAGCCGCTCCGAGAGGCGGGAGCTTATTTCGGCCACTTGGCGCATGCGCTCGTCCTCCCGGTTGTTCCGGGCGGCGTGTGCGAGTGTGCTTGCCGCTGGAAGTGCAATGAGGCTCCGCGATCTCCTCCGCGGTGCTTATAAACAGCCGCTCCGCTAGGCGGGAGCTTATTTTGGCCAATTGGCGCATGCGCACGTCCTCCCGGTTGTTCCGGGTGGCGTGCGCGAGTGTGCTTGCCGCTGGAAGTGCAATGAGGCTCCGCGATCTCCTCCGCGGTGCTTATAAACAGCCGATCTGCTAGGCGGGAGCTTATTTCGGCCACGGCGCGTGCGCACGGCCTCCCGGTGGAGCCGGGCGGTGTGCGTGAGTGTGCTGGCCGCTGGAAGTTCAATGAGGCTCTGCGATCTCCTCCGCGGTGCTTATAAACAGCCAATCCGCTAGAAGGGAGCTTATTTCGGCCACCTGGCGCGTGCGCACAGCCTCCCGGTGGAACCGGGAAGCGTGCGCGAGTGTGCTGGCCGCTGGAAGTGCAATGAGGCTCCGCAATCTCCTCCGCGGTGCTTATAAACAGCCGATCCGCTCGGCGGGAGCTTATTTCGGCCATTTGGCGCGTGTGCACGGCCTCCCGGTGGAACCGGGTGGTGTGCGCGAGTGTGCTGGCCGCTGGAAGTGCAATGAGGCTCTGCAGTCTCCTCCGCGGAGCTCATAAACAGCCGATTCGCTAGGCGGGAGCTTATTTCCGCCACTTGGCGCGTGCGCACGGCCTCCCGGTGGAACCGGGTGGCGTGCGCGAGTGTGCTGGCCGCTGGAAGTGCAATGAGGCTCCGAGATCTCCTCCGCAGTACTTATAAACAGCCGATCCGCTAGGCGGGAGCTTATTTCGGCCACTTTGCGCGTGCGCACCGCCTCCCGGTTGTTCCGGGCGGCGTGCGCGAGTGTGCTGGCCGCTGGAAGTGCAATAAGGCTCCGCGATCTCCTCCGCGGTGCTTATAAACAGCCAATCCGCTAGGCGGGAGCTTATTTCGGCCACTAGGCGCATGCGCACGACCTCCCGGTTGTTCCGGGCGGCGTGCGCGAGTGTGCTGGCCGCTGGAAGTGCAATGAAGCTCTGCGATCTCCTCCGCGGTGCTTATAAACAGCCGCTCCGCTAGGCGGGATCTTATTTCGGCCACTTAGCGCATGCGCACGGCCTCCCGGTTGTTCCGGGCGGCGTGTGCGAGTGTGTTTGCCGCTGGAAGTGCAATGAGGCTCCGCGATCTCCTCTGCGGTGCTTATAAACAGCCGATCCGCTCGGCGGGAGCTTATTTGGCCACTTCGCGCGTGCGCACGGCCTCCCGGTGGAACCGGGTGGCGTGCGCGAGTGTGCTGGCCGCTGGAAGTGCAATGAGGCTCTGCAGTCTCCTCCGCGGTGCTCATAAACAGCCGATCCGCTAGGCGGGAGCTTACTTCGGCCACGGCGCGTGCGCACGGCCTCCCGGTGGAACCGGGAAGCGTGCGCGAGTGTGCTGGCCGCTGGAAGTGCAATGAGGCTCCGCAATCTCCTCCGCGGTGCTTATAAACAGCCGATCCGCTCGGCGGGAGCTTATTTCGGCCATTTGGCGCGTGTGCACGGCCTCCCGGTGGAACCGGGAAGCGTGCGCGAGTGTGCTGGCCGCTGGAAGTGCAATGAGGCTCCGCAATCTCCTCCGCGGTGCTTGTAAACAGCCGATCCGCTAGGCGGGAGCTTATTTCGGCCACTTGGCTCGTGCGCACGGCCTCAAGGTGGAATCGGGCGGCGTGTGCGAGTGTGCTGGCCGCTGGAAGTGCAATGAGGCTCTGCGGTCTCCTCCGTGGTGCTTATAAACAGCCGGTCCGCTAGGCGGGAGCTTATTTCGGCCACTTGGTGCGTGCGCACGGCCTCCCGGTGGAACCGGGAAGCGTGTGCGAGTGTGCTGGCCGCTGGAAGTGCAATGAGGCTCCGCTATCTCCTCCGCGGTGCTTATAAACAGTCGATCCGCTAGGCGGGATCTTATTTCGGCCACTTAGCGCATGCGCACGGCCTCCCGGTTGTTCCGGGCGGCGTGCGCGAGTATGCTTGCCGCTGGAAGTGCAATGAGGCTCCGCGATCTCCTCTGCGGTGCTTATAAACAGCCGATCCGCTCGGCGGGAGCTTATTTCGGCCACTTTGCGCGTGCGCACGGCCTCCCGGTGGAACCGGGTGGCGTGCGCGAGTGTGCTGGCCGCTGGAAGTGCAATGAGGCTCTGCAGTCTCCTCCGCGGTGCTCATAAACAGCCGATCCGCTAGGCGGGAGCTTATTTCGGCCACTTGGCGCATGTACACGGCCTCCCGGTTGTTCCGGGCGGCGTGCGCGAGTGTGCTTGCCGCTGGAAGTGCAATGAGGCTCCGCGATCTCCTCCGCGGTGCTTATAAAATGCCGATCCGCTAGGCGGGAATTTATTTCGCCCACTTGGCGCGTGCGCACGGGCTTCCGGTGGAGTTGGGCGGCGTGTGCGAGTGTGCTTGCCGCTGGAAGTGCAATGAGGCTCCGCGATCTCCTCTGCGGTGCTTATAAACAGCCGCTCCGGTAGGCGGGAGCTTATTTCGGCCACTTGGCGCATGCGCACGTCCTCCCGGTTGTTCCGGGCGGCGTGCGCGAGTGTGCTTGCCGCTGGAAGTGCAATGAGGCTCCGCGATCTCCTCCGCGGTGCTTATAAACAGCCGATCCGCTAGGCGGGAGCTTATTTCGGCCACGGCGCGTGCGCACGGCCTCCCGGTGGAGCCGGGCGGTGTGCGTGAGTGTGCTGGCCGCTGGAAGTGCAATGAGGCTCTGCGATCTCCTCCGCGGTGCTTATAAACAGCCAATCCGCTAGAAGGGTTCTTATTTCGGCCACTTAGCGCTTGCGCACGGCCTCCCGGTTGTTCCGGGCGGCGTGCGCGAGTATGCTTGTCGCTGGAAGTGCAATGAGGCTCTGCGGTCTCCTCCGCGGTGCTTATAAACAGCCGATCCGCTAGGCGGGAGCTTATTTCGGCCACTTGGCTCGTGCGCACGGCCTCAAGGTGGAATCGGGCGGCGTGTGCGAGTGTGCTGGCCGCTGGAAATGCAATGAGGCTCTGCGGTCTCCTCCGCGGTGCTTATAAACAGCCGGTCCGCTAGGCGGGAGCTTATTTCGGCATCTTGGTGCGTGCGCACGGACTCCCGGTGGAACCGGGAAGCGTGCGCTAGTGTGCTGGCCGCTGGAAGTGCAATGAGGCTCTGCTATATCCTCCGCGGTGCTTATAAACAGCCGATCCGCTAGGCGGGATCTTATTTCGGCCACTTAGCGCATGCACACGGCCTCCCGGTTGTTCCGGGCGGCGTGCGCGAGTATGCTTGCCGCTGGAAGTGCAATGAGGCTCTGCAGTCTCCTCCGCGGAGCTCATAAACAGCCGATTCGCTAGAAGGGAGCTTATTTCGGCCACCTGGCGCGTGCGCACGGCCTCCCGGTGGAACCGGGAAGCGTGCCCGAATGTGCTGGCCGCTGGAAGTGCAATGAGGCTCCGCGAACTCCTCCGCGGTGCTTATAAACAGCCGCTCCGAGAGGCGGGAGCTTATTTCGGCCACTTGGCGCATGCGCCCCTCCCGGTTGTTCCGGGCAGCGTGCGCGAGTGTGCTTGCCGCTGGAAGTGCAATGAGGCTCCGCGATCTCCTCCGCGGTGCTTATAAACAGCCGATCCGCTCGGCGGGAGCTTATTTCGGCCACTTGGCGCGTGTGCACGGCCTCCCGGTGGAACCGGGTGGTGTGCGCGAGTGTGCTGGCCGCTGGAAGTGCAATGAGGCTCTGCAGTCTCCTCCGCGGAGCTCATAAACAGCTGATTCGCTAGAAGGGAGCTTATTTCGGCCACCTGGCGCGTGCGCACGGCCTCCCGGTGGAACCGGGAAGCTTGCCCGAATGTGCTGGCCGCTGGAAGTGCAATGAGGCTCTGCGATCTCCTCCGCGGTGCTTATAAACAGCCGATCCGCTAGGCGGGATCTTATTTCGGCCACTTAGCGCATGCGCACGGCCTCCCGGTTGTTCCGGGCGGCGTGCGCGAGTATGCTTGCCGCTGGAAGTGCAATGAGGCTCCGCGATCTCCTCCGCGGTGCTTATAAACAGCCGCTCCGCTAGGCGGGAGCTTATTTTGGCCAATTGGCGCATGCGCATGTCCTCCCGGTTGTTCCGGGTGGCGTGCGCGAGTGTGCTTGCCGCTGGAAGTGCAATGAGGCTCCGCGATCTCCTCCGCGGTGCTTATAAACAGCCGATCTGCTAGGCGGGAGCTTATTTCGGCCACGGCGCGTGCGCACGGCCTCCCGGTGGAGCCGGGCGGTGTGCGTGAGTGTGCTGGCCGCTGGAAGTGCAATGAGGCTCTGCGATCTCCTCCGCGGTGCTTATAAACAGCCAATCCGCTAGAAGGGAGCTTATTTCGGCCACCTGGCGCGTGCGCACGGCCTCCCGGTGGAACCGGGAAGCGTGCGCGAGTGTGCTGGCCGCTGGAAGTGCAATGAGGCTCCGCAATCTCCTCCGCGGTGCTTATAAACAGCCGATCCGCTAGGCGGGAGCTTATTTCGGCCACTTGGCTCGTGCGCACGGCCTCAAGGTGGAATCGGGCGGCGTTTGCGAGTGTGCTGGCCGCTGGAAGTGCAATGAGGCTCCGCGATCTCCTCCGCGGTGCTTATAAACAGCCGATCCGCTCGGCGGGAGCTTATTTCGGCCATTTGGCGCGTGTGCACGGCCTCCCGGTGGAACCGGGTGGTGTGCGCGAGTGTGCTGGCCGCTGGAAGTGCAATGAGGCTCTGCAGTCTCCTCCGCGGAGCTCATAAACAGCCGATTCGCTAGGCGGGAGCTTATTTCGGCCACTTGGCGCGTGCGCACGGCCTCCCGGTGGAACCGGGTGGCGTGCGCGAGTGTGCTGGCCGCTGGAAGTGCAATGAGGCTCCGAGATCTCCTCCGCAGTACTTATAAACAGCCGATCCGCTAGGCGGGAGCTTATTTCGGCCACTTTGCGCTTGCGCACCGCCTCCCGGTTGTTCCGGGCGGCGTGCGCGAGTGTGCTGGCCGCTGGAAGTGCAATGAGGCTCTGCAGTCTCCTCCGCGGAGCTCATAAACAGCTGATTCGCTAGAAGGGAGCTTATTTCGGCCACCTGGCGCGTGCGCACGGCCTCCCGGTGGAACCGGGAAGCGTGCCCGAATGTGCTGGCCGCTGGAAGTGCAATGAGGCTCTGCAATCTCCTCCGCGGTGCTTATAAACAGCCGATCCGCTAGGCGGGATCTTATTTCGGCCACTTAGCGCATGCGCACGGCCTCCCGGTTGTTCCGGGCGGCGTGCGCGAGTATGCTTGCCGCTGGAAGTGCAATGAGGCTCCGCGATCTCCTCCGCGGTGCTTATAAACAGCCGCTCCGCTAGGCGGGAGCTTATTTTGGCCAATTGGCGCATGCGCATGTCCTCCCGGTTGTTCCGGGTGGCGTGCGCGAGTGTGCTTGCCGCTGGAAGTGCAATGAGGCTCCGCGATCTCCTCCGCGGTGCTTATAAACAGCCGATCTGCTAGGCGGGAGCTTATTTCGGCCACGGCGCGTGCGCACGGCCTCCCGGTGGAGCCGGGCGGTGTGCGTGAGTGTGCTGGCCGCTGGAAGTGCAATGAGGCTCTGCGATCTCCTCCGCGGTGCTTATAAACAGCCAATCCGCTAGAAGGGAGCTTATTTCGGCCACCTGGCGCGTGCGCACGGCCTCCCGGTGGAACCGGGAAGCGTGCGCGAGTGTGCTGGCCGCTGGAAGTGCAATGAGGCTCCGCAATCTCCTCCGCGGTGCTTATAAACAGCCGATCCGCTAGGCGGGAGCTTATTTCGGCCACTTGGCTCGTGCGCACGGCCTCAAGGTGGAATCGGGCGGCGTTTGCGAGTGTGCTGGCCGCTCGAAGTGCAATGAGGCTCCGCGATCTCCTCCGCGGTGCTTATAAACAGCCGATCCGCTCGGCGGGAGCTTATTTCGGCCATTTGGCGCGTGTGCACGGCCTCCCGGTGGAACCGGGTGGTGTGCGCGAGTGTGCTGGCCGCTGGAAGTGCAATGAGGCTCTGCAGTCTCCTCCGCGGAGCTCATAAACAGCCGATTCGCTAGGCGGGAGCTTATTTCGGCCACTTGGCGCGTGCGCACGGCCTCCCGGTGGAACCGGGTGGCGTGCGCGAGTGTGCTGGCCGCTGGAAGTGCAATGAGGCTCCGAGATCTCCTCCGCAGTACTTATAAACAGCCGATCCGCTAGGCGGGAGCTTATTTCGGCCACTTTGCGCTTGCGCACCGCCTCCCGGTTGTTCCGGGCGGCGTGCGCGAGTGTGCTGGCCGCTGGAAGTGCAATAAGGCTCCGCGATCTCCTCCGCGGTGCTTATAAACAGCCAATCCGCTAGGCGGGAGCTTATTTCGGCCACTAGGCGCATGCGCACGACCTCCCGGTTGTTCCGGGCGGCGTGCGCGAGTGTGCTGGCCGCTGGAAGTGCAATGAAGCTCTGCGATCTCCTCCGCGGTGCTTATAAACAGCCGCTCCGAGAGGCGGGAGCTTATTTCGGCCACTTGGCGCATGCGCACGTCCTCCCGGTTGTTCCGGGCGGCGTGTGCGAGTGTGTTTGCCGCTGGAAGTGCAATGAGGCTCCGCGATCTCCTCCGTGGTGCTTATAAACAGCCGCTCCGCTAGGCGGGAGCTTATTTTGGCCACTTGGCGCATGCGCACGTCCTCCCGGTTGTTCCGGGCGGCGTGCGCGAGTGTGCTTGCCGCTGGAAGTGCAATGAGGCTCCGCGATCTCCTCCGCGGTGCTTATAAACAGCCGATCCGCTAGGCGGGAGCTCATTTCGGCCACGGCGCGTGCGCACGGGCTTCCGGTGGAGTTGGGCGGCGTGTGCGAGTGTGCTTGCCGCTGGAAGTGCAATGAGGCTCCGCGATCTCCTCTGCGGTGCTTATAAAAAGCCGCTCCGGTAGGCGGGAGCTTATTTCGGCCACTTGGCGCATGCGCACGTCCTCCCGGTTGTTCCGGGCGGCGTGCGCGAGTGTGCTTGCCGCTGGAAGTGCAATGAGGCTCCGCGATCTCCTCCGCGGTGCTTATAAACAGCCGATCCGCTAGGCGGGAGCTTATTTCGGCCACGGCGCGTGCGCACGGCCTCCCGGTGGAGCCGGGCGGTGTGCGTGAGTGTGCTGGCCGCTGGAAGTGCAATGAGGCTTTGCGATCTCCTCCGCGGTGCTTATAAACAGCCAATCCGCTAGAAGGGTTCTTATTTCGGCCACTTAGCGCATGCGCACGGCCTCCCGGTTGTTCCGGGCGGCGTGCGCGAGTATGCTTGCCGCTGGAAGTGCAATGAGGCTCTGCGGTCTCCTCCGCGGTGCTTATAAACAGCCGATCCGCTAGGCGGGAGCTTATTTCGGCCACGGCGCGTGCGCACGGCCTCCCGGTGGAGCCGGGCGGTGTGCGCGAGTGTGCTGGCCGCTGGAAGTGCAATGAGGCTCCGCAATCTCCTCCGCGGTGCTTATAAACAGCCGATCCGCTAGGCGGGAGCTTATTTCGGCCATTTGGCGCGTGTGCACGGCCTCCCGGTGGAACCGGGTGGTGTGCGCGAGTGTGCTGGCCGCTAGAAGTGCAATGAGGCTCTGCAGTCTCCTCCGCGGAGCTCATAAACAGCCCATCCGCTAGGCGGGAGCTTATTTCGGCCACTTGGCGCGTGCGCACGGCCTCCCGGTGGAACCGTGTGGCGTGCACGAGTGTGCTGGCCGCTGGAAGTGCAATGAGGCTCCGCTATCTCCTCCGCAGTACTTATAAACAGCTGATCCGCTAGGCGGGAACTTATTTCGGCCACTTTGCGCGTGCGCACCGCCTCCCGGTTGTTCCGGGCGGCGTGCGCGAGTGTGCTGGCCGCTGGAAGTGCAATGGGGCTCCGCGATCTCCTCCGCGGTGCTTATAAACAGCCAATCCGCTAGGCGGGAGCTTATTTCGGCCATTAGGCGCATGCGCACGGCCTCCCGGTTGTTCCGGGCGGCGTGCGCGAGTGTGCTGGCCGCTGGAAGTGCAATGAAGCTCTGCGATCTCCTCTGCGGTGCTTATAAACAGCCGCTCCGAGAGGCGGGAGCTTATTTCGGCCACTTGGCGCATGCGCTCGTCCTCCCGGTTGTTCCGGGCGGCGTGTGCGAGTGTGCTTGCCGCTGGAAGTGCAATGAGGCTCCGCGATCTCCTCCGCGGTGCTTATAAACAGCCGCTCCGCTAGGCGGGAGCTTATTTTGGCCAATTGGCGCATGCGCACGTCCTCCCGGTTGTTCCGGGTGGCGTGCGCGACTGTGCTTGCCGCTGGAAGTGCAATGAGGCTCCGCGATCTCCTCCGCGGTGCTTATAAACAGCCGATCTGCTAGGCGGGAGCTTATTTCGGCCACGGCGCGTGCGCACGGCCTCCCGGTGGAGCCGGGCGGTGTGCGTGAGTGTGCTGGCCGCTGGAAGTGCAATGAGGCTCTGCGATCTCCTCCGCGGTGCTTATAAACAGCCAATCCGCTAGAAGGGAGCTTATTTCGGCCACCTGGCGCGTGCGCACGGCCTCCCGGTGGAACCGGGAAGCGTGCGCGAGTGTGCTGGCCGCTGGAAGTGCAATGAGGCTCCGCAATCTCCTCCGCGGTGCTTATAAACAGCTGATCCGCTAGGCGGGAGCTTATTTCGGCCACTTGGCTCGTGCGCACGGCCTCAAGGTGGAATCGGGCGGCGTGTGCGAGTGTGCTGGCCGCTGGAAGTGCAATGAGGCTCTGCGGTCTCCTCCGCGGTGCTTATAAACAGCCGGTCCGCTAGGCGGGAGCTTATTTCGGCCACTTGGTGCGTGCGCACGGCCTCCCGGTGGAACCGGGAAGCGTGCGCGAGTGTGCTGGCCGCTGGAAGTGCAATGAGGCTCCGCTATCTCCTCCGCGGTGCTTATAAACAGCTGATCCGCTAGGCGGGATCTTATTTCGTACACTTAGCGCATGCGCACGGCCTCCCGGTTGTTCCGGGTGGCGTGCGCGAGTATGCTTGCCGCTGGAAGTGCAATGAGGCTCCGCGATCTCCTCCGCGGTGCTTATAAACAGCCGATCCGCTCGGCGGGAGCTTATTTCGGCCACTTGGCGCGTGTGCACGGCCTCCCGGTGGAACCGGGTGGTGTGCGCGAGTGTGCTGGCCGCTGGAAGTGCAATGAGGCTCTGCAGTCTCCTCCGCGGAGCTCATAAACAGCCGATTCGCTAGGCGGGAGCTTATTTCGGCCACGGCGCGTGCGCACGGCCTCATGGTGGAGCCGGGCGGTGTGCGTGAGTGTGCTGGCCGCTGGAAGTGCAATGAGGCTCTGCAATCTCCTCCGCGGTGCTTATAAACAGCCGATCCGCTAGGCGGGATCTTATTTCGGCCACTTAGCGCATGCGCACGGCCACCCGGTTGTTCCGGGCGGCGTGCGCGAGTATGCTTGCCGCTGGAAGTGCAATGAGGCTCCGCGATCTCCTCCGCGGTGCTTATAAACAGCCGATCCGCTCGGCGGGAGCTTATTTCGGCCATTTGGCGCGTGTGCACGGCCTCCCGGTGGAACCGGGTGGTGTGCGCGAGTGTGCTGGCCGCTGGAAGTGCAATGAGGCTCTGCAGTCTCCTCCGCGGAGCTCATAAACAGCCGATTCGCTAGGCGGGAGCTTATTTCGGCCACTTGGCGCGTGCGCACGGCCTCCCGGTGGAACCGGGTGGCGTGCGCGAGTGTGCTGGCCGCTGGAAGTGCAATGAGGCTCCGAGATCTCCTCCGCAGTACTTATAAACAGCCGATCCGCTAGGCGGGAGCTTATTTCGGCCACTTTGCGCGTGCGCACCGCCTCCCGGTTGTTCCGGGCGGCGTGCGCGAGTGTGCTGGCCGCTGGAGGTGCAATAAGGCTCCGCGATCTCCTCCGCGGTGCTTATAAACAGCCAATCCGCTAGGCGGGAGCTTATTTCGGCCACTAGGCGCATGCGCACGACCTCCCGGTTGTTCCGGGCGGCGTGCGCGAGTGTGCTGACCGCTGGAAGTGCAATGAGGCTTTGCGATCTCCTCCGCGGTGCTTATAAACAGCCAATCCGCTAGAAGGGTTCTTATTTCGGCCACTTAGCGCATGCGCACGGCCTCCCGGTTGTTCCGGGCGGCGTGCGCGAGTATGCTTGCCGCTGGAAGTGCAATGAGGCTCTGCGGTCTCCTCCGCGGTGCTTATAAACAGCCGATCCGCTAGGCGGGAGCTTATTTCGGCCACTTGGCTCGTGCGCACGGCCTCAAGGTGGAATCGGGCGGCGTGTGCGAGTGTGCTGGCCGCTGGAAGTGCAATGAGGCTCTGCGGTCTCCTCCGCGGTGCTTATAAACAGCCGGTCCGCTAGGCGGGAGCTTATTTCGGCATCTTGGTGCGTGCGCACGGCCTCCCGGTGGAACCAGGAAGCGTGCGCGAGTGTGCCGGCCGCTGGAAGTGCAATCAGGCTCCGCGAACTCCTCCGCGGTGCTTATAAACAGCCGCTCCGAGAGGCGGGAGCTTATTTCGGCGACTTGGCGCATGCGCCCCTCCCGGTTGTTCCGGGCGGCGTGCGCGAGTGTGCTTGCCGCTGGAAGTGCAATGAGGCTCCGCGATCTCCTCCGCGGTGCTTATAAACAGCCGATCCGCTCGGCGGGAGCTTATTTCGGCCACTTGGCGCGTGTGCACGGCCTCCCGGTGGAACCGGGTGGTGTGCGCGAGTGTGCTGGCCGCTGGAAGTGCAATGAGGCTCTGCAGTCTCCTCCGCGGAGCTCATAAACAGCTGATTCGCTAGAAGGGAGCTTATTTCGGCCACCTGGCGCGTGCGCACGGCCTCCCGGTGGAACCGGGAAGCGTGCCCGAATGTGCTGGCCGCTGGAAGTGCAATGAGGCTCTGCGATCTCCTCCGCGGTGCTTATAAACAGCCGATCCGCTAGGCGGGATCTTATTTCGGCCACTTAGCGCATGCGCACGGCCTCCCGGTTGTTCCGGGCGGCGTGCGCGAGTATGCTTGCCGCTGGAAGTGCAATGAGGCTCCGCGATCTCCTCCGCGGTGCTTATAAACAGCCGCTCCGCTAGGCGGGAGCTTATTTTGGCCAATTGGCGCATGCGCATGTCCTCCCGGTTGTTCCGGGTGGCGTGCGCGAGTGTGCTTGCCGCTGGAAGTGCAATGAGGCTCCGCGATCTCCTCCGCGGTGCTTATAAACAGCCGATCTGCTAGGCGGGAGCTTATTTCGGCCACGGCGCGTGCGCACGGCCTCCCGGTGGAGCCGGGCGGTGTGCGTGAGTGTGCTGGCCGCTGGAAGTGCAATGAGGCTCTGCAATCTCCTCCGCGGTGCTTATAAACAGCCAATCCGCTAGAAGGGAGCTTATTTCGGCCACCTGGCGCGTGCGCACGGCCTCCCGGTGGAACCGGGAAGCGTGCGCGAGTGTGCTGGCCGCTGGAAGTGCAATGAGGCTCCGCAATCTCCTCCGCGGTGCTTATAAACAGCCGATCCGCTAGGCGGGAGCTTATTTCGGCCACTTGGCTCGTGCGCACGGCCTCAAGGTGGAATCGGGCGGCGTTTGCGAGTGTGCTGGCCGCTGGAAGTGCAATGAGGCTCCGCGATCTCCTCCGCGGTGCTTATAAACAGCCGATCCGCTCGGCGGGAGCTTATTTCGGCCATTTGGCGCGTGTGCACGGCCTCCCGGTGGAACCGGGTGGTGTGCGCGAGTGTGCTGGCCGCTGGAAGTGCAATGAGGCTCTGCAGTCTCCTCCGCGGAGCTCATAAACAGCCGATTCGCTAGGCGGGAGCTTATTTCGGCCACTTGGCGCGTGCGCACGGCCTCCCGGTGGAACCGGGTGGCGTGCGCGAGTGTGCTGGCCGCTGGAAGTGCAATGAGGCTCCGAGATCTCCTCCGCAGTACTTATAAACAGCCGATCCGCTAGGCGGGAGCTTATTTCGGCCACTTTGCGCTTGCGCACCGCCTCCCGGTTGTTCCGGGCGGCGTGCGCGAGTGTGCTGGCCGCTGGAAGTGCAATAAGGCTCCGCGATCTCCTCCGCGGTGCTTATAAACAGCCAATCCGCTAGGCGGGAGCTTATTTCGGCCACTAGGCGCATGCGCACGACCTCCCGGTTGTTCCGGGCGGCGTGCGCGAGTGTGCTGGCCGCTGGAAGTGCAATGAAGCTCTGCGATCTCCTCCGCGGTGCTTATAAACAGCCGCTCCGAGAGGCGGGAGCGTATTTCGGCCACTTGGCGCATGCGCACGTCCTCCCGGTTGTTCCGGGCGGCGTGTGCGAGTGTGTTTGCCGCTGGAAGTGCAATGAGGCTCCGCGATCTCCTCCGTGGTGCTTATAAACAGCCGCTCCGCTAGGCGGGAGCTTATTTTGGCCACTTGGCGCATGCGCACGTCCTCCCGGTTGTTCCGGGCGGCGTGCGCGAGTGTGCTTGCCGCTGGAAGTGCAATGAGGCTCCGCGATCTCCTCCGCGGTGCTTATAAACAGCCGATCCGCTAGGCGGGAGCTCATTTCGGCCACGGCGCGTGCGCACGGGCTTCCGGTGGAGTTGGGCGGCGTGTGCGAGTGTGCTTGCCGCTGGAAGTGCAATGAGGCTCCGCGATCTCCTCTGCGGTGCTTATAAAAAGCCGCTCCGGTAGGCGGGAGCTTATTTCGGCCACTTGGCGCATGCGCACGTCCTCCCGGTTGTTCCGGGCGGCGTGCGCGAGTGTGCTTGCCGCTGGAAGTGCAATGAGGCTCCGCGATCTCCTCCGCGGTGCTTATAAACAGCCGATCCGCTAGGCGGGAGCTTATTTCGGCCACGGCGCGTGCGCACGGCCTCCCGGTGGAGTCGGGCGGTGTGCGTGAGTGTGCTGGCCGCTGGAAGTGCAATGAGGCTTTGCGATCTCCTCCGCGGTGCTTATAAACAGCCAATCCGCTAGAAGGGTTCTTATTTCGGCCACTTAGCGCATGCGCACGGCCTCCCGGTTGTTCCGGGCGGCGTGCGCGAGTATGCTTGCCGCTGGAAGTGCAATGAGGCTCTGCGGTCTCCTCCGCGGTGCTTATAAACAGCCGATCCGCTAGGCGGGAGCTTATTTCGGCCACGGCGCGTGCGCACGGCCTCCCGGTGGAGCCGGGCGGTGTGCGCGAGTGTGCTGGCCGCTGGAAGTGCAATGAGGCTCCGCAATCTCCTCCGCGGTGCTTATAAACAGCCGATCCGCTAGGCGGGAGCTTATTTCGGCCATTTGGCGCGTGTGCACGGCCTCCCGGTGCAACCGGGTGGTGTGCGCGAGTGTGCTGGCCGCTGGAAGTGCAATGAGGCTCTGCAGTCTCCTCCGCGGAGCTCATAAACAGCCCATCCGCTAGGCGGGAGCTTATTTCGGCCACTTGGCGCGTGCGCACGGCCTCCCGGTGGAACCGTGTGGCGTGCACGAGTGTGCTGGCCGCTGGAAGTGCAATGAGGCTCCGCTATCTCCTCCGCAGTACTTATAAACAGCTGATCCGCTAGGCGGGAACTTATTTCGGCCACTTTGCGCGTGCGCACCGCCTCCCGGTTGTTCCGGGCGGCGTGCGCGAGTGTGCTGGCCGCTGGAAGTGCAATGGGGCTCCGCGATCTCCTCCGCGGTGCTTATAAACAGCCAATCCGCTAGGCGGGAGCTTATTTCGGCCATTAGGCGCATGCGCACGGCCTCCCGGTTGTTCCGGGCGGCGTGCGCGAGTGTGCTGGCCGCTGGAAGTGCAATAAGGCTCCGCGATCTCCTCCGCGGTGCTTATAAACAGCCAATCCGCTAGGCGGGAGCTTATTTCGGCCACTAGGCGCATGCGCACGACCTCCCGGTTGTTCCGGGCGGCGTGCGCGAGTGTGCTGGCCGCTGGAAGTGCAATGAAGCTCTGCGATCTCCTCCGCGGTGCTTACTATAAACAGCCGCTCCGAGAGGCGGGAGCTTATTTCGGCCACTTGGCGCATGCGCACGTCCTCCCGGTTGTTCCGGGCGGCGTGTGCGAGTGTGTTTGCCGCTGGAAGTGCAATGAGGCTCCGCGATCTCCTCCGTGGTGCTTATAAACAGCCGCTCCGCTAGGCGGGAGCTTATTTTGGCCACTTGGCGCATGCGCACGTCCTCCCGGTTGTTCCGGGCGGCGTGCGCGAGTGTGCTTGCCGCTGGAAGTGCAATGAGGCTCCGCGATCTCCTCCGCGGTGCTTATAAACAGCCGATCCGCTAGGCGGGAGCTCATTTCGGCCACGGCGCGTGCGCACGGGCTTCCGGTGGAGTTGGGCGGCGTGTGCGAGTGTGCTTGCCGCTGGAAGTGCAATGAGGCTCCGCGATCTCCTCTGCGGTGCTTATAAAAAGCCGCTCCGGTAGGCGGGAGCTTATTTCGGCCACTTGGCGCATGCGCACGTCCTCCCGGTTGTTCCGGGCGGCGTGCGCGAGTGTGCTTGCCGCTGGAAGTGCAATGAGGCTCCGCGATCTCCTCCGCGGTGCTTATAAACAGCCGATCCGCTAGGCGGGAGCTTATTTCGGCCACGGCGCGTGCGCACGGCCTCCTGGTGGAGCCGGGCGGTGTGCGTGAGTGTGCTGGCCGCTGGAAGTGCAATGAGGCTTTGCGATCTCCTCCGCGGTGCTTATAAACAGCCAATCCGCTAGAAGGGTTCTTATTTCGGCCACTTAGCGCATGCGCACGGCCTCCCGGTTGTTCCGGGCGGCGTGCGCGAGTATGCTTGCCGCTGGAAGTGCAATGAGGCTCTGCGGTCTCCTCCGCGGTGCTTATAAACAGCCGATCCGCTAGGCGGGAGCTTATTTCGGCCACGGCGCGTGCGCACGGCCTCCCGGTGGAGCCGGGCGGTGTGCGCGAGTGTGCTGGCCGCTGGAAGTGCAATGAGGCTCCGCAATCTCCTCCGCGGTGCTTATAAACAGCCGATCCGCTAGGCGGGAGCTTATTTCGGCCATTTGGCGCGTGTGCACGGCCTCCCGGTGGAACCGGGTGGTGTGCGCGAGTGTGCTGGCCGCTGGAAGTGCAATGAGGCTCTGCAGTCTCCTCCGCGGAGCTCATAAACAGCCCATCCGCTAGGCGGGAGATTATTTCGGCCACTTGGCGCGTGCGCACGGCCTCCCGGTGGAACCGTGTGGCGTGCACGAGTGTGCTGGCCGCTGGAAGTGCAATGAGGCTCCGCTATCTCCTCCGCAGTACTTATAAACAGCTGATCCGCTAGGCGGGAACTTATTTCGGCCACTTTGCGCGTGCGCACCGCCTCCCGGTTGTTCCGGGCGGCGTGCGCGAGTGTGCTGGCCGCTGGAAGTGCAATGGGGCTCCGCGATCTCCTCCGCGGTGCTTATAAACAGCCAATCCGCTAGGCGGGAGCTTATTTCGGCCATTAGGCGCATGCGCACGGCCTCCCGGTTGTTCCGGGCGGCGTGCGCGAGTGTGCTGGCCGCTGGAAGTGCAATGAAGCTCTGCGATCTCCTCTGCGGTGCTTATAAACAGCCGCTCCGAGAGGCGGGAGCTTATTTCGGCCACTTGGCGCATGCGCTCGTCCTCCCGGTTGTTCCGGGCGGCGTGTGCGAGTGTGCTTGCCGCTGGAAGTGCAATGAAGCTCCGTGATCTCCTCCGCGGTGCTTATAAACAGCCGCTCCGCTAGGCGGGAGCTTATTTTGGCCAATTGGCGCATGCGCACGTCCTCCCGGTTGTTCCGGGTGGCGTGCGCGACTGTGCTTGCCGCTGGAAGTGCAATGAGGCTCCGCGATCTCCTCCGCGGTGCTTATAAACAGCCGATCTGCTAGGCGGGAGCTTATTTCGGCCACGGCGCGTGCGCACGGCCTCCCGGTGGAGCCGGGCGGTGTGCGTGAGTGTGCTGGCCGCTGGAAGTGCAATGAGGCTCTGCGATCTCCTCCGCGGTGCTTATAAACAGCCAATCCGCTAGAAGGGAGCTTATTTCGGCCACCTGGCGCGTGCGCACGGCCTCCCGGTGGAACCGGGAAGCGTGCGCGAGTGTGCTGGCCGCTGGAAGTGCAATGAGGCTCCGCAATCTCCTCCGCGGTGCTTATAAACAGCTGATCCGCTAGGCGGGAGCTTATTTCGGCCACTTGGCTCGTGCGCACGGCCTCAAGGTGGAATCGGGCGGCGTGTGCGAGTGTGCTGGCCGCTGGAAGTGCAATGAGGCTCTGCGGTCTCCTCCGCGGTGCTTATAAACAGCCGGTCCGCTAGGCGGGAGCTTATTTCTGCCACTTGGTGCGTGCGCACGGCCTCCCGGTGGAACCGGGAAGCGTGCGCGAGTGTGCTGGCCGCTGGAAGTGCAATGAGGCTCCGCTATCTCCTCCGCGGTGCTTATAAACAGCTGATCCGCTAGGCGGGATCTTATTTCGTACACTTAGCGCATGCGCACGGCCTCCCGGTTGTTCCGGGTGGCGTGCGCGAGTATGCTTGCCGCTGGAAGTGCAATGAGGCTCCGCGATCTCCTCAGCGGTGCTTATAAACAGCCGATCCGCTCGGCGGGAGCTTATTTCGGCCACTTGGCGCGTGTGCACGGCCTCCCGGTGGAACCGGGTGGTGTGCGCGAGTGTGCTGGCCGCTGGAAGTGCAATGAGGCTCTGCAGTCTCCTCCGCGGAGCTCATAAACAGCCGATTCGCTAGGCGGGAGCTTATTTCGGCCACGGCGCGTGCGCACGGCCTCATGGTGAAGCCGGGCGGTGTGCGTGAGTGTGCTGGCCGCTGGAAGTGCAATGAGGCTCTGCGATCTCCTCCGCGGTGCTTATAAACAGCCGATCCGCTAGGCGGGATCTTATTTCGGCCACTTAGCGCATGCGCACGGCCACCCGGTTGTTCCGGGCGGCATGCGCGAGTATGCTTGCCGCTGGAAGTGCAATGAGGCTCCGCGATCTCCTCCGCGGTGCTTATAAACAGCCGATCCGCTCGGCGGGAGCTTATTTCGGCCATTTGGCGCGTGTGCACGGCCTCCCGGTGGAACCGGGTGGTGTGCGCGAGTGTGCTGGCCGCTGGAAGTGCAATGAGGCTCTGCAGTCTCCTCCGCGGAGCTCATAAACAGCCGATTCGCTAGGCGGGAGCTTATTTCGGCCACTTGGCGCGTGCGCACGGCCTCCCGGTGGAACCGGGTGGCGTGCGCGAGTGTGCTGGCCGCTGGAAGTGCAATGAGGCTCCGAGATCTCCTCCGCAGTACTTATAAACAGCCGATCCGCTAGCCGGGAGCTTATTTCGGCCACTTTGCGCGTGCGCACCGCCTCCCGGTTGTTCCGGGCGGCGTGCGCGAGTGTGCTGGCCGCTGGAGGTGCAATAAGGCTCCGCGATCTCCTCCGCGGTGCTTATAAACAGCCAATCCGCTAGGCGGGAGCTTATTTCGGCCACTAGGCGCATGCGCACGACCTCCCGGTTGTTCCGGGCGGCGTGCGCGAGTGTGCTGACCGCTGGAAGTGCAATGAGGCTTTGCGATCTCCTCCGCGGTGCTTATAAACAGCCAATCCGCTAGAAGGGTTCTTATTTCGGCCACTTAGCGCATGCGCACGGCCTCCCGGTTGTTCCGGGCGGCGTGCGCGAGTATGCTTGCCGCTGGAAGTGCAATGAGGCTCTGCGGTCTCCTCCGCGGTGCTTATAAACAGCCGATCCGCTAGGCGGGAGCTTATTTCGGCCACTTGGCTCGTGCGCATGGCCTCAAGGTGGAATCGGGCGGCGTGTGCGAGTGTGCTGGCCGCTGGAAGTGCAATGAGGCTCTGCGGTCTCCTCCGCGGTGCTTATAAACAGCCGGTCCGCTAGGCGGGAGCTTATTTCGGCATCTTGGTGCGTGCGCACGGCCTCCCGGTGGAACCGGGAAGCGTGCGCGAGTGTGCTGGCCGCTGGAAGTGCAATGAGGCTCTGCTATCTCCTCCGCGGTGCTTATAAACAGCCGATCCGCTAGGCGGGATCTTATTTCGGCCACTTAGCGCATGCACACGGCCTCCCGGTTGTTCCGGGCGGCGTGCGCGAGTATGCTTGCCGCTGGAAGTGCAATGAGGCTCCGCGATCTCCTCCGCGGTGCTTATAAACAGCCGATCCGCTCGGCGGGAGCTTATTTCGGCCACTTGGCGCATGCGCCCCTCCCGGTTGTTCCGGGCGGCGTGCGCGAGTGTGCTTGCCGCTGGAAGTGCAATGAGGCTCCGCGATCTCCTCCGCGGTGCTTATAAACAGCCGATCCGCTCGGCGGGAGCTTATTTCGGCCACTTGGCGCGTGTGCAAGGCCTCCCGGTGGAACCGGGTGGTGTGCGCGAGTGTGCTGGCCGCTGGAAGTGCAATGAGGCTCTGCAGTCTCCTCCGCGGAGCTCATAAACAGCCGATTCGCTAGAAGGGAGCTTATTTCGGCCACCTGGCGCGTGCGCACGGCCTCCTGGTGGAACCGGGAAGCGTGCCCGAATGTGCTGGCCGCTGGAAGTGCAATGAGGCTCTGCGATCTCCTCCGCGGTGCTTATAAACAGCCGATCCGCTAGAAGGGAGCTAATTTCGGCCACTTGGCTCGTGCGCACGGCCTCAAGGTGGAATCGGGCGGCGTGTGCGAGTGTGCTGGCCACTGGAAGTGCAATGAGGCTCTGCGGTCTCCTCCGCGGTGCCTATAAACAGCCGGTCCGCTAGGCGGGAGCTTATTTCGGCCACTTGGTGCGTGCGCACGTTCTCCCGGTGGAACCGGGAAGCGTGCGCGAGTGTGCTGGCCGCTGGAAGTGCAATGAGGCTCTGCTATCTCCTCCGCGGTGCTTATAAACAGCCGATCCGCTAGGCGGGATCTTATTTCGGCCACTTAGCGCATGCGCAAGGCCTCCCGGTTGTTCCGGGCGGCGTGCGCGAGTATGCTTGCCGCTGGAAGTGCAATGAGGCTCTGCGGTCTCCTCCGCGGTGCTTATAAACAGCCGGTCCGCTAGGCGGGAGCTTATTTCGGCCCCTTGGCGCGTGGGCACGGCCTCCCGATGGAACCAGGAAGCGTGCGCGAGTGTGCTGGCCGCTGGAAGTGCAATGAGGCTCCGCGATCTCCTCCGTGGTGCTTATAATTGCCGATCCGCTAGGCAGGAATTTATTTCGGCCACTTGGCGCGTGCGCACGGCCTTCCGGTGGAGTTGGGCGGCGTGTGCGAGTGTGCTTGCCGCTGGAAGTGCAATGAGGCTCCGCGATCTCCTCCGCGGTGCTTATAAACAGCGGCTCCGCTAGGCGGGAGCTTATTTCGGCCACTTGGCGCGTGCGCACGGCCTCCCGGTGGAACCAGGAAGCGTGCGCGAGTGTGCCGGCCGCTGGAAGTGCAATCAGGCTCCGCGAACTCCTCCGCGGTGCTTATAAACAGCCGCTCCGAGAGGCGGGAGCTTATTTCGGCCACTTGGCGCATGCGCCCCTCCCGGTTGTTCCGGGCGGCGTGCGCGAGTGTGCTTGCCGCTGGAAGTGCAATGAGGCTCCGCGATCTCCTCCGCGGTGCTTATAAACAGCCGATCCGCTCGGCGGGAGCTTATTTCGGCCACTTGGCGCGTGTGCACGGCCTCCCGGTGGAACCGGGTGGTGTGCGCGAGTGTGCTGGCCGCTGGAAGTGCAATGAGGCTCTGCAGACTCCTCCGCGGAGCTCATAAACAGCCGATTTGCTAGAAGGGAGCTTATTTCGGCCACCTGGCGCGTGCGCACGGCCTCCGGGTGGAACCGGGAAGCGTGCCAGAATGTGCTGAACGCTGGAAGTGCAATGAGGCTCTGCGATCTCCTCCGCGGTGCTTATAAACAGCCGATCCGCTAGAAGGGAGCTTATTTCGGCCACTTGGCTCGTGCGCACGGCCTCAAGGTGGAATCGGGCGGCGTGTGCGAGTGTGCTGGCCGCTGGAAGTGCAATGAGGCTCTGCGGTCTCCTCCGCGGTGCCTATAAACAGCCAGTCCGCTAGGCGGGAGCTTATTTCGGCCACTTGGTGCGTGCGCACGTTCTCCCGGTGGAACCGGGAAGCGTGCGCGAGTGTGCTGGCCGCTGGAAGTGCAATGAGGCTCCGCTATCTCCTCCGCGGTGCTTATAAACAGCCGATCCGCTAGGCGGGATCTTATTTCGGCCACTTAGCGCATGCGCACGGCCTCCCGGTTGTTCCGGGCGGCGTGCGCGAGTATGCTTGCCGCTGGAAGTGCAATGAGGCTCTGCGGTCTCCTCCGCGGTGCTTATAAACAGCCGATCCGCTAGGCGGGAGCTTATTTCGGCCACGGCGCGTGCGCACGGCCTCCCGGTGGAGTCGGGCGGTGTGCGTGAGTGTGCTGGCCGCTGGAAGTGCAATGAGGCTTTGCGATCTCCTCCGCGGTGCTTATAAACAGCCGCTCCGAGAGGCGGGAGCTTATTTCGGCCACTTGGCGCATGCGCTCGTCCTCCCGGTTGTTCCGGGCGGCGTGTGCGAGTGTGCTGGCCGCTGGAAGTGCAATGAGGCTTTGCGATCTCCTCCGCGGTGCTTATAAACAGCCAATCCGCTAGAAGGGTTCTTATTTCGGCCACCTGGCGCGTGCGCACGGCCTCCCGGTGGAACCGGGAAGCGTGCGCGAGTGTGCTGGCCGCTGGAAGTGCAATGAGGCTCCGCAATCTCCTCCGCGGTGCTTATAAACAGCCGATCCGCTAGGCGGGAGCTTATTTCGGCCACTTGGCTCGTGCGCACGGCCTCAAGGTGGAATCGGGCGGCGTTTGCGAGTGTGCTGGCCGCTGGAAGTGCAATGAGGCTCCGCGATCTCCTCCGCGGTGCTTATAAACAGCCGATCCGCTCGGCGGGAGCTTATTTCGGCCATTTGGCGCGTGTGCACGGCCTCCCGGTGGAACCGGGTGGTGTGCGCGAGTGTGCTGGCCGCTGGAAGTGCAATGAGGCTCTGCAGTCTCCTCCGCGGAGCTCATAAACAGCCGATTCGCTAGGCGGGAGCTTATTTCGGCCACTTGGCGCGTGCGCACGGCCTCCCGGTGGAACCGGGTGGCGTGCGCGAGTGTGCTGGCCGCTGGAAGTGCAATGAGGCTCCGAGATCTCCTCCGCAGTACTTATAAACAGCCGATCCGCTAGGCGGGAGCTTATTTCGGCCACTTTGCGCTTGCGCACCGCCTCCCGGTTGTTCCGGGCGGCGTGCGCGAGTGTGCTGGCCGCTGGAAGTGCAATAAGGCTCCGCGATCTCCTCCGCGGTGCTTATAAACAGCCAATCCGCTAGGCGGGAGCTTATTTCGGCCACTAGGCGCATGCGCACGACCTCCCGGTTGTTCCGGGCGGCGTGCGCGAGTGTGCTGGCCGCTGGAAGTGCAATGAAGCTCTGCGATCTCCTCCGCGGTGCTTATAAACAGCCGCTCCGAGAGGCGGGAGCTTATTTCGGCCACTTGGCGCATGCGCACGTCCTCCCGGTTGTTCCGGGCGGCGTGTGCGAGTGTGTTTGCCGCTGGAAGTGCAATGAGGCTCCGCGATCTCCTCCGTGGTGCTTATAAACAGCCGCTCCGCTAGGCGGGAGCTTATTTTGGCCACTTGGCGCATGCGCACGTCCTCCCGGTTGTTCCGGGCGGCGTGCGCGAGTGTGCTTGCCGCTGGAAGTGCAATGAGGCTCCGCGATCTCCTCCGCGGTGCTTATAAACAGCCGATCCGCTAGGCGGGAGCTCATTTCGGCCACGGCGCGTGCGCACGGGCTTCCGGTGGAGTTGGGCGGCGTGTGCGAGTGTGCTTGCCGCTGGAAGTGCAATGAGGCTCCGCGATCTCCTCTGCGGTGCTTATAAAAAGCCGCTCCGGTAGGCGGGAGCTTATTTCGGCCACTTGGCGCATGCGCACGTCCTCCCGGTTGTTCCGGGCGGCGTGCGCGAGTGTGCTTGCCGCTGGAAGTGCAATGAGGCTCCGCGATCTCCTCCGCGGTGCTTATAAACAGCCGATCCGCTAGGCGGGAGCTTATTTCGGCCACGGCGCGTGCGCACGGCCTCCCGGTGGAGTCGGGCGGTGTGCGTGAGTGTGCTGGCCGCTGGAAGTGCAATGAGGCTTTGCGATCTCCTCCGCGGTGCTTATAAACAGCCAATCCGCTAGAAGGGTTCTTATTTCGGCCACTTAGCGCATGCGCACGGCCTCCCGGTTGTTCCGGGCGGCGTGCGCGAGTATGCTTGCCGCTGGAAGTGCAATGAGGCTCTGCGGTCTCCTCCGCGGTGCTTATAAACAGCCGATCCGCTAGGCGGGAGCTTATTTCGGCCACGGCGCGTGCGCACGGCCTCCCGGTGGAGCCGGGCGGTGTGCGCGAGTGTGCTGGCCGCTGGAAGTGCAATGAGGCTCCGCAATCTCCTCCGCGGTGCTTATAAACAGCCGATCCGCTAGGCGGGAGCTTATTTCGGCCATTTGGCGCGTGTGCACGGCCTCCCGGTGCAACCGGGTGGTGTGCGCGAGTGTGCTGGCCGCTGGAAGTGCAATGAGGCTCTGCAGTCTCCTCCGCGGAGCTCATAAACAGCCCATCCGCTAGGCGGGAGCTTATTTCGGCCACTTGGCGCGTGCGCACGGCCTCCCGGTGGAACCGTGTGGCGTGCACGAGTGTGCTGGCCGCTGGAAGTGCAATGAGGCTCCGCTATCTCCTCCGCAGTACTTATAAACAGCTGATCCGCTAGGCGGGAACTTATTTCGGCCACTTTGCGCGTGCGCACCGCCTCCCGGTTGTTCCGGGCGGCGTGCGCGAGTGTGCTGGCCGCTGGAAGTGCAATGGGGCTCCGCGATCTCCTCCGCGGTGCTTATAAACAGCCAATCCGCTAGGCGGGAGCTTATTTCGGCCATTAGGCGCATGCGCACGGCCTCCCGGTTGTTCCGGGCGGCGTGCGCGAGTGTGCTGGCCGCTGGAAGTGCAATAAGGCTCCGCGATCTCCTCCGCGGTGCTTATAAACAGCCAATCCGCTAGGCGGGAGCTTATTTCGGCCACTAGGCGCATGCGCACGACCTCCCGGTTGTTCCGGGCGGCGTGCGCGAGTGTGCTGGCCGCTGGAAGTGCAATGAAGCTCTGCGATCTCCTCCGCGGTGCTTATAAACAGCCGCTCCGAGAGGCGGGAGCTTATTTCGGCCACTTGGCGCATGCGCACGTCCTCCCGGTTGTTCCGGGCGGCGTGTGCGAGTGTGTTTGCCGCTGGAAGTGCAATGAGGCTCCGCGATCTCCTCCGTGGTGCTTATAAACAGCCGCTCCGCTAGGCGGGAGCTTATTTTGGCCACTTGGCGCATGCGCACGTCCTCCCGGTTGTTCCGGGCGGCGTGCGCGAGTGTGCTTGCCGCTGGAAGTGCAATGAGGCTCCGCGATCTCCTCCGCGGTGCTTATAAACAGCCGATCCGCTAGGCGGGAGCTCATTTCGGCCACGGCGCGTGCGCACGGGCTTCCGGTGGAGTTGGGCGGCGTGTGCGAGTGTGCTTGCCGCTGGAAGTGCAATGAGGCTCCGCGATCTCCTCTGCGGTGCTTATAAAAAGCCGCTCCGGTAGGCGGGAGCTTATTTCGGCCACTTGGCGCATGCGCACGTCCTCCCGGTTGTTCCGGGCGGCGTGCGCGAGTGTGCTTGCCGCTGGAAGTGCAATGAGGCTCCGCGATCTCCTCCGCGGTGCTTATAAACAGCCGATCCGCTAGGCGGGAGCTTATTTCGGCCACGGCGCGTGCGCACGGCCTCCCGGTGGAGCCGGGCGGTGTGCGTGAGTGTGCTGGCCGCTGGAAGTGCAATGAGGCTTTGCGATCTCCTCCGCGGTGCTTATAAACAGCCAATCCGCTAGAAGGGTTCTTATTTCGGCCACTTAGCGCATGCGCACGGCCTCCCGGTTGTTCCGGGCGGCGTGCGCGAGTATGCTTGCCGCTGGAAGTGCAATGAGGCTCTGCGGTCTCCTCCGCGGTGCTTATAAACAGCCGATCCGCTAGGCGGGAGCTTATTTCGGCCACGGCGCGTGCGCACGGCCTCCCGGTGGAGCCGGGCGGTGTGCGCGAGTGTGCTGGCCGCTGGAAGTGCAATGAGGCTCCGCAATCTCCTCCGCGGTGCTTATAAACAGCCGATCCGCTAGGCGGGAGCTTATTTCGGCCATTTGGCGCGTGTGCACGGCCTCCCGGTGGAACCGGGTGGTGTGCGCGAGTGTGCTGGCCGCTGGAAGTGCAATGAGGCTCTGCAGTCTCCTCCGCGGAGCTCATAAACAGCCCATCCGCTAGGCGGGAGATTATTTCGGCCACTTGGCGCGTGCGCACGGCCTCCCGGTGGAACCGTGTGGCGTGCACGAGTGTGTTGGCCGCTGGAAGTGCAATGAGGCTCCGCTATCTCCTCCGCAGTACTTATAAACAGCTGATCCGCTAGGCGGGAACTTATTTCGGCCACTTTGCGCGTGCGCACCGCCTCCCGGTTGTTCCGGGCGGCGTGCGCGAGTGTGCTGGCCGCTGGAAGTGCAATGGGGCTCCGCGATCTCCTCCGCGGTGCTTATAAACAGCCAATCCGCTAGGCGGGAGCTTATTTCGGCCATTAGGCGCATGCGCACGGCCTCCCGGTTGTTCCGGGCGGCGTGCGCGAGTGTGCTGGCCGCTGGAAGTGCAATGAAGCTCTGCGATCTCCTCTGCGGTGCTTATAAACAGCCGCTCCGAGAGGCGGGAGCTTATTTCGGCCACTTGGCGCATGCGCTCGTCCTCCCGGTTGTTCCGGGCGGCGTGTGCGAGTGTGCTTGCCGCTGGAAGTGCAATGAGGCTCCGTGATCTCCTCCGCGGTGCTTATAAACAGCCGCTCCGCTAGGCGGGAGCTTATTTTGGCCAATTGGCGCATGCGCACGTCCTCCCGGTTGTTCCGGGTGGCGTGCGCGACTGTGCTTGCCGCTGGAAGTGCAATGAGGCTCCGCGATCTCCTCCGCGGTGCTTATAAACAGCCGATCTGCTAGGCGGGAGCTTATTTCGGCCACGGCGCGTGCGCACGGCCTCCCGGTGGAGCCGGGCGGTGTGCGTGAGTGTGCTGGCCGCTGGAAGTGCAATGAGGCTCTGCGATCTCCTCCGCGGTGCTTATAAACAGCCAATCCGCTAGAAGGGAGCTTATTTCGGCCACCTGGCGCGTGCGCACGGCCTCCCGGTGGAACCGGGAAGCGTGCGCGAGTGTGCTGGCCGCTGGAAGTGCAATGAGGCTCCGCAATCTCCTCCGCGGTGCTTATAAACAGCTGATCCGCTAGGCGGGAGCTTATTTCGGCCACTTGGCTCGTGCGCACGGCCTCAAGGTGGAATCGGGCGGCGTGTGCGAGTGTGCTGGCCGCTGGAAGTGCAATGAGGCTCTGCGGTCTCCTCCGCGGTGCTTATAAACAGCCGGTCCGCTAGGCGGGAGCTTATTTTTGCCACTTGGTGCGTGCGCACGGCCTCCCGGTGGAACCGGGAAGCGTGCGCGAGTGTGCTGGCCGCTGGAAGTGCAATGAGGCTCCGCTATCTCCTCCGCGGTGCTTATAAACAGCTGATCCGCTAGGCGGGATCTTATTTCGTACACTTAGCGCATGCGCACGGCCTCCCGGTTGTTCCGGGTGGCGTGCGCGAGTATGCTTGCCGCTGGAAGTGCAATGAGGCTCCGCGATCTCCTCAGCGGTGCTTATAAACAGCCGATCCGCTCGGCGGGAGCTTATTTCGGCCACTTGGCGCGTGTGCACGGCCTCCCGGTGGAACCGGGTGGTGTGCGCGAGTGTGCTGGCCGCTGGAAGTGCAATGAGGCTCTGCAGTCTCCTCCGCGGAGCTCATAAACAGCCGATTCGCTAGGCGGGAGCTTATTTCGGCCACGGCGCGTGCGCACGGCCTCATGGTGAAGCCGGGCGGTGTGCGTGAGTGTGCTGGCCGCTGGAAGTGCAATGAGGCTCTGCGATCTCCTCCGCGGTGCTTATAAACAGCCGATCCGCTAGGCGGGATCTTATTTCGGCCACTTAGCGCATGCGCACGGCCACCCGGTTGTTCCGGGCGGCATGCGCGAGTATGCTTGCCGCTGGAAGTGCAATGAGGCTCCGCGATCTCCTCCGCGGTGCTTATAAACAGCCGATCCGCTCGGCGGGAGCTTATTTCGGCCATTTGGCGCGTGTGCACGGCCTCCCGGTGGAACCGGGTGGTGTGCGCGAGTGTGCTGGCCGCTGGAAGTGCAATGAGGCTCTGCAGTCTCCTCCGCGGAGCTCATAAACAGCCGATTCGCTAGGCGGGAGCTTATTTCGGCCACTTGGCGCGTGCGCACGGCCTCCCGGTGGAACCGGGTGGCGTGCGCGAGTGTGCTGGCCGCTGGAAGTGCAATGAGGCTCCGAGATCTCCTCCGCAGTACTTATAAACAGCCGATCCGCTAGCCGGGAGCTTATTTCGGCCACTTTGCGCGTGCGCACCGCCTCCCGGTTGTTCCGGGCGGCGTGCGCGAGTGTGCTGGCCGCTGGAGGTGCAATAAGGCTCCGCGATCTCCTCCGCGGTGCTTATAAACAGCCAATCCGCTAGGCGGGAGCTTATTTCGGCCACTAGGCGCATGCGCACGACCTCCCGGTTGTTCCGGGCGGCGTGCGCGAGTGTGCTGACCGCTGGAAGTGCAATGAGGCTTTGCGATCTCCTCCGCGGTGCTTATAAACAGCCAATCCGCTAGAAGGGTTCTTATTTCGGCCACTTAGCGCATGCGCACGGCCTCCCGGTTGTTCCGGGCGGCGTGCGCGAGTATGCTTGCCGCTGGAAGTGCAATGAGGCTCTGCGGTCTCCTCCGCGGTGCTTATAAACAGCCGATCCGCTAGGCGGGAGCTTATTTCGGCCACTTGGCTCGTGCGCATGGCCTCAAGGTGGAATCGGGCGGCGTGTGCGAGTGTGCTGGCCGCTGGAAGTGCAATGAGGCTCTGCGGTCTCCTCCGCGGTGCTTATAAACAGCCGGTCCGCTAGGCGGGAGCTTATTTCGGCATCTTGGTGCGTGCGCACGGCCTCCCGGTGGAACCGGGAAGCGTGCGCGAGTGTGCTAGCCGCTGGAAGTGCAATGAGGCTCTGCTATCTCCTCCGCGGTGCTTATAAACAGCCGATCCGCTAGGCGGGATCTTATTTCGGCCACTTAGCGCATGCACACGGCCTCCCGGTTGTTCCGGGCGGCGTGCGCGAGTATGCTTGCCGCTGGAAGTGCAATGAGGCTCCGCGATCTCCTCCGCGGTGCTTATAAACAGCCGATCCGCTCGGCGGGAGCTTATTTCGGCCACTTGGCGCATGCGCCCCTCCCGGTTGTTCCGGGCGGCGTGCGCGAGTGTGCTTGCCGCTGGAAGTGCAATGAGGCTCCGCGATCTCCTCCGCGGTGCTTATAAACAGCCGATCCGCTCGGCGGGAGCTTATTTCGGCCACTTGGCGCGTGTGCAAGGCCTCCCGGTGGAACCGGGTGGTGTGCGCGAGTGTGCTGGCCGCTGGAAGTGCAATGAGGCTCTGCAGTCTCCTCCGCGGAGCTCATAAACAGCCGATTCGCTAGAAGGGAGCTTATTTCGGCCACCTGGCGCGTGCGCACGGCCTCCTGGTGGAACCGGGAAGCGTGCCCGAATGTGCTGGCCGCTGGAAGTGCAATGAGGCTCTGCGATCTCCTCCGCGGTGCTTATAAACAGCCGATCCGCTAGAAGGGAGCTAATTTCGGCCACTTGGCTCGTGCGCACGGCCTCAAGGTGGAATCGGGCGGCGTGTGCGAGTGTGCTGGCCACTGGAAGTGCAATGAGGCTCTGCGGTCTCCTCCGCGGTGCCTATAAACAGCCGGTCCGCTAGGCGGGAGCTTATTTCGGCCACTTGGTGCGTGCGCACGTTCTCCCGGTGGAACCGGGAAGCGTGCGCGAGTGTGCTGGCCGCTGGAAGTGCAATGAGGCTCTGCTATCTCCTCCGCGGTGCTTATAAACAGCCGATCCGCTAGGCGGGATCTTATTTCGGCCACTTAGCGCATGCGCACGGCCTCCCGGTTGTTCCGGGCGGCGTGCGCGAGTATGCTTGCCGCTGGAAGTGCAATGAGGCTCTGCGGTCTCCTCCGCGGTGCTTATAAACAGCCGGTCCGCTAGGCGGGAGCTTATTTCGGCCCCTTGGCGCGTGGGCACGGCCTCCCGATGGAACCAGGAAGCGTGCGCGAGTGTGCTGGCCGCTGGAAGTGCAATGAGGCTCCGCGATCTCCTCCGTGGTGCTTATAATTGCCGATCCGCTAGGCAGGAATTTATTTCGGCCACTTGGCGCGTGCGCACGGCCTTCCGGTGGAGTTGGGCGGCGTGTGCGAGTGTGCTTGCCGCTGGAAGTGCAATGAGGCTCCGCGATCTCCTCCGCGGTGCTTATAAACAGCGGCTCCGCTAGGCGGGAGCTTATTTCGGCCACTTGGCGCGTGCGCACGGCCTCCCGGTGGAACCAGGAAGCGTGCGCGAGTGTGCCGGCCGCTGGAAGTGCAATCAGGCTCCGCGAACTCCTCCGCGGTGCTTATAAACAGCCGCTCCGAGAGGCGGGAGCTTATTTCGGCCACTTGGCGCATGCGCCCCTCCCGGTTGTTCCGGGCGGCGTGCGCGAGTGTGCTTGCCGCTGGAAGTGCAATGAGGCTCCGCGATCTCCTCCGCGGTGCTTATAAACAGCCGATCCGCTCGGCGGGAGCTTATTTCGGCCACTTGGCGCGTGTGCACGGCCTCCCGGTGGAACCGGGTGGTGTGCGCGAGTGTGCTGGCCGCTGGAAGTGCAATGAGGCTCTGCAGACTCCTCCGCGGAGCTCATAAACAGCCGATTTGCTAGAAGGGAGCTTATTTCGGCCACCTGGCGCGTGCGCACGGCCTCCCGGTGGAACCGGGAAGCGTGCCAGAATGTGCTGAACGCTGGAAGTGCAATGAGGCTCTGCGATCTCCTCCGCGGTGCTTATAAACAGCCGATCCGCTAGAAGGGAGCTTATTTCGGCCACTTGGCTCGTGCGCACGGCCTCAAGGTGGAATCGGGCGGCGTGTGCGAGTGTGCTGGCCGCTGGAAGTGCAATGAGGCTCTGCGGTCTCCTCCGCGGTGCCTATAAACAGCCAGTCCGCTAGGCGGGAGCTTATTTCGGCCACTTGGTGCGTGCGCACGTTCTCCCGGTGGAACCGGGAAGCGTGCGCGAGTGTGCTGGCCGCTGGAAGTGCAATGAGGCTCCGCTATCTCCTCCGCGGTGCTTATAAACAGCCGATCCGCTAGGCGGGATCTTATTTCGGCCACTTAGCGCATGCGCACGGCCTCCCGGTTGTTCCGGGCGGCGTGCGCGAGTATGCTTGCCGCTGGAAGTGCAATGAGGCTCTGCGGTCTCCTCCGCGGTGCTTATAAACAGCCGGTCCGCTAGGCGGGAGCTTATTTCGGCCACTTGGCGCGTGCGCACGGCCTCCCGGTGGAACCAGGAAGCGTGCGCGAGTGTGCCGGCCGCTGGAAGTGCAATCAGGCTCCGCGAACTCCTCCGCGGTTCTTATAAACAGCCGCTCCGAGAGGCGGGAGCTTATTTCGGCCACTTGGCGCATGCGCACGTCCTCAGGTTGTTCCGGGCGGCGTGCGCGAGTGTGCTTGCCGCTGGAAGTGCAATGAGGCTCCGCGATCTCCTCCGCGGTGCTTATAAACAGCCGATCCGCTAGGCGGGAGCTTATTTCGGCCACGGCGCGTGCGCACGGCCTCCCGGTGGAGCCGGGCGGTGTGCGCGAGTGTGCTGGCCGCTGGAAGTGCAATGAGGCTCTGCAGTCTCCTCCGCGGAGCTCATAAACAGCCGATCCGCTAGGCGGGAGCTTATTTCGGCCACTTGGCGCGTGCGCACGGCCTCCCGGTGGAACCGGGTGGCGTGCGCGAGTGTGCTGGCCGCTGGAAGTGCAATGAGGCTCCGCAATCTCCTCCGCAGTACTTATAAACAGCCGATCCGCTAGGCGGGAGCTTATTTCGGCCACTTTGCGCGTGCGCACCGCCTCCCGGTTGTTCCGGGCGGCGTGCGCGAGTATGCTTGCCGCTGGAAGTGCAATGAGGCTCCGCGATCTCCTCCGCGGTGCTTTTAAACAGCCGATCCGCTCGGCGGGAGCTTATTTCGGCCATTTGGCGCGTGTGCACGGCCTCCCGGTGGAACCGGGTGGTGTGCGCGAGTGTGCTGGCCGCTGGAAGTGCAATGAGGCTCTGCAGTCTCCTCCGCGGAGCTCATAAACAGCCGATTCGCTAGGCGGGAGCTTATTTCGGCCACTTGGCGCGTGCGCACGGCCTCCCGGTGGAACCGGGTGGCGTGCGCGAGTGTGCTGGCCGCTGGAAGTGCAATGAGGCTCCGAGATCTCCTCCGCAGTACTTATAAACAGCCGATCCGCTAGGCGGGAGCTTATTTCGGCCACTTTGCGCGTGCGCACCGCCTCCCGGTTGTTCCGGGCGGCGTGCGCGAGTGTGCTGGCCGCTGGAGGTGCAATAAGGCTCCGCGATCTCCTCCGCGGTGCTTATAAACAGCCAATCCGCTAGGCGGGAGCTTATTTCGGCCACTAGGCGCATGCGCACGACCTCCCGGTTGTTCCGGGCGGCGTGCGCGAGTGTGCTGACCGCTGGAAGTGCAATGAAGCTCTGCGATCTCCTCCGCGGTGCTTATAAACAGCCGCTCCGAGAGGCGGGATCTTATTTCGGCCACTTGGCGCATGCGCACGGCCTCCCGGTTGTTCCGGGCGGCGTGCGCGAGTATGCTTGCCGCTGGAAGTGCAATGAGGCTCCGCGATCTCCTCCGCGGTGCTTATAAACAGCCGCTCCGCTAGGCGGGAGCTTATTTTGGCCAATTGGCGCATGCGCATGTCCTCCCGGTTGTTCCGGGTGGCGTGCGCGAGTGTGCTTGCCGCTGGAAGTGCAATGAGGCTCCGCGATCTCCTCCGCGGTGCTTATAAACAGCCGATCTGCTAGGCGGGAGCTTATTTCGGCCACGGCGCATGCGCACGGCCTCCCGGTGGAGCCGGGCGGTGTGCGTGAGTGTGCTGGCCGCTGGAAGTGCAATGAGGCTCTGCGATCTCCTCCGCGGTGCTTATAAACAGCCAATCAGCTAGAAGGGAGCTTATTTCGGCCACCTGGCGCGTGCGCACGGCCTCCCGGTGGAACCGGGAAGCGTGCGCGAGTGTGCTGGCCGCTGGAAGTGCAATGAGGCTCCGCAATCTCCTCCGCGGTGCTTATAAACAGCCGATCCGCTAGGCGGGAGCTTATTTCGGCCACTTTGCGCGTGCGCACCGCCTCCCGGTTGTTCCGGGCGGCGTGCGCGAGTATGCTTGCCGCTGGAAGTGCAATGAGGCTCCGCGATCTCCTCCGCGGTGCTTATAAACAGCCGATCCGCTCGGCGGGAGCTTATTTCGGCCATTTGGCGCGTGTGCACGGCCTCCCGGTGGAACCGGGTGGTGTGCGCGAGTGTGCTGGCCGCTGGAAGTGCAATGAGGCTCTGCAGTCTCCTCCGCGGAGCTCATAAACAGCCGATTCGCTAGGCGGGAGCTTATTTCGGCCACTTGGCGCGTGCGCACGGCCTCCCGGTGGAACCGGGTGGCGTGCGCGAGTGTGCTGGCCTCTGGAAGTGCAATGAGGCTCCGAGATCTCCTCCGCAGTACTTATAAACAGCCGATCCGCTAGGCGGGAGCTTATTTCGGCCACTTTGCGCGTGCGCACCGCCTCCCGGTTGTTCCGGGCGGCGTGCGCGAGTGTGCTGGCCGCTGGAGGTGCAATAAGGCTCCGCGATCTCCTCCGCGGTGCTTATAAACAGCCAATCCGCTAGGCGGGAGCTTATTTCGGCCACTAGGCGCATGCGCACGACCTCCCGGTTGTTCCGGGCGGCGTGCGCGAGTGTGCTGACCGCTGGAAGTGCAATGAAGCTCTGCGATCTCCTCCGCGGTGCTTATAAACAGCCGCTCCGAGAGGCGGGATCTTATTTCGGCCACTTGGCGCATGCGCACAGCCTCCCGGTTGTTCCGGGCGGCGTGCGCGAGTATGCTTGCCGCTGGAAGTGCAATGAGGCTCCGCGATCTCCTCCGCGGTGCTTATAAACAGCCGCTCCGCTAGGCGGGAGCTTATTTTGGCCAATTGGCGCATGCGCATGTCCTCCCGGTTGTTCCGGGTGGCGTGCGCGAGTGTGCTTGCCGCTGGAAGTGCAATGAGGCTCCGCGATCTCCTCCGCGGTGCTTATAAACAGCCGATCTGCTAGGCGGGAGCTTATTTCGGCCACGGCGCGTGCGCACGGCCTCCCGGTGGAGCCGGGCGGTGTGCGTGAGTGTGCTGGCCGCTGGAAGTGCAATGAGGCTCTGCGATCTCCTCCGCGGTGCTTATAAACAGCCAATCCGCTAGAAGGGAGCTTATTTCGGCCACCTGGCGCGTGCGCACGGCCTCCCGGTGGAACCGGGAAGCGTGCGCGAGTGTGCTGGCCGCTGGAAGTGCAATGAGGCTCCGCAATCTCCTCCGCGGTGCTTATAAACAGCCGATCCGCTAGGCGGGAGCTTATTTCGGCCACTTGGCTCGTGCGCACGGCCTCAAGGTGGAATCGGGCGGCGTTTGCGAGTGTGCTGGCCGCTGGAAGTGCAATGAGGCTCCGCGATCTCCTCCGCGGTGCTTATAAACAGCCGATCCGCTCGGCGGGAGCTTATTTCGGCCATTTGGCGCGTGTGCACGGCCTCCCGGTGGAACCGGGTGGTGTGCGCGAGTGTGCTGGCCGCTGGAAGTGCAATGAGGCTCTGCAGTCTCCTCCGCGGAGCTCATAAACAGCCGATTCGCGAGGCGGGAGCTTATTTCGGCCACTTGGCGCGTGCGCACGGCCTCCCGGTGGAACCGGGTGGCGTGCGCGAGTGTGCTGGCCGCTGGAAGTGCAATGAGGCTCCGAGATCTCCTCCGCAGTACTTATAAACAGCCGATCCGCTAGGCGGGAGCTTATTTCGGCCACTTTGCGCGTGCGCACCGCCTCCCGGTTGTTCCGGGCGGCGTGCGCGAGTGTGCTGGCCGCTGGAGGTGCAATAAGGCTCCGCGATCTCCTCCGCGGTGCTTATAAACAGCCAATCCGCTAGGCGGGAGCTTATTTCGGCCACTAGGCGCATGCGCACGACCTCCCGGTTGTTCCGGGCGGCGTGCGCGAGTGTGCTGACCGCTGGAAGTGCAATGAAGCTCTGCGATCTCCTCCGCGGTGCTTATAAACAGCCGCTCCGAGAGGCGGGAGCTTATTTCGGCCACTTGGCGCATGCGCACGTCCTCCCGGTTGTTCCGGGCGGCGTGTGCGAGTGTGTTTGCCGCTGGAAGTGCAATGAGGCTCCGCGATCTCCTCCGCGGTGCTTATAAACAGCCGCTCCGCTAGGCGGGAGCTTATTTCGGCCACTTGGCGCATGCGCACGTCCTCCCGGTTGTTCCGGGCGGCGTGCGCGAGTGTGCTTGCCGCTGGAAGTGCAATGAGGCTCCGCGATCTCCTCCGCGGTGCTTATAAACAGCCGATCCGCTAGGCGGGAGCTCATTTCGGCCACGGCGCGTGCGCACGGCCTCCCGGTGGAGCCGGGCGGTGTGCGTGAGTGTGCTGGCCGCTGGAAGTGCAATGAGGCTCTGCGATCTCCTCCGCGGTGCTTATAAACAGCCAATCCGCTAGAAGGGAGCTTATTTCGGCCACCTGGCGCGTGTGCACGGCCTCCCGGTGGAACCGGGAAGCGTGCGCGAGTGTGCTGGCCGCTGGAAGTGCAATGAGGCTCCGCAATCTCCTCCGCGGTGCTTGTAAACAGCCGATCCGCTAGGCGGGAGCTTATTTCGGCCACTTGGCTCGTGCGCACGGCCTCAAGGTGGAATCGGGCGGCGTGTGCGAGTGTGCTGGCCGCTGGAAGTGCAATGAGGCTCTGCGGTCTCCTCCGTGGTGCTTATAAACAGCCGGTCCGCTAGGCGGGAGCTTATTTCGGCCACTTGGTGCGTGCGCACGGCCTCCCGGTGGAACCGGGAAGCGTGTGCGAGTGTGCTGGCCGCTGGAAGTACAATGAGGCTCCGCTATCTCCTCCGCGGTGCTTATAAACAGTCGATCTGCTAGGCGGGATCTTATTTCGGCCACTTAGCGCATGCGCACGGCCTCCCGGTTGTTCCGGGGGGCGTGCGCGAGTATGCTTGCCGCTGGAAGTGCAATGAGGCTCCGCGATCTCCTCTGCGGTGCTTATAAACAGCCGATCCGCTCGGCGGGAGCTTATTTCGGCCACTTCGCGCGTGCGCACGGCCTCCCGGTGGAACCGGGTGGCGTGCGCGAGTGTGCTGGCCGCTGGAAGTGCAATGAGGCTCTGCAGTCTCCTCCGCGGTGCTCATAAACAGCCGATCCGCTAGGCGGGAGCTTATTTCGGCCACTTGGCGCATGTACACGGCCTCCCGGTTGTTCCGGGCGGCGTGCGCGAGTGTGCTTGCCGCTGGAAGTGCAATGAGGCTCCACGATCTCCTCCGCGATGCTTATAAACAGCCGATCCGCTAGGCGGGAATTTATTTCGCCCACTTGGCGCGTGTGCACGGGCTTCCGGTGGAGTTGGGCGGCGTGTGCGAGTGTGCTTGCCGCTGGAAGTGCAATGAGGCTCCGCGATCTCCTCTGCGGTGCTTATAAAAAGCCGCTCCGGTAGGCGGGAGCTTATTTCGGCCACTTGGCGCATGCGCACGTCCTCCCGGTTGTTCCGGGCGGCGTGCGCGAGTGTGCTTGCCGCTGGAAGTGCAATGAGGCTCTGCGATCTCCTCCGCGGTGCTTATAAACAGCCGATCCGCTAGGCGGGAGCTTATTTCGGCCACGGCGCGTGCGCACGGCCTCCCGGTGGAGCCGGGCGGTGTGCGTGAGTGTGCTGGCCGCTGGAAGTGCAATGAGGCTTTGCGATCTCCTCCGCGGTGCTTATAAACAGCCAATCCGCTAGAAGGGTTCTTATTTCGGCCACTTAGCGCATGCGCACGGCCTCCCGGTTGTTCCGGGCGGCGTGCGCGAGTATGCTTGCCGCTGGAAGTGCAATGAGGCTCTGCGGTCTCCTCCGCGGTGCTTATAAACAGCCGATCCGCTAGGCGGGAGCTTATTTCGGCCATTTGGAGCGTGTGCACGGCCTCCCGGTGGAACCGGGTGGTGTGCGCGAGTGTGCTTGCCGCTGGAAGTGCAATGAGGCTCTGCAGTCTCCTCCGCGGAGCTCATAAACAGCCGATTCGCTAGGCGGGAGCTTATTTCGGCCACTTGGCGCGTGCGCACGGCCTCCCGGTGGAACCGGGTGGCGTGCGCGAGTGTGCTGGCCGCTGGAAGTGCAATGAGGCTCCGAGATCTCCTCCGCAGTACTTATAAACAGCCGATCCGCTAGGCGGGAGCTTATTTCGGCCACTTTGCGCGTGCGCACCGCCTCCCGGTTGTTCCGGGCGGCGTGCGCGAGTGTGCTGGCCGCTGGAGGTGCAATAAGGCTCCGCGATCTCCTCCGCGGTGCTTATAAACAGCCAATCCGCTAGGCGGGAGCTTATTTCGGCCACTAGGCGCATGCGCACGACCTCCCGGTTGTTCCGGGCGGCGTGCACGAGTGTGCTGACCGCTGGAAGTGCAATGAAGCTCTGCGATCTCCTCCGCGGTGCTTATAAACAGCCGCTCCGAGAGGCGGGAGCTTATTTCGGCCACTTGGCGCATGCGCACGTCCTCCCGGTTGTTCCGGGCAGCGTGTGCGAGTGTGTTTGCCGCTGGAAGTGCAATGAGGCTCCGCGATCTCCTCCGCGGTGCTTATAAACAGCCGCTCCGCTAGGCGGGAGCTTATTTCGGCCACTTGGCGCATGCGCACGTCCTCCCGGTTGTTCCGGGCGGCGTGCGCGAGTGTGCTTGCCGCTGGAAGTGCAATGAGGCTCCGCGATCTCCTCCGCAGTGCTTATAAACAGCCGATCCGCTAGGCGGGAGCTCATTTCGGCCACGGCGCGTGCGCACGGCCTCCCGGTGGAGCCGGGCGGTGTGCGTGAGTGTGCTGGCCGCTGGAAGTGCAATGAGGCTCTGCGATCTCCTCCGCGGTGCTTATAAACAGCCAATCCGCTAGAAGGGAGCTTATTTCGGCCACCTGGCGCGTGTGCACGGCCTCCCGGTGGAACCGGGAAGCGTGCGCGAGTGTGCTGGCCGCTGGAAGTGCAATGAGGCTCCGCAATCTCCTCCGCGGTGCTTGTAAACAGCCGATCCGCTAGGCGGGAGCTTATTTCGGCCACTTGGCTCGTGCGCACGGCCTCAAGGTGGAATCGGGCGGCGTGTGCGAGTGTGCTGGCCGCTGGAAGTGCAATGAGGCTCTGCGGTCTCCTCCGTGGTGCTTATAAACAGCCGGTCCGCTAGGCGGTAGCTTATTTCGGCCACTTGGTGCGTGCGCACGGCCTCCCGGTGGAACCGGGAAGCGTGTGCGAGTGTGCTGGCCGCTGGAAGTGCAATGAGGCTCCGCTATCTCCTCCGCGGTGCTTATAAACAGTCGATCCGCTAGGCGGGATCTTATTTCGGCCACTTAGCGCATGCGCACGGCCTCCCGGTTGTTCCGGGGGGCGTGCGCGAGTATGCTTGCCGCTGGAAGTGCAATGAGGCTCCGCGATCTCCTCTGCGGTGCTTATAAACAGCCGATCCGCTCGGCGGGAGCTTATTTCGGCCACTTCGCGCGTGCGCACGGCCTCCCGGTGGAACCGGGTGGCGTGCGCGAGTGTGCTGGCCGCTGGAAGTGCAATGAGGCTCTGCAGTCTCCTCCGCGGTACTCATAAACAGCTGATCCGCTAGGTGGGAGCTTATTTCGGCCACTTGGCGCATGCGCACGGCCTCCCGGTTGTTCCGGGCGGCGTGCGCGAGTATGCTTGCCGCTGGAAGTGCAATGAGGCTCTGCGGTCTCCTCCGCGGTGCTTATAAACAGCCGGTCCGCTAGGCGGGAGCTTATTTCGGCCCCTTGGCGCGTGGGCACGGCCTCCCGATGGAACCAGGAAGCGTGCGCGAGTGTGCTGGCCGCTGGAAGTGCAATGAGGCTCCGCGATCTCCTCCGTGGTGCTTATAATTGCCGATCCGCTAGGCAGGAATTTATTTCGGCCACTTGGCGCGTGCGCACGGCCTTCCGGTGGAGTTGGGCGGCGTGTGCGAGTGTGCTTGCCGCTGGAAGTGCAATGAGGCTCCGCGATCTCCTCCGCGGTGCTTATAAACAGCGGCTCCGCTAGGCGGGAGCTTATTTCGGCCACTTGGAGCGTGCGCACGGCCTCCCGGTGGAACCAGGAAGCGTGCGCGAGTGTGCCGGCCGCTGGAAGTGCAATCAGGCTCCGCGAACTCCTCCGCGGTTCTTATAAACAGCCGCTCCGAGAGGCGGGAGCTTATTTCGGCCACTTGGCGCATGCGCACGTCCTCAGGTTGTTCCGGGCGGCGTGCGCGAGTGTGCTTGCCGCTGGAAGTGCAATGAGGCTCCGCGATCTCCTCCGCGATGCTTATAAACAGCCGATCCGCTAGGCGGGAGCTTATTTCGGCCACGGCGCGTGCGCACGGCCTCCCGGTGGAGCCGGGCGGTGTGCGCGAGTGTGCTGGCCGCTGGAAGTGCAATGAGGCTCTGCAGTCTCCTCCGCGGAGCTCATAAACAGCCGATCCGCTAGGCGGGAGCTTATTTCGGCCACTTGGCGCGTGCGCACGGCCTCCCGGTGGAACCGGGTTGCGTGCGCGAGTGTGCTGGCCGCTGGAAGTGCAATGAGGCTCCGCAATCTCCTCCGCAGTACTTATAAACAGCCGATCCGCTAGGCGGGAGCTTATTTCGGCCACTTTGCGCGTGCGCACCGCCTCCCGGTTGTTCCGGGCGGCGTGCGCGAGTATGCTTGCCGCTGGAAGTGCAATGAGGCTCCGCGATCTCCTCCGCGGTGCTTATAAACAGCCGATCCGCTCGGCGGGAGCTTATTTCGGCCATTTGGCGCGTGTGCACGGCCTCCCGGTGGAACCGGGTGGTGTGCGCGAGTGTGCTGACCGCTGGAAGTGCAATGAGGCTCTGCAGTCTCCTCCGCGGAGCTCATAAACAGCCGATTCGCTAGGCGGGAGCTTATTTCGGCCACTTGGCGCGTGCGCACGGCCTCCCGGTGGAACCGGGTGGCGTGCGCGAGTGTGCTGGCCGCTGGAAGTGCAATGAGGCTCCGAGATCTCCTCCGCAGTACTTATAAACAGCCGATCCGCTAGGCGGGAGCTTATTTCGGCCACTTTGCGCGTGCGCACCGCCTCCCGGTTGTTCCGGGCGGCGTGCGCGAGTGTGCTGGCCGCTGGAGGTGCAATAAGGCTCCGCGATCTCCTCCGCGGTGCTTATAAACAGCCAATCCGCTAGGCGGGAGCTTATTTCGGCCACTAGGCGCATGCGCACGACCTCCCGGTTGTTCCGGGCGGCGTGCGCGAGTGTGCTGACCGCTGGAAGTGCAATGAAGCTCTGCGATCTCCTCCGCGGTGCTTATAAACAGCCGCTCCGAGAGGCGGGATCTTATTTCGGCCACTTGGCGCATGCGCACGGCCTCCCGGTTGTTCCGGGCGGCGTGCGCGAGTATGCTTGCCGCTGGAAGTGCAATGAGGCTCCGCGATCTCCTCCGCGGTGCTTATAAACAGCCGCTCCGCTAGGCGGGAGCTTGATTTGGCCAATTGGCGCATGCGCATGTCCTCCCGGTTGTTCCGGGTGGCGTGCGCGAGTGTGCTTGCCGCTGGAAGTGCAATGAGGCTCCGCGATCTCCTCCGCGGTGCTTATAAACAGCCGATCTGCTAGGCGGGAGCTTATTTCGGCCACGGCGCATGCGCACGGCCTCCCGGTGGAGCCGGGCGGTGTGCGTGAGTGTGCTGGCCGCTGGAAGTGCAATGAGGCTCTGCGATCTCCTCCGCGGTGCTTATAAACAGCCAATCCGCTAGAAGGGAGCTTATTTCGGCCACCTGGCGCGTGCGCACGGCCTCCCGGTGGAACCGGGAAGCGTGCGCGAGTGTGCTGGCCGCTGGAAGTGCAATGAGGCTCCGCAATCTCCTCCGCGGTGCTTATAAACAGCCGATCCGCTAGGCGGGAGTTTATTTCGGCCACTTGGCTCGTGCGCACGGGCTCAAGGTGGAATCGGGCGGCGTTTGCGAGTGTGCTGGCCGCTGGAAGTGCAATGAGGCTCCGCAATCTCCTCCGCGGTGCTTGTAAACAGCCGATCCGCTAGGCGGGAGCTTATTTCGGCCACTTGGCTCGTGCGCACGGCCTCAAGGTGGAATCGGGCGGCGTGTGCGAGTGTGCTGGCCGCTGGAAGTGCAATGAGGCTCTGCGGTCTCCTCCGTGGTGCTTATAAACAGCCGGTCCGCTAGGCGGGAGCTTATTTCGGCCACTTGGTGCGTGCGCACGGCCTCCCGGTGGAACCGGGAAGCGTGTGCGAGTGTGCTGGCCGCTGGAAGTACAATGAGGCTCCGCTATCTCCTCCGCGGTGCTTATAAACAGTCGATCCGCTAGGCGGGATCTTATTTCGGCCACTTAGCGCATGCGCACGGCCTCCCGGTTGTTCCGGGGGGCGTGCGCGAGTATGCTTGCCGCTGGAAGTGCAATGAGGCTCCGCGATCTCCTCTGCGGTGCTTATAAACAGCCGATCCGCTCGGCGGGAGCTTATTTCGGCCACTTCGCGCGTGCGCACGGCCTCCCGGTGGAACCGGGTGGCGTGCGCGAGTGTGCTGGCCGCTGGAAGTGCAATGAGGCTCTGCAGTCTCCTCCGCGGTGCTCATAAACAGCCGATCCGCTAGGCGGGAGCTTATTTCGGCCACTTGGCGCATGTACACGGCCTCCCGGTTGTTCCGGGCGGCGTGCGCGAGTGTGCTTGCCGCTGGAAGTGCAATGAGGCTCCACGATCTCCTCCGCGATGCTTATAAACAGCCGATCCGCTAGGCGGGAATTTATTTCGCCCACTTGGCGCGTGCGCAAGGGCTTCCGGTGGAGTTGGGCGGCGTGTGCGAGTGTGCTTGCCGCTGGAAGTGCAATGAGGCTCCGCGATCTCCTCTGCGGTGCTTATAAAAAGCCGCTCCGGTAGGCGGGAGCTTATTTCGGCCACTTGGCGCATGCGCACGTCCTCCCGGTTGTTCCGGGCGGCGTGCGCGAGTGTGCTTGCCGCTGGAAGTGCAATGAGGCTCTGCGATCTCCTCCGCGGTGCTTATAAACAGCCGATCCGCTAGGCGGGAGCTTATTTCGGCCACGGCGCGTGCGCACGGCCTCCCGGTGGAGCCGGGCGGTGTGCGTGAGTGTGCTGGCCGCTGGAAGTGCAATGAGGCTTTGCGATCTCCTCCGCGGTGCTTATAAACAGCCAATCCGCTAGAAGGGTTCTTATTTCGGCCACTTAGCGCATGCGCACGGCCTCCCGGTTGTTCCGGGCGGCGTGCGCGAGTATGCTTGCCGCTGGAAGTGCAATGAGGCTCTGCGGTCTCCTCCGCGGTGCTTATAAACAGCCGATCCGCTAGGCGGGAGCTTATTTCGGCCATTTGGAGCGTGTGCACGGCCTCCCGGTGGAACCGGGTGGTGTGCGCGAGTGTGCTGGCCGCTGGAAGTGCAATGAGGCTCTGCAGTCTCCTCCGCGGAGCTCATAAACAGCCGATTCGCTAGGCGGGAGCTTATTTCGGCCACTTGGCGCGTGCGCACGGCCTCCCGGTGGAACCGGGTGGCGTGCGCGAGTGTGCTGGCCGCTGGAAGTGCAATGAGGCTCCGAGATCTCCTCCGCAGTACTTATAAACAGCCGATCCGCTAGGCGGGAGCTTATTTCGGCCACTTTGCGCGTGCGCACCGCCTCCCGGTTGTTCCGGGCGGCGTGCGCGAGTGTGCTGGCCGCTGGAGGTGCAATAAGGCTCCGCGATCTCCTCCGCGGTGCTTATAAACAGCCAATCCGCTAGGCGGGAGCTTATTTCGGCCACTAGGCGCATGCGCACGACCTCCCGGTTGTTCCGGGCGGCGTGCGCGAGTGTGCTGACCGCTGGAAGTGCAATGAAGCTCTGCGATCTCCTCCGCGGTGCTTATAAACAGCCGCTCCGAGAGGCGGGAGCTTATTTCGGCCACTTGGCGCATGCGCACGTCCTCCCGGTTGTTCCGGGCGGCGTGTGCGAGTGTGTTTGCCGCTGGAAGTGCAATGAGGCTCCGCGATCTCCTCCGCGGTGCTTATAAACAGCCGCTCCGCTAGGCGGGAGCTTATTTCGGCCACTTGGCGCATGTACACGGCCTCCCGGTTGTTCCGGGCGGCGTGCGCGAGTGTGCTTGCCGCTGGAAGTGCAATGAGGCTCCACGATCTCCTCCGCGGTGCTTATAAACAGCCGATCCGCTAGGCGGGAATTTATTTCGCCCACTTGGCGCGTGCGCACGGGCTTCCGGTGGAGTTGGGCGGCGTGTGCGAGTGTGCTTGCCGCTGGAAGTGCAATGAGGCTCCGCGATCTCCTCTGCGGTGCTTATAAAAAGCCGCTCCGGTAGGCGGGAGCTTATTTCGGCCACTTGGCGCATGCGCACGTCCTCCCGGTTGTTCCGGGCGGCGTGCGCGAGTGTGCTTGCCGCTGGAAGTGCAATGAGGCTCCGCGATCTCCTCCGCGGTGCTTATAAACAGCCGATCCGCTAGGCGGGAGCTTATTTCGGCCACGGCGCGTGCGCACGGCCTCTTGGTGGAGCCGGGCGGTGTGCGTGAGTGTGCTGGCCGCTGGAAGTGCAATGAGGCTTTGCGATCTCCTCCGCGGTGCTTATAAACAGCCAATCCGCTAGAAGGGTTCTTATTTCGGCCACTTAGCGCATGCGCACGGCCTCCCGGTTGTTCCGGGCGGCGTGCGCGAGTATGCTTGCCGCTGGAAGTGCAATGAGGCTCTGCGGTCTCCTCCGCGGTGCTTATAAACAGCCGATCCGCTAGGCGGGAGCTTATTTCGGCCACTTGGCTCGTGCGCACGGCCTCAAGGTGGAATCGGGCGGCGTGTGCGAGTGTGCTGGCCGCTGGAAGTGCAATGAGGCTCTGCGGTCTCCTCCGCGGTGCTTATAAACAGCCGGTCCGCTAGGCGGGAGCTTATTTCGGCATCTTGGTGCGTGCGCACGGCCTCCCGGTGGAACCGGGAAGCGTGCGCGAGTGTGCTGGCCGCTGGAAGTGCAATGAGGCTCTGCTATCTCCTCCGCGGTGCTTATAAACAGCCGATCCGCTAGGCGGGATCTTATTTCGGCCACTTAGCGCATGCGCACGGCCTCCCGGTTGTTCCGGGCGGCGTGCGCGAGTATGCTTGCCGCTGGAAGTGCAATGAGGCTCCGCGATCTCCTCCGCGGTGCTTATAAACAGCCGATCCGCTCGGCGGGAGCTTATTTCGGCCACTTGGCGCATGCGCCCCTCCCGGTTGTTCCGGGCGGCGTGCGCGAGTGTGCTGGCCGCTGGAAGTGCAATGAGGCTCCGCGATCTCCTCCGCGGTGCTTATAAACAGCCGATCCGCTCGGCGGGAGCTTATTTCGGCCACTTGGCGCGTGTGCACGGCCTCCCGGTGGAACCGGGTGGTGTGCGCGAGTGTGCTGGCCGCTGGAAGTGCAATGAGGCTCTGCAGTCTCCTCCGCGGAGCTCATAAACAGCCGATTCGCTAGAAGGGAGCTTATTTCGGCCACCTGGCGCGTGCGCACGGCCTCCCGGTGGAACCGGGAAGCGTGCCCGAATGTGCTGGCCGCTGGAAGTGCAATGAGGCTCTGCGATCTCCTCCGCGGTGCTTATAAACAGCCGATCCGCTAGAAGGGAGCTTATTTCGGCCACTTGGCTCGTGCGCACGGCCTCAAGGTGGAATCGGGCGGCGTGTGCGAGTGTGCTGGCCACTGGAAGTGCAATGAGGCTCTGCGGTCTCCTCCGCGGTGCCTGTAAACAGCCGGTCCGCTAGGCGGGAGCTTATTTCGGCCACTTGGTGCGTGCGCACGTTCTCCCGGTGGAACCGGGAAGCGTGCGCGAGTGTGCTGGCCGCTGGAAATGCAATGAGGCTCCGCTATCTCCTCCGCGGTGCTTATAAACAGCCGATCCGCTAGGCGGGATCTTATTTCGGCCACTTAGCGCATGCGCACGGCCTCCCGGTTGTTCCGGGCGGCGTGCGCGAGTATGCTTGCCGCTGGAAGTGCAATGAGGCTCTGCGGTCTCCTCCGCGGTGCTTATAAACAGCCGGTCCGCTAGGCGGGAGCTTATTTCGGCCCCTTGGCGCGTGGGCACGGCCTCCCGATGGAACCAGGAAGCGTGCGCGAGTGTGCTGGCCGCTGGAAGTGCAATGAGGCTCCGCGATCTCCTCCGTGGTGCTTATAATTGCCGATCCGCTAGGCAGGAATTTATTTCGGCCACTTGGCGCGTGCGCACGGCCTTCCGGTGGAGTTGGGCGGCGTGTGCGAGTGTGCTTGCCGCTGGAAGTGCAATCAGGCTCCGCGAACTCCTCCGCGGTTCTTATAAACAGCCGCTCCGAGAGGCGGGAGCTTATTTCGGCCACTTGGCGCATGCGCACGTCCTCAGGTTGTTCCGGGCGGCGTGCGCGAGTGTGCTTGCCGCTGGAAGTGCAATGAGGCTCCGCGATCTCCTCCGCGGTGCTTATAAACAGCCGATCCGCTAGGCGGGAGCTTATTTCGGCCACGGCGCGTGCGCACGGCCTCCCGGTGGAGCCGGGCGGTGTGCGCGAGTGTGCTGGCCGCTGGAAGTGCAATGAGGCTCTGCAGTCTCCTCCGCGGAGCTCATAAACAGCCGATCCGCTAGGCGGGAGCTTATTTCGGCCACTTGGCGCGTGCGCACGGCCTCCCGGTGGAACCGGGTGGCGTGCGCGAGTGTGCTGGCCGCTGGAAGTGCAATGAGGCTCCGCAATCTCCTCCGCAGTACTTATAAACAGCCGATCCGCTAGGCGGGAGCTTATTTCGGCCACTTTGCGCGTGCGCACCGCCTCCCGGTTGTTCCGGGCGGCGTGCGCGAGTATGCTTGCCGCTGGAAGTGCAATGAGGCTCCGCGATCTCCTCTGCGGTGCTTATAAACAGCCGATCCGCTCGGCGGGAGCTTATTTCGGCCATTTGGCGCGTGTGCACGGCCTCCCGGTGGAACCGGGTGGTGTGCGCGAGTGTGCTGGCCGCTGGAACTGCAATGAGGCTCTGCAGTCTCCTCCGCGGAGCTCATAAACAGCCGATTCGCTAGGCGGGAGCTTATTTCGGCCACTTGGCGCGTGCGCACGGCCTCCCGGTGGAACCGGGTGGCGTGCGCGAGTGTGCTGGCCGCTGGAAGTGCAATGAGGCTCCGAGATCTCCTCCGCAGTACTTATAAACAGCCGATCCGCTAGGCGGGAGCTTATTTCGGCCACTTTGCGCGTGCGCACCGCCTCCCGGTTGTTCCGGGCGGCGTGCGCGAGTGTGCTGGCCGCTGGAGGTGCAATAAGGCTCCGCGATCTCCTCCGCGGTGCTTATAAACAGCCAATCCGCTAGGCGGGAGCTTATTTCGGCCACTAGGCGCATGCGCACGACCTCCCGGTTGTTCCGGGCGGCGTGCGCGAGTGTGCTGACCGCTGGAAGTGCAATGAAGCTCTGCGATCTCCTCCGCGGTGCTTATAAACAGCCGCTCCGAGAGGCGGGAGCTTATTTCGGCCACTTGGCGCATGCGCACGTCCTCCCGGTTGTTCCGGGCGGCGTGTGCGAGTGTGTTTGCCGCTGGAAGTGCAATGAGGCTCCACGATCTCCTCCGCGGTGCTTATAAACAGCCGCTCCGCTAGGCGGGAGCTTTTTTTGGCCACTTGGCGCATGCGCACGTCCTCCCGGTTGTTCCGGGTGGCGTGCGCGAGTGTGCTTGCCGCTGGAAGTGCAATGAGGCTCGGCGATCTCCTCCGCGGTGCTTATAAACAGCCGATCCGCTAGGCGGGAGCTCATTTCGGCCACGGCGCGTGCGCACGGCCTCCCGGTGGAGCCGGGCGGTGTGCGTGAGTGTGCTGGCCGCTGGAAGTGCAATGAGGCTCTGCGATCTCCTCCGCGGTGCTTATAAACAGCCAATCCGCTAGAAGGGAGCTTATTTCGGCCACCTGGCGCGTGTGCACGGCCTCCCGGTGGAACCGGGAAGCGTGCGCGAGTGTGCTGGCCGCTGGAAGTGCAATGAGGCTCCGCAATCTCCTCCGCGGTGCTTGTAAACAGCCGATCCGCTAGGCGGGAGCTTATTTCGGCCACTTGGCTCGTGCGCACGGCCTCAAGGTGGAATCGGGCGGCGTGTGCGAGTGTGCTGGCCGCTGGAAGTGCAATGAGGCTCTGCGGTCTCCTCCGTGGTGCTTATAAACAGCCGGTCCGCTAGGCGGGAGCTTATTTCGGCCACTTGGTGCGTGCGCACGGCCTCCCGGTGGAACCGGGAAGCGTGTGCGAGTGTGCTGGCCGCTGGAAGTGCAATGAGGCTCCGCTATCTCCTCCGCGGTGCTTATAAACAGTCGATCCGCTAGGCGGGATCTTATTTCGGCCACTTAGCGCATGCGCACGGCCTCCCGGTTGTTCCGGGGGGCGTGCGCGAGTATGCTTGCCGCTGGAAGTGCAATGAGGCTCCGCGATCTCCTCTGCGGTGCTTATAAACAGCCGATCCGCTCGGCGGGAGCTTATTTCGGCCACTTCGCGCGTGCGCACGGCCTCCCGGTGGAACCGGGTGGCGTGCGCGAGTGTGCTGGCCGCTGGAAGTGCAGTGAGGCTCTGCAGTCTCCTCCGCGGTGCTCATAAACAGCCGATCCGCTAGGCGGGAGCTTATTTCGGCCACTTGGCACATGTACACGGCCTCCCGGTTGTTCCGGGCGGCGTGCGCGAGTGTGCTTGCCGCTGGAAGTGCAATGAGGCTCCACGATCTCCTCCGCGGTGCTTATAAACAGCCGATCCGCTAGGCGGGAATTTATTTCGCCCACTTGGCGCGTGCGCACGGGCTTCCGGTGGAGTTGGGCGGCGTGTGCGAGTGTGCTTGCCGCTGGAAGTGCAATGAGGCTCCGCGATCTCCTCTGCGGTGCTTATAAAAAGCCGCTCCGGTAGGCGGGAGCTTATTTCGGCCACTTGGCGCATGCGCACGTCCTCCCGGTTGTTCCGGGCGGCGTGCGCGAGTGTGCTTGCCGCTGGAAGTGCAATGAGGCTCTGCGATCTCCTCCGCGGTGCTTATAAACAGCCGATCCGCTAGGCGGGAGCTTATTTCGGCCACGGCGCGTGCGCACGGCCTCCCGGTGGAGCCGGGCGGTGTGCGTGAGTGTGCAGGCCGCTGGAAGTGCAATGAGGCTTTGCGATCTCCTCCGCGGTGCTTATAAACAGCCAATCCGCTAGAAGGGTTCTTATTTCGGCCACTTAGCGCATGCGCACGGCCTCCCGGTTGTTCCGGGCGGCGTGCGCTAGTATGCTTGCCGCTGGAAGTGCAATGAGGCTCTGCGGTCTCCTCCGCGGTGCTTATAAACAGCCGATCCGCTAGGCGGGAGCTTATTTCGGCCACTTGGCTCGTGCGCACGGCCTCAATGTGGAATCGGGCGGCGTGTGCGAGTGTGCTGGCCGCTGGAAGTGCAATGAGGCTCTGCGGTCTCCTCCGCGGTGCTTATAAACAGCCGGTCCGCTAGGCGGGAGCTTATTTCGGCATCTTGGTGCGTGCGCACGGCCTCCCGGTGGAACCGGGAAGCGTGCGCGAGTGTGCTGGCCGCTGGAAGTGCAATGAGGCTCTGCTATCTCCTCCGCGGTGCTTATAAACAGCCGATACGCTAGGCGGGATCTTATTTCGGCCACTTAGCGCATGCACACGGCCTCCCGGTTGTTCCGGGTGGCGTGCGCGATTATGCTTGCCGCTGGAAGTGCAATGAGGCTCCGCGATCTCCTCCGCGGTGCTTATAAACAGCCGCTCCGAGAGGCGGGAGCTTATTTCGGCCACTTGGCGCATGCGCACGTCCTCAGGTTGTTCCGGGCGGCGTGCGCGAGTGTGCTTGCCGCTGGAAGTGCAATGAGGCTCCGCGATCTCCTCCGCGGTGCTTATAAACAGCCGATCCGCTAGGCGGGAGCTTATTTCGGCCACGGCGCGTGCGCACGGCCTCCCGGTGGAGCCGGGCGGTGTGCGCGAGTGTGCTGGCCGCTGGAAGTGCAATGAGGCTCTGCAGTCTCCTCCGCGGAGCTCATAAACAGCCGATCCGCTAGGCGGGAGCTTATTTCGGCCACTTGGCGCGTGCGCACAGCCTCCCGGTGGAACCGGGTGGCGTGCGCGAGTGTGCTGGCCGCTGGAAGTGCAATGAGGCTCCGCAATCTCCTCCGCAGTACTTATAAACAGCCGATCTGCTAGGCGGGAGCTTATTTCGGCCACTTTGCGCGTGCGCACCGCCTCCCGGTTGTTCCGGGCGGCGTGCGCGAGTGTGCTGGCGGCTGGAAGTGCAATGAGGCTCCGCAATCTCCTCCGCGGTGCTTATAAACAGCCGTTCCGCTAGGCGGGAGCTTATTTCGGCCACTTGGCTCGTGTGCACGGCCTCAAGGTGGAATCAGGCGGCGTGTGCGTGTGTGCTGGCCGCTGGAAGTGCAATGAGGCTCTGCGGTCTCCTCCGCGGTGCTTATAAACAGCCGGTCCGCTAGGCGGGAGCTTATTTCGGCCACTTGGTGCGTGCGCACGGCCTCCTGGTGGAGCCGGGCGGTGTGCGTGAGTGTGCTGGCCGCTGGAAGTGCAATGAGGCTCTGCGATCTCCTCCGCGGTGCTTATAAACAGCCGATCCGCTAGGCGGGATCTTATTTCGGCCACTTAGCGCATGCGCACGGCCTCCCGGTTGTTCCGGGCGGCGTGCGCGAGTATACTTGCCGCTGGAAGTGCAATGAGGCTCCGCGATCTCCTCCGCGGTGCTTATAAACAGCCGATCCGCTCGGCGGGAGCTTATTTTGGCCATTTGGCGCGTGTGCACGGCCTCCCGGTGGAACCGGGTGGTGTGCGCGAGTGTGCTGGCCGCTGGAAGTGCAATGAGGCTCTGCAGTCTCCTCCGCGGAGCTCATAAACAGCCGATTCGCTAGGCGGGAGCTTATTTCGGCCACTTGGCGCGTGCGCACGGCCTCCCGGTGGAACCGGGTGGCGTGCGCGAGTGTGCTGGCCGCTGGAAGTGCAATGAGGCTCCGAGATCTCCTCCGCAGTACTTATAAACAGCCGATCCGCTAGGCGGGAGCTTATTTCGGCCACTTTGCGCGTGTGCACCGCCTCCCGGTTGTTCCGGGCGGCGTGCGCGAGTATGCTTGCCGCTGGAAGTGCAATGAGGCTCCGCGATCTCCTCTGCGGTGCTTATAAACAGCCGATCCGCTCGGCGGGAGCTTATTTCGGCCACTTCGCGCGTGCGCACGGCCTCCCGGTGGAACCGGGTGGCGTGCGCGAGTGTGCTGGACGCTGGAAGTGCAATGAGGCTCTGCAGTCTCCTCCGCGGTGCTCATAAACAGCCGATCCGCTAGGCGGGAGCTTATTTCGGCCACTTGGCGCATGTACACGGCCTCCCGGTTGTTCCGGGCGGCGTGCGCGAGTGTGCTTGCCGCTGGAAGTGCAATGAGGCTCCACGATCTCCTCCGCGGTGCTTATAAACAGCTGATCCGCTAGGCGGGAATTTATTTCGCCCACTTGGCGCGTGCGCACGGGCTTCCGGTGGAGTTGGGCGGCGTGTGCGAGTGTGCTTGCCGCTGGAAGTGCAATGAGGCTCCGCGATCTCCTCTGCGGTGCTTATAAACAGCCGCTCCGGTAGGCGGGAGCTTATTTCGGCCACTTGGCGCATGCGCACGTCCTCCCGGTTGTTCCGGGCGGCGTGCGCGAGTGTGCTTGCCGCTGGAAGTGCAATGAGGCTCCGCGATCTCCTTCGCGGTGCTTATAAACAGCCGATCCGCTAGGCGGGAGCTTATTTCGGCCACGGCGCGTGCGCACGGCCTCCCGGTGGAGCCGGGCGGTGTGCGTGAGTGTGCTGGCCGCTGGAAGTGCAATGAGGCTCTGCGATCTCCTCCGCGGTGCTTATAAACAGCCAATCCGCTAGAAGGGTTCTTATTTCGGCCACTTAGCGCATGCGCACGGCCTCCCGGTTGTTCCGGGCGGCGTGCGCGAGTGTGCTTGCCGCTGGAAGTGCAATGAGGCTCCGCGATCTCCTTCGCGGTGCTTATAAACAGCCGATCCGCTAGGCGGGAGCTTATTTCGGCCACGGCGCGTGCGCAAGGCCTCCCGGTGGAGCCGGGCGGTGTGCGTGAGTGTGCTGGCCGCTGGAAGTGCAATGAGGCTCTGCAGTCTCCTCCGCGGAGCTCATAAACAGCCGATTCGCTAGAAGGGAGCTTATTTCGGCCACCTGGCGCGTGCGCACGGCCTCCCGGTGGAACCGGGAAGCGTGCCCGAATGTGCTGGCCGCTGGAAGTGCAATGAGGCTCTGCGATCTCCTCCGCAGTGCTGATAAACAGCCGATCCGCTAGAAGGGAGCTTATTTCGGCCACTTGCCTCGTGCGCACGGCCTCAAGGTGGAATCGGGCGGCGTGTGCGAGTGTGCTGGCCGCTGGAAGTGCAATGAGGCTCTGCGGTCTCCTCCGCGGTGCCTATAAACAGCCAGTCCGCTAGGAGGGAGCTTATTTCGGCCACTTGGTGCGTGCGCACGTTCTCCCGGTTTAACCGGGAAGCGTGCGCGAGTGTGCTGGCCGTTGGAAGTGCAATGAGGCTCCGCTATCTCCTCCGCGGTGCTTATAAACAGCCGATCCGCTAGGCGGGATCTTATTTCGGCCACTTAGCGCATGCGCACGGCCTCCCGGTTGTTCCGGGCGGCGTACGCGAGTATGCTTGCCGCTGGAAGTGCAATGAGGCTCTGCGGTCTCCTCCGCGGTGCTTATAAACAGCCGGTCCGCTAGGCGGGAGCTTATTTCGGCCACTTGGCGCGTGCGCACGGCCTCCCGGTGGAACCAGGAAGCGTGCGCGAGTGTGCCGGCCGCTGGAAGTGCAATCAGGCTCCGCGAACTCCTCCGCGGTTCTTATAAACAGCCGATCCGCTAGGCGGGAGCTTATTTCGGCCACTTGGCTCGTGCGCACGGCCTCAAGGTGGAATCGGGCGGCGTGTGCAAGTGTGCTGGCCGCTGGAAGTGCAATGAGGCTCTGCGGTCTCCTCCGCGGTGCTTATAAACAGCCGGTCCGCTAGGCGGGAGCTTATTTCGGCCACTTTGCGCGTGCGCACCGCCTCCCGGTTGTTCCGGGCGGCGTGCGCGAGTGTGCTGGCCGCTGGAAGTGCAATAAGGCACCGCGATCTCCTCCGCGGTGCTTATAAACAGCCAATCCGCTAGGCGGGAGCTTATTTCGGCCACTAGGCGCATGCGCACGACCTCCCGGTTGTTCCGGGCGGCGTGCGCGAGTGTGCTGGCCGCTGGAAGTCCAATGAAGCTCTGCGATCTCCTCCGCGGTTCTTATAAACAGCCGCTCCGAGAGGCGGGAGCTTATTTCGGCCACTTGGCGCATGCGCACGTCCTCCCGGTTGTTCCGGGCGGCGTGTGCGAGTGTGTTTGCCGCTGGAAGTGCAATGAGGCTCCGCGATCTCCTCCGCGGTGCTTATAAACAGCCGCTCCGCTAGGCGGGAGCTTATTTTGGCCACTTGGCGCATGCGCACGTCCTCCCGGTTGTTCCGGGCGGCGTGCGCGAGTGTGCTTGCCGCTGGAAGTGCAATGAGGCTCCGCGATCTCCTCCGCGGTGCTTATAAACAGCCGATCCGCTAGGCGGGAGCTTATTTCGGCCACGGCGCGTGCGCACGGCCTCCCGGTGGAGCCGGGCGGTGTGCGTGAGTGTGCTGGCCGCTGGAAGTGCAATGAGGCTCCGCAATCTCCTCTGCGGTGCTTATAAACAGCCGGTCCGCTAGGCGGGAGCTGATTTTGGCCACTTGGCGCGTGCGCACGGCCTCCGGGTTGTTCCGGGCGGCGTGCGCGAGTGTGCTGGCCGCAGGAAGTGGAATGACGCTCCGCGATCTCGTCCGCGGTGCTTATAAACAGCCGATCCGATAGGCGGGAGCTTGTTTCGGCCACTTGGCGCGTGCGCACGGCCTCCCGGTGGAACCGGGAAGCGTGCCCGAATGTGCTGGCCGCTGGAAGTGCAATGAGGCTCTGCGATCTCCTCCGCGGTGCTTATAAACAGCCGGTCCGCTAGGCGGGAGCTTATTTCGGCCCCTTGGCGCGTGGGCACGGCCTCCCGATGGAACCAGGAAGCGTGCGCGAGTGTACTGGCCGCTGGAAGTGCAATGAGGCTCCGCGATCTCCTCCGTGGTGCTTATAATTGCCGATCCGCTAGGCAGGAATTTATTTCGGCCACTTGGCGCGTGCGCACGGCCTTCCGGTGGAGTTGGGCGGCGTGTGCGAGTGTGCTTGCCGCTGGAAGTGCAATGAGGCTCCGCGATCTCCTCCGCGGTGCTTATAAACAGCGGCTCCGCTAGGCGGGAGCTTATTTCGGCCACTTGGCGCGTGCGCACGGCCTCCCGGTGGAGCCGGGCGGTGTGCGCGAGTGTGCTGGCCGCTGGAAGTGCAATGAGGCTCTGCGATCTCCTCCGCGGTGCTTATAAACAGCCAATCCGCTAGAAGGGAGCTTATTTCGGCCACCTGGCGCGTGCGCACGGCCTCCCGGTGGAACCGGGAAGCGTGCGCGAGTGTGCTGGCCGCTGGAAGTGCAATGAGGCTCCGCAATCTCCTCCGCGGTGCTTATAAACAGCCGATCCGCTAGGCGGGAGCTTATTTCGGCCATTTGGCGCGTGTGCACGGCCTCCCGGTGGAACCGGGTGGTGTGCGCGAGTGTGCTGGCCGCTGGAAGTGCAATGAGGCTCTGCAGTCTCCTCCGCGGAGCTCATAAACAGCCCATCCGCTAGGCGGGAGCTTATTTCGGCCACTTGGCGCGTGCGCACGGCCTCCCGGTGGAACCGGGTGGCGTGCACGAGTGTGCTGGCCGCTGGAAGTGCAATGAGGCTCCGCTATCTCCTCCGCAGTACTTATAAACAGCTGATCCGCTAGGCGGGAACTTATTTCGGCCACTTTGCGCGTGCGCACCGCCTCCCGGTTGTTCCGGGCGGCGTGCGCGAGTGTGCTGGCCGCTGGAAGTGCAATGAGGCTCCGCGATCTCCTCCGCGGTGCTTATAAACAGCCAATCCGCTAGGCGGGAGCTTATTTCGGCCACTAGGCGCATGCGCACGGCCTCCCGGTTGTTCCGGGCGGCGTGCACGAGTGTGCTGGCCGCTGGAAGTGCAATGAAGCTCTGCGATCTCCTCTGCGGTGCTTATAAACAGCCGCTCCGAGAGGCGGGAGCTTATTTCGGCCACTTGGCGCATGCGCTCGTCCTCCCGGTTGTTCCGGGCGGCGTGTGCGAGTGTGCTTGCCGCTGGAAGTGCAATGAGGCTCCGCGATCTCCTCCGCGGTGCTTATAAACAGCCGCTCCGCTAGGCGGGAGCTTATTTTGGCCAATTGGCGCATGCGCACGTCCTCCCGGTTGTTCCGGGTGGCGTGCGCGACTGTGCTTGCCGCTGGAAGTGCAATGAGGCTCCGCGATCTCCTCCGCGGTGCTTATAAACACCCGATCTGCTAGGCGGGAGCTTATTTCGGCCACGGCGCGTGCGCACGGCCTCCCGGTGGAGCCGGGCGGTGTGCGTGAGTGTGCTGGCCGCTGGAAGTGCAATGAGGCTCTGCGATCTCCTCCGCGGTGCTTATAAACAGCCAATCAGCTAGAAGGGAGCTTATTTCGGCCACCTGGCGCGTGCGCACGGCCTCCCGGTGGAACCGGGAAGCGTGCGCGAGTGTGCTGGCCGCTGGAAGTGCAATGAGGCTCCGCAATCTCCTCCGCGGTGCTTATAAACAGCCGATCCGCTAGGCGGGAGCTTATTTCGGCCACTTGGCTCGTGCGCACGGCCTCAAGGTGGAATCGGGCGGCGTGTGCGAGTGTGCTGGCCGCTGAAAGTGCAATGAGGCTCTGCGGTCTCCTCCGCGGTGCTTATAAACAGCCGGTCCGCTAGGCGGGAGCTTATTTCGGCCACTTGGTGCGTCTGCACGGCCTCCCGGTGGAACCGGGAAGCGTGCGCGAGTGTGCTGGCCGCTGGAAGTGCAATGAGGCTCCGCTATCTCCTCCGCGGTGCTTATAAACAGCTGATCCGCTAGGCGGGATCTTATTTCGTACACTTAGCGCATGCGCACGGCCTCCCGGTTGTTCCGGGCGGCGTGCGCGAGTATGCTTGCCGCTGGAAGTGCAATGAGGCTCCGCGATCTCCTCAGCGGTGCTTATAAACAGCCGATCCGCTCGGCAGGAGCTTATTTCGGCCACTTGGCGCGTGTGCACGGCCTCCCGGTGGAACCGGGTGGTGTGCGCGAGTGTGCTGGCCGCTGGAAGTGCAATGAGGCTCTGCAGTCTCCTCCGCGGAGCTCATAAACAGCCGATTCGCTAGGCGGGAGCTTATTTCGGCCACGGCGCGTGCACACGGCCTCATGGTGGAGCCGGGCGGTGTGCGTGAGTGTGCTGGCCGCTGGAAGTACAATGAGGCTCTGCGATCTCCTCCGCGGTGCTTATAAACAGCCGATCCGCTAGGCGGGATCTTATTTCGGCCACTTAGCGCATGCGCACGGCCTCCCGGTTGTTCCGGGCGGCGTGCGCGAGTATGCTTGCCGCTGGAAGTGCAATGAGGTTCCGCGATCTCCTCCGCGGTGCTTATAAACAGCCGATCCGCTCGGCTGGAGCTTATTTCGGCCATTTGGCGCGTGTGCACGGCCTCCCGGTGGAACCGGGTGGTGTGCGCGAGTGTGCTGGCCGCTGGAAGTGCAATGAGGCTCTGCAGTCTCCTCCGCGGAGCTCATAAACAGCCGATTCGCTAGGCGGGAGCTTATTTCGGCCACTTGGCGCGTGCGCACGGCCTCCCGGTGGAACCGGGTGGCGTGCGCGAGTGTGCTGGCCGCTGGAAGTGCAATGAGGCTCCGAGATCTCCTCCGCAGTACTTATAAACAGCCGATCCGCTAGGCGGGAGCTTATTTCGGCCACTTTGCGCGTGCGCACCGCCTCCCGGTTGTTCCGGGCGGCGTGCGCGAGTGTGCTGGCCGCTGGAGGTGCAATAAGGCTCCGCGATCTCCTCCGCGGTGCTTATAAACAGCCAATCCGCTAGGCGGGAGCTTATTTCGGCCACTAGGCGCATGCGCACGGCCTCCCGGTTGTTCCGGGCGGCGTGCACGAGTGTGCTGGCCGCTGGAAGTGCAATGAAGCTCTGCGATCTCCTCCGCGGTGCTTATAAACAGCCGCTCCGAGAGGCGGGAGCTTATTTCGGCCACTTGGCGCATGCGCTCGTCCTCCCGGTTGTTCCGGGCGGCGTGTGCGAGTGTGCTTGCCGCTGGAAGTGCAATGAGGCTCCGCGATCTCCTCCGCGGTGCTTATAAACAGCCGCTCCGCTAGGCGGGAGCTTATTTTGGCCAATTGGCGCATGCGCACGTCCTCCCGGTTGTTCCGGGTGGCGTGCGCGACTGTGCTTGCCGCTGGAAGTGCAATGAGGCTCCGCGATCTCCTCCGCGGTGCTTATAAACAGCCGATCTGCTAGGCGGGAGCTCATTTCGGCCACGGCGCGTGCGCACGGCCTCCCGGTGGAGCCGGGCGGTGTGCGTGAGTGTGCTGGCCGCTGGAAGTGCAATGAGGCTCTGCGATCTCCTCCGCGGTGCTTATAAACAGCCAATCCGCTAGGCGGGATCTTATTTCGTACACTTAGCGCATGCGCACGGCCTCCCGGTTGTTCCGGGCGGCGTGCGCGAGTATGCTTGCCGCTGGAAGTGCAATGAGGCTCCGCGATCTCCTCAGCGGTGCTTATAAACAGCCGATCCGCTCGGCGGGAGCTTATTTCGGCCACTTGGCGCGTGTGCACGGCCTCCCGGTGGAACCGGGTGGTGTGCGCGAGTGTGCTGGCCGCTGGAAGTGCAATGAGGCTCTGCAGTCTCCTCCGCGGAGCTCATAAACAGCCGATTCGCTAGGCGGGAGCTTATTTCGGCCACGGCGCGTGCACACGGCCTCATGGTGGAGCCGGGCGGTGTGCGTGAGTGTGCTGGCCGCTGGAAGTGCAATGAGGCTCTGCGATCTCCTCCGCGGTGCTTATAAACAGCCGATCCGCTAGGCGGGATCTTATTTCGGCCACTTAGCGCATGCGCACGGCCTCCCGGTTGTTCCGGGCGGCGTGCGCGAGTATGCTTGCCGCTGGAAGTGCAATGAGGCTCCGCGATCTCCTCCGCGGTGCTTATAAACAGCCGATCCGCTCGGCGGGAGCTTATTTCGGCCATTTGGCGCGTGTGCACGGCCTCCCGGTGGAACCGGGTGGTGTGCGCGAGTGTGCTGGCCGCTGGAAGTGCAATGAGGCTCTGCAGTCTCCTCCGCGGAGCTCATAAACAGCCGATTCGCTAGGCGGGAGCTTATTTCGGCCACTTGGCGCGTGCGCACGGCCTCCCGGTGGAACCGGGTGGCGTGCGCGAGTGTGCTGGCCGCTGGAAGTGCAATGAGGCTCCGAGATCTCCTCCGCAGTACTTATAAACAGCCGATCCGCTAGGCGGGAGCTTTTTTCGGCCACTTTGCGCGTGCGCACCGCCTCCCGGTTGTTCCGGGCGGCGTGCGCGAGTGTGCTGGCCGCTGGAGGTGCAATAAGGCTCCGCGATCTCCTCCGCGGTGCTTATAAACAGCCAATCCGCTAGGCGGGAGCTTATTTCGGCCACTAGGCGCATGCGCACGACCTCCCGGTTGTTCCGGGCGGCGTGCGCGAGTGTGCTGACCGCTGGAAGTGCAATGAAGCTCTGCGATCTCCTCCGCGGTGCTTATAAACAGCCGCTCCGAGAGGCGGGAGCTTATTTCGGCCACTTGGCGCATGCGCACGTCCTCCCGGTTGTTCCGGGCGGCGTGTGCGAGTGTGCTTGCCGCTGGAATTGCAATGAGGCTCCGCGATCTCCTCTGCGGTGCTTATAAAAAGCCGCTCCGGTAGGCGGGAGCTTATTTCGGCCACTTGGCGCATGCGCACGTCCTCCCGGTTGTTCCGGGCGGCGTGCGCGAGTGTGCTTGCCGCTGGAAGTGCAATGAGGCTCCGCGATCTCCTCCGCGGTGCTTATAAACAGCCGATCCGCTAGGCGGGAGCTTATTTCGGCCACGGCGCGTGCGCACGGCCTCCCGGTGGAGCCGGGCGGTGTGCGTGAGTGTGCTGGCCGCTGGAAGTGCAATGAGGCTTTGCGATCTCCTCCGCGGTGCTTATAAACAGCCAATCCGCTAGAAGGGTTCTTATTTCGGCCACTTAGCGCATGCGCACGGCCTCCCGGTTGTTCCGGGCGGCGTGCGCAAGTATGCTTGCCGCTGGAAGTGCAATGAGGCTCTGCGGTCTCCTCCGCGGTGCTTATAAACAGCCGATCCGCTAGGCGGGAGCTTATTTCGGCCACTTGGCGCGTGTGCACGGCCTCCTGGTGGAACCGGGTGGTGTGCGCGAGTGTGCTGGCCGCTGGAAGTGCAATGAGGCTCTGCAGTCTCCTCCGCGGAGCTCATAAACAGCCGATTCGCTAGAAGGGAGCTTATTTCGGCCACCTGCACGTGCGCACGGCCTCCCGGTGGAACCGGGAAGCGTGCCCGAATGTGCTGGCCGCTGGAAGTGCAATGAGGCTCTGCGATCTCCTCCGCGGTGCTTATAAACAGCCGATCCGCTAGAAGGGAGCTTATTTCGGCCACTTGGCTCGTGCGCACGGCCTCAAGGTGGAATCGGGCGGCGTGTGCGAGTGTGCTGGCCACTGGAAGTGCAATGAGGCTCTGCGGTCTCCTCCGCGGTGCCTATAAACAGCCGGTCCGCTAGGCGGGAGCTTATTTCGGCCACTTGGTGCGTGCGCACGTTCTCCCGGTGGAACCGGGAAGCGTGCGCGAGTGTGCTGGCCGCTGGAAGTGCAATGAGGCTCCGCTATCTCCTCCGCGGTGCTTATAAACAGCCGATCCGCTAGGCGGGATCTTATTTCGGCCACTTAGCGCATGCGCACGGCCTCCCGGTTGTTCCGGGCGCCGTGCGCGAGTATGCTTGCCGCTGGAAGTGCAATGAGGCTCTGCGGTCTCCTCCGCGGTGCTTATAAACAGCCGGTCCGCTAGGCGGGAGCTTATTTCGGCCCCTTGGCGCGTGGGCACGGCCTCCCGATGGAACCAGGAAGCGTGCGCGAGTGTGCTGGCCGCTGGAAGTGCAATGAGGCTCCGCGATCTCCTCCGTGGTGCTTATAATTGCCGATCCGCTAGGCAGGAATTTATTTCGGCCACTTGGCGCGTGCGCACGGCCTTCCGGTGGAGTTGGGCGGCGTGTGCGAGTGTGCTTGCCGCTGGAAGTGCAATGAGGCTCCGCGATCTCCTCCGCGGTGCTTATAAACAGCGGCTCCGCTAGGCGGGAGCTTATTTCGGCCACTTGGCGCGTGCGCACGGCCTCCCGGTGGAACCAGGAAGCGTGCGCGAGTGTGCCGGCCGCTGGAAGTGCAATCAGGCTCCGCGAACTCCTCCGCGGTGCTTATAAACAGCCGCTCCGAGAGGCGGGAGCTTATTTCGGCCACTTGGCGCATGCGCCCCTCCCGGTTGTTCCGGGCGGCGTGCGCGAGTGTGCTTGCCGCTGGAAGTGCAATGAGGCTCCGCGATCTCCTCCGCGGTGCTTATAAACAGCCGATCCGCTCGGCGGGAGCTTATTTCGGCCACTTGGCGCGTGTGCACGGCCTCCCGGTGGAACCGGGTGGTGTGCGCGAGTGTGCTGGCCGCTGGAAGTGCAATGAGGGTCTGCAGTCTCCTCCGCGGAGCTCATAAACAGCCGATTCGCTAGAAGGGAGCTTATTTCGGCCACCTGGCGCGTGCGCACGGCCTCCCGGTGGAACCGGGAAGCGTGCCCGAATGTGCTGGCCGCTGGAAGTGCAATGAGGCTCTGCGATCTCCTCCGCGGTGCTTATAAACAGCCGATCCGCTAGAAGGGAGCTTATTTCGGCCACTTGGCTCGTGCGCACGGCCTCAAGGTGGAATCGGGCGGCGTGTGCGAGTGTGCTGGCCGCTGGAAGTGCAATGAGGCTCTGCGATCTCCTCCGCGGTGCCTATAAACAGCCAGTCCGCTAGGCGGGAGCTTATTTCGGCCACTTGGTGCGTGCGCACGTTCTCCCGGTGGAACCGGGAAGCGTGCGCGAGTGTGCTGGCCGCTGGAAGTGCAATGAGGCTCCGCTATCTCCTCCGCGGTGCTTATAAACAGCCGATCCGCTAGGCGGGATCTTATTTCGGCCACTTAGCGCATGCGCACGGCCTCCCGGTTGTTCCGGGCGGCGTGCGCGAGTATGCTTGCCGCTGGAAGTGCAATGTGGCTCTGCGGTCTCCTCCGCGGTGCTTATAAACAGCCGGTCCGCTAGGCGGGAGCTTATTTCGGCCACTTGGCGCGTGCGCACGGCCTCCCGGTGGAACCAGGATGCGTGCGCGAGTGTGCCGGCCGCTGGAAGTGCAATCAGGCTCCGCGAACTCCTCCGCGGTTCTTATAAACAGCCGATCCGCTAGGCGGGAGCTTATTTCGGCCACTTGGCTCGTGCGCACGGCCTCAAGGTGGAATCGGGCGGCGTGTGCGAGTGTGCTGGCCGCTGGAAGTGCAATGAGGCTCTGCGGTGTCCTCCGCGGTGCTTATAAACAGCCGGTCCGCTAGGCGGGAGCTTATTTCGGCCACTTTGCGCGTGCGCACCGCCTCCCGGTTGTTCCGGGCGGCGTGCGCGAGTGTGCTGGCCGCTGGAAGTGCAATAAGGCTCCGCGATCTCCTCCGCGGTGCTTATAAACAGCCAATCCGCTAGGTGGGAGCTTATTTCGGCCACTAGGCGCATGCGCACGACCTCCCGGTTGTTCCGGGCGGCGTGCGCGAGTGTGCTGGCCGCTGGAAGTGCAATGAAGCTCTGCGATCTCCTCCGCGGTTCTTATAAACAGCCGCTCCGAGAGGCGGGAGCTTATTTCGGCCACTTGGCGCATGCGCACGTCCTCCCGGTTGTTCCGGGCGGCGTGTGCGAGTGTGTTTGCCGCTGGAAGTGCAATGAGGCTCCGCGATCTCCTCCGCGGTGCTTACAAACAGCCGCTCCGCTAGGCGGGAGCTTATTTTGGCCACTTGGCGCATGTGCACGTCCTCCCGGTTGTTCCGGGCGGCGTGCGCGAGTGTGCTTGCCGCTGGAAGTGCAATGAGGCTCCGCGATCTCCTCCGCGGTGCTTATAAACAGCCGATCCGCTAGGCGGGAGCTTATTTCGGCCACGGTGCGTGCGCACGGCCTCCCGGTGGAGCCGGGCGGTGTGCGTGAGTGTGCTGGCCGCTGGAAGTGCAATGAGGCTCCGCGATCTCCTCCGCGGTGCTTATAAACAGCCAATCCGCTAGAAGGGAGCTTATTTCGGCCATTGCTTAAATCGCATTCTCTCGACGAGCTGAGCACGTTTTCTGAAATGTGCTCCTCCCGTCGCTCTGGTTGTGCGCGCATAGTAAAAAGTGCTCCTGGGAGCTAGAGAGTGCCGCGTTGACCACTGCGCACGAAGAAATAAGCACCTGCAACGTTGGGTTTAGGTTTTAGGTGCATTTTTAAATTTATTGCTTAAATTGCATTCTCTCGACGAGCTGAGCACGTTTTCTGAAATGTGCCCCTCCCGTCGCTCTGGTTGTGCGCGCATAGTAAAAAGTGGTCCTGGCAGCTAGGGAGTGCCGCGTTGACCACTGCGCATGAAGAAATAAGCACCTGCAACGTTTGGTTTAGGTTTTAGGTGCATTTTTAATTTTATTGCTTGAATCGCATTTTCTCGACGAGCTGAGCACGTTTTCTGAAATGTGCTCCTCCTGTCACTCTGGTTGGGTGCGCATAGTAAAAAGTGCTCTTGGCAGCTAGGGAGTGCCGCGTTGACCACTGCGCACGAAGAAATAAGCACCTGCAACGTTTGGTTTAGGTTTTAGGTGCATTTTTAATTTTATTGCTTAAATCGCATTTTCTCGACGAGCTGAGCACGTTTTCTGAAATGTGCTCCTCCCGTTACTCTGGTTGGGTGCGCACAGTAAAAAGTGCTCCTGGCAGCTAGGGAGTGCCGCGTTGACCACTGCGAAAGAAGAAATAAGCACCTGCAACGTTTGGTTTAGGTTTTAGGTGCATTTTTAATTTTATTGCTTAAATCGCATTTTCTCGACAAGCTGAGCACGTTTTCTGAAATGTGCTCCTCCCGTCGCTCTGGTTGAGTGCGCACAGTAAAAAGAGCTCCTGGCAGCTAGAGAGTGCCGCGTTGACCACTGCGCATGAAGAAATAAGCACCTGCAACGTTTGGTTTAGGTTTTAGGTGCATTTTTAATTTTATTGCTTAAATCGCATTCTCTCGACGAGCTGAGCACGTTTTCTGAAATGTGCTCTTCCCGTCGCTCTGGTTGGGTGCGCACAGTAAAAAGAGCTCCTGGAAGGTAGGGAGTGCCGCGTTGACCACTGCGCACGAAGAAATAAGCACCTGCAACGTTTGGTTTAAGTTTTAGGTGCATTTTTAATTTTATTGCTTAAATCGCATTCTCTCGACGAGCTGAGCACGTTTTCTGAAATGTGCTCCTCCCGTCGCTCTGGTTGGGTGCGCGTAGTAAAAAGCGCTCCTTGCAGCTAGAGAGTGCCGCGTTGACCACTGCGCATGAAGAAATAAGCACCTGCAACGTTTGGTTTAGGTTTTAGGTGCATTTTTAATTTTATTGCTTAAATCGCATTCTCTCGACGAGCTGAGCACGTTTTCTGAAATGTGCTCCTCCCGTCGCTCTGGTTGGGTGCGCACAGTAAAAAGAGCTCCTGGCAGGTAGGGAGTGCCGCGTTGACCACTGCGCACGAAGAAATAAGCACCTGCAACGTTTGGTTTAGGTTTTAGGTGCATTTTTAGTTTTATTGCTTAAATCGCATATTCTCGACGAGCTGAGAACGTTTTCTGAAATGTGCTCCTCCCGTCGCTCTGGTTGGGTGCGCACAGTAAAAAGTGCTCCTGGCAGCTAGGTAGTGCCGCGTTGACCACTGCGCATGAAGAAATAAGCACCTGCAACGTTTGGTTTAGGTTTTAGGTGCATTTTTAATTTTATTGCTTAAATCGCATTTTCTCGACAAGCTGAGCACGTTTTCTGAAATGTGCTCCTCCCGTCGCTCTGGTTGGGTGCGCACAGTAAAAAGAGCTCCTGGCAGCTAGGGAGTGCCGCGTTGACCACTGTGCACGAAGAAATAAGCACCTGCAACGTTTGGTTTAGGTTTTAGGTGCATTTTTAATATTATTGCTTAAATCGCATTTTCTCGACGAGCTGAGCACGTTTTCTGAAATGTGCTCCTCCCGTCGCTCTGGTTGGGTGCGCACAGTAAAAAGAGCTCCTGGCAGCTAGGGAGTGCCGCGTTGACCACTGCACACGACGAAATAAGCACCTGCAACGTTGGGTTTAGGTTTTAGGTGCATTTTTAATTTTATTGCTTAAATCGCATTCTCTCGACGAGCTGAGCACGTTTTCTGAAATGTGCTCCTCCCGTCGCTCTGGTTCTGCGCGCATAGTAAAAAGTGCTCCTGGCAGCTAGAGAGTGCCGCGTTGACCACTGCGCATGAAGAAATAAGCACCTGCAACGTTTGGTTTAAGTTTTAGGTGCATTTTTAATTTTATTGCTTAAATCGCATTTGCTCGACGAGCTGAGCACGTTTTCTGAAATGTGCTCCTCCCGTCGCTCTGGTTGGGTGCGCACAGTAAAAAGAGCTCCTGGCAGCTAGGGAGTGCCGCGTTGACCACTGCGCACGAAGAAATAAGCACCTGCAACGTTTGGTTTAGGTTTTAGGTGCATTTTTAACTTTATTGCTTAAATCGCATTTTCTCGACGAGCTGAGCACGTTTTCTGAAATGTGCTCCTCCCGTCGCTCTGGTTGGGTGCGCACAGTAAAAAGAGCTCCTGGCAGCTAGGGACTGCCGCGTTGACCACTGCGCACGAAGAAATAAGCACCTGCAACGTTGGGAGAGAGAGATATAGAATGCGGCAGGCTTTGATGTCTATTCATATGCAAATGAGTTAGGAAGTCATAAAATTTTATGATCTATTGATGTTGATTTATGACGTATTTTATTGGGGGTCATAAATTCTTTAGCGGGTTGGTGGCATCAAGATGGCGCCAGTCGTGACGGCGCCATCTTTGACTGTCGCCATTTTGGTTTGCTGGCGCCATTTTTAAGATGTGGATATGTATGGGCATGTATTTTTATGAATCAAGACAGGTGGAGCACCTGTGCTAGCTTTGCTAACAGCCCTCTGAGCTACCTATGCATCCGGCCCGTACGTGTGAGACTGAAGGGGACCCTTTTTGTTGAGAAGGCGAAGGGGAGGGGGGTGTTTGTGATAGGGTGGGGGGTTTGTGACAGGAGGCAACATTATAGGTGTCAAAGTTGGCTGGAAGAGAGTCGCATATAATTTGAGAATCAATAGCTCAGCCAAAGTTATCTGAAAGCGAGAGACGCATGTAATTTGGTAAACATTGGTTTAGAGGATCAAAGGGCTTTTGTTGAGAAAATCACACTGTTACAAGTCACAAGTTATCTCTAATGTAATTTGACAAACAATAGCGGAGTCGGTATTACTGGGGCCAAGGATATGCTGTAGAGACTGTTTGAACCGTTTAATTTTGGAGGGAGACAGACGAAGGCCTCTGTTTTTTATGAAGGCTGTCTAAGTTTAAAACATATCCTGATTTTTTTTTTAAAAAAAAAAAAAACACGTGATACACAGAGGTGTGGTTTGAGAGAGGGGCTGGACCTGTTGTTCGTATATTTACGCGAGAGTATCGTGCTGATAGTTCATAGAAAAAAGAGCTAAAGCTGTGGTGTTAAACTGCAAACCTGAAGCTCGAATCATGATAGCAGAAACGCCGGTCAGTATCCATCTTTGCCGCAGAGGCCCCGATGGCCTGCTAGATGCCCCTAGAAAGAAGCAAATGTATCTCAGGCGCATGCAACAAAGGCCTACAGAAAAACTTGAACGGAGCTGGCAGCTAACACCAGAGACTCTATGGGGATTTAGTTTTTTTTACGAGACTGGTGAGTTGTCTTTCTTCATGAGAAACCAAGAGAGCTCCGGTTCAAACATCAACAACAACAACAACAATTGTGAGCAGACAGGTGCGTTTGGCTCGTTGAACTCGAATGACTGGGCTGTCTTAAATCAACTCTTGCCAGAGGTTTTGACTGAATTTCTCAAGGAATACGGGTTAGAAGGTGAGCTGAATGCAACTTGGATTTCAAAAATCACAGCCAGCGGGAGATGTTTTTTCCGGCTGAAAGTTTCTCCTCAAACTGTTGATGGGGTAGAAGACGGAGAGCTAATCGATTTAATGTTTCTAAAACTTGAAGTGTTCAACAGCGAATGCGGTGTTTTCCAGACAATTTTGAATATACCGTTATCCGAATGGGATCAGAAGATGCAAGCTTATGGTGAGAGTATTACAGGGCTTTTTCTATCAAGCCGTGTCTGGACAAATGTCGTCGGAGTGAAACGTAAACTGGCTTTAGATTAACCCTTACTAAAAAATTAAGTTTAAACCCCAGGCCCTCTTCAACACACAAGACTCTGTTCCTCCTCCTAACCCCTCCTAGCCTCCATCTTTTTCTCACCTGCAGTCAATGAAAGTTGAGGGGGTGATAGTCATTAGCATAACTCTATAAAGCCAGGTCCCCAGACTTCTCTTTCACACACGCACAGACGCTGGAAAGACAATGGCCCAAAAAATGCTTGCCAGAAGACTTTTACCACGTTTTATACCTATGGAGCATGGGCCTGACATCACATTCTGGTCCACCCCTGAAAACTCTGAGGCCGAAGCAGACGATGCTGACACAACTTTCATCGCATCGCCGGAACCAACACCAGCGCGGCCTGAGACATGGGCGGAAAGGTTTGAGATTCTTCCACTACCTACACCCGACCCGAGCGAATGCCTCTCACCCATATGCCTCGACGATCTGCAACCCGATTCTCTCTATGGAGCCTTGTCATCAACTTTTGACGTGTTTGAAACCCCTGAAACCTCGGGGCAGCAACAGCAGGAGGAGCAGCAGAGACCGCAACAGCATGAACCGTGGTCCTCGTCACGAGCCATCGAATTGTTTGATGACGCCTGCGCACGCTATCCTGAAAACGGCATGGATTTGCCCAACTTGTCTGCTGCTGACATTAGAGTCTTACTCGAAGAGGCAGAATCGCACCTGCCCGCTGATTTTGAGGAGGGTGATGACCCTCAGCAGGCCCTTGAGTTTGGGGTCGTTCCTTCGATGAGCTCGACGCCTGGGAAAATCAACACACAGCAAGGCTCAGAGTATAATATGTGTGTCGAACCACTTAATTGGTTGGTTATTGAAGACTACACACGTCTAAAACTGATGGTTGTTCATCTTTTGTATGATGCATTGATTAAGCATGCTAAATCTAACTGTGACGGATGTGCTCTTGATGATCTCAGCCAAATGCACCACACGTGCTTGTATGTTGAAGATCGAGACTTTTATTTCTACGCGAATTATGAAACAGTGATGGCTGAGTTGTGTAATGCTGACTTCCTCCACACGTTGTCGACAATGTTTTTCTATTTTAAAACCTCTGCACCCCTTATAAACATTCGCAATTCTGTTTCTGCCATTCTACATGACCTAGCTCACGAGTGCAAGATCTTTACACGGCTCCGTGCGATAAAACAAGAAGCGCGTGACACTGTGTTGAGCAGCAGCGAAGTCGCTCTATTATTTAGAACGTTTGGAAAAACAGAATGGGAGGTATTGTGAAAAAAATGTGGAGCCGGTTGAAGGCTTTCCGAACAGTACTTTTAGATGTAACAGGGGGCCAGCTAAAAAAGTTTAAAGTAACACCAACTATGCTATCTTCATTCCTGCGTTATGTTAAACCTTAGGATTTATAGAAAGATGTTTTTACCATGTTTTACACGTGTTTCCGTTTACTAGTAATGTTTTTTTTAAGAACTAGTTTGATTTTTTTTATGTAATAAACTATTGTGACCGGAAAAGTGACTGTCTCTCTGTGTTTATTCAATGGCATGAGTTGTCTTCAGAGACTTTATAATTGTTGCTAAGAATCCTGTTAGTTTTAGGGCGAGAGACACGCCTACACAGGGGGGAAAAAAAAAAAAAAAAAATACCCAAATCGAAAGCGAGAGACCGCTCAAAGCAGCAGCAGTGCGTTCGGACCTCTCATCTCGCACGTTTACTAACTTCTCGACTTAACTCCCCGCTAAAATTTGAAATAATGCCCACTAAAAAGGGGCTCGTGTTGGACGCGCTGGAAAACCTATCCAACGAGAACTTCAAAAGGTTTGTTAAGGCGCTGGTGAACCGTCGCGGTAACATAAAGGTGGCGAAAAACAAGGTGCAAGATAAGGACTTTGTGGACGTAACCGAGGTGCTGGTGTCCACTTTCACCGAGGACAACGCTCCAGCCGTGGTCTCCGAATTGCTCATCTCCATTAACTGCGCCGACGAGGCCTAAAAGCTCAGTGTGTGTGTGTGTGTGTGTGTGTGTGTGAGGCCAGAGGGGGGCAGCTAATTTTTAAGAACTAGTTTGATTTTTCTGTAATAAACTATTGTAACCGGAAAAGTGACTGTTTCTCTGTGTTTATTCAATTCGAAATCGCAAGATATCATACCTGTTTGTTTTATTAACAGCGTCACAATCTGTTATCCGCCAGAACTGATCTAACAATGGGTGGCGACAGGTGTCTTCACAAACTCTATTTTTCTGCTGAGAATCCAGCTAGTTTTGGGGGAGAGAGACGCCTGCATAGAGGGGCGGTGGATAGCTGTAAAAACACCAACATTAAAAAAGTAAAAGCTTTTTTATCCGATCAGGACGCATACACTTTACACAGACCAGCCAGAATAACTTTTCCTAGAAATAAAGTTTTTGTTCGAGGGCCTATGAGACAGTTCCAGGCAGATTTATGCGATTTGCAATCACTTGCGCGTTACAACGATGGTTATAAATATTTACTAACCGTAATCGATATATTTTCGAAACGCGCGTATGTACGCGTTTTGAAAGCAAAAACAGGTACCCACGTTAGCGAAGCATTTGAAGATATCCTAGCAGTTAGCGGTTCACCATTACGCCTTCAAACAGATAAAGGGACGGAGTTTTTTAACAAACATTTCCAGAAATTAATGAGAAAGCACAATATTACACATTTTTCCACCGTCTCAGACACTAAAGCGCAGACGGTCGAGAGATTCAACAAAACATTAAAATCCCGCATGTGGAGGTATTTCACAGCTAAGAACACACACAGATACGTGGATGTAATTCAGGATTTTATTGTCAGTTATAACGACAGTTTTCACAGCAGTATAAAAATGGCACCTAACGCTGTAAACGAGGAGAATAAGAATGTCGTTTTCACTAACCTCTACGCACGAAATCCTTTCCGACGGGAGAACAAGTTCCGGTTCACACCGGGCGACACTGTGCGAATTTCCAAAATAAAAGGGAATTTTGAAAAAGGTTATTTACAAAGTTACACGGATGAAATTTTCACAATAAGACAGCGTCTCCACCGCGTTCCTCCCGTCTATAAAATATCAGATTTGGATGGTATGCCTGTAGAAGGGAGTTTCTACGAGGCGGAATTACAAAAAGTGCAAATAAAAAAAAATAAAATTTTTCGCATACAGAAAATTCTTAAATCACGCACCGTGTCAGGTAAACGCGAGTCCCTCGTCCACTGGGTGGGCTGGCCATCCAAATTCGACAGTTGGGTACCCACAAAGAGTATTAAAAACATCTGACGATCTCTAAAACGGCCATTCTGTGGAAATTACAAGATGGGTGACCACCAGAGAGAATTCTACGTCACATTAGCGTCAAACGCAAGTGTACATCTTTTTAGTGCAAACACGCTCACAGAATTTAAAACGGAGCTGGCTCAACATATTGATTTAAAAGGCTCGTGGGAGGTTGGCCTGTGCGAAATATCGTACGTCAACACAATCCCAACCATCCCTGAGAAAAAACGGAACTTTTATCTAAAACAACCTAAAAATCCGCTCCCTAGAGGTGATACATTCCAAGACGACTCAGAAACTCGACATATGCTCAAAACAAGGGGAGGTGTTTATCAAAATTATGACTCGTTAGCTTTGGACATTCAAACTCTATTAACTAAAGCGAGTTGCAAAAAGATTGACGTCCGATTTGATCAGCATAAACAGAGATTCATGTTTTCGGGCGAAGAAAGATTGAGAATTATGTTCAAGAGCCCCCTGGCGTATATTGTCGGGATAAATCCCGAGAATTGGCTGTCACTTAAACCGGAAGGCGTCAACGCACAACATCCTGCCGATATAAGAGCCGGATCATATTTTATGTTCATCTACACAGACATCATCCACCATCAGACAGTTGGCGACGCGTACGCCCCCATGCTTCGAACTCTACCGATAGAAGGGAATTACGGAGAAGTTGTGAACAGGACTTTTAATCCGGTTTACTATTTAGATGTGTGCAGGAGCCATATTGAAACCATTTCGGTTTACCTGCGATCAGACCAGAACAACCCGTTAGATTTCGAATACGGGAAGGTTATTCTCACTCTACATTTTAGATCGAAATAAAAAAAAAAAAAAACAGAACAACCCGTTAGATTTCGAATACGGGAAGGTTATTCTCACTCTGCATTTTAGATCGAAATAAAAAAAAAATGACGTCATCGTCAATGCATCCTGATCTGTACCGGTTTGTCGATTATTACGAAACACAAGTGGGGGGCTCTTTTCAAGCCGGTTTTGCGGGCGCACCGGTTCAGTACGGACGAGGTGTAGGATCTATTTTTGCAAAATTATTTCGTTTCGTGATGCCTTTGTTCAAAAACGGGTTTAACCTGGCGAAGCCGCATCTTCAAGCTGCCGCTAAAAACATAGCAACGGATGTAGCGGGGCGCGTCATTCAAAGAATCCACCAGAAACAAGCCCCCGAGCAAGAAGGTTCCGGGCTTGCTGTATTGTCACGTGGGACGATCCACCCTGGGGGGCGGAGGAAAAGAACCGTTAAAAGGAAAAGGCGCTCCACCGGTCTCAGACCAGTTGTCAGGAAAAAGCGGAGAAGACGCAAGACAGATATTTTCTCTTAAAAAATGGCCCTTCTACATTTCAAGAGCCACGAGGCGACTTTATCAAGTCTGGACCTTTTTACGTCTCCCTTGACCCAATTCTCCATAGAAGATAGCTCATATGTCGAATTCATGCCCTTGTCAGCGATTGTGGATCAGGGGCCTATAGAGTTCTATATCCCCGGGGACGGCTCAAAATATTTAGATTTATCTGACACTTTACTACATCTCCGTGCAAAGGTGACGCGTAGGGATGGGACAAATATTCCACCGCAGGAGCAAGTCGGCATCGTGAATTTCCCTATAAACACAATTTTTAGTCAATTAGATATTTCATTGGGTGGGCGGTTAATCTCACAATCTAGTGCTACACACGCATACAGATCCATCATCGAGCTGCTGTTAAATTTTTCAAAAGATTCTTTGGAGTCACAATTCACAGCAGGAATGTTGGCTAAGGACACTAGGGGGCGTATGGACGCGATTTCGGTCGAAGAGGGCGTGGCTAACGCTGGTTTTGTGCGGCGCGCACAGCAGATTGCCGGCTCACGTGAATTCCATCTCACGGGGCCGCTTCATGGAGATATTTTCTTTTCCGAACGCCATCTATTGAATAATGTGGATCTACGTCTAAAGTTAACTAGAGCTTCTGATGATTTCTGTCTCATGAGCGCTCCAGACAGTGATTCGTGTCTCAAAATACTAGGAGCATCGTTATTTGTGAAAAAAGTATCAATTTCACCGGCTGTGGCGATAGGTCACGCCGCCGCTTTACAGAAAGGTAACGCCCTTTATCCGTTGACCAGAATCAATATGAAGACCTTCAGTATACCACAAAACTCACGAATTTGTCATCAGGATAATCTATTCCTCGGCCACATCCCCAAGCAAATTGTAATAGCTCTCGTAAACCACAACAGTTTCATGGGCCGGAGAGATTTAAACCCGTTTAATTTTTTGCATTATAACATAGAGTATTTAGCTCTCAGCCACGAAGGTCGACAAATACCTGCCAAAGCTTTTCAGCCCAATTTCGAAGCTGGGATATGTACACGTGAATTTCATAATTTATACACAGCAACAGGACGTTTTCTGAAAGACCTACCTCTTTGTATCGATCAACAGGATTTTAGTCAAGGCTACTCACTTTTTGTTTTCAATTTAAGTCAGGTAGATGATTCCGGGGCTTTGTCACCTGTGAATAACGGGGTCCTGAGACTCGATTTGCGCTTCAGAACCCCATTACCACAAACAGCGACCCTTATCGTATATGCTGCATACGATTCGCTTATCGAAATTAATGCTAAGAGGGAAGTATTGATGGACTATTATTAACGCTATGAACGGTCGTGAACTGGACATGATTATGACCCGGATGCAGAGAGCATTATTCGGGGGTGTTTTCGCATCGGATGAGTTAGCTGACGTCAGAGACCCGCCTCCAAAATATTACATCGTCAACACGCATCCAAGACATTTACCCGGTGAGCACTGGCTCGCTTTGACTTTAGAATCGGACGGTTCGGCCACATTCTTTGATCCTTTTGGTCTGCCACCGGACAGCCCGTACTACCCGTCGAGTATATACAGATTTCTGAAGAAGCATTCTAAACGGGTCGACTATCAGAACGGGCAGTTGCAACACGAGCTCACAGACACCTGCGGTCAACATTGCGTGTATTATCTAAGTCAACGTGGGCGGGGCCTCACCTATCGCGAAGTGTTGACTCATTACAATTCGGATCCTCTCCATAACGACGCCATGGTTAGTGAGTTTGTCAAAAAATGTCGAAGGCCAGACCGGATGTGCGGCGGGCAAACATCATGTTCATTGCATAAATTTAAAAAATGTCATTGTCTGAAACCGTGTTAATGTTTTATAAAAATCTCTTTTATTCAATAAACATTGTTAAAGAGAGTTACAGAGTCATGTGTTTTTTTTTCACTAACAACAATAGAGTATCATCTAATAACTAACCCATTTTACTATCGGCGACGTTCTTTTTCTTTTTCTCTTATTCATCACGTTTACATCTTCTGCATAAGAAACATCCGCATCTTCACCTGTAGCGTATTTCAAACGTTTAAAATCTGCGCGAGCCAAGGGGTTGGAGATACTTGTTTCCGGCAGGTTTAATCGGGCTAGCGTCCGGAGAAATTCACTCCATCCTATCGGTTTCTCGTTGATTTTTTTCCCACTCGCACACAAATGTCTCAACAGATCGCTCATATGGGAGCCTTTGATAGTTTTCCCTCTAAAAATAAATTCACTTAACGGTGTCCAGCTTACATCTTCTGCCGACAGTCTTTTCAGCACATAGTTGGCGTTACGCCGAAAACGTGGACCTATGGCGTCCAAGATATCCTCATAGCGTCTACCTGTCACCTCGATCGTGGTCTCATCTCCGGTCTTTCTTTCTCCCTCCTCATTGGCTTCGTTGCGAATCGTAATAGGAATTTGCTCGGAGTCTTTTTGTTTGACCAGCCCCATGTAACGCTGCATTAAGGTCTGATAAATTTTGATCTTTTCATATTGATTTAAATTTTTATTATCCAAAACCTGTTTCATCTCTTCATCCAAAGAATGCTCTGCTGTATCACGGATGGTCGGAGCGGGTCGATTCAGCCTCTCGAACTGATAAGGTGAAATCAGGAACATTTTCTGAGCCGTTTTCAAACTCATTTTTTATGATTTGCTCATAAAGCCGCTAATGACACTCCCGAGAACAGGTGCGAAAGCGGCCAGCAACGGTAATATAAAACCACCTTTCTGAACTAACACAGCTCTTTTCTTCTTCAAAGTATTTTTCTTATCAGCCAAAAAGCGGATATTTTTCTTTTGCTTTTTAAGTCTCTTGTAAAGTTTTGATTTTAAGGGTACATGTCCTTTAAGAAGATTTAGAGCAATCTCACATAACGCTTTCACCAGACTACTAGGGCCTCTGAGTAGCAAATGCTTACGTTTGGCCGGTTTGGATGTAAACAGAGATTTGAGTAACGGTGCGTTTGTTTTTAAAAGCCTCGTCATCGTTTTATTGTTTGGGTATATAAACAACAGGCCACTGGTTATGTAGTACACCTGTACGTAGTCTATATTGTTCTGGGCATGAAGGTGTCAAATCTACCAGTAAATACCCATGCGGCTCTCTTGTAGCATCTTCAAAGCATTCCAGGAAAAACTTCCGGTTGCCGGGAGAAATTTGATTCGCCAGGACACTCACCTGCTGTTTATCACGGGGGTTTTTGAACAAAATCAAATAATTACTGTTTAAACTAATAGTACGGCTAAATTTGCCCTGATGGAATACATTCTGCGTTAGCATTATAACGCTTAAATTTTTATGATGTCTATATTGGGTGAATATTCGGACCACTTCGGGGTTATCCGAAGCTTGGAAGATGATGTCATCCAGAATCAGTAGATGGTGCTGGTGTGGCGGGAACAGCTTCTCGTCATCAAAAGATTCAGGCAGCCCCTTGATAAAAACAATGTCTTTATTCAGGTTTTTGAGTTCATCGTACATTGGTTGATGTGCTGTATAAACCCAGACAATATTATCAGGTTTTTTTCTTAGAACATGTTCAGGATTTTGCAATACATTTTTTACAAAGAAAGTCTTCCCACACCCTGAAGGCCCTGCGACTAAAGATGAGAAAGGAAGTTCTAATCTGGGGTCGAATTCAATCTGATTAAAAGCCATTTCCACACACGCAGACACACGTATGGATAGATAGAAATATCAGTAGCCAAACGGTTCAGTGGTGCCTCGCTCTAGCAGCCTTCTTTTATCGTACACCACACGAAGCCGCTTGGAAAATGACATGTTTCTGAGATGAAACCCTCTCTTATCGCGAACGATGTTATGTTGGGGGGCGTATAGCACATCTGAGTTTGCACATGCTGTATCTATGTACCCTTGAACCAAATTGCGCATGCTATCGAGATTGATGCTGCGAGCGCTTTCGTGACTTTGTGTGATACCCTTCACCTTCATGACCGTCTGAGATGATCCTCGTGTTTTGTAAGCGTATGTTTTGGGACCGGCTGAGACGAATTCTAAAATGCTGTCGTTCGAAAGCTCATCTGTCAAATCACCCAGATAATCACCTAGAGGGAGAACACTTTCACCTGGCTTCACAGTGTACACGAGGCTGTCTGTATCGGTGTAAAGGACACGCCTCTGTAAAATTTCTAAATAGCTGTACATTTTTAAGCGTGCATAGGCTGTTGTGAAACACGCTGCAGCCACGTTTGATGTTTTTGAGGCGGGGATCTCATTGTTTGTGTTGATACAATACTGCACAATTGAGAGCTTCTCATTGATAAAATGGAAGAATTTCACATTGTACAGACCTGAAAACAGAAGCTCAAATAAATCCTCTGATTTTGTCACAATTTTTGTGTTTACCATGTTGTCACGTTGCGCTAGTTTTCCCCACAGATTGTTAAGACAGAGTTTTGACACTTGTCTTTTGCCAGGGTTTACAGCAATTTTGGAAGGATCGAGTTGGATACCTTGATGAACGGCATACTCTTCTATGTATCTTTCTCTGTCAGCCTGGTTGACCACGTGAGCTGGATAACCTGAAGATTCTTGTTTACCTTTTAGAAATGTTCGCATGTAATCACGGAAAATTGTGTCGCTCGTTCTTGTGTAATGCCACACTTCTGTAATTTCCGCAACCGTGTACCCGAGATCTAGTGCCTTAACAAATTCAGGGGTTGTCCAAACACCTGTCAACGATCTTTGCTCATCACTATGTGTACACGCCGTCTGCTGGTTGTTACACTCGGCGCATGTACGACACAGTGTGAAGACGAGTTTACCTTTAGCTGTTTTGAACGGTAGAACGGGAAAATATAAACCACGGGGTGGGTTGACTGTGGCGCTGATGAAACCAAAATACGACCTAGGGTCTTTAAAATCACCGTGGATAATCGTTGGATGATCGATTGGGTAGGTGGCTGTACTGTTGATGAAAGGATACAATGATGTCACATCAACATACAACACACGCTCGTCTGGCTCTGCCGTGTATTTTAAAACGAATGCGTTTGTTCGGCCCCCAAAAAGAGCCTGCCTCGGTTTGAGCGGTGTAGGAAATTTGGATTTTTTAAGGAATTCCTTCACCTCTATGTCCATCTTTTTCATTTGCAACCATTCATGCTCCCACATAATTACAAGGTACACATCCTGTCTAAGCTGTAGATCCTGAATTTTCTTTTGTGTTTTATCAAACCTCTCCTGAAAAGGGCGTTTGGTTGTCGGGCATATTTTAGAGAGGTCGAAGCATTCTGCGCAGCCGTGGTGATAACAACCGAAATACTCAAACACTATTTTTACGCCCCCGATTTCACAATAACCATCTACAAAGTAGTTGTCTATCCTAACTTCACCACCGTTCAATGCGTGTCTAATTTGGATATTTTGACTGTGCATGATCCATTGCATGTACTGAATAGAATCGTGTGAGAAAGCTTTGTACTGACGCATATAGTTGTCTGATGGTGTAATGGCTAGTGTTTGAGGGGTCAGAAAATTAGCTCTGAAAACTTTCATGCACGCCGACGCAATTGTTACTGCATTGAATGGATCTGTTCCGGTGGCCTCAAAAAACTCACTCCTGAATTTTTCACACCCTTGCATTAACAGATCAACATCATTCTCGCAGTAGGCTATTGCCTGTTTAGCAAAATCAAACACATTGCTAGCTTCTTTGGCATACCACTCGTCAAACTTTGATCGTTGGGAGGGTGACATTCGCTCGGTGCCGTAGTACATGGGGTCAGGGTGACACCCGACGTAGTTTAGATGCTCTAAAGAGCTGAATTTGTGTGGGAAGTACCCCTTTGATTTGTCTTCAAACCCCAGGGCCTTAGGCATTGCGCTTAGAGGCATCGTCAAGAATGAGAGAGAGTCTATGAATCGTGATTTTGTGTCTAAATCGACAAATGATAGAACTTTACTCCCTTGCATCAGAATGTCGAGTTTGAGACCTAATTCGAGCATTCTCCTTATCAGTATGTATGAATCAAAACCTCTCGCATTATGTGCAACAAACGTAGTTTGTTTAAACCGTGGCATTCGGAAAAATCTGAGAAATTCATCAACACAATCTGTGCCATACCAATGCTTCGTCAGTCTATTCGATCTGCAGCAGATGAGAAAAGGTTTGTGTAAACCGTTTGTGTCTACATAAGTTTCGAAATCGTAGTAGACTACATTTTTGCACGGTGGTTGAGGTTTGATGGGCTGAATGTAGCACATGTGGGGGTTCAATAAGGCGTCATCTTGATTTATGATCTCATCACACACTGCGCATTTTTTAACGGGGCAGCGATGTTTAGCACCGGTACCATCAGCTTTCACATAATACCGGAGACCACATTCCAAGCATTTTTTGTATGAAGCGCAGTTGCTCGCACGATTCATTGATCGGGACTCTTTATGTTTGATAAGGCATTCCTCATTACGACAAGATTTGTTACAGTCGGGGCAGATGATAGGTTTAAACCGTCGCTGTTTACAGCATGGATCAAGACAAACGCCACAGTGTCCTGCACAATGGTGCTGTTGCCAATTGTCATGCCCTTTGTAACAATACCTGCAGAAGAATGCGTGGCCCACAAAGGCCTCAATAGCTTTCACGCCGTAATAGTGGCCCTCGAGGTTTAAGACAAATAGAGTGTCGTTATCTGTTTTGGGGTAACGCGTGTCGAAAAAGGTCATGGGGCGGCAGTCCTCTTTTCGATACATTACAGTTATTTTCCGTTTGAGGACTTTCTCAAATTTATGGACATCGCCCAGACTCACAGGTGTTTGACAATCCAATCCTACGCTCTCCTGTAAGAGCCGTGCGTGTCTCGTGGCTTGTTTTGTTGTCAGTGTGTCATTTAGCAGATAGGTTAGCGAGAGAGCGAAACACAAATTATTGTCTTTATTACGAGGTATGTGTAGGTGTCGTTTTTTCAACCTCAAAATCTCTCTGTTGGTAGTGTTCAGCAGCCTTCGACGCATTCCACCACCACCACGCAATGGAGTGACTATTTGTACAATGAGCTCTAAGCTCTCATCAGCCAGAAGCTCTGTATTTGATTGGGCTAAACGTTCAAGCAGGTTTGATACATTATCTCTGATAGAGTTTATATCAGTAGTTTGCGGGCAGATGTGAGCTCTATCGTTACCAGCCGCGAGCTCTATCTGAATTACATCACCTGTTTGCGCCCTGCTAGCTACCTCTTGCAAGACATCATCTATTCTGTCTTCAATCTGGAGGTAGAAGGTTGCAAAATCATTAATGTTCTGTTGCGATGGTATATTTAGCCGTCGTCTCACCTCTACATTGTTGAAATGCGGCCTGTTGATTACAACCGAACCGCCGCGTTGGTCAGCTAATACAGAACCGTTGTTAGATTGTTGGGGCGTGTGTTGAAACGGTGATGTGTTGTCATCAATAACGTCTAATTCATGATCAGTTATAACAACACAGTTGTTAGGCTGAAATATCGGCCGAACGGCGTCAATAGCAGCCGGTGGTGATGAATCGCGAGAGTTAGTGGTCAACGGGTCAACCAGAGGCTGTGTATTTAGATTTTGGATGATGTTTAGCAACTGGATAGGAATGTCAGGACTGATACGCCCGTCGCTGTCATTAGCATGGTTGTTTAATTCTGCTATCATGTTTAGCAATTGTGACGGGATTTGTGTAGGACTCTGTCCACCTTCATTCGGGCTTCGGTTGTTCAATTCATCTATGACAGTCTGTAAATGAGTGAGAATAACAGGACTGTCTGGTCTCTCCCCCTCTGACAAAGCAACGGTCACATTGTTGAGCAAATCTGTTATTTGACTCGTACACACATTGTTAACGTTTGATAAATCTAGCTGTGGTGTGTCACTTCTTTGGCTTCCCCCGTTAAATGATGGCAAATCTATTTCAGAAATGTTTGCTAAGAAATCCGACTCTGTCGACGTAAGGTTTGAATGATCCATTATATTTTCTTTTACAAAACACAGCAGAAACAACACAAACCTATTTTGATTCGGCTAAATCTGTAAGAGCACGTATAATCTTAAAGCACTCTTGTAACCGTCTTTTGTAGATACAGTTACCCCGACACCTGAGAGGCCCCCTGCTGTTTGAGTGGTGGGTGTTGTAGAAGGGGTGCCCCCTCCTCTTCCTCCTCCTCTTCCTCTCTCTCTGTGGCTCGGTGTCACGATGTTCACCTGTAAGTTAATCCTTTATAATACCGAAAATAGCAAGTATGATAGCACATAAAGATAGAAAAAATATAAGGAATACCTCCAACTTTGTTTGTCGACTCTTGATGATGATGGTTTAAAGCTTCGTAAGTAGATAGAGCCTCAAGTAGTTCAGAATCCGTCGCTGCCTCCTGTCGGTTGGTGTGGGGTGCAGTCGGATTGGTTTCAACAGTAACACGTGACTCTGATACAGCTGGTCGCTCTGACTCTGTCGTTTCCACTGCTCCAATATGGCGGTCGAAAGCAGCTTGTGTCGGCCGAACGCTTTTTCTAGTGGCCGCGGCCACGAGATCTGATACAAACATAAAAAATAAAATCAGTAACTAATACCCTCTATAAGAACTATCTTAGATGCGCTATTGACTCACCGTAGTCTGATTGTGTTAGGTAAACGTCGCTAAAATCGTCGTCAAAAGATGCGTGGACATCGGCAAAAACGATGTTGTCTGCAAATATTATATAAACAATACATCTTGTTTTATAAAAATAACTTATTATTATTATTTATTATTATTATTTGTTATTATTATTGTCATTATTGTGAGAAATGTAGTAAAATGACTTACCTTTAACCATTCTCGAAAACAACTTTTTGACACGCTTCGATTCTGTTCGTCAGAGTGATGGCTTGCCTTGTCTTGTCTTCTCCAAAATGATGCTCGTCCGCACCAAACTTTTAAATTCGGCGGGGATAAGACCACGCCTATGAGCTCACGTGTCGCGGTAAATCGGATAACTTTGGTCGTATGTTGATGACGCATCAAAGAGGTCTTTCTCATATCCTTGGCCCCAGTAATACCGACTCCGCTATTGTTTGTCAAATTACATTAGAGATAACTTGTGACTTGTAACAGTGTGATTTTCTCAACAAAAGCCCTTTGATCCTCTAAACCAATGTTTACCAAATTACATGCGTCTCTCGCTTTCAGATAACTTTGGCTGAGCTATTGATTCTCAAATTATATGTGACTCTCTTCCAGCCAACTTTGACACCTATAATGTTGCCTCCTGTCACAAACCCCCCACCCTATCACAAACACCCCCCTCCCCTTCGCCTTCTCAACAAAAAGGGTCCCCTCCAATCTCACACGCACGGGCCTTAAGCAAAGGTAGCTCAGAGGGCTGTTAGCAAAGCTAGCACAGGTGCTCCACCTGTCTTGATTCATAAAAATACATGCCCATACATATCCACATCTTAAAAATGGCGCCAGCAAACCAAAATGGCGACAGTCAAAGATGGCGCCGTCACGACTGGCGCCATCTTGATGCCACCAACCCGCTAAAGAATTTATGACCCCCAATAAAATACGTCATAAATCAACATCAATAGATCATAAAATTTTATGACTTCCTAACTCATTTGCATATGAATAGACATCAAAGCCTGCCGCATTCTATATCTCTCTGTTGGGTTTAGGTTTTAGGTGCATTTTTAATTTTATTGCTTAAATCGCATTCTCTCGACGAGCTGAGCACGTTTTCTGAAATGTGCTCCTCCCCTCGCTCTGGTTGTGCGCGCATAGTAAAAAGTGCTCCTGACAGCTAGAGAGTGCCGCGTTGACCACTGCGCATGAAGAAATAAGCACCTGCAACGTTTGGTTTAAGTTTTAGGTGCATTTTTAATTTTATTGCTTAAATCGCATTTTCTCAACGAGCTGAGCACGTTTTCTGAAATGTGCTCCTCCCGTCGCTCTGGTTGGGTGCACACAGTAAAAAGAGCTCCTGGCAGCTAGGGAGTGCCGCGTTGACCACTGTGCACGAAGAAATAAGCACCTGCAACGTTTGGTTTAGGTTTTAGGTGCATTTTTAATTTTATTGCTTAAATCGCATTCTCTCGACGAGCTGAGCACGTTTTCTGAAATGTGCTCCTCCCGTCGCTCTGGTTGGGTGCGCACAGTAAAAAGAGCTCCTGGCAGCTAGGGAGTGCCGCGTTGACCACTGTGCACGAAGAAATAAGCACCTGCAACGTTTGTTTTAGGTTTTAGGTGCATTTTTAATATTATTGCTTAAATCGCATTTTCTCGACGAGCTGAGTACGTTTTCTGAAATGTGCTCCTCCCGTCGCTCTGGTTGGGTGCGCACAGTAAAAAGAGCTCCTGGCAGCTAGGGAGTGCCGCGTTGACCACTGCACACGAAGAAATAAGCACCTGCAACGTTGGGTTTAGGTTTTAGGTAGATTTTTAATTTTATTGCTTAAATCGCATTCTCTCGACGAGCTGAGCACGTTTTCTGAAATGTGCTCCTCCCGTCGCTCTGGTTGTGCGCGCATAGTAAAAAGTGCTCCTGGGAGCTAGAGAGTGCCGCGTTGACCACTGCGCATGAAGAAATAAGCACCTGCAACGTTTGGTTTAAGTTTTAGGTGCATTTTTAATTTTATTGCTTAAATCGCATTTTCTCGACGAGCTGAGCACGTTTTCTGAAATGTGCTCCTCCCGTCGCTCTGGTTGGGTGCACACAGTAAAAAGAGCTCCTGGCAGCTAGGGAGTGCCGCGTTGACCACTGCGCACGAAGAAATAAGCACCTGCAACGTTTGGTTTAGGTTTTAGGTGCATTTTTAATTTTATTGCTTAAATCGCATTTTCTCGACGAGCTGAGCACGTTTTCTGAAATGTGCTCCTCCCGTCGCTCTGGTTGGGTGCGCACAGTAAAAAGAGCTCCTGGCAGCTAGGGAGTTCCGCGTTGACCACTGCGCACGAAGAAATAAGCACCTGCAACGTTTGGTTTAGGTTTTAGGTGCATTTTTAATTTTATTGCTTAAATCGCATTCTCTCGACGAGCTGAGCACGTTTTCTGAAATGTGCTCCTCCCGTCGCTCTGGTTGGTTGCGCACAGTAAAAAGTGCTCTTGGCAGCTCGGGAGTGCCGCGTTGACCACTGCGCATGAAGAAATAACCACCTGCAACGTTTGGTTTAGGTTTTAGGTGCATTTTTAATCTTATTGCTTAAATCGCATTTTCTCGACGAGCTGAGCACGTTTTCTGAAATGTGCTCCTCCCGTCACTCTGGTTGGGTGCGCACAGTAAAAAGTGCTCTTGGCAGCGAGAGAGTGCCGCGTTGACCACTGCGCATGAAGAAATAAGCACCTGCAACGCTTGGTTTAGGTTTTAGGTGCATTTTTAATTTTATTGCTTAAATCGCATTTTCTCGACGAGCTGAGCACGTTTTCTGAAATGTGCTCCTCCCGTCACTCTGGTTGGGTGCGCACAGTAAAAAGTGCTCTTGGCAGCTAGGGAGTGCCGCGTTGACCACTGCGCATGAAGAAATAACCACCTGCAACGTTTGGTTTAGGTTTTAGGTGCATTTTTAATTTTATTGCTTAAATCGCATTTTCTCGACGAGCTGAGCACGTTTTCTGAAATGTGCTCATCCCGTCACTCTGGTTGGGTGCGCATAGTGAAAAGTGCTCTTGGCAGCTAGAGAGTGCCGCGTTGACCACTGCGCACAAAGAAATAAGCACCTGCAACGTTTGGTTTAGGTTTTAGGTGCATTTTTAATTTTATTGCTTAAATCGCATTCTCTCGACGAGCTGAGTACGTTTTCTGAAATGTGCTCCTTCCGTCACTCTGGTTGGGTGCGCACAGTAAAAAGTGCTCCTGGCAGCTAGGGAGTGCCACGTTGACCACTGCGCACGAAGAAATAAGCACCTGCAACGTTTGGTTTAGGTTTTAGGTGCATTTTTAATTTTATTGTTTAAATCGCATTTTCTCGACGAGCTGAGCACGTTTTCTGAAATGTGCTCCTCCCGTCGCTCTGGTTGGGTGCGCACAGTAAAAAGAGCTCCTGGCAGCTAGGGAGTGCCGCGTTGACCACTGCGCACGAAGAAATAAGCACCTGCAACGTTTGGTTTAGGTTTTAGGTGCATTTTTTATTTTATTGCTTAAATCGCATTCTCTCGACGAGCTGAGCACGTTTTCTGAAATGTGCTCCTCCCGTCGCTCTGGTTGGGTGCACACAGTAAAAAGAGCTCCTGGCAGCTAGGGAGTGCCGCGTTCACCACTGCGCATGAAGAAATAAGCACCTGCAACGTTTGGTTTAGGTTTTAGGTGCATTTTTAATCTTATTGCTTAAATCGCATTTTCTCGACGAGCTGAGCACGTTTTCTGAAATGTGCTCCTCCCGTCACTCATGTTGGGTGCGCACAGTAAAAAGTGCTCTTGGCAGCTAGAGAGTGCCGCGTTGACCACTGCGCATGAAGAAATAAGCACCTGCAACGTTTGGTTTAGGTTTTAGGTGCATTTTTAATTTTATTGCTTAAATCGCATTTTCTCGACGAGCTGAGCACGTTTTCTGAAATGTGCTCCTCCCGTCACTCTGGTTGGGTGCGCACAGTAAAAAGTGCTCCTGGCAGCTAGGGAGTGCCGCGTTGAGCACTGCGCACGAAGAAATAAGCACCTGCAACGTTTGGTTTAGGTTTTAGGTGCATTTTTAATTTTATTGCTTAAATCGCATTTTCTCGACGAGCTGAGCACGTTTTCTGAAATGTGCTCCTCCCGTCGCTCTGGTTGGGTGCGCACAGTAAAAATAGCTCCTGGCAGCTAGGAGTTCCGCGTTGACCACTGCGCACGAACAAATAAGCACCTGCAACGTTTGGTTTAGGTTTTAGGTGCATTTTTAATTTTATTGCTTAAATCGCATTTTCTCGACGAGCTGAGCACGTTTTCTGAAATGTGCTCCTCCCGTCACTCTGGTTGGGTGCGCACAGTAAAAAGTGCTCTTGGCAGCTAGAGAGTGCCGCGTTGACCACTGCGCATGAAGAAATAACCACCTGCAACGTTTGGTTTAGGTTTTAGGTGCATTTTTAATTTTATTGCTTAAATCGCATTTTCTCGACGAGCTGAGCACGTTTTCTGAAATGTGCTCCTCCCGTCACTCTGGTTGGGTGCGCATAGTAAAAAGTGCTCTTGGCAGCTAAAGAGTGCCGCGTTGACCACTGCGCACGAAGAAATAAGCACCTGCAACGTTTGGTTTAGGTTTTAGGTGCATTTTTAATTTTATTGCTTAAATCGCATTTTCTCGACGAGCTGAGCACGTTTTCTGAAATGTGCTCCTCCCGTCGCTCTGGTTGGGTGCGCACAGTAAAAAGAACTCCTGGCAGCTAGGGAGTTCCGCGTTGACCACTGCGCACGAAGAAATAAGCACCTGCAACGTTTGGTTTAGGTTTTAGGTGCATTTTTTATTTTATTGCTTAAATCGCATTCTCTCGACGAGCTGAGCACGTTTTCTGAAATGTGCTCCTCCCGTCGCTCTGGTTGGTTGCGCACAGTAAAAAGTGCTCTTGGCAGCTCGGGAGTGCCGCGTTGACCACTGCGCATGAAGAAATAACCACCTGCAACGTTTGGTTTAGGTTTTAGGTGCATTTTTAATTTTATTGCTTAAATCGCATTTTCTCGACGAGCTGAGCACGTTTTCTGAAATGTGCTCCTCCCGTCACTCTGGTTGGGTGCGCACAGTAAAAAGTGCTCTTGGCAGCTAGAGAGTGCCGCGTTGACCACTGCGCATGAAGAAATAAGCACCTGCAACGTTTGGTTTAGGTTTTAGGTGCATTTTTAATTTTATTGCTTAAATCGCATTTTCTCGACGAGCTGAGCACGTTTTCTGAAATGTGCTCCTCCCGTCACTCTGGTTGGGTGCGCACAGTAAAAAGTGCTCCTGGCAGCTAGGGAGTGCCGCGTTGAGCACTGCGCACGAAGAAATAAGCACCTGCAACGTTTGGTTTAGGTTTTAGGTGCATTTTTAATTTTATTGCTTAAATCGCATTTTCTCGACGAGCTGAGCACGTTTTCTGAAATGGGCTCCTCCCGTCGCTCTGGTTGGGTGCACACAGTAAAAAGAGCTCCTGGCAGCTAGGGAGTTCCGCGTTGACCACTGCGCACGAAGAAATAAGCACCTGCAACGTTTGGTTTAGGTTTTAGGTGCATTTTTTATTTTATTGCTTAAATCGCATTCTCTCGACGAGCTGAGCACGTTTTCTGAAATGTGCTCCTCCCGTCGCTCTGGTTGGGTGCACACAGTAAAAAGAGCTCCTGGCAGCTAGGGAGTGCCGCGTTGACCACTGCGCACGAAGAAATAAGCACCTGCAACGTTTGGTTTAGGTTTTAGGTGCATTTTTTATTTTATTGCTCAAATCGCATTCTCTCGACGAGCTGAGCACGTTTTCTGAAATGTGCTCCTCCCGTCGCTCTGGTTGGGTGCGCGTAGTAAAAAGTGCTCCTGGCAGCTAGAGAGTGCCGCGTTGACCACTGCGCATGAAGAAATAAGCACCTGCAACGTTTGGTTTAGGTTTTAGGTGCATTTTTAATTTCATTGCTTAAATCGCATTTTCTCGACGAGCTGAGCACGTTTTCTGAAATGTGCTCCTCCCGTCGCTCTGGTTGGGTGTGCACAGTAAAAAGTGCTCCTGGCAGCTAGGGAGTGCCGCGTTGACCACTGCGACGAAGAAATAAGCACCTGCAACGTTTGGTTTAGGTTTTAGGTGCATTTTTAATTTTATTGCTTAAATCGCATTTTCTCGACGAGCTGAGCACGTTTTCTGAAATATGCTCCTCCCGTCGCTCTGGTTGGGTGCGCACAGTAAGAAGTGCTCTTGGCAGCTAGAGAGTGCCGCGTTGACCACTGCGCATGAAGAAATAACCACCTGCAACGTTTGGTTTAGGTTTTAGGTGCATTTTTAATTTATTTGCTTTAATCGCATTTTCTCGACGAGCTGAGCACATTTTCTGAAATGTGCTCCTGCCGTCACTCTGGTTGGGTGCGCATAGTAAAAAGTGCTCTTGGCAGCTAGAGAGTGCCGCGTTGACCACTGCGCTTGAAGAAATAACCACCTGCAACGTTTGGTTTAGGTTTTTGGTGCATTTTTAATTTTATTGCTTAAATCGCATTTTCTCGACGAGCTGAGCACGTTTTCTGAAATGTGCTCCTCCCGTCGCTCTGGTTGGGTGCGCACAGTAAAAAGAGCTCCTGGCAGCTAGGGAGTGCCGCGTTGACCACTGCGCACGAAGAAATAAGCACCTGCAACGTTTGGTTTAGGTTTTAGGTGCATTTTTAATTTTATTGCTTAAATCGCATTTTCTCGACGAGCTGAGTACGTTTTCTGAAATGTGCTCCTTCCGTCACTCTGGTTGGGTGCGCACAGTAAAAAGTGCTCCTGGCAGCTAGGGATTGCCGCGTTGACCACTGTGCACGAAGAAATAAGCACCTGCAACGTTTGGTTTAGGTTTTAGGTGCATTTTTAATTTTATTGCTTAAATCGCATTTTCTCGACGAGCTGAGCACGTTTTCTGAAATGTGCTCCTCCCGTCGCTCTGGTTGGGTGCGCACAGTAAAAAGAGCTCCTGGCAGCTAGGGAGTGCCGCGTTGACCACTGCGCACGAAGAAATAAGCACCTGCAACGTTTGGTTTAGGTTTTAGGTGCATTTTTTATTTTATTGCTTAAATCGCATTCTCTCGACGAGCTGAGCACGTTTTCTGAAATGTGCTCCTCCCGTCGCTCTGGTTGGGCGCGCATAGTAAAAAGTGGTCCTGGCAGCTAGAGAGTGCCGCGTTGACTACTGCGCATGAAGAAATAAGCACCTGCAACGTTTGGTTTAGGTTTTAGGTGCATTTTTAATTTTATTGCTTAAATCGCATTTTCTCGACAAGCTGAGCACGTTTTCTGAAATGTTCTCCTCCCGTCGCTCTGGTTGGGTGCGCACAGTAAAACGAGCTCCTGGCAGCTAGGGAGTGCCGCGTTGACCACTGCGCACGAAGAAATAAGCACCTGCAACGTTTGGTTTAGGTTTTAGGTGCATTTTTAATTTTATTGCTTAAATCGCATTGTCTCGACGAGCTGAGCACGTTTTCTGAAATGTGCTCCTCCCGTTGCTCTGGTTGGGTGCGCACAGTAAAAAGTGCTCTTGGCAGCTAGAGAGTGCCGCGTTGACCACTGCGCACGAAGAAATAAGCACCTGCAACGTTTGGTTTAGGTTTTAGGTGCATTTTTAATTTTATTGCTTAGATCGCATTTTCTCGACGAGCTGAGCACGTTTTCTGAAATGTGCTCCTCCCGTCGCTCTGGTTGGGTGCGCACAGTAAAAAGAGCTCCTGGCAGCTAGGGAGTTCCGCGTTGACCACTGCGCACGAAGAAATAAGCACCTGCAACGTTTGGTTTAGGTTTTAGGTGCATTTTTAATTTTATTGCTTAAAACGCATTCTCTCGACGAGCTGAGCACGTTTTCTGAAATGTGCTCCTCCCGTCGCTCCGGTTGGGTGCGCGTAGTAAAAAGTCCTCCTGGCAGCTAGAGAGTGCCGCGTTGACCACTGCGCACCAAGTAATAAGCACCTGCAACGTTTGGTTTAGGTTTTAGGTGCATTTTTAATTTTATTGCTTAAATCGCATTTTCTCGACGAGCTGAGCACGTTTTCTGAAATGTGCTCCTCCCATCGCTCTGGTTGGGTGCGCACAGTAAAAAGTGCTCTTGGCAGCTAGAGAGTGCCGCGTTGACCACTGCGCATGAAGAAATAAGCACCTGCAACGTTTGGTTTAGGTTTTAGGTGCATTTTTTATATTATTGCTTAAATCGCATTCTCTCGACGAGCTGAGCACGTTTTCTGAAATGTGCTCCTCCCGTCGCTCTGGTTGGGTGCGCATAGTAAAAAGTGCTCCTGGCAGCTAGAGAGTGCCGCGTTGACCACGGCGCACGAAGAAATAAGCACCTGCAACGTTTGGTTTAGGTTTTAGGTGCATTTTTAATTTTATTGCTTAAATCGCATTTTCTCGACGAGCTGAGCACGTTTTCTGAAATGTGCTCCTCCCATCGCTCTGGTTGGGTGCGCACAGTAAAAAGTGCTCTTGGCAGCTAGAGAGTGCCGCGTTGACCACTGCGCATGAAGAAATAAGTACCTGCAACGTTTGGTTTAGGTTTTAGGTGCATTTTTTATATTATTGCTTAAATCGCATTCTCTCGACGAGCTGAGCACGTTTTCTGAAATGTGCTCCTCCCGTCGCTCTGGTTGGGTGCGCGTAGTAAAAAGTGCTCCTGGCAGCTAGAGAGTGCCGCGTTGACCACTGCGCATGAAGAAATAAGCACCTGCAACGTTTGGTTTAGGTTTAAGGTGCATTTTTAATTTTATTGCTTAAATCGCATTTTCTCGACGAGCTGAGCACGTTTTCTGAAATGTGCTCCTCCCGTCGCTCTGGTTGGGTGCGCACAGTAAAAAGAGCTCCTGGCAGCTAGGGAGTGCCGCGTTGACCACTGCGCACGAAGAAATAAGCACCTGCAACGTTTGGTTTAGGTTTTAGGTGCATTTTTAATTTTATTGCTTAAATCGCATTTTCTCGACGAGCTGAGCACGTTTTCTGAAATGTGCTCCTCCCGTCGCTCTGGTTGGGTGCGCACAGTAAAAAGTGCTCTTGGCAGCTAGAGAGTGCCGCGTTGACCACTGCGCATGAAGAAATAAGCACCTGCAACGTTTGGTTTAGGTTTTAGGTGCATTTTTAATTTTATTGCTTAAATCGCATTTTCTCGACGAGCTGAGCACGTTTTCTGAAATGTGCTCCTCCCGTCACTCTGGTTGGGTGCGCACAGTAAAAAGTGCTCCTGGCAGCTAGGGAGTGCCGCGTTGAGCACTACGCACGAAGAAATAAGCACCTGCAACGTTTGGTTTAGGTTTTAGGTGCATTTTTAATTTTATTGCTAAAATCGCATTCTCTCGACGAGCTGAGCACGTTTTCTGAAATGTGCTCCTCCCGTCACTCTGGTTGGGTGTGCATAGTAAAAAGTGCTCCTGGCAGCTAGGGAGTGCCGCGTTGAGCACTACGCACGAAGAAATAAGCACCTGCAACGTTTGGTTTAGGTTTTAGGTGCATTTTAAATTTTATTGCTTAAATCGCATTTCCTCGACGAGCTGAGCACGTTTTCTGAAATGTGCTCCTCCCGTCGCTCTGGTTGTGCGCGCATAGTAAAAAGTGCTCCTGGCAGCTAGAGAGTGCCGCGTTGACCACTGCACATGAAGAAATAAGCACCTGCAACGTTTGGTTTAGGTTTTAGGTGCATTTTTAATTTTATTGCTTAAATCGCATTTTCTCGACGAGCTGAGCACGTTTTCTGAAATGTGCTCCTCCCGTCGCTCTGGTTGGGTGCGCACAGTAAAAAGTGCTCTTGGCAGCTAGAGAGTGCCGCGTTGACCACTGCACATGAAGAAATAAGCACCTGCAACGTTTGGTTTAGGTTTTAGGTGCATTTTTAATTTTATTGCTTAAATCGCATTTTCTCGACGAGCTGAGCACGTTTTCTGAAATGTGCTCCTCCCGTCGCTCTGGTTGGGTGCGCACAGTAAAAAGAGCTCCTGGCAGCTAGGGAGTGCCGCGTTGACCACTGCGCACGAAGAAATAAGCACCTATAACGTTTGGTTTAGGTTTTAGGTGCATTTTTTATTTTATTGCTTAAATCGCATTCTCTCGACGAGCTGAGCACGTTTTCTGAAATGTGCTCCTCCCGTCGCTCTGGTTGGGTGTGCGTAGTAAAAAAGGCTCCTGGCAGCTAGAGAGTGCCGCGTTGACCACTGCGCATGAAGAAATAAGCACCTGCAACGTTTGGTTTAGGTTTTAGGTGCATTTTTAATCTTATTGCTTAAATCGCATTTTCTCGACGAGCTGAGCACGTTTTCTGAAATGTGCTCCTCCCGTCACTCTGGTTGGGTGCGCACAGTAAAAAGTGCTCTTGGCAGCTAGAGAGTGCCGCGTTGACCACTGCGCATGAAGAAATAAGCACCTGCAACGCTTGGTTTAGATTTTAGGTGCATTTTTAATTTTATTGCTTAAATCGCATTTTCTCGACGAGCTGAGCACGTTTTCTGAAATGTGCTCCTCCCGTCACTCTGGTTGGGTGCGCACAGTAAAAAGTGCTCCTGGCAGCTAGGGAGTGCCGCGTTGAGCACTACGCACGAAGAAATAAGCACCTGCAACGTTTGGTTTAGGTTTTAGGTGCATTTTAAATTTTATTGCTTAAATCGCATTTCCTCGACGAGCTGAGCACGTTTTCTGAAATGTGCTCCTCCCGTCGCTGTGGTTGTGCGCGCATAGTAAAAAGTGCTCCTGGCAGCTAGAGAGTGCCGCGTTGACCACTGCGCATGAAGAAATAAGCACCTGCAACGTTTGGTTTAGGTTTTAGGTGCATTTTTAATTTTATTGCTTAAATCGCATTTTCTCGACGAGCTGAGCACGTTTTCTGAAATGTGCTCCTCCCGTCACTCTGGTTGGGTGCGCACAGTAAAAAGTGCTCCTGGCAGCTAGGGAGTGCCGCGTTGAGCACTGCGCACGAAGAAATAAGCACCTGCAACGTTTGGTTTAGGTTTTAGGTGCATTTTTAATTGTATTGCTTAAATCGCATTTTCTCGACGAGCTGAGCACGTTTTCTGAAATGTGCTCCTCCCGTCACTCTGGTTGGGTGCGCACAGTAAAAAGTGCTCTTGGCAGCTAGAGAGTGCCGCGTTGACCACTGCGCATGAAGAAATAAGCACCTGCAACGTTTGGTTTAGGTTTTAGGTGCATTTTTAATTTTATTGCTTAAATCGCATTTTCTCGACGAGCTGAGCACGTTTTCTGAAATGGGCTCCTCCCGTCGCTCTGGTTGGGTGCGCACAGTAAAAAGAGCTCCTGGCAGCTAGGGAGTTCCGCGTTGACCACTGCGCACGAAGAAATAAGCACCTGCAACGTTTGGTTTAGGTTTTAGGTGCATTTTTTATTTTATTGCTTAAATCGCAATCTCTCGACGAGCTGAGCACGTTTTCTGAAATGTGCTCCTCCCGTCGCTCTGGTTGGGTGCACACAGTAAAAAGAGCTCCTGGCAGCTAGGGAGTGCCGCGTTGACCACTGCGCACGAAGAAATAAGCACCTGCAACGTTTGGTTTAGGTTTTAGGTGCATTTTTTATTTTATTGCTTAAATCGCATTCTCTCGACGAGCTGAGCACGTTTTCTGAAATGTTCTCCTCCCGTCGCTCTGGTTGGGTGCACACAGTAAAAAGAGCTCCTGGCAGCTAGGGAGTGCCACGTTGACCACTGCGCACGAAGAAATAAGCACCTGCAACGTTTGGTTTAGGTTTTAGGTGCATTTTTTATTTTATTGCTTAAATCGCATTCTCTCGACGAGCTGAGCATGTTTTCTGAAATGTGCTCCTCCCGTCGCTCTGGTTGGGTGCGCGTAGTAAAAAGTGCTCCTGGCAGCTAGAGAGTGCCGCGTTGACCACGGCGCATGAAGAAATAAGCACCTGCAACGTTTTGTTTAGGTTTTAGGTGCATTTTTAATTTTATTGCTTAAATCGCATTTTCTCGACGAGCTGAGCACGTTTTCTGAAATGTGCTCCTCCCGTTGCTCTGGTTGGGTGCGCGTAGTAAAAAGTGCTCCTGGCAGCTAGAGAGTGCCGCGTTGACCACGGCGCATGAAGAAATAAGCACCTGCAACGTTTTGTTTAGGTTTTAGGTGCATTTTTAATTTTATTGCTTAAATCGCATTTTCTCGACGAGCTGAGCACGTTTTCTGAAATGTGCTCCTCCCGTCACTCTGGTTGGGTGCGCACAGTAAAAAGTGCTCTTGGCAGCGAGAGAGTGCCGCGTTGACCACTTGCGCATGAAGAAATAACCACCTGCAACGTTTGGTTTAGGTTTTAGGTGCATTTTTAATTTTATTGCTTAAATCGTAGTTTCTCGACGAGCTTAGCACGTTTTCTGAAATGTGCTCCTCCCGTCACTCTGGTTGGGTGCGCATAATAAAAACTGCTCTTGGCAGCTAAAGAGTGCCGCGTTGACCACTGCGCACAAAGAAATAAGCACCTGCAACGTTTTTTTTAGGTTTTAGGTGCATTTTAAATTTTATTGCTTAAATCGCATTTTCTCGACGAGCTGAGCACGTTTTCTGAAATGTGCTCCTCCCGTCGCTCTGGTTGTGCGCGCGTAGTAAAAAGTGCTCCTGGCAGCTAGAGAGTGCCGCGTTGACCACGGCGCGTGAAGAAATAAGCACCTGCAACGTTTGGTTTAGGTTTTAGGTGCATTTTTAATTTTATTGCTTAAATCGCATTTTCTCGACGAGCTGAGCACGTTTTCTGAAATGTGCTCCTCCCGTCACTCTGGTTGGGTGCGCACAGTAAAAAGTGCTCTTGGCAGCTAGAGAGTGCCGCGTTGACCACTGCGCATGAAGAAATAACCACCTGCAACGTTTGGTTTAGGTTTTAGGTGCATTTTTAATTTTATTGCTTAAATCGCATTTTCTCGACGAGCTGAGCACGTTTTCTGAAATGTGCTCCTCCCGTCACTCTGGTTGGGTGCGCACAGTAAAAAGTGCTCCTGGCAGCTAGGGAGTGCCGCGTTGACCACTGCGCATGAAGAAATAAGCACCTGCAACGTTTGGTTTAGGTTTTAGGTGCATTTTTAATTTTATTGCTTAAATCGCATTCTCTCGACGAGCTGAGCACGTTTTCTGAAATGTGCTCCTCCCGTCGCTCTGGTTGGGTGCGCGTAGTAAAAAGTGCTCCTGGCAGCTAGAGAGTGCCGCGTTGACCACTGCGCATGAAGAAATAAGCACCTGACACGTTTGGTTTAGGTTTTAGGTGCATTTTTAATTTTATTGCTTAAATCGCATTTTCTCGACGAGCTGAGCACGTTTTCTGAAATGTGCTCCTCCCGTCGCTCTGGTTGGGTGCGCACAGTAAAAAGTGCTCTTGGCAGCTAGAGAGTGCCGCGTTGACCACTGCGCATGAAGAAATAAGCACCTGCAACGTTTGGTTTAGGTTTTAGGTGCATTTTTAATTTTATTGCTTAAATCGCATTTTCTCGACGAGCTGAGCACGTTTTCTGAAATGTGCTCCTCCCGTCACTTTGGATGGGTGCGCACAGTAAAAAGTGCTCCTGGCAGCTAGGGAGTGCCGCGTTGAGCACTGCGCACGAAGAAATAAGCACCTGCAACGTTTGGTTTAGGTTTTGGGTGCATTTTTAATTTTATTGCTTAAATCGCATTTTCTCGACGAGCTGAGCACGTTTTCTGAAATGTGCTCCTCCCGTCACTCTGGTTGGGTGCGCACAGTAAAAAGTGCTCTTGGCAGCTAGAGAGTGCCGCGTTGACCACTGCGCATGAAGAAATAAGCACCTGCAACGTTTGGTTTAGGTTTTAGGTGCATTTTTTATTTTATTGCTTAAATCGCATTCTCTCGACGAGCTGAGCACGTTTTCTGAAATGTGCTCCTCCCGTCGCTCTGGTTGGGTGCACACAGTAAAAAGAGCTCCTGGCAGCTAGGGAGTTCCGCGTTGACCACTGCGCACGAATAAATAAGCACCTGCAACGTTTGGTTTAGGTTTTAGGTGCATTTTTTATTTCATTGCTTAAATCGCATTCTCTCGACGAGCTGAGCACGTTTTCTGAAATGTGCTCCTCCCGTCGCTCTGGTTGGGTGCGCGTAGTAAAAAGTGCTCCTGGCAGCTAGAGAGTGCCGCGTTGACCACTGCGCATGAAGAAATAAGCACCTGCAACGTTTGGTTTAGGTTTTAGGTGCATTTTTAATCTTATTGCTTAAATCGCATTTTCTCGACGAGCTGAGCACGTTTTCTGAAATGTGCTCCTCCCGTCGCTCTGGTTGGGTGCGCACAGTAAAAAGAGCTCCTGGCAGCTAGGGAGTGCCGCGTTGACCACTGCGCACGAAGAAATAAGCACCTGCAACGTTTGGTTTGGGTTTTAGGTGCATTTTTAATTTTATTGCTTAAATCGCATTCTCTCGACGAGCTGAGCACGTTTTCTGAAATGTGCTCCTCCCGTCGCTCTGGTCTGGTGCGCGTAGTAAAAAGTGCTCCTGGCAGCTAGAGAGTGCCGCGTTGACCACTGCGCATGAAGAAATAAGCACCTGCAACGTTTGGTTTAGGTTTTAGGTGCATTTTTAATTTTATTGCTTAAATCGCATTTTCTCCACGAGCTGAGCACGTTTTCTGAAATGTGCTCCTCCCGTCACTCTGGTTGGGTGCGCATAGTAAAAAGTGCTCTTGGCAGCTAGAGAGTGCCGCGTTGACCACTGCGCACAAAGAAATAAGCACCTGCAACGTTTGGTTTAGGTTTTAGGTGCATTTTAAATTTTATTGCTTAAATCGCATTTTCTCGACGAGCTGAGCACGTTTTCTGAAATGTGCTCCTCCCGTCGCTCTGGTTGTGCGCGCATAGTAAAAAGTGCTCCTGGCAGCTAGAGAGTGCCGCGTTGACCACTGCGCACGAAGAAATAAGCACCTGCAACGTTTGGTTTAGGTTTTAGGTGCATTTTTTATTTTATTGCTTAAATCGCATTCTCTCGACGAGCTGAGCACGTTTTCTAAAATGTGCTCCTCCCGTCGCTCTGGTTGGGTGCGCGTAGTAAAAAGTGCTCGTGGCAGCTAGAGAGTGCCGCGTTGACCACTGCGCATGAAGAAATAAGCACCTGCAACGTTTGGTTTAGGTTTTAGGTGCATTTTTAATCTTATTGCTTAAATCGCATTTTCTCGACGAGCTGAGCACGTTTTCTGAAATGTGCTCCTCCCGTCACTCTGGTTGGGTGCGCACAGCAAAAAGTGCTCTTGGCAGCTAGAGAGTGCCGCGTTGACCACTGCGCATGAAGAAATAAGCACCTGCAACGTTTGGTTTAGGTTTTAGGTGCATTTTTAATTTTATTGCTTAAATCGCATTTTCTCGACGAGCTGAGCACGTTTTCTGAAATGTGCTCCTCCCGTCACTCTGGTTGGGTGCGCACAGTAAAAAGTGCTCCTGGCAGCTAGGGAGTGCCGCGTTGAGCACTGCGCACGAAGAAATAAGCACCTGCAACGTTTGGTTTAGGTTTTAGGTGCATTTTTAATTTTATTGCTTAAATCGCATTTTCTCGACGAGCTGAGCACGTTTTCTGAAATGTGCTCCTCCCGTCGCTCTGGTTGGGTGCGCACAGTAAAAATAACTCCTGGCAGCTAGGGAGTTCCGCGTTGACCACTGCGCACGAAGAAATAAGCACCTGCAACGTTTGGTTTAGGTTTTAGGTGCATTTTTAATTTTATTGCTTAAATCGCATTCTCTCGACGAGCTGAGCACGTTTTCTGAAATGTGCTCCTCCCGTCGCTCTGGTTGGGTGCGCACAGTAAAAAGTGCTCTTGGCAGCTCGGGAGTGCCGCGTTGACCACTGCACATGAAGAAATAAGGACCTGCAACGTTTGGTTTAGGTTTTAGGTGCATTTTTAATTTTATTGCTTAAATCGCATTTTCTCGACGAGCTGAGCACGTTTTCTGAAATGTGCTCCTCCCTTCGCTCTGGTTGGGCGCACATAGTAAAAAGTGCTCCTGGCAGCTAGAGAGTGCCGCGTTGACCACTGCGCATGAAGAAATAAGCACCTGCAACGTTTGGTTTAGGTTTTAGGTGCATTTTTTATTTTATTGCTTAAATCGCATTCTCTCGACGAGCTGAGCATGTTTTCTGAAATGTGCTCCTCCCGTCGCTCTGGTTGGGTGCGCGTAGTAAAAAGTGCTCCTGGCAGCTAGAGAGTGCCGCGTTGACCACGGCGCATAAAGAAATAAGCACCTGCAACGTTTTGTTTAGGTTTTAGGTGCATTTTTAATTTTATTGCTTAAATCGCATTTTCTCGACGAGCTGAGCACGTTTTCTGAAATGTGCTCCTCCCGTTGCTCTGGTTGGGTGCGCGTAGTAAAAAGTTCTCCTGGCAGCTAGAGAGTGCCGCGTTGACCACTGCGCACGAAGAAATAAGCACCTGCAACGTTTGGTTTAGGTTTTAGGTGCATTTTTAATTTTATTGCTTAAATCGCATTTTCTCGACGAGCTGAGCACGTTTTCTGAAATGTGCTCCTCCCGTCACTCTGGTTGGGTACGCACAGTAAAAAGTGCTCTTGGCAGCTAGAGAGTGCCGCGTTGACCACTGCGCATGAAGAAATAACCACCTGCAACGTTTGGTTTAGGTTTTAGGTGCATTTTTAATTTTATTGCTTAAATCGCATTTTCTCGACGAGCTGAGCACGTTTTCTGAAATCTGCTCCTCCCGTCACTCTGGTTGGGTGCGCATCGTAAAAAGTGCTCTTGGCAGCTAAAGAGTGCCGCGTTGACCACTGCGCACAAAGAAATAAGCACCTGCAACGTTTGGTTTAGGTTTTAGGTGCATTTTAAATTTTATTGCTTAAATCGCATTTTCTCGACGAGCTGAGCAAGTTTTCTGAAATGTGCTCCTCCCGTCGCTCTGGTTGTGCGCGCATAGTAAAAAGTGCTCCTGGCAGCTAGAGAGTGCCGCGTTGACCACTGCACATGAAGAAATAAGCACCTGCAACGTTTGGTTTAGGTTTTAGGTGCATTTTTAATTTTATTGCTTTAATCGCATTTTCTCGACGAGCTGAGCACGTTTTCTGAAATGTGCTCCTCCCGTCGCTCTGGTTGGGTGCGCATAGTAAAAAGTGCTCTTGGCAGCTAGAGAGAGTGCTGCGTTGACCACTGCGCATGAAGAAATAAGCACCTGCAACGTTTGGTTTAGGTTTTAGGTGCATTTTTAATTTTATTGCTTAAATCGCATTTTCTCGACGAGCTGAGCACGTTTTCTGAAATGTGCTCCTCCCGTCACTCTGCTTGGGTGCGCACAGTAAAAAGTGCTCCTGGCAGCTAGGGAGTGCCGCGTTGAGCACTGCGCACGAAGAAATAAGCACCTGCAACGTTTGGTTTAGGTTTTAGGTGCATTTTTAATTTTATTGCTTAAATCGCATTTTCTCGACGAGCTGAGCACGTTTTCTGAAATGTGCTCCTCTCGTCACTCTGGTTGGGTGCGCACAGTAAAAAGTGCTCTTGGCAGCTAGGGAGTGCCGCGTTGAGCACTGCGCACGAAAAAATAAGCACCTGCAACGTTTGGTTTAGGTTTTAGGTGCATTTTTAATTTTATTGCTTAAATCGCATTTTCTCGACGAGCTGAGCACGTTTTCTGAAATGGGCTCCTCCCGTCGCTCTGGTTGGGTGCGCACAGTAAAAAGAGCTCCTGGCAGCTAGGGAGTTCCGCGTTGACCACTGCGCACGAAGAAATAAGCACCTGCAACGTTTGGTTTAGGTTTTAGGTGCATTTTTTATTTTATTGCTTAAATCGCATTCTCTCGACGAGCTGAGCACGTTTTCTGAAATGTGCTCCTCCCGTCGCTCTGGTTGGGTGCACACAGTAAAAAGAGCTCCTGGCAGCTAGGGAGTGCCGCGTTGACCGCTGCGCACGAAGAAATAAGCACCTGCAACGTTTGGTTTAGGTTTTAGGTGCATTTTTTATTTTATTGCTTAAATCGCATTCTCTCGACGAGCTGAGCACGTTTTCTGAAATGTGCTCCTCCCGTCGCTCTGGTTGGGTGCGCGTAGTAAAAAGTGCTCCTGGCAGCTAGAGAGTGCCGCGTTGACCACTGCGCATGAAGAAATAAGCACCTGCAACGTTTGGTTTAGGTTTTAGGTGCATTTTTAATTTTATTGCTTAAATCGCATTTTCTCGACGAGCTGAGCACGTTTTCTGAAATGTGCTCCTCCCGTCGCTCTGGTTGGGTGCGCACAGTAAAAAGAGCTCCTGGCAGCTAGGGAGTGCCGCGTTGACCACTGCGCACGAACAAATAAGCACCTGCAACGTTTGGTTTAGGTTTTAGGTGCATTTTTTATTTTATTGCTTAAATCGCATTCTCTCGACGAGCTGAGCACGTTTTCTGAAATGTGCTCCTCCCGTCGCTCTGGTTGGGTGCGCGTAGTAAAAAGTGCTCCTGGCAGCTAGAGAGTGCCGCGTTGACCACTGCGCATGAAGAAATAAGCACCTGCAACGTTTGGTTTAGGTTTTAGGTGCATTTTTAATTTTATTGCTTAAATCGCATTTTCTCGACGAGCTGAGCACGTTTTCTGAAATGTGCTCCTCCCGTCGCTCTGGTTGGGTGCGCACAGTAAAAAGAGCTCCTGGCAGCTAGGGAGTGCCGCGTTGACCACTGCGCACGAACAAATAAGCACCTGCAACGTTTGGTTTAGGTTTTAGGTGCATTTTTTATTTTATTGCTTAAATCGCATTCTCTCGACGAGCTGAGCACGTTTTCTGAAATGTGCTCCTCCCGTCGCTCTGGTTGGGTGCGCGTAGTAAAAAGTGCTCCTGGCAGCTAGAGAGTGCCGCGTTGACCACTGCGCATGAAGAAATAAGCACCTGCAACGTTTGGTTTAGGTTTTAGGTGCATTTTTAATCTTATTGCTTAAATCGCATTTTCTCGACGAGCTGAGCACGTTTTCTGAAATGTGCTCCTCCCGTCACTCTGGTTGGGTGCGCACAGTAAAAAGTGCTCTTGGCAGCTAGGGAGTGCCGCGTTGAGCACTGCGCACGAAGAAATAAGGACCTGCAACGTTTGGTTTAGGTTTTAGGTGCATTTTTAATTTTATTGCTTAAATCGCATTTTCTCGACGAGCTGAGCACGTTTTCTGAAATGTGCTCCTCCCGTCACTCTGGTTGGGTGCGCACAGTAAAAAGTGCTCTTGGCAGCTAGAGAGTGCCGCGTTGACCACTGCGCATGACGAAATAAGCACCTGCAACGTTTGGTTTAGGTTTTAGGTGCATTTTTAATTTTATTGCTTAAATCGCATTTTCTCGACGAGCTGAGCACGTTTTCTGAAATGTGCTCCTCCCGTCACTCTGGTTGGGTGCGCACAGTAAAAAGTGCTCCTGGCAGCTAGGGAGTGCCGCGTTGAGCACTGCGCACGAAGAAATAAGCACCTGCAACGTTTGGTTTAGGTTTTAGGTGCATTTTTAATTTTATTGCTTAAATCGCATTTTCTCGACGAGCTGAGCACATTTTCTGAAATGGGCTCCTCCCGTCGCTCTGGTTGGGTGCGCACAGTAAAAAGAGCTCCTGGCAGCTAGGGAGTTCCGCGTTGACCACTGCGCACGAAGAAATAAGCACCTGCAACGTTTGGTTTAGGTTTTAGGTGCATTCTTTATTTTATTGCTTAAATCGCATTCTCTCGACGAGCTGAGCACGTTTTCTGAAATGTGCTCCTCCCGTCGCTCTGGTTGGGTGCACACAGTAAAAAGAGCTCCTGGCAGCTAGGGAGTGCCGCGTTGACCACTGCGCACGAAGAAATAATCACCTGCAACGTTTGGTTTAGGTTTTAGGTGCATTTTTTATTTTATTGCTTAAATCGCATTCTCTCGACGAGCTGAGCACGTTTTCTGAAATGTGCTCCTCCCGTCGCTCTGGTTGGGTGCGCGTAGTAAAAAGTGCTCCTGGCAGCTAGAGAGTGCCGCGTTGACCACTGCGCATGAAGAAATAAGCACCTGCAACGTTTGGTTTAGGTTTTAGGTGCATTTTTAATTTTATTGCTCAAATCGCATTTTCTCGACGAGCTGAGCACGTTTTATGAAATGTGCTCCTCCCGTCGCTCTGGTTGGGTGCGCGCAGTAAAAAGAGCTCCTGGCAGCTAGGGAGTGCCGCGTTGACCACTGCGCACGAAGAAATAAGCACCTGCAACGTTTGGTTTAGGTTTTAGGTGCATTTTTTATTTTATTGCTTAAATCGCATTCTCTCGACGAGCTGAGCACGTTTTCTGAAATGTGCTCCTCCCGTCGCTCTGGTTGGGTGCGCGTAGTAAAAAGTGCTCCTGGCAGCTAGAGAGTGCCGCGTTGACCACTGCGCATGAAGAAATAAGCACCTGCAACGTTTGGTTTAGGTTTTAGGTGCATTTTTAATCTTATTGCTTAAATCGCATTTTCTCGACGAGCTGAGCACGTTTTCTGAAATGTGCTCCTCCCGTCACTCTGGTTGGGTGCGCACAGTAAAAAGTGCTCTTGGCAGCTAGAGAGTGCCGTGTTGACCACTGCGCATGAAGAAATAAGCACCTGCAACGTTTGGTTTAGGTTTTAGGTGCATTTTTAATTTTATTGCTTAAATCGCATTTTCTCGACGAGCTGAGCACGTTTTCTGAAATGTGCTCCTCCCGTCACTCTGGTTGGGTGCGCACAGTAAAAAGTGCTCCTGGCAGCTAGAGAGTGCCGCGTTGACCACTGCGCATGAAGAAATAAGCACCTGCAACGTTTGGTTTAGGTTTTAGGTGCATTTTTAATCTTATTGCTTAAATCGCATTTTCTCGACGAGCTGAGCACGTTTTCTGAAATGTGCTCCTCCCGTCACTCTGGTTGGGTGCGCACAGTAAAAAGTGCGCTTGGCAGCTAGAGAGTGCCGCGTTGACCACTGCGCATGAAGAAATAAGCACCTGCAACGTTTGGTTTAGGTTTTAGGTGCATTTTTAATTTTATTGCTTAAATCGCATTTTCTCGACGAGCTGAGCACGTTTTCTGAAATGTGCTCCTCCCGTCGCTCTGGTTGTGCGCGCATAGTAAAAAGTGCTCCTGGCAGCTAGAGAGTGCCGCGTTGACCACTGCACATGGAGAAATAAGCACGTGCAACGTTTGGTTTAGGTTTTAGGTGCATTTTTAATTTCATTGCTTAAATCGCATTTTCTCGACGAGCTGAGCACGTTTTCTGAAATGTGCTCCTCCCGTCGCTCTGGTTGGGTGCGCACAGTAAAAAGTGCTCTTGGCAGCTAGAGAGTGCCGCGTTGACCACTGCGCATGAAGAAATAAGCACCTGCAACGTTTGGTTTAGGTTTTAGGTGCATTTTTAATTCTATTGCTTAAATCCTATTTTCTCGACGAGCTGAGCACGTTTTCTGAAATGTGCTCCTCCCGTCACTCTGGTTGGGTGCGCACAGTAAAAAGTGCTCCTGGCAGCTAGGGAGTGCCGCGTTGACCACTGCGCACGAAGAAATAAGCACCTGCAACGTTTGGTTTAGGTTTTAGGTGCATTTTTAATTTTATTGCTTAAATCGCATTTTCTCGACGAGCTGAGTACGTTTTCTGAAATGTGCTCCTTCCGTCACTCTGGTTGGGTGCGCACAGTAAAAAGTGCTCCTGGCAGCTAGGGAGTGCCGCGTTGACCACTGCGCACGAAGAAATAAGCACCTGCAACGTTTGGTTTAGGTTTTAGGTGCATTTTTAATTTCATTGTTTAAATCGCATTTTCTTGACAAGCTGAGCACGTTTTCTGAAATGTGCTCCTCCCGTCGCTCTGGTTGGGTGCGCACAGTAAAAAGAGCTCCTGGCAGCTAGGGAGTGCCGCGTTGACCACTGCGCACGAAGAAATAAGCACCTGCAACGTTTGGTTTAGGTTTTAGGTGCATTTTTAATTTTATTGCTTAAATCGCATTTTCTCGACGAGCTGAGCACGTTTTCTGAAATGTGCTCCTCCCGTCACTCTGGTTGGGTGCGCACAGTAAAAAGTGCTCTTGGCAGCTAGAGAGTGCCGCGTTGACCACTGCGCATGAAGAAATAACCACCTGCAACGTTTGGTTTAGGTTTTAGGTGCATTTTTAATTTTATTGCTTGAATCGTAGTTTCTCGACGAGCTTAGCACGTTTTCTGAAATGTGCTCCTCCCGTCACTCTGGTTGGGTGCGCATAATAAAAACTGCTCTTGGCAGCTAAAGAGTGCCGCGTTGACCACTGCGCACAAAGAAATAAGCACCTGCAACGTTTTCTTTAGGTTTTTGGTGCATTTTTTATTTTATTGCTTAAATCGCATTCTCTCGACGAGCTGAGCACGTTTTCTGAAATGTGCTCCTCCCGTCGCTCTGGTTGGGTGCGCGCGTAGTAAAAAGTGCTCCTGGCAGCTAGAGAGTGCCGCGTTGACCACTGCGCATGAAGAAATAAGCACCTGCAACGTTTGGTTTAGGTTTTAGGTGCATTTTTAATTGTATTGCTTAAATCGCATTTTCTCGACGAGCTTAGCACGTTTTCTGAAATGTGCTCCTCCCGTCACTCTGGTGGGTGCGCATAGTAAAAACTGCTCTTCGCAGCTAAAGAGTGCCGCGTTGACCACTGCGCGCAAAGAAATAAGCACCTGCAACGTTTGGTTTAGGTTTTAGGTGCATTTTAAATTTTATTTTTTAAATCGCATTTTCTCGATGAGCTGAGCACGTGTTCTGAAATGTGCTCCTCCCGTCGCTCTGGTTGTGCGCGCATAGTAAAAAGTGCTCCTGGCAGCTAGAGAGTGCCGCGTTGACCACTGCACATGAAGAAATAAGCACCTGCAACGTTTGGTTTAGGTTTTAGGTGCCTTTTTTAATTTTATTGCTTAAATCGCATTTTCTCGACGAGCTGAGTACGTTTTCTGAAATGTGCTCCTTCCGTCACTCTGGTTGGGTGCGCACAGTAAAAAGTGCTCCTGGCAGCTAGGGAGTGCCGCGTTGACCACTGCGCACAAAGAAATAAGCACCTGCAACGTTTGGTTTAGGTTTTAGGTGCATTTTTAATTTTATTGTTTAAATCGCATTTTCTCGACGAGCTGAGCACGTTTTCTGAAATGTGCTCCTCCCGTCGCTCTGGTTGGGTGCGCACAATAAAAAGAGCTCCTGGCAGCTAGGGAGTGCCGCGTTGACCACTGCGCACGAAGAAATAAGCACCTGCAACGTTTGGTTTAGGTTTTAGGTGCATTTTTTATTTTATTGCTTAAATCGCATTCTCTCGACGAGCTGAGCACGTTTTCTGAAATGTGCTCCTCCCGTCGCTCTGGTTGGGTGCGCGTAGTAAAAAGTCCTCCTGGCAGCTAGAGAGTGCCGCGTTGACCACTGCGCACGAAGAAATAAGCACCTGCAACGTTTGGTTTAGGTTTTAGGTGCATTTTTAATTTTATTGCTTAAATCGCATTCTCTCGACGAGCTGAGCACGTTTTCTGAAATGTGCTCCTCCCGTCGCTCTGGTTGGGTGCGCATAGTAAAAAGTGCTCTTGGCAGCTAGAGAGTGCCGCGTTGACCACTGCGCATGAAGAAATAACCACCTGCAACGTTTGGTTTAGGTTTTGGGTGCATTTTTAATTTTATTGCTTAAATCGCATTTTCTCGACGAGCTGAGCACGTTTTCTGAAATGTGCTCCTCCCGTCACTCTGGTTGAGTGCGCATAGTAAAAAGTGCTCTTGGCAGCTAGGGAGTGCCGCGTTGACCACTGCGCATGAAGAAATAAGCACCTGCAACGTTTGGTTTAGGTTTTAGGTGCATTTTTAATTTTATTGCTTAAATCGCATTTTCTCGACAAGCTGAGCACGTTTTCTGAAATGTGCTCCTCCCGTCGCTCTGGTTGGGCGCGCATAGTAAAAAGTGCTCTTGGCAGCTAGAGAGTGCCGCGTTGACCACTGCGCATGAAGAAATAAGCACCTGCAACGTTTGGTTTAGGTTTTAGGTGCATTTTTAATTTTATTGCTTAAATCGCATTTTCTCGACGAGCTGAGCACGTTTTCTGAAATGTGCTTCTCCCGTCGCTCTGGTTGTGCGCGCAAAGTAAAAAGTGCTCCTGGCAGCTAGAGAGTGCCGCGTTGACCACTGCGCATGAAGAAAAAAGCACCTGCAACGTTTGGTTTAGGTTTTAGGTGCATTTTTAATTTTATTGCTTAAATCGCATTTTCTCGACGAGCTGAGCACGTTTTCTGAAATGTGCTCCTCCCGTCGCTCTGGTTGGGTGCGCACAGTAAAAAGAGCTCCTGGCAGCTAGGGAGTGCCGCGTTGACCACTGCGCACGAAGAAATAAGCACCTGCAACGTTTGGTTTAGGTTTTAGGTGCATTTTTAATTTTATTGCTTAAATCGCATTCTCTCGACGAGCTGAGCGCGTTTTCTGAAATGTGCTCCTCCCGTCGCTCTGGTTGGGTGCGCGTAGTAAAAAGTCCTCCTGGCAGCTAGAGAGTGCCGCGTTGACCACTGCGCATGAAGAAATAAGCACCTGCAACGTTTGGTTTAGGTTTTAGGTGCATTTTTAATTTTATTGCTTGAATCGCATTTTCTCGACGAGCTGAGCACGTTTTCTGAAATGTGCTCCTCCCGTCTCTCTGGTTGGGTGCGTACAGTAAAAAGTGCTCTTGGCAGCTAGGGAGTGCCGCGTTGACCACTGCGCATGAAGACATAAGCACCTGCAACGTTTGGTTTAGGTTTTAGGTGCATTTTTTATATTATTGCTTAAATCGCATTCTCTCGACGAGCTGAGCACGTTTTTTGAAATGTGCTCCTCCCGTCGCTCTGGTTGGGTGCGCGTAGTAAAAAGTGCTCCTGGCAGCTAGAGAGTGCCGCGTTGACCACGGCGCGTGAAGAAATAAGCGCCTGCAACGTTTGGTTTAGGTTTTAGGTGCATTTTTAATTTTATTGCTTAATTCGCATTTTCTCGACGAGCTGAGCACGTTTTCTGAAATATGCTCCTCCCGTGGCTCTGGTTGTCCGCGCATAGTAAAAAGTGCTCCTGGCAGCTAGAGAGTGCCGCGTTGACCACTGCACATGAAGAAATAAGCACCTGCAACGTTTGGTTTAGGTTTTAGGTGCATTTTTAATTTTATTGCTTAAACCGCATTTTCTCGACGAGCTGAGTACGTTTTCTGAAATGTGCTCCTTCCGTCACTCTGGTTGGGTGCGCACAGTAAAAAGTGCTCCTGGCAGCTAGGGAGTGCCGCGTTGACCACTGCGCACGAAGAAATAACCACCTGCAACGTTTGGTTTAGGTTTTAGGTGCATTTTTAATTTTATTGTTTAAATCGCATTTTCTCGACAAGCTGAGCACGTTTTCTGAAATGTGCTCCTCCCGTCGCTCTGGTTGGGTGCGCACAGTAAAAAGAGCTCCTGGCAGCTAGGGAGTGCCGCGTTGACCACTGCGCACGAAGAAATAAGCACCTGCAACGTTTGGTCTAGGTTTTAGGTGCATTTTTAATTTTATTGCTTAAATCGCATTTTCTCGACGAGCTGAGCACGTTTTCTGAAATGTGCTCATCCCGTCACTCTGGTTGGGTGCGCATAGTAAAAAGTGCTCTTGGCAGCTAGAGAGTGCCGCGTTGACCACTGCGCACAAAGAAATAAGCACCTGCAACGTTTTGTTTAGGTTTTAGGTGCATTTTTTATATTATTGCTTAAATCGCATTCTCTCGACGAGCTGAGCATGTTTTCTGAAATGTGCTCCTCCCGTCGCTCTGGTTGGGTGCGCGTAGTAAAAAGTGCTCCTGGCAGCTAGAGAGTGCCGCGTTGACCACGGCGCATGAAGAAATAAGCACCTGCAACGTTTTGTTTAGGTTTTAGGTGCATTTTTAATTTTATTGCTTAAATCGCATTTTCTCGACGAGCTGAGCACGTTTTCTGAAATGTGCTCCTCCCGTTGCTCTGGTTGGGTGCGCGTAGTAAAAAGTGCTCCTGGCAGCTAGAGAGTGCCGCGTTGACCACGGCGCATGAAGAAATAAGCACCTGCAACGTTTTGTTTAGGTTTTAGGTGCATTTTTAATTTTATTGCTTAAATCGCATTTTCTCGACGAGCTGAGCACGTTTTCTGAAATGTGCTCCTCCCGTCACTCTGGTTGGGTGCGCACAGTAAAAAGTGCTCTTGGCAGCGAGAGAGTGCCGCGTTGACCACTTGCGCATGAAGAAATAACCACCTGCAACGTTTGGTTTAGGTTTTAGGTGCATTTTTAATTTTATTGCTTAAATCGTAGTTTCTCGACGAGCTTAGCACGTTTTCTGAAATGTGCTCCTCCCGTCACTCTGGTTGGGTGCGCATAATAAAAACTGCTCTTGGCAGCTAAAGAGTGCCGCGTTGACCACTGCGCACAAAGAAATAAGCACCTGCAACGTTTTTTTTAGGTTTTAGGTGCATTTTAAATTTTATTGCTTAAATCGCATTTTCTCGACGAGCTGAGCACGTTTTCTGAAATGTGCTCCTCCCGTCGCTCTGGTTGTGCGCGCGTAGTAAAAAGTGCTCCTGGCAGCTAGAGAGTGCCGCGTTGACCACGGCGCGTGAAGAAATAAGCACCTGCAACGTTTGGTTTAGGTTTTAGGTGCATTTTTAATTTTATTGCTTAAATCGCATTTTCTCGACGAGCTGAGCACGTTTTCTGAAATGTGCTCCTCCCGTCACTCTGGTTGGGTGCGCACAGTAAAAAGTGCTCTTGGCAGCTAGAGAGTGCCGCGTTGACCACTGCGCATGAAGAAATAACCACCTGCAACGTTTGGTTTAGGTTTTAGGTGCATTTTTAATTTTATTGCTTAAATCGCATTTTCTCGACAAGCTGAGCACGTTTTCTGAAATGTGCTCCTCCCGTCACTCTGGTTGGGTGCGCACAGTAAAAAGTGCTCCTGGCAGCTAGGGAGTGCCGCGTTGACCACTGCGCATGAAGAAATAAGCACCTGCAACGTTTGGTTTAGGTTTTAGGTGCATTTTTAATTTTATTGCTTAAATCGCATTCTCTCGACGAGCTGAGCACGTTTTCTGAAATGTGCTCCTCCCGTCGCTCTGGTTGGGTGCGCGTAGTAAAAAGTGCTCCTGGCAGCTAGAGAGTGCCGCGTTGACCACTGCGCATGAAGAAATAAGCACCTGACACGTTTGGTTTAGGTTTTAGGTGCATTTTTAATTTTATTGCTTAAATCGCATTTTCTCGACGAGCTGAGCACGTTTTCTGAAATGTGCTCCTCCCGTCGCTCTGGTTGGGTGCGCACAGTAAAAAGTGCTCTTGGCAGCTAGAGAGTGCCGCGTTGACCACTGCGCATGAAGAAATAAGCACCTGCAACGTTTGGTTTAGGTTTTAGGTGCATTTTTAATTTTATTGCTTCAATCGCATTTTCTCGACGAGCTGAGCACGTTTTCTGAAATGTGCTCCTCCCGTCACTCTGGTTGGGTGCGCACAGTAAAAAGTGCTCCTGGCAGCTAGGGAGTGCCGCGTTGAGCACTGCGCACGAAGAAATAAGCACCTGCAACGTTTGGTTTAGGTTTTGGGTGCATTTTTAATTTTATTGCTTAAATCGCATTTTCTCGACGAGCTGAGCACGTTTTCTGAAATGTGCTCCTCCCGTCACTCTGGTTGGGTGCGCACAGTAAAAAGTGCTCTTGGCAGCTAGAGAGTGCCGCGTTGACCACTGCGCATGAAGAAATAAGCACCTGCAACGTTTGGTTTAGGTTTTAGGTGCATTTTTTATTTTATTGCTTAAATCGCATTCTCTCGACGAGCTGAGCACGTTTTCTGAAATGTGCTCCTCCCGTCGCTCTGGTTGGGTGCACACAGTAAAAAGAGCTCCTGGCAGCTAGGGAGTTCCGCGTTGACCACTGCGCACGAATAAATAAGCACCTGCAACGTTTGGTTTAGGTTTTAGGTGCATTTTTTATTTCATTGCTTAAATCGCATTCTCTCGACGAGCTGAGCACGTTTTCTGAAATGTGCTCCTCCCGTCGCTCTGGTTGGGTGCGCGTAGTAAAAAGTGCTCCTGGCAGCTAGAGAGTGCCGCGTTGACCACTGCGCATGAAGAAATAAGCACCTGCAACGTTTGGTTTAGGTTTTAGGTGCATTTTTAATCTTATTGCTTAAATCGCATTTTCTCGACGAGCTGAGCACGTTTTCTGAAATGTGCTCCTCCCGTCGCTCTGGTTGGGTGCGCACAGTAAAAAGAGCTCCTGGCAGCTAGGGAGTGCCGCGTTGACCACTGCGCACGAAGAAATAAGCACCTGCAACGTTTGGTTTGGGTTTTAGGTGCATTTTTAATTTTATTGCTTAAATCGCATTCTCTCGACGAGCTGAGCACGTTTTCTGAAATGTGCTCCTCCCGTCGCTCTGGTCTGGTGCGCGTAGTAAAAAGTGCTCCTGGCAGCTAGAGAGTGCCGCGTTGACCACTGCGCATGAAGAAATAAGCACCTGCAACGTTTGGTTTAGGTTTTAGGTGCATTTTTAATTTTATTGCTTAAATCGCATTTTCTCCACGAGCTGAGCACGTTTTCTGAAATGTGCTCCTCCCGTCACTCTGGTTGGGTGCGCATAAAAAAAAGTGCTCTTGGCAGCTAGAGAGTGCCGCGTTGACCACTGCGCACAAAGAAATAAGCACCTGCAACGTTTGGTTTAGGTTTTAGGTGCATTTTAAATTTTATTGCTTAAATCGCATTTTCTCGACGAGCTGAGCACGTTTTCTGAAATGTGCTCCTCCCGTCGCTCTGGTTGTGCGCGCATAGTAAAAAGTGCTCCTGGCAGCTAGAGAGTGCCGCGTTGACCACTGCGCACGAAGAAATAAGCACCTGCAACGTTTGGTTTAGGTTTTAGGTGCATTTTTTATTTTATTGCTTAAATCGCATTCTCTCGACGAGCTGAGCACGTTTTCTAAAATGTGCTCCTCCCGTCGCTCTGGTTGGGTGCGCGTAGTAAAAAGTGCTCGTGGCAGCTAGAGAGTGCCGCGTTGACCACTGCGCATGAAGAAATAAGCACCTGCAACGTTTGGTTTAGGTTTTAGGTGCATTTTTAATCTTATTGCTTAAATCGCATTTTCTCGACGAGCTGAGCACGTTTTCTGAAATGTGCTCCTCCCGTCACTCTGGTTGGGTGCACACAGCAAAAAGTGCTCTTGGCAGCTAGAGAGTGCCGCGTTGACCACTGCGCATGAAGAAATAAGCACCTGCAACGTTTGGTTTAGGTTTTAGGTGCATTTTTAATTTTATTGCTTAAATCGCATTTTCTCGACGAGCTGAGCACGTTTTCTGAAATGTGCTCCTCCCGTCACTCTGGTTGGGTGCGCACAGTAAAAAGTGCTCCTGGCAGCTAGGGAGTGCCGCGTTGAGCACTGCGCACGAAGAAATAAGCACCTGCAACGTTTGGTTTAGGTTTTAGGTGCATTTTTAATTTTATTGCTTAAATCGCATTTTCTCGACGAGCTGAGCACGTTTTCTGAAATGTGCTCCTCCCGTCGCTCTGGTTGGGTGCGCACAGTAAAAATAACTCCTGGCAGCTAGGGAGTTCCGCGTTGACCACTGCGCACGAAGAAATAAGCACCTGCAACGTTTGGTTTAGGTTTTAGGTGCATTTTTAATTTTATTGCTTAAATCGCATTCTCTCGACGAGCTGAGCACGTTTTCTGAAATGTGCTCCTCCCGTCGCTCTGGTTGGGTGCGCACAGTAAAAAGTGCTCTTGGCAGCTCGGGAGTGCCGCGTTGACCACTGCACATGAAGAAATAAGGACCTGCAACGTTTGGTTTAGGTTTTAGGTGCATTTTTAATTTTATTGCTTAAATCGCATTTTCTCGACGAGCTGAGCACGTTTTCTGAAATGTGCTCCTCCCTTCGCTCTGGTTGGGCGCACATAGTAAAAAGTGCTCCTGGCAGCTAGAGAGTGCCGCGTTGACCACTGCGCATGAAGAAATAAGCACCTGCAACGTTTGGTTTAGGTTTTAGGTGCATTTTTAATTTTATTGCTTAAATCGCATTTTCTCGACAAGCTGAGCACGTTTTCTGAAATGTGCTCCTCCCGTCGCTCTTGTTCGGTGCGCACAGTAAAAAGAGCTCCTGGCAGCTAGGGAGTGCCGCGTTTACCACTGCGCACGAAGAAATAAGCACCTGCAACGTTTGGTTTAGGTTTTAGGTGCATTTTAAATTTTATTGCTTAAATCGCATTCTCTCGACGAGCTGAGCACGTTTTCTGAAATGTGCTCCTCCCGTCGCTCTGGTTGGGTGCGCGTAGTAAAAAGTGCTCCTGGCAGCTAGAGAGTGCCGCGTTGACCACTGCGCATGAAGAAATAAGCACCTGCAACGTTTGGTTTAGGTTTTAGGTGCATTTTTAATTTTATTGCTTAAATCGCATTTTCTCGACGAGCTGAGCACGTTTTCTGAAATGTGCTCCTCCCGTCACTCTGGTTGGGTGCGCACAGTAAAAAGTGCTCCTGGCAGCTAGGGAGTGCCGCGTTGAGCACTGCGCATGAAGAAATAAGCACCTGCAACGTTTGGTTTAGGTTTTAGGTGCATTTTTAATTTTATTGCTTAAATCGCATTTTCTCGACGAGCTGAGCACGTTTTCTGAAATGTGCTCCTCCCGTCACTCTGGTTGGGTGCGCACAGTAAAAAGTGCTCCTGGCAGCTAGAGAGTGCCGCGTTGACCACTGCGCATGAAGAAATAAGCACCTGCAACGTTTGGTTTAGGTTTTAGGTGCATTTTTAATCTTATTGCTTAAATCGCATTTTCTCGACGAGCTGAGCACGTTTTCTGAAATGTGCTCCTCCCGTCACTCTGGTTGGGTGCGCACAGTAAAAAGTGCTCTTGGCAGCTAGAGAGTGCCGCGTTGACCACTGTGCATGAAGAAATAAGCACCTGCAACGTTTGGTTTAGGTTTTAGGTGCATTTTTAATTTTATTGCTTAAATCGCATTTTCTCGACGAGCTGAGCACGTTTTCTGAAATGTGCTCCTCCCGTCACTCTGGTTGGGTGCGCACAGTAAAAAGTGCTCCTGGCAGCTAGGGAGTGCCGCGTTGAGCACTACGCACGAAGAAATAAGCACCTGCAACGTTTGGTTTAGGTTTTAGCTGCATTTTTAATTTTATTGCTTAAATCGCATTTTCTCGACGAGCTGAGCACGTTTTCTGAAATGTGCTCCTCCTGTCACTCTGGTTGGGTGCGCACAGTAAAAAGTGCTCCTGGCAGCTAGAGAGTGCCGCGTTGACCACTGCGCATGAAGAAATAAGCACCTGCAACGTTTGGTTTAGGTTTTAGGTGCATTTTTAATCTTATTGCTTAAATCGCATTTTCTCGACGAGCTGAGCACGTTTTCTGAAATGTGCTCCTCCCGTCACTCTGGTTGGGTGCGCACAGTAAAAAGTGCTCTTGGCAGCTAGAGAGTGCCGCGTTGACAGCTGCGCATGAAGAAATAAGCACCTGCAACGTTTGGTTTAGGTTTTAGGTGCATTTTTAATTTTATTGCTTAAATCGCATTTTCTCGACGAGCTGAGCACGTTTTCTGAAATGTGCTCCTCCCGTCGTTCTGGTTGTGCGCGCATAGTAAAAAGTGCTCCTGGCGGCTAGAGAGTGCCGCGTTGACCACTGCACATGGAGAAATAAGCACCTGCAACGTTTGGTTTAGGTTTTAGGTGCATTTTTAATTTTATTGCTTAAATCGCATTTTCTCGACGAGCTGAGCACGTTTTCTGAAATGTGCTCCTCCCGTCGCTCTGGTTGGGTGCGCACAGTAAAAAGTGCTCATGGCAGCTAGAGAGTGCCGCGTTGACCACTGCGCATGAAGAAATAAGCACCTGCAACGTTTGGTTTAGGTTTTAGGTGCATTTTTAATTTTATTGCTTAAATCGCATTTTCTCGACGAGCTGAGCACGTTTTCTGAAATGTGCTCCTCCCGTCACTCTGGTTGGGTGCGCACAGTAAAAAGTGCTCCTGGCAGCTAGGGAGTGCCGCGTTGAGCACTGCGCACAAAGAAATAAGCACCTGCAACGTTTGGTTTAGGTTTTTGGTGCATTTTTAATTTTATTGCTTAAATCGCATTTTCTCGACGAGCTGAGCACGTTTTCTGAAATGTGCTCCTCCCGTCACTCTGGTTTGGTGCGCACAGTAAAAAGTGCTCTTGGCAGCTAGAGAGTGCCGCGTTGACCACTGCGCATGAAGAAATAAGCACCTGCAACGTTTGGTTTAGGTTTTAGGTGCATTTTTAATCTTATTGCTTAAATCGCATGTTCTCGACGAGCTGAGCACGTTTTCTGAAATGTGCTCCTCCCGTCACTGTGGTTGGGTGCGCACAGTAAAAAGTGCTCTTGGCAGCTAGAGAGTGCCGCGTTGACCACTGCGCATGAAGAAATAAGCACCTGCAACGTTTGGTTTAGGTTTTATGTGCATTTTTAATTTTATTGCTTAAATCGCATTTTCTCGACGAGCTGAGCACGTTTTCTGAAATGTGCTCCTCCCGTCGCTCTGGTTGGGCGCGCATAGTAAAAAGTGCTCCTGGCAGCTAGAGAGTGCCGCGTTGACCACTGCGCAAGAAGAAATAAGCACCTGCAACGTTTGGTTTAGGTTTTAGGTGCATTTTTAATTTTATTGCTTAAATCGCATTTTCTCGACAAGCTGAGCACGTTTTCTGAAATGTGCTCCTCCCGTCGCTCTGGTTGGGTGCGCACAGTAAAAAGTGCTCTTGGCAGCTAGAGAGTGCCGCGTTGACCACTGCGCATGAAGAAATAAGCACCTGCAACGTTTGGTTTAGGTTTTAGGTGCATTTTTAATTTTATTGCTTAAATCACATTTTCTCGACGAGCTGAGCACGTTTTCTGAAATGTGCTCCTCCCGTCGCTCTGGTTGGGTGCGCACAGTAAAAAGTGCTCCTGGCAACTAGAGAGTGCCGCGTTGACCACTGCGCATGAAGAAATAAGCACCTGCAACGTTTGGTTTAGGTTTTAGGTGCATTTTTAATCTTACTGCTTAAATCGCATTTTCTCGACGAGCTGAGCACGTTTTCTGAAATGTGCTCCTCCCGTCACTCTGGTTGGGTGCGCACAGTAGAAAGTGCTCTTGGCAGCTAGAGAGTGCCGCGTTGACCACTGCGCATGAAGAAATAAGCACCTGCAACGTTTGGTTTAGGTTTTAGGTGCATTTTTAATTTTATTGCTTAAATCGCATTTTCTCGACGAGCTGAGCACGTTTTCTGAAATGTGCTCCTCCCGTCGCTCTGGTTGTGCGCGCATAGTAAAAAGTGCTCCTGGCAGCTAGAGAGTGCCGCGTTGACCACTGCACATGGAGAAATAAGCACCTGCAACGTTTGGTTTAGGTTTTAGGTGCATTTTTAATTTTATTGCTTAAATCGCATTTTCTCGACGAGCTGAGCACGTTTTCTGAAATGTGCTCCTCCCGTCGCTCTGGTTGGGTGCGCACTGTAAAAAGTGCTCTTGGCAGCTAGAGAGTGCCGTGTTGACCACTGCGCATGAAGAAATAGGCACCTGCAACTTTTGGTTTAGGTTTTAGGTGCATTTTTAATTTTATTGCTTAAATCGCATTTTCTCGACGAGCTGAGCACGTTTTCTGAAATGTGCTCCTCCCGTCACTCTGGTTGGGTGCGCACAGTAAAAAGTGCTCCTGGCAGCTAGGGAGTGCCGCGTTGAGCACTGCGCACGAAGAAATAAGCACCTGCAACGTTTGGTTTAGGTTTTAGGTGCATTTTTAATTTTATTGCTTAAATCGCATTTTCTCGACGAGCTGAGCACGTTTTCTGAAATGTGCTCCTCCCGTCACTCTGGTTGGGTGCGCACAGTAAAAAGTGCTCTTGGCAGCTAGAGAGTGCCGCGTTGACCACTGCGCATGAAGAAATAAGCACCTGCAACGTTTGGTTTAGGTTTTAGGTGCATTTTTTATTTTATTGCTTAAATCGCATTTTCTCGACGAGCTGAGCACGTTTTCTGAAATGTGCTCCTCCCGTCACTCTGGTTGGGTGCGCACAGTAAAAAGTGCTCCTGGCAGCTAGGGAGTGCCGCGTTGACCACTGCGCACGAAGAAATAAGCACCTGCAACGTTTGGTTTAGGTTTTAGGTGCATTTTTAATTTAATTGCTTAAATCGCATTTTCTCGACGAGCTGAGCACGTTTTCTGAAATGGGCTCCTCCCGTCGCTCTGGTTGGGTGCGCACAGTAAAAAGAGCTCCTGGCAGCTAGGGAGTTCCGCGTTGACCATTGCGCACGAAGAAATAAGCACCTGCAACGTTTGGTTTAGGTTTTAGGTGCATTTTTAATTTTATTGCTTAAATCGCATTCTCTCGACGAGCTGAGCACGTTTTCTGAAATGTGCTCCTCCCGTCACTCTGGTTGGGTGCGCACAGTAAAAAGTGCTCCTGGCAGCTAGGGAGTGCCGCGTTGACCACTGCGCACGAAGAAATAAGCACCTGCAACGTTTGGTTTAGGTTTTAGGTGCATTTTTAATTTTATTGCTTAAATCGCATTTTCTCGACGAGCTGAGCACGTTTTCTGAAATGGGCTCCTCCCGTCGCTCTGGTTGGGTGCGCACAGTAAAAAGAGCTCCTGGCAGCTAGGGAGTGCCGCGTTGACCACTGCGCATGAAGAAATAAGCACCTGCAACGTTTGGTTTAGGTTTTAGGTGCATTTTTAATTTTATTGCTTAAATCGCATTTTCTCGACGAGCTGAGCACGTTTTCTGAAATGTGCTCCTCCCGTCGCTCTGGTTGGGTGCGCGTGGTAAAAAGTGCTCCTGGCAGCTAGAGAGTGCCGCGTTGACCACTGCGCATGAAGAAATAAGCACCTGCAACGTTTGGTTTAGGTTTTAGGTGCATTTTTAATCTTATTGCTTAAATCACATTTTCTCGACGAGCTGAGCACGTTTTCTGAAATGTGCTCCTCCCGTCACTCTGGTTGGGTGCGCACAGTAAAAAGTGCTCTTGGCAGCTAGAGAGTGCCGCGTTGACCACTGCGCATGAAGAAATAAGCACCTGCAACGTTTGGTTTAGGTTTTAGGTGCATTTTTAATTTTATTGCTTAAATCGCATTTTCTCGACGAGCTGAGCACGTTTTCTGAAATGTGCTCCTCCCGTCGCTCTGGTTGGGTGCGCGTGGTAAAAAGTGCTCCTGGCAGCTAGAGAGTGCCGCGTTGACCACTGCGCATGAAGAAATAAGCACCTGCAACGTTTGGTTTAGGTTTTAGTTGCATTTTTAATCTTATTGCTTAAATCACATTTTCTCGACGAGCTGAGCACGTTTTCTGAAATGTGCTCCTCCCGTCACTCTGGTTGGGTGCGCACAGTAAAAAGTGCTCTTGGCAGCTAGAGAGTGCCGCGTTGACCACTGCGCATGAAGAAATAAGCACCTGCAACGTTTGGTTTAGGTTTTAGGTGCATTTTTAATTTTATTGCTTAAATCGCATTTTCTCGACGAGCTGAGCACGTTTTCTGAAATGTGCTCCTCCCGTCGCTCTGGTTGGGTGCGCACAGTAAAAAGACCTCCTGGCAGCTAGGGAGTTCCGTGTTGACCACTGCGCACGAAGAAATAAGCACCTGCAACGTTTGGTTTAGGTTTTAGGTGCATTTTTTATTTTATTGCTTAAATCGCATTCTCTCGACGAGCTGAGCACGTTTTCTGAAATGTGCTCCTTCCGTCGCTCTGGTTGGGTGCACACAGTAAAAAGTTCTCTTGGCAGCTAGAGAGTGCCGCGTTGACCACTGCGCATGAAGAAATAAGCACCTGCAACGTTTGGTTTAGGTTTTAGGTGCATTTTTAATTTTATTGCTTAAATCGCATTTTCTCGACGAGCTGAGCACGTTTTCTGAAATGTGCTCCTCCCGTCACTCTGGTTGGGTGCGCACAGTAAAAAGTGCTCCTGGCAGCTAGGGAGTGCCGCGTTGAGCACTGCGCACGAAGAAATAAGCACCTGCAACGTTTGGTTTAGGTTTTAGGTGCATTTTTAATTGTATTGCTTAAATCACATATTCTCGACGAGCTGAGCACGTTTTCTGAAATGTGCTCCTCCCGTCGCTCTGGTTGGGTGCGCACAGTAAAAAGAGCTCCTGGCAGCTAGGGAGTTCCGCGTTGACCACTGCGCACGAAGAAATAAGCACCTGCAACGTTTGGTTTAGGTTTTAGGTGCATTTTTAATTTTATTGCTTAAATCGCATTCTCTCGACGAGCTGAGCACGTTTTCTGAAATGTGCTCCTCCCGTCGCTCTGGTTGGGTGCGCACAGTAAAAAGTGCTCTTGGCAGCTCGGGAGTGCCGCGTTGACCACTGCGCATGAAGAAATAAGCACTTGCAACGTTTGGTTTAGGTTTTAGGTGCATTTTTAATTTTATTGCTTAAATCGCATTTTCTCGACGAGCTGAGCACGTTTTCTGAAATGTGCTCCTCCCGTCGCTCTGGTTGGGCGCGCATAGTATAAAGTGCTCCTGGCAGCTAGAGAGTGCCGCGTTGACCTTGAAGTTGACCTTCTGACCACGTGGTGCAGGGACAACAACCTCCTGCTGAACGTCAGTAAGACCAAGGAAATCATTGTGGACTTCCGGAAGGGTCACACAACACACCTGCCGCTGATCATCGACGGTGCTGTGGTGGAGAGGGTGAGCTGCACCAAGTTCCTGGGGGTGCACATCAGTGAGGACCTCTCCTGGTCCGCGAACACCTCGTCACTGGCAAAGAAAGCTCAGCGCCGCCTGTATTTCCTGCGGAAGCTCAGGCGTGCATGTGCTCCTCAGGCAGTCCTGTCTACATTCTACCGTGGCACCATTGAGAGCGTCCTCACCAGTTGCATCGCTGTCTGGGGTGGTAACTGCACTGAACAGAACTTGAAGGCCCTGCAGCGCATAGTGAATACGGCTGGTAAGATTATTGGTGCTTCGCTTCCCTCCCTGAAGGACATTTACACCTCCCATCTCGCCCGCAAGGCAACCTCGATTGCCAGAGATGTAAGTCACCCGGCTCACTCCTTGTTTGACCTTCTGCCCTCTGGGAAGAGGTACAGGAGCCTGCGCTCCCGCACCACCAGACTCGCCAACAGCTTCTTTCTCCAGGCTGTTAGGGCCCTGAACTCGCTACCCCCTTCTGCGTAGCGTGCGGCACTGTTGCGCTATTTTCGGGAATGTCTGCTGTACGCGTTTTTACGCTCCTCTTAATTAATTATTTATTTATTTATTGTTGTGTTATTTATTCATTATTTATTCAGCACGCTTTTGTTATACTTGTTTACTGTTTGTCTGTTGTGAGCCATGTTTTGTCACCGTGGGATAGGGGGGAACGAAATTTCGGTTTCTTTGTGTGTCTTTGGCATGTGGAGAAATTGACAATAAAGCTGACTTTGACTTTGACTTTGACCACTGCGCATGAAGAAATAAGCACCTGCAACGTTTGGTTTAGGTTTTAGGTGCATTTTTAATTTTATTGCTTAAATCGCATTTTCTCGACGAGCTGAGCACGTTTTCTGAAATGTGCTCCTCCCGTCACTCTGGTTGGGTGCGCACAGTAAAAAGTGCTCCTGGCAGCTAGGGAGTGCCGCGTTGACCACTGCGCACGAAGAAATAAGCACCTGCAACGTTTGGTTTAGGTTTTAGGTGCAATTTTTTATTTTATTGCTTTAATCGCATTCTCTCGACGAGCTGAGCACGTTTTCTGAAATGTGCTCCTCCCGTCGCTCTGGTTGGGTGCGCGTAGTAAAAAGTGCTCCTGGCAGCTAGAGAGGGCCGCGTTGACCACTGCGCATGAAGAAATAAGCACCTGCAACGTTTGGTTTAGGTTTTAGGTGCATTTTTAATCTTATTGCTTAAATCGCATTTTCTCGACGAGCTGAGCACGTTTTCTGAAATGTGCTCCTCACGTCACTCTGGTTGGGTGTGCACAGTAAAAAGTGCTCCTGGCAGCTAGGGAGTGCCGCGTTGAGCACTGCGCACGAAGAAATAAGCACCTGCAACGTTTGGTTTAGGTTTTAGGTGCATTTTTAATTTTATTGCTTAAATCGCATTTTCTCGACGAGCTGAGCACGTTTTCTGAAATGTGCTCCTCCCGTCACTCTGGTTGGGTGCGCACAGTAAAAAGTGCTCCTGGCAGCTAGGGAGTGCCGCGTTGAGCACTGCGCACAAAGAAATAAGCACCTGCAACGTTTGGTTTAGGTTTTTGGTGCATTTTTAATTTTATTGCTTAAATCGCATTTTCTCGACGAGCTGAGCACGTTTTCTGAAATGTGCTCCTCCCGTCACTCTGGTTGGGTGCGCACAGTAAAAAGTGCTCTTGGCAGCTAGAGAGTGCCGCGTTGACCACTGCGCATGAAGAAATAAGCACCTGCAACGTTTGGTTTAGGTTTTAGGTGCATTTTTAATCTTATTGCTTAAATCGCATGTTCTCGACGAGCTGAGCACGTTTTCTGAAATGTGCTCCTCCCGTCGCTCTGGTTGGGTGCGCGTAGTAAAAAGTGCTCCTGGCAGCTAGAGAGTGCCGCGTTGACCACTGCGCATAAAGAAATAAGCACCTGCAACGTTTGGTTTAGGTTTTAGGTGCATTTTTAATCTTATTGCTTAAATCGCATTTTCTCGACGAGCTGAGCACGTTTTCTGAAATGTGCTCCTCCCGTCGCTCTGGTTGGGTGCGCACAGTAAAAAGAGCTCCTGGCAGCTAGGGAGTGCCACGTTGACCACTGCGCACGAAGAAATAAGCACCTGCAACGTTTGGTTTAGGTTTTAGGTGCATTTTTAATTTTATTGCTTAAATCGCATTCTCTCGACGAGCTGAGCACGTTTTCTGAAATGTGCTCCTCCCGTCGCTCTGGTTGGGTGCGCGTAGTAAAAAGTGCTCCTGGCAGCTAGAGAGTGCCGCGTTGACCACTGCGCATGAAGAAATAAGCACCTGCAACGTTTGATTTAGGTTTTAGGTGCATTTTTAATCTTATTGCTTAAATCGCATTTTCTCGACGAGCTGAGCACGTTTTCTGAAATGTGCTCCTCCCGTCACTCTGGTTGGGTGCGCACAGTAAAAAGTGCTCTTGGCAGCTAGAGAGTGCCGCGTTGACCACTGCGCATGAAGAAATGAGCACCTGCAACGTTTGGTTTAGGTTTTAGGTGCATTTTTAATTTTATTGCTTAAATCGCATTTTCTCGACGAGCTGAGCACGTTTTCTGAAATGTGCTCCTCCCTTCACTCTGGTTGGGTGCGCACAGTAAAAAGTGCTCCTGGCAGCTAGGGAGTGCCGCGTTGAGCACTACGCACGAAGAAATAAGCACCTGCAACGTTTGGTTTAGGTTTTAGCTGCATTTTTAATTTTATTGCTTAAATCGCATTTTCTCGACGAGCTGAGCACGTTTTCTGAAATGTGCTCCTCCCGTCGCTCTGGTTGGGTGTGCACAGTAAAAAGAGCTCCTGGCAGCTAGGGAGTTCCGCGTTGACCACTGCGCACGAAGAAATAAGCACCTGCAACGTTTGGTTTAGGTTTTAGGTGCATTTTTAATTTTATTGCTTAAATCGCATTTTCTCGACAAGCTGAGCACGTTTTCTGAAATGTGCTCCTCCCGTCGCTCTGGTTGGGTGCGCACAGTAAAAAGAGCTCCTGGCAGCTAGGGAATGCCGCGTTTACCACTGCGCACGAAGAAATAAGCACCTGCAACGTTTGGTTTAGGTTTTAGGTGCATTTTAAATTTTATTGCTTAAATCGCATTCTCTCGACGAGCTGAGCACGTTTTCTGAAATGTGCTCCTCCCGTCGCTCTGGTTGGGTGCGCGTAGTAAAAAGTGCTCCTGGCAGCTAGAGAGTGCCGTGTTGACCACAACGCATGAAGAAATAAGCACCTGCAACGTTTGGTTTAGGTTTTAGGTGCATTTTTAATTTTATTGCTTAAATCGCATTTTCTCGACGAGCTGAGCACGTTTTCTGAAATGTGCTCCTCCCGTCACTCTGGTTGGGTGCGCATAGTAAAAAGTGCTCTTGGCAGCTAGAGAGTGCCGCGTTGACCACTGCGCACAAAGAAATAAGCACCTGCAACGTTTGGTTTAGGTTTTAGGTGCATTTTAAATTTTATTGCTTGAATCGCATTTTCTCGACGAGCTGAGCACGTTTTCTGAAATGTGCTCCTCCCGTCGCTCTGGTTGGGTGCGCACAGTAAAAAGTGCTCTTGGCAGCTAGAGAGTGCCGCGTTGACCACTGCGCATGAAGAAATAAGCACCTGCAACGTTTGGTTTAGGTTTTAGGTGCATTTTTAATTTTATTGCTTAAATCGCATTTTCTCGACGAGCTGAGCACGTTTTCTGAAATGTGCTCCTCCCGTCACTCTGGTTGGGTGCGCACAGTAAAAAGTGCTCCTGGCAGCTAGGGAGTGCCGCGTTGAGCACTGCGCACGAAGAAATAAGCACCTGCAACGTTTGGTTTAGGTTTTAGGTGCATTTTTAATTTTATTGCTTAAATCGCATTTTCTCGACGAGCTGAGCACGTTTTCTGAAATGGGCTCCTCCCGTCGCTCTGGTTGGGTGCGCGTAGTAAAAAGTGCTCCTGGCAGCTAGAGAGTGCCGCGTTGACCACTGCGCATGAAGAAATAAGCACCTGCAACGTTTGATTTAGGTTTTAGGTGCATTTTTAATCTTATTGCTTAAATCGCATTTTCTCGACGAGCTGAGCACGTTTTCTGAAATGTGCTCCTCCCGTCACTCTGGTTGGGTGCGCACAGTAAAAAGTGCTCTTGGCAGCTAGAGAGTGCCGCGTTGACCACTGCGCATGAAGAAATAAGCACCTGCAACGTTTGGTTTAGGTTTTAGGTGCATTTTTAATTTTATTGCTTAAATCGCATTTTCTCGACGAGCTGAGCACGTTTTCTGAAATGTGCTCCTCCCGTCGTTCTGGTTGTGCGCGCATAGTAAAAAGTGCTCCTGGCGGCTAGAGAGTGCCGCGTTGACCACTGCACATGGAGAAATAAGCACCTGCAACGTTTGGTTTAGGTTTTAGGTGCATTTTTAATCTTATTGCTTAAATCGCATTTTCTCGACGAGCTGAGCACGTTTTCTGAAATGTGCTCCTCCCGTCGCTCTGGTTGGGTGCGCACAGTAAAAAGAGCTCCTGGCAGCTAGGGAGTGCCGCGTTGACCACTGCGCACGAAGAAATAAGCACCTGCAACGTTTGGTTTAGGTTTTAGGTGCATTTTTAATTTTATTGCTTAAATCGCATTCTCTCGACGAGCTGAGCACGTTTTCTGAAATGTGCTCCTCCCGTCACTCTGGTTGGGTGCGCACAGTAAAAAGTGCTCTTGGCAGCTAGAGAGTGCCGCGTTGACCACTGCGCATGAAGAAATAAGCACCTGCAACGTTTGGTTTAGGTTTTAGGTGCATTTTTAATTTTATTGCTTAAATCGCATTTTCTCGACGAGCTGAGCACGTTTTCTGAAATGTGCTCCTCCCGTCACTCTGGTTGGGTGCGCACAGTAAAAAGTGCTCCTGGCAGCTAGGGAGTGCCGCGTTGAGCACTGCGCACGAAGAAATAAGCACCTGCAACGTTTGGTTTAGGTTTTAGGTGCATTTTTAATTGTATTGCTTAAATCGCATTTTCTCGACGAGCTGAGCACGTTTCTGAAATGGGCTCCTCCCGTCGCTCTGGTTGGGTGTGCACAGTAAAAAGAGCTCCTGGCAGCTAGGGAGTTCCGCGTTGACCACTGCGCACGAAGAAATAAGCACCTGCAACGTTTGGTTTAAGTTTTAGGTGCATTTTTTATTTTATTGCTTAAATCGCATTCTCTCGACGAGCTGAGCACGTTTTCTGAAATGTGCTCCTCCCGTCGCTCTGGTTGGGTGCGCACAGTAAAAAGAGCTCCTGGCAGCTAGGGAGTGCCGCGTTGAGCACTGCGCACGAAGAAATAAGCACCTGCAACGTTTGGTTTAGGTTTTAGGTGCATTTTTAATTTTATTGCTTAAATCGAATTTTCTCGACGAGCTGAGCACGTTTGCTGAAATGTGTTCCTCCCGTCGCTCTGGTTGGGTGCGCACAGTAAAAAGAGCTCCTGGCAGCTAGGGAGTTCCGCGTTGACCACTGCGCACGAAGAAATAAGCACCTGCAACGTTTGGTTTAGGTTTTAGGTGCATTTTTAATTTTATTGCTTAAATCGCATTCTCTCGACGAGTTGAGCACGTTTTCTGAAATGTACTCCTCCCGTCGCTCTGGTTGGGTGCGCACAGTAAAAAGTGCTCTTGGCAGCTCGGGAGTGCCGCGTTGACCACTGCGCATGAAGAAATAAGCACCTGCAACGTTTGGTTTAGGTTTTAGGTGCATTTTTAATTTTATTGCTTAAATCGCATTTTCTCGACGAGCTGAGCACGTTTTCTGAAATGTGCTCCTCCCGTCGCTCTGGTTGGGCGCGCATAGTAAAAAGTGCTCCTGGCAGCTAGGGAGTGCCGCGTTGAGCACTGCGCACGAAGAAATAAGCACCTGCAACGTTTGGTTTAGGTTTTAGGTGCATTTTTAATTTTATTGCTTAAATCGCATTTTCTCGACAAGCTGATTACGTTTTCTGAAATGTGCTCCTCCCGTCGCTCTGGTTGGGTGCGAACAGTAAAAAGAGCTCCTGGCAGCTAGGGAGTGCCGCGTTGACCACTGCGCACGAAGAAATAAGCACCTGCAACGTTTGGTTTAGGTTTTAGGTGCATTTTTAATTTTATTGCTTAAATCGCATTCTCTCGACGAGCTGAGCACGTTTTCTGAAATGTGCTCCTCCCGTCGCTCTGGTTGGGTGCGCGTAGTAAAAAGTGCTCCTGGCAGCTAGAGAGTGCCGCGTTGACCACTGCGCATGAAGAAATAAGCACCTGCAACGTTTGTTTTTTGTTTTAGATGCATTTTTAATTTTATTGCTTAAATCGCATTTTCTCGACGAGCTGAGCACGTTTTCTGAAATGTGCTCCTCCCGTCACTCTGGTTGGGTGCGCACAGTAAAAAGTGCTCCTGGCAGCTAGGGAGTGCCGCGTTGAGCACTGCGCATGAAGAAATAAGCACCTGCAACGTTTGGTTTAGGTTTTAGGTGCATTTTTAATTTTATTGCTTAAATCGCATTTTCTCGACGAGCTGAGCACGTTTTCTGAAATGTGCTCCTCCCGTCGCTCTGGTTGGGTGCGCACAGTAAAAAGAGCTCCTGGCAGCTAGGGAGTGCCGCGTTGACCACTGCGCACGAAGAAATAAGCACCTGCAACGTTTGGTTTAGGTTTTAGGTGCATTTTTTATTTTATTGCTTAAATCGCATTCTCTCGACGAGCTGAGCACGTTTTCTGAAATGTGCTCCTCCCGTCGCTCTGGTTGGGTGCGCGTAGTAAAAAGTGCTCCCGGCAGCTAGAGAGTGCCGCGTTGACCACTGCGCATGAAGAAATAAGCACCTGCAACGTTTGGTTTAGGTTTTAGGTGCATTTTTAATTTTATTGCTTAAATCGCATTTTCTCGACGAGCTGAGCACGTTTTCTGAAATGTGCTCCTCCCGTCGCTCTGGTTGGGCGCGCATAGTAAAAGAGCTCCTGGCAGCTAGGGAGTGCCGCGTTGACCACTGCGCACGAAGAAATAAGCACCTGCAACGTTTGGTTTAGGTTTTAGGTGCATTTTTAATTTTATTGCTTAAATCGCATTCTCTCGACGAGCTGAGCACGTTTTCTGAAATGTGCTCCTCCCGTCGCTCTGGTTGGGCGCGCATAGTAAAAAGTGCTCCTGGCAGCTAGAGAGTGCCGCGTTGACCACTGCGCATGAAGAAATAAGCACCTGCAACGTTTGGTTTAGGTTTTAGGTGCATTTTTAATTTTATTGCTTAAATCGCATTTTCTCGACAAGCTGAGCACGTTTTCTGAAATGTGCTCCTCCCGTCGCTCTGGTTGGGTGCGCACAGTAAAAAGAGCTCCTAGGAAGCTAGGGAGTGCCGCGTTGACCACTGCGCACGAAGAAATAAGCACCTGCAACGTTTGGTTTAGGTTTTAGGTGCATTTTTAATTTTATTGCTTAAATCGCATTTTCTCGACGAGCTGAGCACGTTTTCTGAAATGTGCTCCTTCCGTCACTCTGGTTGGGTGCGCATAGTAAAGAGTGCTCTTGGCAGCTAGAGAGTTCCGCGTTGACCACTGCACTTGAAGAAATAACCACCTGCAACGTTTGGTTTAGGTTTTGGGTGCATTTTTAATTTTATTGCTTAAATCGCATTTTCTCGACGATCTGAGCACGTTTCCTGAAATGTGCTCCTCCCGTCACTCTGGTTGGGTGCGCATAGTAAAAAGTGCTCTTGGCAGCTAGGGAGTGCCGCGTTGACCACTGCGCATGAAGAAATAAGCACCTGCAACGTTTGGTTTAGGTTTTAGGTGCAATTTTAATTTTATTGCTTAAATCGCATTTTCTTGACGAGCTGAGCACGTTTTCTGAAATATGCTCCTCCCGTCTCTCTGGTTGGGTGCGCACAGTAAAAAGTGCTCTTGGCAGCTAGGGAGTGCCGCGTTGACCACTGCGCATGAAGAAATAAGCACCTGAAATGTGCTCCTCCCGTCACTCTGGTTGGGTGCGCACAGTAAAAAGTGCTCCTGGCAGCTAGAGAGTGCCACGTTGACCACTGCGCATGAAGAAATAAACACCTGCAACGTTTGGTTTAGGTTTTAGGTGCATTTTTAATCTTATTGCTTAAATCGCATTTTCTCGACGAGCTGAGCACGTTTTCTGAAATGTGCTCCTCCCGTCACTCTGGTTGGGTGCGCACAGTAAAAAGTGCTCTTGGCAGCTAGAGAGTGCCGCGTTGACCACTGCGCATGAAGAAATAAGAACCTGCAACGTTTGGTTTAGGTTTTAGGTGCATTTTTAATTTTATTGCTTAAATTGCATTTTCTCGACGAGCTGAGCACGTTTTCTGAAATGTGCTCCTCCCATCGCTCTGGTTGTGCGCGCATAGTAAAAAGTGCTCCTGGCAGCTAGAGAGTGCCGCGTTGACCACTGCACATGGAGAAATAAGCACCTGCAACGTTTGGTTTAGGTTTTAGGTGCATTTTTAATTTTATTGCTTAAATCGCATTTTCTCGACGAGCTGAGCACGTTTTCTGAAATGTGCTCCTCCCGTCGCTCTGGTTGGGTGCGCACAGTAAAAAGTGCTCTTTGCAGCTAGAGAGTGCCGCGTTGACCACTGCGCATGAAAAAATAAGCACCTGCAACGTTTGGTTTAGGTTTTAGGTGCATTTTTAATTTTATTGCTTAAATCGCATTTTCTCGACGAGCTGAGCACGTTTTCTGAAATGTGCTCCTCCCGTCGCTCTGGTTGGGTGCGCACAGTAAAAAGTGCTCCTGGCAGCTAGGGAGTGCAGCGTTGAGCACTGCGCACGAAGAAATAAGCACCTGCAACGTTTGGTTTAGGTTTTAGGTGCATTTTTAATTTTATTGCTTAAATCGCATTTTCTCGACGAGCTGAGCACGTTTTCTGAAATGTGCTCCTCCCGCCACTCTGGTTGGGTGCGCACAGTAAAAAGTGCTCTTGGCAGCTAGAGAGTGCCGCGTTGACCACTGCGCATGAAGAAATAAGCTCCTGCAACGTTTGGTTTAGGTTTTAGGTGCATTTTTAATTTTATTGCTTAAATCGCATTTTCTCGACGAGCTGAGCACGTTTTCTGAAATGTGCTCCTCCCGTCGCTCTGGTTGGGTGCGCACAGTAAAAAGAGCTCCTGGCAGCTAGGGAGTGCCGCGTTGACCACTGCGCACGAAGAAATAAGCACCTGCAACGTTTGGTTTAGGTTTTAGGTGCATTTTTAATTTTATTGCTTAAATCGCATTCTCTCGACGAGCTGAGCACGTTTTCTGAAATGTGCTCCTCCCGTCGCTCTGGTTGGGCGCGCATAGTAAAAAGTGCTCCTGGCAGCTAGAGAGTGCCGCGTTGACCACTGCGCATGAAGAAATAAGCACCTGCAACGTTTGGTTTAGGTTTTAGGTGCATTTTTAATTTTATTGCTTAATTCGCATTTTCTCGACAAGCTGAGCACGTTTTCTGAAATGTGCTCCTCCCGTCGCTCTGGTTGGGTGCGCATAGGAAAAAGTGCTCTTGGCAGCTAGAGAGTGCCGCGTTGACCACTGCGCTTGAAGAAATAACCTCCTGCAACGTTTGGTTTAGGTTTTAGGTGCATTTTTAATTTTATTGCTTAAATCGCATTTTCTCGACAAGCTGAGCACGTTTTCTGAAATGTGCTCCTCCCGTCGCTCTGGTTGGGTGCGCATAGGAAAAAGTGCTCCTGGCAGCTAGAGAGTCCTGCGTTGACCACTGCGCATGAAGAAATAAGCACCTGCAACGTTTGGTTTAGGTTTTAGGTGCATTTTTAATTTTATTGCTTAAATCGCATTTTCTCGACAAGCTGAGCACGTTTTCTGAAATGTGCTCCTCCCGTCGCTCTGGTTGGGTGCGCATAGGAAAAAGTGCTCTTGGCAGCTAGAGAGTGCCGCGTTGACCACTGCGCTTGAAGAAATAACCACCGGCAACGTTTGGTTTAGGTTTTGGGTGCATTTTTAATTTTATTGCTTAAATCGCATTTTCTCGACGAGCTGAGCACGTTTTCTGAAATGTGCTCCTCCCGTCACTCTGGTTGGGTGCGCATAGTAAAAAGTGCTCTTGGCAGCTAGGGAGTGCCGCGTTGACCACTGCACATGAAGAAATAAGCACCTGCAACGTTTGGTTAAGGTTTTAGGTGCATTTTTAATTTTATTGCTTAAATCGCATTTTCTCGACGAGCTGAGCACGTTTTCTGAAATGTGCTCCTCCCGTCACTCTGGTTGGGTGCGCACAGTAAAAAGTGCTCTTGGCAGCTAGAGAGTGCCGCGTTGACCACTGCGCATGAAGAAATAACCACCTGCAACGTTTGGTTTAGGTTTTAGGTACATTTTTAATTTTATTGCTTAAATCGCATTTTCTCTACGAGCTGAGCACGTTTTCTGAAATGTGCTCCTCCCGTCACTCTGGTTGGGTGCGCATAGTAAAAAGTGCTCTTGGCAGCTAAAGAGTGCCGCGTTGACCACTGCGCACAAAGAAATAAGCACCTGCAACGTTTGGTTTAGGTTTTAGGTGCATTTTAAATTTTATTGCTTAAATCGTATTTTCTCGACGAGCTGAGCACGTTTTCTGAAATGTGCTCCTCCCGTCGCTCTGGTTGTGCGCGCATAGTAAAAAGTGCTCCTGGCAGCTAGAGAGTGCCGCGTTGACCACTGCACATGAAGAAATAAGCACCTGCAACGTTTGGTTTAGGTTTTAGGTGCATTTTTAATTTTATTGCTTAAATCGCATTTTCTCGACGAGCTGAGCACGTTTTCTGAAATGTGCTCCTCCCGTCGCTCTGGTTGGGTGTGCACAGTAAAAAGTGCTCTTGGCAGCTAGAGAGTGCCGCGTTGACCACTGCGCATGAAGAAATAAGCACCTGCAACGTTTGGTTTAGGTTTTAGGTGCATTTTTAATTTTATTGCTTAAATCGCATTTTCTCGACGAGCTGAGCACGTTTTCTGAAATGTGCTCCTCCCGTCACTCTGGTTGGGTGCGCACAGTAAAAAGTGCTCCTGGCAGCTAGGGAGTGCCGCGTTGAGCACTGCGCACGAAGAAATAAGCACCTGCAACGTTTGGTTTAGGTTTTAGGTGCATTTTTAATCTTATTGCTTAAATCACATTTTCTCGACGAGCTGAGCACGTTTTCTGAAATGTGCTCCTCCCGTCACTCTGGTTGGGTGCGCACAGTAAAAAGTGCTCTTGGCAGCTAGAGAGTGCCGCGTTGACCACTGCGCATGAAGAAATAAGCACCTGCAACGTTTGGTTTAGGTTTTAGGTGCATTTTTAATTTTATTGCTTAAATCGCATTTTCTCGACGAGCTGAGCACGTTTTCTGAAATGTGCTCCTCCCGTCGCTCTGGTTGGGTGCGCACAGTAAAAAGTGCTCCTGGCAACTAGAGAGTGCCGCGTTGACCACTGCGCATGAAGAAATAAGCACCTGCAACGTTTGGTTTAGGTTTTAGGTGCATTTTTAATCTTATTGCTTAAATCGCATTTTCTCGACGAGCTGAGCACGTTTTCTGAAATGTGCTCCTCCCGTCGCTCTGGTTGTGCGCGCATAGTAAAAAGTGCTCCTGGCAGCTAGAGAGTGCCGCGTTGACCACTGCACATGGAGAAATAAGCACCTGCAACGTTTGGTTTAGGTTTTAGGTGCATTTTTAATTTTATTGCTTAAATCGCATTTTCTCGACGAGCTGAGCACGTTTTCTGAAATGTGCTCCTCCCGTCGCTCTGGTTGGGTGCGCACAGTAAAAAGTGCTCTTGGCAGCTAGAGAGTGCCGTGTTGACCACTGCGCATGAAGAAATAAGCACCTGCAACGTTTGGTTTAGGTTTTAGGTGCATTTTTAATTTTATTGCTTAAATCGCATTTTCTCGACGAGCTGAGCACGTTTTCTGAAATGTGCTCCTCCCGTCACTCTGGTTGGGTGCGCACAGTAAAAAGTGCTCCTGGCAGCTAGGGAGTGCCGCGTTGAGCACTGCGCACGAAGAAATAAGCACCTGCAACGTTTGGTTTAGGTTTTAGGTGCATTTTTAATTTTATTGCTTAAATCGCATTTTCTCGACGAGCTGAGCACGTTTTCTGAAATGTGCTCCTCCCGTCACTCTGGTTGTGTGCGCACAGTAAAAAGTGCTCTTGTCAGGCACGGGACAAGGCAAGGGACTCGGATGCAGAGTCGTTTCTTTCTTGGATTTATTCCAGCAAGCACACTGATCAAAAGTACAAATCAAAACGCCTCTTGCGAGGGAAAACACGTGGCAAAAAATACAAACAGAAGGCGTCGCACTGAGGCGAGATAAAAGGCTAAAAGTACAAATCAAAACGCCTCTTACGAGGGAAAACACGTGGCAAAAAGTACAAACAAAAGGCGTCGCACTGAGGCGAGACAAAAAGGCTATGGGAATCACAGTACTAACAAAAGCGGCGCTCGGTGGCGAGACAAAGAGGAGGGGTCTTACTGAGAACTCGGACATCAAGGAATCGCTGGTGGTCGGGACGAGGCAAGACACACTGGCACAGGACAAGGGGAAGACGCGGACTAAATACACACAAAAGCGCGTGGACACAGGTGCTGACCATTATTGTCAATTACACAGGTGCACACAATCGGGATCAGGGAAGACAAGACAACCAACACCGAGGAAGGAAACACGAACTGAAACGGAAGGGATGACAAAATAAAACCGGAAGTAAAATTACGACATCGACGAGACAGAAACCCGGAAAATTAAACGCGACCGCATGACAGAACCCCCCCCCTAGGGCCGGATCCCAGACGGCCCAGGAGCCCCAGGGTGAGCTGCATAAAAGTCCTCAAAAAGTCCCGGGTCCAAAATATAACTAGGCGGCACCCATTGCCGCTCCTCCGGCCCATAACCCTCCCAGTCCACCAGGTACTGCCAGCCCCGGCCTCTTCTGCGCACATCCAATAGTTCTTTTACGGTGTAGGCCGTCCCACCTCCCACAGTCCGCGGAGGCGGAGGCGGCGCAGGATCTGGCACCAATGGACTGTCCACCACCGGCTTGACCTTCCCAACGTGAAAGGTGGGGTGGACTGCAAGGGACCTGGGCAAGCGGAGACGCACCGCGGCCGGGTGCACGACCTTGGCGATGGGGAACGGACCCACGAAGCGAGGCGCCAGTTTCCTGGAGTCCCCCCGGTGGGGAAGATCCTTGGCGGATAGCCAGACACGTTGACCTCGCTGGTACACGGGCGCCGGACGTCTCCTCCGGTCAGCCATCCGCTTGACCCGGTCCCCCTGTCGGACCAGCGTGGCCCGAGCCGCCGACCAGACGCGACGACAGCGGCGCACCAAGGCGTGGGCCGAAGTCACCGTCACCTCCGGCTCACTGTCAGGGAAGACTGGGGGCTGGTAGCCATACACACACTTGAAGGGGGACATACCTGTAGCCGTGGTGGGCAGGGAGTTGTGGGCATACTCCACCCAGGAGAGGTTCTTGCTCCACGAGGAGGGGTTCCGGGAGACCAGGCAGCGGAGACTTGTCTCCAACTGCTGGTTGATACGTTCCGTCTGTCCGTTTGCCTCCGGGTGATAGCCTGACGTGAGACTCACGGTTGCCCCTATGAGCCTGCAAAACTCCCTCCAAAACCTGGACACGAATTGGGGCCCTCTATCGGAAACAATGTCTTTCGGGAACCCATGTACCCGGAATATGTGGTCCATCATCACGGTGGCCGTTCGTTTAGCGGACGGGAGCTTGGGCAAGGCGATAAAGTGAGCCATCTTTGAGAATCTGTCCACCACTGTGAGTATGGTGGTTCGCCCATGCGAGGCCGGAAGCCCGGTGACGAAGTCCATGGATATCTCTGCCCATGGGCGCGAAGGAATGGGTAGGGGATGCAGCAACCCCATACGGGCGCCGTGGGAGTTCTTATTCCGGGCGCAGACGGGACAGGCTGCAACGTATTCCTTGACGTCTGCCCTCATGGAGGGCCACCAGAATCGCTGCTGGATGACAAACAGCGTTCGGCGCATGCCCGGATGGCAGGAGAGTCTGGAGGTGTGAGCCCAATGGATGACTTGGGATCGTAATTGAGCAGGGACAAATAGTCGGTTCTCAGGGCAACCACTAGGGGGTGGCTTGTTACCATTGGCCTGCTGTACCCGGCCTTCGATAGGCCAGGTCACTGCTCTAACCAGGCAATGAGGAGGCAGGATGGTTTCGGGCTTCTTAATTTCTGGATCCGAGTTGAAAACACGGGAGAGGGCGTCAGGCTTGGTGTTCTTGGTTCCCGGTCTGTAGGACAGAGTGAAGTTAAAACGATTGAAAAAAAGTGACCAGCGGGCTTGGCGTGAATTCAGTCTCTTAGCTGACTTTATGTATTCTAAATTTTTATGGTCGGTCCAGACCAAAAAAGGCTGCTGTGCTCCCTCTAACCAATGTCTCCATTCTTCCAATGCCAGTTTAACTGCCAACAGTTCGCGATCCCCTACATCATAATTCTGTTCGGCGGGCGTCAGCCGTCGAGACAGGAACGCGCACGGATGGAGCTTGTTGTCGCTCTTGGCTCTCTGTGAAAGGATGGCACCTACTCCTTGATTGGAGGCGTCCACCTCCACCACAAACTGCCGCGACGGATCAGGAAGCGTGAGGATGGGAGCGGTGCTGAAGCGGTTCTTTAGTTCCTGGAAGGCCGCCTCCGCCTCCGCCGACCAGTGGAAGGGAACCTTAGGAGACGTGAGCGCGTGCAAGGGAGCCGCCGTGGCACTGAAGTCCTTGATGAACCGCCGATAAAAATTGGCAAAGCCCAGGAATTGCTGCACCTTCCTGCGTGAGTCAGGGGTAGGCCATTCCGTTACCGCGCTTACTTTCGCCGGGTCCATCTCAACTTTGCCCGGGGCTACGATGAAGCCGAGAAAAGAAACGGTGTTCTTGTGGAATTCACTTTTCTCGGCCTTTACGTATAGTTGGTGTTCAAGGAGTCGTTGCAACACCGTCTCGACGTGAACCCTATGGGTCTTCAGATCCGGGGAATAAATCAAAATATCGTCCAAATATACGTACACAAAACGGTCCAAACAGTCTCTCAAAACATCGTTTATCATGGCCTGAAACACAGCGGGAGCATTGGTGAGGCCAAATGGCATGACGAGGTATTCAAAATGTCCTCGATGGGTGTTGAACCCTGTCTTCCATTCGTCCCCTTCCCGGATGCGCACCAGATGGTAGGCGTTGCGCAGATCTAACTTTGTGAACACCCGGGCTTGCTGTAATTGGTCGAACACGGTCGACATCAGTGGGAGCGGATACCGGTTCTTGATGGTGATCTGATTGAGGGGACTATAATCAATGCAGGGACGTAGGGTACCGTCCTTCTTGCCCACGAAAAAGAACCCCGCCCCCGCAGGCGACGACGATGGTCGAATCAGTCCTGCTTGCAGGGAGGAGTCTATATATTCATTCAAGGTTTGCTTTTCAGGTCCCGAAAGAGAATAAAGCCTCCCCTTGGGTATAGTTGAACCCGGCAGGAGGTCAATGGCGCAATCATACGGACGGTGGGGAGGTAGAGAGGTGGCCTTGGCCTTGCTGAATACCTCGGCCCATTGGTGGTAGCACGCAGGGACCCCGGTTAAGTCTGGGGCTGGCGCATCTGGAGCAGGAGGCACAGGGCACGGGTTAGACTTGATACAGGAATCATGACAGTCGGACCCCCATCCCGTTATTTCCCCTGATCCCCAGTCTATAGCGGGGTTGTGGCGTTGAAGCCATGGATACCCGAGAATGAGGGGGTTCATTGGAGAGGTCACGACATGTAGCCGTATGTTCTCCTGGTGGGGACCAATTGACAGCGAGACTGGTTCTGTTATGTGAGTTATCTCAAAGAGTGCCTGTCCATTGAGTGCCTTAGCTTTCACGGGAGTGTTCAGTAGCTCAGTCTTTACCCCCCACCGGCGAGCAAATGCCCAGTCTATCAAGCTTTCGTCCGCTCCTGAGTCTATTAATACTTCAAGTTCTATTTCTCTTCCCAACTGTGTAATCCTGCCCTTGGGGAGCACTCGCCCCGGGGACAGAGCCGCAGAGAAGGCGCTTACCTTCAGGGTCCTTCTCACTGGACAGGAGAGAAGGAGGTGTCCGAGCTCACCGCAGTAGTAGCATCTTCCCTCTCGGCGTCGCCGTAACTTCTCCTCCTCTGTTAACTTAGCTCTGCCCAACTGCATCGGTTCTGGCTCCTGGCGCTGCCGATCCCCGTACAGCCTGGAGTGGTGAACGTCAGGGCCGGCTACTGGGACGAAGGCGGGGGCGTTCCTGCTTCGGTGCTGCCTCCACTCTTGCAGCCGGTTGTCCGTGCGGATAGCCAGAGCGATGAGGGCGTCGAGGTCGGTGGGAAGGTCTAAGGGAATTAGCTGATCCTGTATGGATCCAGACAGGCCCCGGAGGAAGATGTCATATAGTGCCGTCGCGTTCCAACCGCACTCCGCAGCCAGCGTGCGGAACCGGATGGCGTAGTCTCCGACGGTGTCTTGTCCCTGGACTATCTGACAGAGTTGGCGAGCCTTGTCTCGGTCAGCGGAGATTGGATCGAACACCGTTCGCAGAGCCTCGATGAAAGCGGGGAGAGAGCGACAGGAGATGGAATCCCTGGCCCATTCCGCGGTGGCCCACGTGCGGGCCCTTCCCGTCAGGTATGATACCACGTAGGCCACCTTGGAGCGCTCGGTGGGGAAATCTGCTGGGGACCTCTCAAAATGCATCTCGCATTCTGTAATAAAGGCCCGGCTAAGGCCGGGTTCTCCGGAGTAGCGCTCTGGAGGAGCCAGTCTGGCACCGCCAGTCATGGGAGCTATTGCAAGGGGAGTAACGGGGGAAGCAACGGGTGTACTGGAGGTCGCTGCTGGTCCCGCGTTTAAGAGCGAGAGCACTTCCTGCATTTGCTGACCCAGCTTTGCTACTTGGGTGGCGACCGCTCCTCTGAAGTCTTCTTGATTCTTAGCGAGTCCTCGGATTTCTTCACCCAAGTCGCCCACTTGCCTCTGGTGCTGGGCGAGCAGTGAGGCATGGGAGCGCACTGCGGCGCACAGGTACTCCGACTCTGCCGAGTCCATGTCTGGCCAGTGTGTACTGTCAGGCACGGGACAAGGCAAGGGACTCGGATGCAGAGTCGTTTCTTTCTTGGATTTATTCCAGCAAGCACACTGATCAAAAGTACAAATCAAAACGCCTCTTGCGAGGGAAAACACGTGGCAAAAAGTACAAACAGAAGGCGTCGCACTGAGGCGAGATAAAAGGCTAAAAGTACAAATCAAAACGCCTCTTACGAGGGAAAACACGTGGCAAAAAGTACAAACAAAAGGCGTCGCACTGAGGCGAGACAAAAAGGCTATGGGAATCACAGTACTAACAAAAGCGTCGCTCGGTGGCGAGACAAAGAGGAGGGGTCTTACTGAGAACTCGGACATCAAGGAATCGCTGGTGGTCGGGACGAGGCAAGACACACTTGCACAGGACAAGGGGAAGACGCGGACTAAATACACACAAAAGCGCGTGGACACAGGTGCTGACCATTATTGTCAATTACACAGGTGCACACAATCGGGATCAGGGAAGACAAGACAACCAACACCGAGGAAGGAAACACGAACTGAAACGGAAGGGATGACAAAATAAAACCGGAAGTAAAATTACGACATCGACGAGACAGAAACCCGGAAAATTAAACGCGACCGCATGACAGCTCTTGGCAGCTAGAGAGTGCCGCGTTGACCACTGCGCATGAAGAAATAAGCACATGCAACGTTTGGTTTAGGTTTTAGGTGCATTTTTAATTTTATTGCTTAAATGGCATTTTCTCGACGAGCTGAGCACGTTTTCTGAAATGTGCTCCTCCCGTCACTCTGGTTGGGTGCGCACAGTAAAAAGTGCTCCTGGCAGCTAGGGAGTGCTGCGTTGAGCACTGCGCACGAAGAAATAAGCACCTGCAACGTTTGGTTTAGGTTTTAGGTGCATTTTTTATTTTATTGCTTAAATCGCATTCTCTCGACGAGCTGAGCACGTTTTCTGAAATGTGCTCCTCCCGTCGCTCTGGTTGGGTGCACACAGTAAAAAGAGCTCCTGGCAGCTAGGGAGTGCCGCGTTGACCACTGCGCACGAAGAAATAAGCACCTGCAACGTTTGGTTTAGGTTTTAGGTGCATTTTTTATTTTATTGCTTAAATCGCATTCTCTCGACGAGCTGAGCACGTTTTCTGAAATGTGCTCCTCCCGTCGCTCTGGTTGGGTGCGCGTAGTAAAAAGTGCTCCTGGCAGCTAGAGAGTGCCGCGTTGACCACTGCGCATGAAGAAATAAGCACCTGCAACGTTTGGTTTAGGTTTTAGGTGCATTTTTAATCTTATTGCTTAAATCGCATTTTCTCGACGAGCTGAGCACGTTTACTGAAATGTGCTCCTCCCGTCGCTCTGGTTGGGTGCGCACAGTAAAAAGAGCTCCTGGCAGCTAGGGAGTGCCGCGTTGACCACTGCGCACGAAGAAATAAGCACCTGCAACGTTTGGTTTAGGTTTTAGGTGCATTTTTAATTTTATTGCTTAAATCGCATTCTCTCGACGAGCTGAGCACGTTTTCTGAAATGTGCTCCTCCCGTCACTCTGGTTGGGTGCGCACAGTAAAAAGTGCTCTTGGCAGCTAGAGAGTGCCGCGTTGACCACTGCGCATGAAGAAATAAGCACCTGCAACGTTTGGTTTAGGTTTTAGGTGCATTTTTAATTTTATTGCTTAAATCGCATTTTCTCGACGAGCTGAGCACGTTTTCTGAAATGTGCTCCTCCCGTCACTCTGGTTGGGTGCACACAGTAAAAAGAGCTCCTGGCAGCTAGGGAGTGCCGCGTTGACCACTGCGCACGAAGAAATAAGCACCTGCAACGTTTGGTTTAGGTTTTAGGTGCATTTTTTATTTTATTGCTTAAATCGCATTCTCTCGACGAGCTGAGCACGTTTTCTGAAATGTGCTCCTCCCGTCGCTCTGGTTGGGTGCGCGTAGTAAAAAGTGCTCCTGGCAGCTAGAGAGTGCCGCGTTGACCACTGCGCATGAAGAAATAAGCACCTGCAACGTTTGGTTTAGGTTTTAGGTGCATTTTTAATCTTATTGCTTAAATCGCATTTTCTCGACGAGCTGAGCACGTTTTCTGAAATGTGCTCCTCCCGTCGCTCTGGTTGGGTGCGCACAGTAAAAAGAGCTCCTGGCAGCTAGGGAGTGCCGCGTTGACCACTGCGCACGAAGAAATAAGCACCTGCAACGTTTGGTTTAGGTTTTAGGTGCATTTTTAATTTTATTGCTTAAATCGCATTCTCTCGACGAGCTGAGCACGTTTTCTGAAATGTGCTCCTCCCGTCACTCTGGTTGGGTGCGCACAGTAAAAAGTGCTCTTGGCAGCTAGAGAGTGCCGCGTTGACCACTGCGCATGAAGAAATAAGCACCTGCAACGTTTGGTTTAGGTTTTAGGTGCATTTTTAATTTTATTGCTTAAATTGCATTTTCTCGACGAGCTGAGCACGTTTTCTGAAATGTGCTCCTCCCGTCACTCTGGTTGGGTGCGCACAGTAAAAAGTGCTCCTGGCAGCTAGGGAGTGCCGCGTTGAGCACTGCGCACGAAGAAATAAGCACCTGCAACGTTTGGTTTAGGTTTTAGGTGCATTTTTAATTGTATTGCTTAAATCGCATTTTCTCGACGAGCTGAGCACGTTTTCTGAAATGGGCTCCTCCCGTCGCTCTGGTTGGGTGTGCACAGTAAAAAGAGCTCCTGGCAGCTAGGGAGTTCCGCGTTGACCACTGCGCACGAAGAAATAAGCACCTGCAACGTTTGGTTTAAGTTTTAGGTGCATTTTTTATTTTATTGCTTAAATCGCATTCTCTCGACGAGCTGAGCACGTTTTCTGAAATGTGCTCCTCCCGTCGCTCTGGTTGGGTGCGCACAGTAAAAAGAGCTCCTGGCAGCTAGGGAGTGCCGCGTTGAGCACTGCGCACGAAGAAATAAGCACCTGCAACGTTTGGTTTAGGTTTTAGGTGCATTTTTAATTTTATTGCTTAAATCGAATTTTCTCGACGAGCTGAGCACGTTTGCTGAAATGTGTTCCTCCCGTCGCTCTGGTTGGGTGCGCACAGTAAAAAGAGCTCCTGGCAGCTAGGGAGTTCCGCGTTGACCACTGCGCACGAAGAAATAAGCACCTGTAACGTTTGGTTTAGGTTTTAGGTGCATTTTTAATTTTATTGCTTAAATCGCATTCTCTCGACGAGTTGAGCACGTTTTCTGAAATGTACTCCTCCCGTCGCTCTGGTTGGGTGCGCACAGTAAAAAGTGCTCCTGGCAGCTAGGGAGTGCCGCGTTGAGCACTGCGCACGAAGAAATAAGCACCTGCAACGTTTGGTTTAGGTTTTAGGTGCATTTTTAATTTTATTGCTTAAATCGCATTTTCTCGACAAGCTGATTACGTTTTCTGAAATGTGCTCCTCCCGTCGCTCTGGTTGGGTGCGAACAGTAAAAAGAGCTCCTGGCAGCTAGGGAGTGCCGCGTTGACCACTGCGCACGAAGAAATAAGCACCTGCAACGTTTGGTTTAGGTTTTAGGTGCATTTTTAATTTTATTGCTTAAATCGCATTCTCTCGACGAGCTGAGCACGTTTTCTGAAATGTGCTCCTCCCGTCGCTCTGGTTGGGTGCGCGTAGTAAAAAGTGCTCCTGGCAGCTAGAGAGTGCCGCGTTGACCACTGCGCATGAAGAAATAAGCACCTGCAACGTTTTGTTTAGGTTTTAGGAGCATTTTTAATTTTATTGCTTAAATCGCATTTTCTCGACGAGCTGAGCACGTTTTCTGAAATGTGCTCCTCCCGTCACTCTGGTTGGGTGCGCACAGTAAAAAGTGCTCCTGGCAGCTAGGGAGTGCCGCGTTGAGCACTGCGCACGAAGAAATAAGCACCTGCAACGTTTGGTTTAGGTTTTAGGTGCATTTTTTATTTTATTGCTTAAATCGCATTGTCTCGACGAGCTGAGCACGTTTTCTGAAATGTGCTCCTCCCGTCGCTCTGGTTGGGTGCACACAGTAAAAAGAGCTCCTGGCAGCTAGGGAGTGCCGCGTTGACCACTGCGCACGAAGAAATAAGCACCTGCAACGTTTGGTTTAGGTTTTAGGTGCATTTTTTATTTTATTGCTTAAATCGCATTCTCTCGACGAGCTGAGCACGTTTTCTGAAATGTGCTCCTCCCGTCGCTCTGGTTGGGTGCGCGTAGTAAAAAGTGCTCCTGGCAGCTAGAGAGTGCCGCGTTGACCACTGCGCATGAAGAAATAAGCACCTGCAACGTTTGGTTTAGGTTTTAGGTGCATTTTTAATTTTATTGCTTAAATCGCATTTTCTCGACGAGCTGAGCACGTTTTCTGAAATGTGCTCCTCCCGTCGCTCTGGTTGGGTGCGCACAGTAAAAAGAGCTCCTGGCAGCTAGGGAGTGCCGCGTTGACCACTGCGCACGAAGAAATAAGCACCTGCAACGTTTGGTTTAGGTTTTAGGTGCATTTTTTATTTTATTGCTTAAATCGCATTTTCTCTACGAGCTGAGCACGTTTTCTGAAATGTGCTCCTCCCGTCACTCTGGTTGGGTGCGCATAGTAAAAAGTGCTCTTGGCAGCTAAAGAGTGCCGCGTTGACCACTGCGCACAAAGAAATAAGCACCTGCAACGTTTGGTTTAGGTTTTAGGTGCATTTTAAATTTTATTGCTTAAATCGTATTTTCTCGACGAGCTGAGCACGTTTTCTGAAATGTGCTCCTCCCGTCGCTCTGGTTGTGCGCGCATAGTAAAAAGCTCTCCTGGCAGCTAGAGAGTGCCGCGTTGACCACTGCACATGAAGAAATAAGCACCTGCAACGTTTGGTTTAGGTTTTAGGTGCATTTTTAATTTTATTGCTTAAATCGCATTTTCTCGACGAGCTGAGCACGTTTTCTGAAATGTGCTCCTCCCGTCGCTCTGGTTGGGTGTGCACAGTAAAAAGTGCTCTTGGCAGCTAGAGAGTGCCGCGTTGACCACTGCGCATGAAGAAATAAGCACCTGCAACGTTTGGTTTAGGTTTTAGGTGCATTTTTAATTTTATTGCTTAAATCGCATTTTCTCGACGAGCTGAGCACGTTTTCTGAAATGTGCTCCTCCCGTCACTCTGGTTGGGTGCGCACAGTAAAAAGTGCTCCTGGCAGCTAGGGAGTGCCGCGTTGAGCACTGCGCATGAAGAAATAAGCACCTGCAACGTTTGGTTTAGGTTTTAGGTGCATTTTTAATTTTTTGCTTAAATCGCATTTTCTCGACGAGCTGAGCACGTTTTCTGAAATGTGCTCCTCCCGTCACTCTGGTTGGGTGCGCACAGTAAAAAGTGCTCCTAGCAGCTAGGGAGTGCCGCGTTGAGCACTGCGCACGAAGAAATAAGCACCTGCAACGTTTGGTTTAGGTTTTAGGTGCATTTTTAATTTTATTGCTTAAATCGCATTTTCTCGACGAGCTGAGCACGTTTTCTGAAATGTGCTCCTCCCGTCACTCTGGTTGGGTGTGCACAGTAAAAAGTGCTCTTGGCAGCTAGAGAGTGCCACGTTGACCACTGCGCAAGAAGAAATAAGCACCTGCAACGTTTCGTTTAGGTTTTAGGTGCATTTTTAATTTTATTGCTTAATCGCATTTTCTCGACGACCTGAGCACGTTTTCTGAAATGTGCTCCTCCCGTCGCTCTGGTTGGGTGCGCACAGTAAAAAGAGCTCCTGGCAGCTAGGGAGTGCCGCGTTGACCACTGCGCACGAAGAAATAAGCACCTGCAACGTTTGGTTTAGGTTTTAGGTGCATTTTTAATTTTATTGCTTAAATCGCATTCTCTCGACGAGCTGAGCACGTTTTCTGAAATGTGCTCCTCCCGTCGCTCTGGTTGGGTGCGCACAGTAAAAAGTGCTCTTGGCAGGTCGGGAGTGCCGCGTTGACCACTGCGCATGAAGAAATAAGCACCCGCAACGTTTGGTTTAGGTTTTAGGTGCATTTTTAATTTTATTGCTTAAATCGCATTTTCTCGACGAGCTGAGCACGTTTTCTGAAATGTGCTCCTCCCGTTGCTCTGGTTGGGCGCGCATAGTAAAAAGTGCTCCTGGCAGCTAGAGAGTGCCGCGTTGACCACTGCGCAAGAAGAAATAAGCACCTGCAACGTTTGGTTTAGGTTTTAGGTGCATTTTTAATTTTATTGCTTAAATCGCATTTTCTCGACAAGCTGAGCACGTTTTCTGAAATGTGCTCCTCCCGTCGCTCTGGTTGGGTGCAGACTGTAAAAAGTGCTCTTGGCAGCTAGAGAGTGCCGCGTTGACCACTGCACATGAAGAAATAAGCACCTGCAACGTTTGGTTTAGGTTTTAGGTGCATTTTTAATCTTATTGCTTAAATCGCATTTTCTCGACGAGCTGAGCACGTTTTCTGAAATGTGCTCCTCCCGTCACTCTGGTTGGGTGCGCATAGTAAAAAGTGCTCTTGGCAGCTAGGGAGTGCCGCGTTGACCACTGCACATGAAGAAATAAGCACCTGCAACGTTTGGTTTAGGTTTTAGGTGCATTTTTAATTTTATTGCTTAAATCGCATTTTCTCGACGAGCTGAGCACGTTTTCTGAAATTTGCTCCTCCCGTCACTCTGGTTGGGTACGCACAGTAAAAAGTGCTCTTGGCAGCTAGAGAGTGCCGCGTTGACCACTGCGCATGAAGAAATAACCACCTGCAACGTTTGGTTTAGGTTTTAGGTGCATTTTTAATTTTATTGCTTAAATCGCATTTTCTCGACGAGCTGAGCACGTTTTCTGAAATGTGCTCCTCCCGTCACTCTGGTTGGGTGCGCACAGTAAAAAGTGCTCTTGGCAGCTAGGGAGTGCCGCGTTGAGCACTGCGCACGAAAAAATAAGCACCTGCAACGTTTGGTTTAGGTTTTAGGTGCATTTTTAATTTTATTGCTTAAATCGCATTTTCTCGACGAGCTGAGCACGTTTTCTGAAATGGGCTCCTCCCGTCGCTCTGGTTGGGTGCGCACAGTAAAAAGAGCTCCTGGCAGCTAGGGAGTTCCGCGTTGACCACTGCGCACGAAGAAATAAGCACCTGCAACGTTTGGTTTAGGTTTTAGGTGCATTTTTTATTTTATTGCTTAAATCGCATTCTCTCGACGAGCTGAGCACGTTTTCTGAAATGTGCTCCTCCCGTCGCTCTGGTTGGGTGCACACAGTAAAAAGAGCTCCTGGCAGCTAGGGAGTGCCGCGTTGACCGCTGCGCACGAAGAAATAAGCACCTGCAACGTTTGGTTTAGGTTTTAGGTGCATTTTTAATTTTATTGCTTAAATCGCATTCTCTCGACGAGCTGAGCACGTTTTCTGAAATGTGCTCCTCCCGTCGCTCTGGTTGGGTGCGCGTAGTAAAAAGTGCTCCTGGCAGCTAGAGAGTGCCGCGTTGACCACTGCGCATGAAGAAATAAGCACCTGCAACGTTTGGTTTAGGTTTTAGGTGCATTTTTAATTTTATTGCTTAAATCGCATTTTCTCGACGAGCTGAGCACGTTTTCTGAAATGTGCTCCTCCCGTCGCTCTGGTTGGGTGCGCACAGTAAAAAGAGCTCCTGGCAGCTAAGGAGTGCCGCGTTGACCACTGCGCACGAACAAATAAGCACCTGCAACGTTTGGTTTAGGTTTTAGGTGCATTTTTTATTTTATTGCTTAAATCGCATTCTCTCGACGAGCTGAGCACGTTTTCTGAAATGTGCTCCTCCCGTCGCTCTGGTTGGGTGCGCGTAGTAAAAAGTGCTCCTGGCAGCTAGAGAGTGCCGCGTTGACCACTGCGCATGAAGAAATAAGCACCTGCAACGTTTGGTTTAGGTTTTAGGTGCATTTTTAATCTTATTGCTTAAATCGCATTTTCTCGACGAGCTGAGCACGTTTTCTGAAATGTGCTCCTCCCGTCACTCTGGTTGGGTGCGCACAGTAAAAAGTGCTCTTGGCAGCTAGAGAGTGCCGAGTTGACCACTGCGCATGAAGAAATAAGCACCTGCAACGTTTGGTTTAGGTTTTAGGTGCATTTTTAATTTTATTGCTTAAATCGCATTTTCTCGACGAGCTGAGCACGTTTTCTGAAATGTGCTCCTCCCGTCACTCTGGTTGGGTGCGCACAGTAAAAAGTGCTCCTGGCAGCTAGGGAGTGCCTCGTTGAGCACTGCGCACGAAGAAATAAGCACCTGCAACGTTTGGTTTAGGTTTTAGGTGCATTTTTAATTTTATTGCTTAAGTTGCATTTTCTCGACGAGCTGAGCACGTTTTCTGAAATGTGCTCCTCCCGTCGCTCTGGTTGGGTGCGCACAGTAAAAAGAGCTCCTGGCAGCTAGGGAGTTCCGCGTTGACCACTGCGCACGAAGAAATAAGCACCTGCAACGTTTGGTTTAGGTTTTAGGTGCATTTTTTATTTTATTGCTTAAATCGCATTCTCTCGACGAGCTGAGCACGTTTTCTGAAATGTGCTCCTCCCGTCGCTCTGGTTGGGTGCACACAGTAAAAAGAGCTCCTGGCAGCTAGGGAGTGCCGCGTTGACCACTGCGCACGAAGAAATAAGCACCTGCAACGTTTGGTTTAGGTTTTAGGTGCATTTTTAATTTTATTGCTTAAATCGCATTTTCTCGACGAGCTGAGCACGTTTTCTGAAATGTGCTCCTCCCGTCGCTCTGGTTGGGTGCGCAGAGTAAAAAGTACTCCTGGCAGCTAGAGAGTGCCGCGTTGACCACTGCGCATGAAGAAATAAGCACCTGCAACGTTTGGTTTAGGTTTTAGGTGCATTTTTAATCTTATTGCTTAAATCGCATTTTCTCGACGAGCTGAGCACGTTTTCTGAAATGTGCTCCTCCCGTCACTCTGGTTGGGTGCGCACAGTAAAAAGTGCTCTTGGCAGCTAGAGAGTGCCGCGTTGACCACTGCGCATGAAGAAATAAGCACCTGCAACGTTTGGTTTAGGTTTTAGGTGCATTTTTAATTTTATTGCTTAAATCGCATTTTCTCGACGAGCTGAGCACGTTTTCTGAAATGTGCTCCTCCCGTCACTCTGGTTGGGTGCGCACAGTAAAAAGTGCTCCTGGCAGCTAGGGAGTGCCGCGTTGAGCACTGCGCACGAAGAAATAAGCACCTGCAACGTTTGGTTTAGGTTTTAGGTGCATTTTTAATTTTATTGCTTAAATCGCATTTTCTCGACGAGCTGAGCACATTTTCTGAAATGGGCTCCTCCCGTCGCTCTGGTTGGGTGCGCACAGTAAAAAGAGCTCCTGGCAGCTAGGGAGTTCCGCGTTGACCACTGCGCACGAAGAAATAAGCACCTGCAACGTTTGGTTTAGGTTTTAGGTGCATTCTTTATTTTATTGCTTAAATCGCATTCTCTCGACGAGCTGAGCACGTTTTCTGAAATGTGCTCCTCCCGTCGCTCTGGTTGGGTGCACACAGTAAAAAGAGCTCCTGGCAGCTAGGGAGTGCCGCGTTGACCACTGCGCACGAAGAAATAATCACCTGCAACGTTTGGTTTAGGTTTTAGGTGCATTTTTTATTTTATTGCTTAAATCGCATTCTCTCGACGAGCTGAGCACGTTTTCTGAAATGTGCTCCTCCCGTCGCTCTGGTTGGGTGCGCGTAGTAAAAAGTGCTCCTGGCAGCTAGAGAGTGCCGCGTTGACCACTGCGCATGAAGAAATAAGCACCTGCAACGTTTGGTTTAGGTTTTAGGTGCATTTTTAATTTTATTGCTCAAATCGCATTTTCTCGACGAGCTGAGCACGTTTTCTGAAATGTGCTCCTCCCGTCGCTCTGGTTGGGTGCGCGCAGTAAAAAGAGCTCCTGGCAGCTAGGGAGTGCCGCGTTGACCACTGCGCACGAAGAAATAAGCACCTGCAACGTTTGGTTTAGGTTTTAGGTGCATTTTTTATTTTATTGCTTAAATCGCATTCTCTCGACGAGCTGAGCACGTTTTCTGAAATGTGCTCCTCCCGTCGCTCTGGTTGGGTGCGCGTAGTAAAAAGTGCTCCTGGCAGCTAGAGAGTGCCGCGTTGACCACTGCGCATGAAGAAATAAGCACCTGCAACGTTTGGTTTAGGTTTTAGGTGCATTTTTAATCTTATTGCTTAAATCGCATTTTCTCGACGAGCTGAGCACGTTTTCTGAAATGTGCTCCTCCCGTCACTCTGGTTGGGTGCGCACAGTAAAAAGTGCTCTTGGCAGCTAGAGAGTGCCGTGTTGACCACTGCGCATGAAGAAATAAGCACCTGCAACGTTTGGTTTAGGTTTTAGGTGCATTTTTAATTTTATTGCTTAAATCGCATTTTCTCGACGAGCTGAGCACGTTTTCTGAAATGTGCTCCTCCCGTCACTCTGGTTGGGTGCGCACAGTAAAAAGTGCTCTTGGCAGCTAGAGAGTGCCGCGTTGACCACTGCGCATGAAGAAATAAGCACCTGCAACGTTTGGTTTAGGTTTTAGGTGCATTTTTAATTTTATTGCTTAAATCGCATTTTCTCGACGAGCTGAGCACGTTTTCTGAAATGTGCTCCTCCCGTCACTCTGGTTCGGTGCGCACAGTAAAAAGTGCTCCTGGCAGCTAGGGAGTGCCGCGTTGAGCACTGCGCACGAAGAAATAAGCACCTGCAACGTTTGGTTTAGGTTTTAGGTGCATTTTTAATTTTATTGCTTAAATCGCATTTTCTCGACGAGCTGAGCACGTTTTCTGAAATGGGCTCCTCCCGTCACTCTGGTTCGGTGCGCACAGTAAAAAGAGCTCCTGGCAGCTAGGGAGTTCCGCGTTGACCACTGCGCACGAAGAAATAAGCACCTGCAACGTTTGGTTTAGGTTTTAGGTGCATTTTTTATTTTATTGCTTAAATCGCAATCTCTCGACGAGCTGAGCACGTTTTCTGAAATGTGCTCCTCCCGTCGCTCTGGTTGGGTGCACACAGTAAAAAGAGCTCCTGGCAGCTAGGGAGTGCCGCGTTGACCACTGCGCACGAAGAAATAAGCACCTGCAACGTTTGGTTTAGGTTTTAGGTGCATTTTTTATTTTATTGCTTAAATCGCATTCTCTCGACGAGCTGAGCACGTTTTCTGAAATGTGCTCCTCCCGTCGCTCTGGTTGGGTGCGCGTAGTAAAAAGTGCTCCTGGCAGCTAGAGAGTGCCGCGTTGACCACTGCGCATGAAGAAATAAGCACCTGCAACGTTTGGTTTAGGTTTTAGGTGCATTTTTAATTTTATTGCTTAAATCGCATTTTCTGGACGAGCTGAGCACGTTTTCTGAAATGTGCTCCTCCCGTCGCTCTGGTTGGGTGCGCACAGTAAAAAGAGCTCCTGGCAGCTAGGGAGTGCCGCGTTGACCACTGCGCACGAAGAAATAAGCACCTGCAACGTTTGGTTTAGGTTTTAGGTGCATTTTTTATTTTATTGCTTAAATCGCATTCTCTCGACGAGCTGAGCACGTTTTCTGAAATGTGCTCCTCCCGTCACTCTGGTTGGGTGCGCACAGTAAAAAGTGCTCCTGGCAGCTAGGGAGTGCCGCGTTGAGCACTACGCAAGAAGAAATAAGCACCTGCAACGTTTGGTTTAGGTTTTAGCTGCATTTTTAATTTTATTGCTTAAATCGCATTTTCTCGACGAGCTGAGCACGTTTTCTGAAATGTGCTCCTCCCGTCGCTCTGGTTGGGTGCGCACAGTAAAAAGAGCTCCTGGCAGCTAGGGAGTTCCGCGTTGACCACTGCGCACGAAGAAATAAGCACCTGCAACGTTTGGTTTAGGTTTTAGGTGCATTTTTAATTGTATTGCTTAAATCGCATTCTCTCGACGAGCTGAGCACGTTTTCTGAAATGTGCTCCTCCCGTCGCTCTGGTTGGGTGCGCACAGTAAAAAGTGCTCTTGGCAGCTCGGGAGTGCCGCGTTGACCACTGCGCATGAAGAAATAAGCACCTGCAACGTTTGGTTTAGGTTTTAGGTGCATTTTTAATTTTATTGCTTAAATCGCATTTTCTCGACGAGCTGAGCACGTTTTCTGAAATGTGCTCCTCCCGTCGCTCTGGTTGGGCGCGCATAGTAAAAAGTGCTCCTGGCAGCTAGAGAGTGCCGCGTTGACCACTGCGCAAGAAGAAATAAGCACCTGCAACGTTTGGTTTAGGTTTTAGGTGCATTTTTAATTTTATTGCTTAAATCGCATTTTCTCGACAAGCTGAGCACGTTTTCTGAAATGTGCTCCTCCCGTCGCTCTGGTTGGGTGCGCACAGTAAAAAGAGCTCCTGGCAGCTAGGGAGTGCCGCGTTGACCACTGCGCACGAAGAAATAAGCACCTGCAACGTTTGGTTTAGGTTTTAGGTGCATTTTTAATTTTATTGCTTAAATCGCATTCTCTCGACGAGCTGAGCACGTTTTCTGAAATGTGCTCCTCCCGTCGCTCTGGTTGGGCGCGCATAGTAAAAAGTGCTCCTGGCAGCTAGAGAGTGCCACGTTGACCACTGCACATGAAGAAATAGGCACCTGCAACGTTTGGTTTAGGTTTTAGGTGCATTATTAATTTTATTGCTTAAATCGCATTTTCTCGACGAGCTGAGTACGTTTTCTGAAATGTGCTCCTTCCGTCACTGTGGTTGGGTGCGCACAGTAAAAAGTGCTCCTGGCAGCTAGGGAGTGCCGCGTTGACCACTGCGCACGAAGAAATAAGCACCTGCAACGTTTGGTTTAGGTTTTAGGTGCATTTTTAATTTTATTGCTTAAATCGCATTTTCTCTACGAGCTGAGCACGTTTTCTGAAATGTGCTCATCCCGTCACTCTGGTTGGGTGCGCATAGTAAAAAGAGCTCCTGGCAGCTAGGGAGTGCCGCGTTGACCACTGCGCACGAAGAAATAAGCACCTGCAACGTTTGGTTTAGGTTTTAGGTGCATTTTTAATTTTATTGCTTAAATCGCATTTTCTCGACGAGCTGAGCACGTTTTCTGAAATGTGCTCCTCCCGTCACTCTGGTTGGGTGCGCACAGTAAAAAGTGCTCTTGGCAGCTAGAGAGTGCCGCGTTGACCACTGCGCACGAAGAAATAAGCACCTGCAACGTTTGGTTTAGGTTTTAGGTGCATTTTTAATTTTATTGCTTGAATCGTAGTTTCTCGACGAGCTTAGCACGTTTTCTGAAATGTGCTCCTCCCGTCGCTCTGGTTGGGCGCGCATAGTAAAAAGTGCTCTTGGCAGCTAGAGAGTGCCGCGTTGACCACTGCGCAAGAAGAAATAAGCACCTGCAACGTTTGGTTTAGGTTTTAGGTGCATTTTTTATTTTATTGCTTAAATCGCATTTTCTCGACAAGCTGAGCACGTTTTCTGAAATGTGCTCCTCCCGTCGCTCTGGTTGGGTGCGCACAGTAAAAAGAGCTCCTGGCAGCTAGGGAGTGCCGCGTTGACCACTGCGCACGAAGAAATAAGCACCTGCAACGTTTGGTTTAGGTTTTAGGTGCATTTTTAATTTTATTGCTTAAATCGCATTTTCTCGACGAGCTGAGCACGTTTTCTGAAATGTGCTCATCCCGTCACTCTGGTTGGGTGCGCATAGTAAAAAGTGCTCTTGGCAGCTAGAGAGTGCCGCGTTGACAGCTGCGCACAAAGAAATAAGCACCTGCAACGTTTGGTTTAGGTTTTAGTTGCATTTTTAATTTTATTGCTTAAATCGCATTTTCTCGACGAGCTGAGTACGTTTTCTGAAATGTGCTCCTTCCGTCACTCTGGTTGGGTGCGCACAGTAAAAAGTGCTCCTGGCAACTAGGGAATGCCGCGTTGACCACTGCGCACGAAGAAATAAGCACCTGCAGCGTTTGGTTTAGGTTTTAGGTGCATTTTTAATTTTATTGCTTAAATCGCATTCTCTCGACGAGCTGAGCACGTTTTCTGAAATGTGCTCCTCCCGTCACTCTGGTTGGGTGCGCACAGTAAAAAGTGCTCTTGGCAGCTAGAGAGTGCCGCGTTGACCACTGCGCATGAAGAAATAAGCACCTGCAACGTTTGGTTTAGGTTTTAGGTGCATTTTTAATTTTATTGCTTAAATCGCATTTTCTCGACGAGCTGAGCACGTTTTCTGAAATGTGCTCCTCCCGTCACTCTGGTTGGGTGCGCACAGTAAAAAGTGCTCCTGGCAGCTAGGGAGTGCCGCGTTGAGCACTGCGCACGAAGAAATAAGCACCTGCAACGTTTGGTTTAGGTTTTAGGTGCATTTTTAATTTTATTGCTTAAATCGCATTTTCTCGACGAGCTGAGCACGTTTTCTGAAATGTGCTCCTCCCGTCGCTCTGGTTGGGTGCGCACAGTAAAAAGTGCTCTTGGCAGCTAGAGAGTGCCGCGTTGACCACTGCGCATGAAGAAATAACCACCTGCAACGTTTGGTTTAGGTTTTAGGTGCATTTTTAATTTTATTGCTTGAATCGTAGTTTCTCGACGAGCTTAGCACGTTTTCTGAAATGTGCTCCTCCCGTCACTCTGGTTGGGTGCGCATAATAAAAACTGCTCTTGGCAGCTAAAGAGTGCCGCGTTGACCACTGCGCACAAATAAATAAGCACCTGCAACGTTTTCTTTAGGTTTTTGGTGCATTTTTTATTTTATTGCTTAAATCGCATTCTCTCGACGAGCTGAGCACGTTTTCTGAAATGTGCTCCTCCCGTCGCTCTGGTTGGGTGCGCGCGTAGTAAAAAGTGCTCCTGGCAGCTAGAGAGTGCCGCGTTGACCACTGCGCATGAAGAAATAAGCACCTGCAACGTTTGGTTTAGGTTTTAGGTGCATTTTTAATTGTATTGCTTAAATCGCATTTTCTCGACGAGCTTAGCACGTTTTCTGAAATGTGCTCCTCCCGTCACTCTGGTGGGTGCGCATAGTAAAAACTGCTCTTCGCAGCTAAAGAGTGCCGCGTTGACCACTGCGCGCAAAGAAATAAGCACCTGCAACGTTTGGTTTAGGTTTTAGGTGCATTTTAAATTTTATTTTTTAAATCGCATTTTCTCGATGAGCTGAGCACGTGTTCTGAAATGTGCTCCTCCCGTCGCTCTGGTTGTGCGCGCATAGTAAAAAGTGCTCCTGGCAGCTAGAGAGTGCCGCGTTGACCACTGCACATGAAGAAATAAGCACCTGCAACGTTTGGTTTAGGTTTTAGGTGCCTTTTTTAATTTTATTGCTTAAATCGCATTTTCTCGACGAGCTGAGTACGTTTTCTGAAATGTGCTCCTTCCGTCACTCTGGTTGGGTGCGCACAGTAAAAAGTGCTCCTGGCAGCTAGGGAGTGCCGCGTTGACCACTGCGCACAAAGAAATAAGCACCTGCAACGTTTGGTTTAGGTTTTAGGTGCATTTTTAATTTTATTGTTTAAATCGCATTTTCTCGACGAGCTGAGCACGTTTTCTGAAATGTGCTCCTCCCGTCGCTCTGGTTGGGTGCGCACAATAAAAAGAGCTCCTGGCAGCTAGGGAGTGCCGCGTTGACCACTGCGCACGAAGAAATAAGCACCTGCAACGTTTGGTTTAGGTTTTAGGTGCATTTTTTATTTTATTGCTTAAATCGCATTCTCTCGACGAGCTGAGCACGTTTTCTGAAATGTGCTCCTCCCGTCGCTCTGGTTGGGTGCACACAGTAAAAAGAGCTCCTGGCAGCTAGGGAGTGCCGCGTTGACCACTGCGCACGAAGAAATAAGCACCTGCAACGTTTGGTTTAGGTTTTAGGTGCATTTTTTATTTTATTGCTTAAATCGCATTCTCTCGACGAGCTGAGCACGTTTTCTGAAATGTGCTCCTCCCGTCGCTCTGGTTGGGTGCGCGTAGTAAAAAGTGCTCCTGGCAGCTAGAGAGTGCCGCGTTGACCACTGCGCATGAAGAAATAAGCACCTGCAACGTTTGGTTTAGGTTTTAGGTGCATTTTTAATTTTATTGCTTAAATCGCATTTTCTCGACGAGCTGAGCACGTTTTCTGAAATGTGCTCCTCCCGTCGCTCTGGTTGGGTGCGCACAGTAAAAAGAACTCCTGGCAGCTAGGGAGTGCCGCGTTGACCACTGCGCACGAAGAAATAAGCACCTGCAACGTTTGGTTTAGGTTTTAGGTGCATTTTTTATTTTATTGCTTAAATCGCATTCTCTCGACGAGCTGAGCACGTTTTCTGAAATGTGCTCCTCCCGTCGCTCTGGTTGGGTGCACACAGTAAAAAGAGCTCCTGGCAGCTAGGGAGTGCCGCGTTGACCACTGCGCACGAAGAAATAAGCACCTGCAACGTTTGGTTTAGGTTTTAGGTGCATTTTTAATTTTATTGCTTAAATCGCATTTTCTCGACGAGCTGAGCACGTGTTCTGAAATGTGCTCCTCCCTTCGCTCTGGTTGGGCGCGCATAGTAAAAAGTGCTCCTGGCAGCTAGAGAGTGCCGGGTTGACCACTGCGCATGAAGAAATAAGCACCTGCAACGTTTGGTTTAGGTTTTAGGTGCATTTTTAATTTTATTGCTTAAATCGCATTTTCTCGACAAGCTGAGCACGTTTTCTGAAATGTGCTCCTCCCTTCGCTCTGGTTGGGTGCGCACAGTAAAAAGAGCTCCTGGCAGCTAGGGAGTGCCGCGTTTACCACTGCGCACGAAGAAATAAGCACCTGCAACGTTTGGTTTAGGTTTTAGGTGCATTTTTAATTTTATTGCTTAAATCGCATTCTCTCGACGAGCTGAGCACGTTTTCTGAAATGTGCTCCTCTCGTCGCTCTGGTTGGGTGCGCACAGTAAAAAGTGCTCTTGGCAGCTCGGGAGTGCCGCGTTGACCACTGCGCATGAAGAAATAAGCACCTGCAACGTTTGGTTTAGGTTTTAGGTGCATTTTTAATTTTATTGCTTAAATCGCATTTTCTCGACGAGCTGAGCACGTTTTCTGAAATGTGCTCCTCCCGTCGCTCTGGTTGGGTGCGCACAGTAAAAAGAGCTCCTGGCAGCTAGGGAGTGCCGCGTTGACCACTGCGCACGAAGAAATAAGCACCTGCAACGTTTGGTTTAGGTTTTAGGTGCATTTTTTATTTTATTGCTTAAATCGCATTCTCTCGACGAGCTGAGCACGTTTTCTGAAATGTGCTCCTCCCGTCGCTCTGGTTGGGTGCGCGTGGTAAAAAGTGCTCCTGGCAGCTAGAGAGTGCCGCGTTGACCACTGCGCATGAAGAAATAAGCACCTGCAACGTTTGGTTTAGGTTTTAGGTGCATTTTTAATTTTATTGCTTAAATCGCATTTTCTCGACGAGCTGAGCACGTTTTCTGAAATGTGCTCCTCCCGTCGCTCTGGTTGTGCGCGCATAGTAAAAAGTGCTCCTGGCAGCTAGAGAGTGCCGCGTTGACCACTGCACATGGAGAAATAAGCACCTGCAACGTTTGGTTTAGGTTTTAGGTGCATTTTTAATTTTATTGCTTAAATCGCATTTTCTCGACGAGCTGAGCACGTTTTCTGAAATGTGCTCCTCCCGTCGCTCTGGTTGGGTGCGCACAGTAGAAAGTGCTCTTGGCAGCTAGAGAGTGCCGCGTTGACCACTGCGCATGAAGAAATAAGCACCTGCAACGTTTGGTTTAGGTTTTAGGTGCATTTTTAATTTTATTGCTTAAATCGCATTTTCTCGACGAGCTGAGCACGTTTTCTGAAATGTGTTCCTCCCGTCACTCTGGTTGGGTGCGCATAGTAAAAAGTGCTCCTGGCAGCTAGAGAGTGCCGCGTTGACCACTGCACATGGAGAAATAAGCACCTGCAACGTTTAGTTTAGGTTTTAGGTGCATTTTTAATTTTATTGCTTAAATCGCATTTTCTCGACGAGCTGAGCACGTTTTCTGAAATGTGCTCCTCCCGTCGCTCTGGTTGGGTGCGCACAGTAAAAAGTGCTCTTGGCAGCTAGAGAGTGCCGTGTTGACCACTGCGCATGAAGAAATAGGCACCTGCAACGTTTGGTTTAGGTTTTAGGTGCATTTTTAATTTTATTGCTTAAATCGCATTTTCTCGACGAGCTGAGCACGTTTTCTGAAATGTGCTCCTCCCGTCACTCTGGTTGGGTGCGCACAGTAAAAAGTGCTCCTGGCAGCTAGGGAGTGCCGCGTTGAGCACTGCGCACGAAGAAATAAGCACCTGCAACGTTTGGTTTAGGTTTTAGGTGCATTTTTAATTTTATTGCTTATATCGCATTTTCTCGACGAGCTGAGCACGTTTTCTGAAATGTGCTCCTCCCGTCACTCTGGTTGGGTGCGCACAGTAAAAAGTGCTCTTGGCAGCTAGAGAGTGCCGCGTTGACCACTGCGCATGAAGAAATAAGCACCTGCAACGTTTGGTTTAGGTTTTAGGTGCATTTTTAATTTTATTGCTTAAATCGCATTTTCTCGACGAGCTGAGCACGTTTTCTGAAATGTGCTCCTCCCGTCACTCTGGTTGGGTGCGCACAGTAAAAAGTGCTCCTGGCAGCTAGGGAGTGCCGCGTTGACCACTGCGCACGAAGAAATAAGCACCTGCAACGTTTGGTTTAGGTTTTAGGTGCATTTTTAATTTTATTGCTTAAATCGCATTTTCTCGACGAGCTGAGCACGTTTTCTGAAATGGGCTCCTCCCGTCGCTCTGGTTGGGTGCGCACAGTAAAAAGAGCTCCTGGCAGCTAGGGAGTTCCGCGTTGACCATTGCGCACGAAGAAATAAGCACCTGCAACGTTTGGTTTAGGTTTTAGGTGCATTTTTTATTTTATTGCTTAAATCGCATTCTCTCGACGAGCTGAGCACGTTTTCTGAAATGTGCTCCTCCCGTCGCTCTGGTTGGGTGCACACAGTAAAAAGAGCTCCTGGCAGCTAGGGAGTGCCGCGTTGACCACTGCGCACGAAGAAATAAGCACCTGCAACGTTTGGTTTAGGTTTTAGGTGCATTTTTTATTTTATTGCTTAAATCGCATTCTCTCGACGAGCTGAGCACGTTTTCTGAAATGTGCTCCTCCCGTCGCTCTGGTTGGGTGCGCGTAGTAAAAAGTGCTCCTGGCAGCTAGAGAGTGCCGCGTTGACCACTGCGCATGAAGAAATAAGCACCTGCAACGTTTGGTTTAGGTTTTAGGTGCATTTTTAATTTTATTGCTTAAATCGCATTTTCTCGACGAGCTGAGCACGTTTTCTGAAATGTGCTCCTCCCGTCGCTCTGGTTGGGTGCGCACAGTAAAAAGAGCTCCTGGCAGCTAGGGAGTGCCGCGTTGACCACTGCGCACGAAGAAATAAGCACCTGCAACGTTTGGTTTAGGTTTTAGGTGCATTTTTTATTTTATTGCTTAAATCGCATTCTCTCGACGAGCTGAGCACGTTTTCTGAAATGTGCTCCTCCCGTCGCTCTGGTTGGGTGCGCGTGGTAAAAAGTGCTCCTGGCAGCTAGAGAGTTTCGCGTTGACCACTGCGCATGAAGAAATAAGCACCTGCAACGTTTGGTTTAGGTTTTAGGTGCATTTTTAATCTTATTGCTTAAATCGCATTTTCTCGACGAGCTGAGCACGTTTTCTGAAATGTGCTCCTCCCGTCACTCTGGTTGGGTGCGCAAAGTAGAAAGTGCTCTTGGCAGCTAGAGAGTGCCGCGTTGACCACTGCGCATGAAGAAATAAGCACCTGCAACGTTTGGTTTAGGTTTTAGGTGCATTTTTAATTTTATTGCTTAAATCGCATTTTCTCGACGAGCTGAGCACGTTTTCTGAAATGTGCTCCTCCCGTCGCTCTGGTTGTGCGCGCATAGTAAAAAGTGCTCCTGGCAGCTAGAGAGTGCCGCGTTGACCACTGCACATGGAGAAATAAGCACCTGCAACGTTTGGTTTAGGTTTTAGGTGCATTTTTAATTTTATTGCTTAAATCGCATTTTCTCGACGAGCTGAGCACGTTTTCTGAAATGTGCTCCTCCCGTCGCTCTGGTTGGGTGCGCACAGTAAAAAGTGCTCTTGGCAGCTAGAGAGTGCCGTGTTGACCACTGCGCATGAAGAAATAAGCACCTGCAACGTTTGGTTTAGGTTTTAGGTGCATTTTTAATTTTATTGCTTAAATCGCATTTTCTCGACGAGCTGAGCACGTTTTCTGAAATGTGTTCCTCCCGTCACTCTGGTTGGGTGCGCACAGTAAAAAGTGCTCCTGGCAGCTAGGGAGTGCCGCGTTGAGCACTGCGCACGAAGAAATAAGCACCTGCAACGTTTGGTTTAGGTTTTAGGTGCATTTTTAATTTTATTGCTTAAATCGCATTTTCTCGACGAGCTGAGCACGTTTTCTGAAATGTGCTCCTCCCGTCACTCTGGTTGGGTGCGCACAGTAAAAAGTGCTCTTGGCAGCTAGAGAGTGCCGCGTTGACCACTGCGCATGAAGAAATAAGCACCTGCAACGTTTGGTTTAGGTTTTAGGTGCATTTTTAATTTTATTGCTTAAATCGCATTTTCTCGACGAGCTGAGCACGTTTTCTGAAATGTGCTCCTCCCGTCACTCTGGTTGGGTGCGCACAGTAAAAAGTGCTCCTGGCAGCTAGGGAGTGCCGTGTTGAGCACTGCGCACGAAGAAATAAGCACCTGCAACGTTTGGTTTAGGTTTTAGGTGCATTTTTAATTTTATTGCTTAAATCGCATTTTCTCGACGAGCTGAGCACGTTTTCTGAAATGTGCTCCTCCCGTCACTCTGGTTGGGTGCGCACAGTAAAAAGTGCTCTTGGCAGCTAGAGAGTGCCGCGTTGACCACTGCGCATGAAGAAATAAGCACCTGCAACGTTTGGTTTAGGTTTTAGGTGCATTTTTAATTTTATTGCTTAAATCGCATTTTCTCGACGAGCTGAGCACGTTTTCTGAAATGTGCTCCTCCCGTCACTCTGGTTGGGTGCGCACAGTAAAAAGTGCTCCTGGCAGCTAGGGAGTGCCGCGTTGAGCACTGCGCACGAAGAAATAAGCACCTGCAACGTTTGGTTTAGGTTTTAGGTGCATTTTTAATTTTATTGCTTAAATCGCATTTTCTCGACGAGCTGAGCACGTTTTCTGAAATGGGCTCCTCCCGTCGCTCTGGTTGGGTGCGCACAGTAAAAAGAGCTCCTGGCAGCTAGGGAGTTCCGCGTTGACCATTGCGCACGAAGAAATAAGCACCTGCAACGTTTGGTTTAGGTTTTAGGTGCATTTTTTATTTTATTGCTTAAATCGCATTCTCTCGACGAGCTGAGCACGTTTTCTGAAATGTGCTCCTCCCGTCGCTCTGGTTGGGTGCACACAGTAAAAAGAGCTCCTGGCAGCTAGGGAGTGCCGCGTTGACCACTGCGCACGAAGAAATAAGCACCTGCAACGTTTGGTTTAGGTTTTAGGTGCATTTTTTATTTTATTGCTTAAATCGCATTCTCTCGACGAGCTGAGCACGTTTTCTGAAATGTGCTCCTCCCGTCGCTCTGGTTGGGTGCGCGTAGTAAAAAGTGCTCCTGGCAGCTAGAGAGTGCCGCGTTGACCACTGCGCATGAAGAAATAAGCACCTGCAACGTTTGGTTTAGGTTTTAGGTGCATTTTTAATTTTATTGCTTAAATCGCATTTTCTCGACGAGCTGAGCACGTTTTCTGAAATGTGCTCCTCCCGTCGCTCTGGTTGGGTGCGCACAGTAAATAGTGCTCCTGGCAACTAGAGAGTGCCGCGTTGACCACTGCGCATGAAGAAATAAGCACCTGCAACGTTTGGTTTAGGTTTTAGGTGCATTTTTAATCTTATTGCTTAAATCGCATTTTCTCGACGAGCTGAGCACGTTTTCTGAAATGTGCTCCTCCCGTCACTCTGGTTGGGTGCGCACAGTAGAAAGTGCTCTTGGCAGCTAGAGAGTGCCGCGTTGACCACTGCGCATGAAGAAATAAGCACCTGCAACGTTTGGTTTAGGTTTTAGGTGCATTTTTAATTTTATTGCTTAAATCGCATTTTCTCGACGAGCTGAGCACGTTTTCTGAAATGTGCTCCTCCCGTCGCTCTGGTTGTGCGCGCATAGTAAAAAGTGCTCCTGGCAGCTAGAGAGTGCCGCGTTGACCACTGCACATGGAGAAATAAGCACCTGCAACGTTTGGTTTAGGTTTTAGGTGCATTTTTAATTTTATTGCTTAAATCGCATTTTCTCGACGAGCTGAGCACGTTTTCTGAAATGTGCTCCTCCCGTCGCTCTGGTTGTGCGCGCATAGTAAAAAGTGCTCCTGGCAGCTAGAGAGTGCCGCGTTGACCACTGCACATGGAGAAATAAGCACCTGCAACGTTTAGTTTAGGTTTTAGGTGCATTTTTAATTTTATTGCTTAAATCGCATTTTCTCGACGAGCTGAGCACGTTTTCTGAAATGTGCTCCTCCCGTCGCTCTGGTTGGGTGCGCACAGTAAAAAGTGCTCTTGGCAGCTAGAGAGTGCCGTGTTGACCACTGTGCATGAAGAAATAGGCACCTGCAACGTTTGGTTTAGGTTTTAGGTGCATTTTTAATTTTATTGCTTAAATCGCATTTTCTCGACGAGCTGAGCACGTTTTCTGAAATGTGCTCCTCCCGTCACTCTGGTTGGGTGCGCACAGTAAAAAGTGCTCCTGGCAGCTAGGGAGTGCCCCGTTGACCACTGCGCACGAAGAAATAAGCACCTGCAACGTTTGGTTTAGGTTTTAGGTGCATTTTTAATTTTATTGCTTAAATCGCATTTTCTCGACGAGCTGAGCACGTTTTCTGAAATGGGCTCCTCCCGTCGCTCTGGTTGGGTGCGCACAGTAAAAAGAGCTCCTGGCAGCTAGGGAGTTCCGCGTTGACCATTGCGCACGAAGAAATAAGCACCTGCAACGTTTGGTTTAGGTTTTAGGTGCATTTTTTATTTTATTGCTTGAATCGCATTCTCTCGACGAGCTGAGCACGTTTTCTGAAATGTGCTCCTCCCGTCGCTCTGGTTGGGTGCACACAGTAAAAAGAGCTCCTGGCAGCTAGGGAGTGCCGCGTTGACCACTGCGCACGAAGAAATAAGCACCTGCAACGTTTGGTTTAGGTTTTAGGTGCATTTTTTATTTTATTGCTTAAATCGCATTCTCTCGACGAGCTGAGCACGTTTTCTGAAATGTGCTCCTCCCGTCGCTCTGGTTGGGTGCGCGTAGTAAAAAGTGCTCCTGGCAGCTAGAGAGTGCCGCGTTGACCACTGCGCATGAAGAAATAAGCACCTGCAACGTTTGGTTTAGGTTTTAGGTGCATTTTTAATTTTATTGCTTAAATCACATTTTCTCGACGAGCTGAGCACGTTTTCTGAAATGTGCTCCTCCCGTCGCTCTGGTTGGGTGCGCACAGTAAAAAGAGCTCCTGGCAGCTAGGGAGTGCCGCGTTGACCACTGCGCACGAAGAAATAAGCCCCTGCAACGTTTGGTTTAGGTTTTAGGTGCATTTTTTATTTTATTGCTTAAATCGCATTCTCTCGACGAGCTGAGCACGTTTTCTGAAATGTGCTCCTCCCGTCGCTCTGGTTGGGTGCGCGTGGTAAAAAGTGCTCCTGGCAGCTAGAGAGTTTTGCGTTGACCACTGCGCATGAAGAAATAAGCACCTGCAACGTTTGGTTTAGGTTTTAGGTGCATTTTTAATCTTATTGCTTAAATCGCATTTTCTCGACGAGCTGAGCACGTTTTCTGAAATGTGCTCCTCCCGTCACTCTGGTTGGGTGCGCAAAGTAGAAAGTGCTCTTGGCAGCTAGAGAGTGCCGCGTTGACCACTGCGCATGAAGAAATAAGCACCTGCAACGTTTGGTTTAGGTTTTAGGTGCATTTTTAATTTTATTGCTTAAATCGCATTTTCTCGACGAGCTGAGCACGTTTTCTGAAATGTGCTCCTCCCGTCGCTCTGGTTGTGCGCGCATAGTAAAAAGTGCTCCTGGCAGCTAGAGAGTGCCGCGTTGACCACTGCACATGGAGAAATAAGCACCTGCAACGTTTGGTTTAGGTTTTAGGTGCATTTTTAATTTTATTGCTTAAATCGCATTTTCTCGACGAGCTGAGCACGTTTTCTGAAATGTGCTCCTCCCGTCGCTCTGGTTGGGTGCGCACAGTAGAAAGTGCTCTTGGCAGCTAGAGAGTGCCGCGTTGACCACTGCGCATGAAGAAATAAGCACCTGCAACGTTTGGTTTAGGTTTTAGGTGCATTTTTAATTTTATTGCTTAAATCGCATTTTCTCGACGAGCTGAGCACGTTTTCTGAAATGTGTTCCTCCCGTCACTCTGGTTGGGTGCGCATAGTAAAAAGTGCTCCTGGCAGCTAGAGAGTGCCGCGTTGACCACTGCACATGGAGAAATAAGCACCTGCAACGTTTAGTTTAGGTTTTAGGTGCATTTTTAATTTTATTGCTTAAATCGCATTTTCTCGACGAGCTGAGCACGTTTTCTGAAATGTGCTCCTCCCGTCGCTCTGGTTGGGTGCGCACAGTAAAAAGTGCTCTTGGCAGCTAGAAGAGTGCCGTGTTGACCACTGCGCATGAAGAAATAGGCACCTGCAACGTTTGGTTTAGGTTTTAGGTGCATTTTTAATTTTATTGCTTAAATCGCATTTTCTCGACGAGCTGAGCACGTTTTCTGAAATGTGCTCCTCCCGTCACTCTGGTTGGGTGCGCACAGTAAAAAGAGCTCCTGGCAGCTAGGGAGTTCCGCGTTGACCATTGCGCACGAAGAAATAAGCACCTGCAACGTTTGGTTTAGGTTTTAGGTGCATTTTTTATTTTATTGCTTAAATCGCATTCTCTCGACGAGCTGAGCACGTTTTCTGAAATGTGCTCCTCCCGTCGCTCTGGTTGGGTGCACACAGTAAAAAGAGCTCCTGGCAGCTAGGGAGTGCCGCGTTGACCACTGCGCACGAAGAAATAAGCACCTGCAACGTTTGGTTTAGGTTTTAGGTGCATTTTTTATTTTATTGCTTAAATCGCATTCTCTCGACGAGCTGAGCACGTTTTCTGAAATGTGCTCCTCCCGTCGCTCTGGTTGGGTGCGCGTAGTAAAAAGTGCTCCTGGCAGCTAGAGAGTGCCGCGTTGACCACTGCGCATGAAGAAATAAGCACCTGCAACGTTTGGTTTAGGTTTTAGGTGCATTTTTAATTTTATTGCTTAAATCGCATTTTCTCGACGAGCTGAGCACGTTTTCTGAAATGTGCTCCTCCCGTCGCTCTGGTTGGGTGCGCACAGTAAAAAGAGCTCCTGGCAGCTAGGGAGTGCCGCGTTGACCACTGCGCACGAAGAAATAAGCACCTGCAACGTTTGGTTTAGGTTTTAGGTGCATTTTTTATTTTATTGCTTAAATCGCATTCTCTCGACGAGCTGAGCACGTTTTCTGAAATGTGCTCCTCCCGTCGCTCTGGTTGGGTGCGCGTGGTAAAAAGTGCTCCTGGCAGCTAGAGAGTTTCGCGTTGACCACTGCGCATGAAGAAATAAGCACCTGCAACGTTTGGTTTAGGTTTTAGGTGCATTTTTAATCTTATTGCTTAAATCGCATTTTCTCGACGAGCTGAGCACGTTTTCTGAAATGTGCTCCTCCCGTCACTCTGGTTGGGTGCGCAAAGTAGAAAGTGCTCTTGGCAGCTAGAGAGTGCCGCGTTGACCACTGCGCATGAAGAAATAAGCACCTGCAACGTTTGGTTTAGGTTTTAGGTGCATTTTTAATTTTATTGCTTAAATCGCATTTTCTCGACGAGCTGAGCACGTTTTCTGAAATGTGCTCCTCCCGTCGCTCTGGTTGTGCGCGCATAGTAAAAAGTGCTCCTGGCAGCTAGAGAGTGCCGCGTTGACCACTGCACATGGAGAAATAAGCACCTGCAACGTTTGGTTTAGGTTTTAGGTGCATTTTTAATTTTATTGCTTAAATCGCATTTTCTCGACGAGCTGAGCACGTTTTCTGAAATGTGCTCCTCCCGTCGCTCTGGTTGGGTGCGCACAGTAAAAAGTGCTCTTGGCAGCTAGAGAGTGCCGTGTTGACCACTGCGCATGAAGAAATAAGCACCTGCAACGTTTGGTTTAGGTTTTAGGTGCATTTTTAATTTTATTGCTTAAATCGCATTTTCTCGACGAGCTGAGCACGTTTTCTGAAATGTGTTCCTCCCGTCACTCTGGTTGGGTGCGCACAGTAAAAAGTGCTCCTGGCAGCTAGGGAGTGCCGCGTTGAGCACTGCGCACGAAGAAATAAGCACCTGCAACGTTTGGTTTAGGTTTTAGGTGCATTTTTAATTTTATTGCTTAAATCGCATTTTCTCGACGAGCTGAGCACGTTTTCTGAAATGTGCTCCTCCCGTCACTCTGGTTGGGTGCGCACAGTAAAAAGTGCTCTTGGCAGCTAGAGAGTGCCGCGTTGACCACTGCGCATGAAGAAATAAGCACCTGCAACGTTTGGTTTAGGTTTTAGGTGCATTTTTAATTTTATTGCTTAAATCGCATTTTCTCGACGAGCTGAGCACGTTTTCTGAAATGTGCTCCTCCCGTCACTCTGGTTGGGTGCGCACAGTAAAAAGTGCTCCTGGCAGCTAGGGAGTGCCGTGTTGAGCACTGCGCACGAAGAAATAAGCACCTGCAACGTTTGGTTTAGGTTTTAGGTGCATTTTTAATTTTATTGCTTAAATCGCATTTTCTCGACGAGCTGAGCACGTTTTCTGAAATGTGCTCCTCCCGTCACTCTGGTTGGGTGCGCACAGTAAAAAGTGCTCTTGGCAGCTAGAGAGTGCCGCGTTGACCACTGCGCATGAAGAAATAAGCACCTGCAACGTTTGGTTTAGGTTTTAGGTGCATTTTTAATTTTATTGCTTAAATCGCATTTTCTCGACGAGCTGAGCACGTTTTCTGAAATGTGCTCCTCCCGTCACTCTGGTTGGGTGCGCACAGTAAAAAGTGCTCCTGGCAGCTAGGGAGTGCCGCGTTGAGCACTGCGCACGAAGAAATAAGCACCTGCAACGTTTGGTTTAGGTTTTAGGTGCATTTTTAATTTTATTGCTTAAATCGCATTTTCTCGACGAGCTGAGCACGTTTTCTGAAATGGGCTCCTCCCGTCGCTCTGGTTGGGTGCGCACAGTAAAAAGAGCTCCTGGCAGCTAGGGAGTTCCGCGTTGACCATTGCGCACAAAGAAATAAGCACCTGCAACGTTTGGTTTAGGTTTTAGGTGCATTTTTTATTTTATTGCTTAAATCGCATTCTCTCGACGAGCTGAGCACGTTTTCTGAAATGTGCTCCTCCCGTCGCTCTGGTTGGGTGCACACAGTAAAAAGAGCTCCTGGCAGCTAGGGAGTGCCGCGTTGACCACTGCGCACGAAGAAATAAGCACCTGCAACGTTTGGTTTAGGTTTTAGGTGCATTTTTTATTTTATTGCTTAAATCGCATTCTCTCGACGAGCTGAGCACGTTTTCTGAAATGTGCTCCTCCCGTCGCTCTGGTTGGGTGCGCGTAGTAAAAAGTGCTCCTGGCAGCTAGAGAGTGCCGCGTTGACCACTGCGCATGAAGAAATAAGCACCTGCAACGTTTGGTTTAGGTTTTAGGTGCATTTTTAATTTTATTGCTTAAATCGCATTTTCTCGACGAGCTGAGCACGTTTTCTGAAATGTGCTCCTCCCGTCGCTCTGGTTGGGTGCGCACAGTAAATAGTGCTCCTGGCAACTAGAGAGTGCCGCGTTGACCACTGCGCATGAAGAAATAAGCACCTGCAACGTTTGGTTTAGGTTTTAGGTGCATTTTTAATCTTATTGCTTAAATCGCATTTTCTCGACGAGCTGAGCACGTTTTCTGAAATGTGCTCCTCCCGTCACTCTGGTTGGGTGCGCACAGTAGAAAGTGCTCTTGGCAGCTAGAGAGTGCCGCGTTGACCACTGCGCATGAAGAAATAAGCACCTGCAACGTTTGGTTTAGGTTTTAGGTGCATTTTTAATTTTATTGCTTAAATCGCATTTTCTCGACGAGCTGAGCACGTTTTCTGAAATGTGCTCCTCCCGTCGCTCTGGTTGTGCGCGCATAGTAAAAAGTGCTCCTGGCAGCTAGAGAGTGCCGCGTTGACCACTGCACATGGAGAAATAAGCACCTGCAACGTTTGGTTTAGGTTTTAGGTGCATTTTTAATTTTATTGCTTAAATCGCATTTTCTCGACGAGCTGAGCACGTTTTCTGAAATGTGCTCCTCCCGTCGCTCTGGTTGTGCGCGCATAGTAAAAAGTGCTCCTGGCAGCTAGAGAGTGCCGCGTTGACCACTGCACATGGAGAAATAAGCACCTGCAACGTTTAGTTTAGGTTTTAGGTGCATTTTTAATTTTATTGCTTAAATCGCATTTTCTCGACGAGCTGAGCACGTTTTCTGAAATGTGCTCCTCCCGTCGCTCTGGTTGGGTGCGCACAGTAAAAAGTGCTCTTGGCAGCTAGAGAGTGCCGTGTTGACCACTGTGCATGAAGAAATAGGCACCTGCAACGTTTGGTTTAGGTTTTAGGTGCATTTTTAATTTTATTGCTTAAATCGCATTTTCTCGACGAGCTGAGCACGTTTTCTGAAATGTGCTCCTCCCGTCACTCTGGTTGGGTACGCACAGTAAAAAGTGCTCCTGGCAGCTAGGGAGTGCCCCGTTGACCACTGCGCACGAAGAAATAAGCACCTGCAACGTTTGGTTTAGGTTTTAGGTGCATTTTTAATTTTATTGCTTAAATCGCATTTTCTCGACGAGCTGAGCACGTTTTCTGAAATGGGCTCCTCCCGTCGCTCTGGTTGGGTGCGCACAGTAAAAAGAGCTCCTGGCAGCTAGGGAGTTCCGCGTTGACCATTGCGCACGAAGAAATAAGCACCTGCAACGTTTGGTTTAGGTTTTAGGTGCATTTTTTATTTTATTGCTTGAATCGCATTCTCTCGACGAGCTGAGCACGTTTTCTGAAATGTGCTCCTCCCGTCGCTCTGGTTGGGTGCACACAGTAAAAAGAGCTCCTGGCAGCTAGGGAGTGCCGCGTTGACCACTGCGCACGAAGAAATAAGCACCTGCAACGTTTGGTTTAGGTTTTAGGTGCATTTTTTATTTTATTGCTTAAATCGCATTCTCTCGACGAGCTGAGCACGTTTTCTGAAATGTGCTCCTCCCGTCGCTCTGGTTGGGTGCGCGTAGTAAAAAGTGCTCCTGGCAGCTAGAGAGTGCCGCGTTGACCACTGCGCATGAAGAAATAAGCACCTGCAACGTTTGGTTTAGGTTTTAGGTGCATTTTTAATTTTATTGCTTAAATCACATTTTCTCGACGAGCTGAGCACGTTTTCTGAAATGTGCTCCTCCCGTCGCTCTGGTTGGGTGCGCACAGTAAAAAGAGCTCCTGGCAGCTAGGGAGTGCCGCGTTGACCACTGCGCACGAAGAAATAAGCCCCTGCAACGTTTGGTTTAGGTTTTAGGTGCATTTTTTATTTTATTGCTTAAATCGCATTCTCTCGACGAGCTGAGCACGTTTTCTGAAATGTGCTCCTCCCGTCGCTCTGGTTGGGTGCGCGTGGTAAAAAGTGCTCCTGGCAGCTAGAGAGTTTTGCGTTGACCACTGCGCATGAAGAAATAAGCACCTGCAACGTTTGGTTTAGGTTTTAGGTGCATTTTTAATCTTATTGCTTAAATCGCATTTTCTCGACGAGCTGAGCACGTTTTCTGAAATGTGCTCCTCCCGTCACTCTGGTTGGGTGCGCAAAGTAGAAAGTGCTCTTGGCAGCTAGAGAGTGCCGCGTTGACCACTGCGCATGAAGAAATAAGCACCTGCAACGTTTGGTTTAGGTTTTAGGTGCATTTTTAATTTTATTGCTTAAATCGCATTTTCTCGACGAGCTGAGCACGTTTTCTGAAATGTGCTCCTCCCGTCGCTCTGGTTGTGCGCGCATAGTAAAAAGTGCTCCTGGCAGCTAGAGAGTGCCGCGTTGACCACTGCACATGGAGAAATAAGCACCTGCAACGTTTGGTTTAGGTTTTAGGTGCATTTTTAATTTTATTGCTTAAATCGCATTTTCTCGACGAGCTGAGCACGTTTTCTGAAATGTGCTCCTCCCGTCGCTCTGGTTGGGTGCGCACAGTAGAAAGTGCTCTTGGCAGCTAGAGAGTGCCGCGTTGACCACTGCGCATGAAGAAATAAGCACCTGCAACGTTTGGTTTAGGTTTTAGGTGCATTTTTAATTTTATTGCTTAAATCGCATTTTCTCGACGAGCTGAGCACGTTTTCTGAAATGTGTTCCTCCCGTCACTCTGGTTGGGTGCGCATAGTAAAAAGTGCTCCTGGCAGCTAGAGAGTGCCGCGTTGACCACTGCACATGGAGAAATAAGCACCTGCAACGTTTAGTTTAGGTTTTAGGTGCATTTTTAATTTTATTGCTTAAATCGCATTTTCTCGACGAGCTGAGCACGTTTTCTGAAATGTGCTCCTCCCGTCGCTCTGGTTGGGTGCGCACAGTAAAAAGTGCTCTTGGCAGCTAGAAGAGTGCCGTGTTGACCACTGCGCATGAAGAAATAGGCACCTGCAACGTTTGGTTTAGGTTTTAGGTGCATTTTTAATTTTATTGCTTAAATCGCATTTTCTCGACGAGCTGAGCACGTTTTCTGAAATGTGCTCCTCCCGTCACTCTGGTTGGGTGCGCACAGTAAAAAGTGCTCCTGGCAGCTAGGGAGTGCCGCGTTGAGCACTGCGCACGAAGAAATAAGCACCTGCAACGTTTGGTTTAGGTTTTAGGTGCATTTTTAATTTTATTGCTTAAATCGCATTTTCTCGACGAGCTGAGCACGTTTTCTGAAATGTGCTCCTCCCGTCACTCTGGTTGGGTGCGCACAGTAAAAAGTGCTCTTGGCAGCTAGAGAGTGCCGCGTTGACCACTGCGCATGAAGAAATAAGCACCTGCAACGTTTGGTTTAGGTTTTAGGTGCATTTTTAATTTTATTGCTTAAATCGCATTTTCTCGACGAGCTGAGCACGTTTTCTGAAATGTGCTCCTCCCGTCACTCTGGTTGGGTGCGCACAGTAAAAAGTGCTCCTGGCAGCTAGGGAGTGCCGCGTTGAGCACTGCGCACGAAGAAATAAGCACCTGCAACGTTTGGTTTAGGTTTTAGGTGCATTTTTAATTTTATTGCTTAAATCGCATTTTCTCGACGAGCTGAGCACGTTTTCTGAAATGGGCTCCTCCCGTCGCTCTGGTTGGGTGCGCACAGTAAAAAGAGCTCCTGGCAGCTAGGGAGTTCCGCGTTGACCATTGCGCACGAAGAAATAAGCACCTGCAACGTTTGGTTTAGGTTTTAGGTGCATTTTTTATTTTATTGCTTAAATCGCATTCTCTCGACGAGCTGAGCACGTTTTCTGAAATGTGCTCCTCCCGTCGCTCTGGTTGGGTGCACACAGTAAAAAGAGCTCCTGGCAGCTAGGGAGTGCCGCGTTGACCACTGCGCACGAAGAAATAAGCACCTGCAACGTTTGGTTTAGGTTTTAGGTGCATTTTTTATTTTATTGCTTAAATCGCATTCTCTCGACGAGCTGAGCACGTTTTCTGAAATGTGCTCCTCCCGTCGCTCTGGTTGGGTGCGCGTAGTAAAAAGTGCTCCTGGCAGCTAGAGAGTGCCGCGTTGACCACTGCGCATGAAGAAATAAGCACCTGCAACGTTTGGTTTAGGTTTTAGGTGCATTTTTAATTTTATTGCTTAAATCGCATTTTCTCGACGAGCTGAGCACGTTTTCTGAAATGTGCTCCTCCCGTCGCTCTGGTTGGGTGCGCACAGTAAAAAGAGCTCCTGGCAGCTAGGGAGTGCCGCGTTGACCACTGCGCACGAAGAAATAAGCACCTGCAACGTTTGGTTTAGGTTTTAGGTGCATTTTTTATTTTATTGCTTAAATCGCATTCTCTCGACGAGCTGAGCACGTTTTCTGAAATGTGCTCCTCCCGTCGCTCTGGTTGGGTGCGCGTGGTAAAAAGTGCTCCTGGCAGCTAGAGAGTTTCGCGTTGACCACTGCGCATGAAGAAATAAGCACCTGCAACGTTTGGTTTAGGTTTTAGGTGCATTTTTAATCTTATTGCTTAAATCGCATTTTCTCGACGAGCTGAGCACGTTTTCTGAAATGTGCTCCTCCCGTCACTCTGGTTGGGTGCGCAAAGTAGAAAGTGCTCTTGGCAGCTAGAGAGTGCCGCGTTGACCACTGCGCACGAAGAAATAAGCACCTGCAACGTTTGGTTTAGGTTTTAGGTGCATTTTTAATTTTATTGCTTAAATCGCATTTTCTCGACGAGCTGAGCACGTTTTCTGAAATGTGCTCCTCCCGTCGCTCTGGTTGTGCGCGCATAGTAAAAAGTGCTCCTGGCAGCTAGAGAGTGCCGCGTTGACCACTGCACATGGAGAAATAAGCACCTGCAACGTTTAGTTTAGGTTTTAGGTGCATTTTTAATTTTATTGCTTAAATCGCATTTTCTCGACGAGCTGAGCACGTTTTCTGAAATGTGCTCCTCCCGTCGCTCTGGTTGGGTGCGCACAGTAAAAAGTGCTCTTGGCAGCTAGAGAGTGCCGTGTTGACCACTGTGCATGAAGAAATAGGCACCTGCAACGTTTGGTTTAGGTTTTAGGTGCATTTTTAATTTTATTGCTTAAATCGCATTTTCTCGACGAGCTGAGCACGTTTTCTGAAATGTGCTCCTCCCGTCACTCTGGTTGGGTACGCACAGTAAAAAGTGCTCCTGGCAGCTAGGGAGTGCCCCGTTGACCACTGCGCACGAAGAAATAAGCACCTGCAACGTTTGGTTTAGGTTTTAGGTGCATTTTTAATTTTATTGCTTAAATCGCATTTTCTCGACGAGCTGAGCACGTTTTCTGAAATGGGCTCCTCCCGTCGCTCTGGTTGGGTGCGCACAGTAAAAAGAGCTCCTGGCAGCTAGGGAGTTCCGCGTTGACCATTGCGCACGAAGAAATAAGCACCTGCAACGTTTGGTTTAGGTTTTAGGTGCATTTTTTATTTTATTGCTTGAATCGCATTCTCTCGACGAGCTGAGCACGTTTTCTGAAATGTGCTCCTCCCGTCGCTCTGGTTGGGTGCACACAGTAAAAAGAGCTCCTGGCAGCTAGGGAGTGCCGCGTTGACCACTGCGCACGAAGAAATAAGCACCTGCAACGTTTGGTTTAGGTTTTAGGTGCATTTTTTATTTTATTGCTTAAATCGCATTCTCTCGACGAGCTGAGCACGTTTTCTGAAATGTGCTCCTCCCGTCGCTCTGGTTGGGTGCGCGTAGTAAAAAGTGCTCCTGGCAGCTAGAGAGTGCCGCGTTGACCACTGCGCATGAAGAAATAAGCACCTGCAACGTTTGGTTTAGGTTTTAGGTGCATTTTTAATTTTATTGCTTAAATCACATTTTCTCGACGAGCTGAGCACGTTTTCTGAAATGTGCTCCTCCCGTCGCTCTGGTTGGGTGCGCACAGTAAAAAGAGCTCCTGGCAGCTAGGGAGTGCCGCGTTGACCACTGCGCACGAAGAAATAAGCCCCTGCAACGTTTGGTTTAGGTTTTAGGTGCATTTTTTATTTTATTGCTTAAATCGCATTCTCTCGACGAGCTGAGCACGTTTTCTGAAATGTGCTCCTCCCGTCGCTCTGGTTGGGTGCGCGTGGTAAAAAGTGCTCCTGGCAGCTAGAGAGTTTTGCGTTGACCACTGCGCATGAAGAAATAAGCACCTGCAACGTTTGGTTTAGGTTTTAGGTGCATTTTTAATCTTATTGCTTAAATCGCATTTTCTCGACGAGCTGAGCACGTTTTCTGAAATGTGCTCCTCCCGTCACTCTGGTTGGGTGCGCAAAGTAGAAAGTGCTCTTGGCAGCTAGAGAGTGCCGCGTTGACCACTGCGCATGAAGAAATAAGCACCTGCAACGTTTGGTTTAGGTTTTAGGTGCATTTTTAATTTTATTGCTTAAATCGCATTTTCTCGACGAGCTGAGCACGTTTTCTGAAATGTGCTCCTCCCGTCGCTCTGGTTGTGCGCGCATAGTAAAAAGTGCTCCTGGCAGCTAGAGAGTGCCGCGTTGACCACTGCACATGGAGAAATAAGCACCTGCAACGTTTGGTTTAGGTTTTAGGTGCATTTTTAATTTTATTGCTTAAATCGCATTTTCTCGACGAGCTGAGCACGTTTTCTGAAATGTGCTCCTCCCGTCGCTCTGGTTGGGTGCGCACAGTAGAAAGTGCTCTTGGCAGCTAGAGAGTGCCGCGTTGACCACTGCGCATGAAGAAATAAGCACCTGCAACGTTTGGTTTAGGTTTTAGGTGCATTTTTTATTTTATTGCTTAAATCGCATTCTCTCGACGAGCTGAGCACGTTTTCTGAAATGTGCTCCTCCCGTCGCTCTGGTTGGGTGCACACAGTAAAAAGAGCTCCTGGCAGCTAGGGAGTGCCGCGTTGACCACTGCGCACGAAGAAATAAGCACCTGCAACGTTTGGTTTAGGTTTTAGATGCATTTTTTATTTTGTTGCTTAAATCGCATTCTCTCGACGAGCTGAGCACGTTTTCTGAAATGTGCTCCTCCCGTCGCTCTGGTTGGGTGCGCGTAGTAAAAAGTGCTCCTGGCAGCTAGAGAGTGCCGCGTTGACCACTGCGCATGAAGAAATAAGCACCTGCAACGTTTGGTTTAGGTTTTAGGTGCATTTTTAATCTTATTGCTTAAATCGCATTTTCTCGACGAGCTGAGCACGTTTTCTGAAAGGTGCTCCTCCCGTCGCTCTGGTTGGATGCGCACAGTAAAAAGAGCTCCTGGCAGCTAGGGAGTGCCGCGTTGACCACTGCGCACGAAGAAATAAGCACCTGCAACGTTTGGTTTAGGTTTTAGGTGCATTTTTTATTTTATTGCTTAAATCGCATTCTCTCGACGAGCTGAGCACGTTTTCTGAAATGTGCTCCTCCCGTCGCTCTGGTTGGGTGCGCGTGGTAAAAAGTGCTCCTGGCAGCTAGAGAGTGGCGCGTTGACCACTGCGCATGAAGAAATAAGCACCTGCAACGTTTGGTTTAGGTTTTAGGTGCATTTTTAATCTTATTGCTTAAATCACATTTTCTCGACGAGCTGAGCACGTTTTCTGAAATGTGCTCCTCCCGTCACTCTGGTTGGGTGCGCACAGTAAAAAGTGCTCTTGGCAGCTAGAGAGTGCCGCGTTGACCATGGCGCATGAAGAAATAAGCACCTGCAACGTTTGGTTTAGGTTTTAGGTGCATTTTTAATTTTATTGCTTAAATCGCATTTTCTCGACGAGCTGAGCACGTTTTCTGAAATGTGCTCCTCCCGTCGCTCTGGTTGGGTGCGCACAGTAAAAAGTGCTCCTGGCAACTAGAGAGTGCCGCGTTGACCACTGCGCATGAAGAAATAAGCACCTGCAACGTTTGGTTTAGGTTTTAGGTGCATTTTTAATCTTATTGCTTAAATCGCATTTTCTCGACGAGCTGAGCACGTTTTCTGAAATGTGCTCCTCCCGTCACTCTGGTTGGGTGCGCACAGTAGAAAGTGCTCTTGGCAGCTAGAGAGTGCCGCGTTGACCACTGCGCATGAAGAAATAAGCACCTGCAACGTTTGGTTTAGGTTTTAGGTGCATTTTTAATTTTATTGCTTAAATCGCATTTTCTCGACGAGCTGAGCACGTTTTCTGAAATGTGCTCCTCCCGTCGCTCTGGTTGTGCGCGCATAGTAAAAAGTGCTCCTGGCAGCTAGAGAGTGCCGCGTTGACCATTGCACATGGAGAAATAAGCACCTGCAACGTTTGGTTTAGGTTTTAGGTGCATTTTTAATTTTATTGCTTAAATCGCATTTTCTCGACGAGCTGAGCACGTTTTCTGAAATGTGCTCCTCCCGTCGCTCTGGTTGGGTGCGCACAGTAAAAAGTGCTCTTGGCAGCTAGAGAGTGCCGTGTTGACCACTGCGCATGAAGAAATAGGCACCTGCAACTTTTGGTTTAGGTTTTAGGTGCATTTTTAATTTTATTGCTTAAATCGCATTTTCTCGACGAGCTGAGCACGTTTTCTGAAATGTGCTCCTCCCGTCACTCTGGTTGGGTGCGCACAGTAAAAAGTGCTCCTGGCAGCTAGGGAGTGCCGCGTTGAGCACTGCGCACGAAGAAATAAGCACCTGCAACGTTTGGTTTAGGTTTTAGGTGCATTTTTAATTTTATTGCTTAAATCGCATTGTCTCGACGAGCTGAGCACGTTTTCTGAAATGTGCTCCTCCCGTCACTCTGGTTGGGTGCGCACAGTAAAAAGTGCTCTTGGCAGCTAGAGAGTGCCGCGTTGACCACTGCGCATGAAGAAATAAGCACCTGCAACGTTTGGTTTAGGTTTTAGGTGCATTTTTTATTTTATTGCTTAAATCGCATTTTCTCGACGAGCTGAGCACGTTTTCTGAAATGTGCTCCTCCCGTCACTCTGGTTGGGTGCGCACAGTAAAAAGTGCTCCTGGCAGCTAGGGAGTGCCGCGTTGACCACTGCGCACGAAGAAATAAGCACCTGCAACGTTTGGTTTAGGTTTTAGGTGCATTTTTAATTTTATTGCTTAAATCGCATTTTCTCGACGAGCTGAGCACGTTTTCTGAAATGGGCTCCTCCCGTCGCTCTGGTTGGGTGCGCACAGTAAAAAGAGCTCCTGGCAGCTAGGGAGTTCCGCGTTGACCATTGCGCACGAAGAAATAAGCACCTGCAACGTTTGGTTTAGGTTTTAGGTGCATTTTTAATTTTATTGCTTAAATCGCATTCTCTCGACGAGCTGAGCACGTTTTCTGAAATGTGCTCCTCCCGTCACTCTGGTTGGGTGCGCACAGTAAAAAGTGCTCCTGGCAGCTAGGGAGTGCCGCGTTGACCACTGCGCACGAAGAAATAAGCACCTGCAACGTTTGGTTTAGGTTTTAGGTGCATTTTTAATTTTATTGCTTAAATCGCATTTTCTCGACGAGCTGAGCACGTTTTCTGAAATGTGCTCCTCCCGTCGCTCTGGTTGGGTGCGCGTGGTAAAAAGTGCTCCTGGCAGCTAGAGAGTGCCGCGTTGACCACTGCGCATGAAGAAATAAGCACCTGCAACGTTTGGTTTAGGTTTTAGGTGCATTTTTAATCTTATTGCTTAAATCACATTTTCTCGACGAGCTGAGCACGTTTTCTGAAATGTGCTCCTCCCGTCACTCTGGTTGGGTGCGCACAGTAAAAAGTGCTCTTGGCAGCTAGAGAGTGCCGCGTTGACCACTGCGCATGAAGAAATAAGCACCTGCAACGTTTGGTTTAGGTTTTAGGTGCATTTTTAATTTTATTGCTTAAATCGCATTTTCTCGACGAGCTGAGCACGTTTTCTGAAATGTGCTCCTCCCGTCGCTCTGGTTGGGTGCGCGTGGTAAAAAGTGCTCCTGGCAGCTAGAGAGTGCCGCGTTGACCACTGCGCATGAAGAAATAAGCACCTGCAACGTTTGGTTTAGGTTTTAGGTGCATTTTTAATCTTATTGCTTAAATCACATTTTCTCGACGAGCTGAGCACGTTTTCTGAAATGTGCTCCTCCCGTCACTCTGGTTGGGTGCGCACAGTAAAAAGTGCTCTTGGCAGCTAGAGAGTGCCGCGTTGACCACTGCGCATGAAGAAATAAGCACCTGCAACGTTTGGTTTAGGTTTTAGGTGCATTTTTAATTTTATTGCTTAAATCGCATTTTCTCGACGAGCTGAGCACGTTTTCTGAAATGTGCTCCTCCCTTCGCTCTGGTTGGGCGCGCATAGTAAAAAGTGCTCCTGGCAGCTAGAGAGTGCCGCGTTGACCACTGCGCATGAAGAAATAAGCACCTGCAACGTTTGGTTTAGGTTTTAGGTGCATTTTTAATTTTATTGCTTAAATCGCATTTTCTCGACAAGCTGAGCACGTTTTCTGAAATGTGCTCCTCCCGTCGCTCTTGTTCGGTGCGCACAGTAAAAAGAGCTCCTGGCAGCTAGGGAGTGCCGCGTTTACCACTGCGCACGAAGAAATAAGCACCTGCAACGTTTGGTTTAGGTTTTAGGTGCATTTTAAATTTTATTGCTTAAATCGCATTCTCTCGACGAGCTGAGCACGTTTTCTGAAATGTGCTCCTCCCGTCGCTCTGGTTGGGTGCGCGTAGTAAAAAGTGCTCCTGGCAGCTAGAGAGTGCCGCGTTGACCACTGCGCATGAAGAAATAAGCACCTGCAACGTTTGGTTTAGGTTTTAGGTGCATTTTTAATTTTATTGCTTAAATCGCATTTTCTCGACGAGCTGAGCACGTTTTCTGAAATGTGCTCCTCCCGTCACTCTGGTTGGGTGCGCATAGTAAAAAGTGCTCTTGGCAGCTAGAGAGTGCCGCGTTGACCACTGCGCTTGAAGAAATAACCACCTGCAACGTTTAGTTTAGGTTTTGGGTGCATTTTTAATTTTATTGCTTAAATCGCATTTTCTCGACGAGCTGAGCAGGTTTTCTGAAATGTGCTCCTCCCGTCACTCTGGTTGGGTGCGCACAGTAAAAAGTGCTCCTGGCAGCTAGGGAGTGCCGCGTTGAGCACTGTGCACGAAGAAATAAGCACCTGCAACGTTTGGTTTAGGTTTTAGGTGCATTTTTAATTTTATTGCTTAAATTGCATTTTCTCGACGAGCTGAGCACGTTTTCTGAAATGTGCTCCTCCCGTCGCTCTGGTTGGGTGCGCACAGTAAAAAGACCTCCTGGCAGCTAGGGAGTTCCGTGTTGACCACTGCGCACGAAGAAATAAGCACCTGCAACGTTTGGTTTAGGTTTTAGGTGCATTTTTTATTTTATTGCTTAAATCGCATTCTCTCGACGAGCTGAGCACGTTTTCTGAAATGTGCTCCTCCCGTCGCTCTGGTTGGGTGCACACAGTAAAAAGTTCTCTTGGCAGCTAGAGAGTGCCGCGTTGACCACTGCGCATGAAGAAATAAGCACCTGCAACGTTTGGTTTAGGTTTTAGGTGCATTTTTAATTTTATTGCTTAAATCGCATTTTCTCGACGAGCTGAGCACGTTTTCTGAAATGTGCTCCTCCCGTCACTCTGGTTGGGTGCGCACAGTAAAAAGTGCTCCTGGGAGCTAGGGAGTGCCGCGTTGAGCACTGCGCACGAAGAAATAAGCATCTGCAACGTTTGGTTTAGGTTTTAGGTGCATTTTTAATTGTATTGCTTAAATCACATATTCTCGACGAGCTGAGCACGTTTTCTGAAATGTGCTCCTCCCGTCGCTCTGGTTGGGTGCGCACAGTAAAAAGAGCTCCTGGCAGCTAGGGAGTTCCGCGTTGACCACTGCGCACGAAGAAATAAGCACCTGCAACGTTTGGTTTAGGTTTTAGGTGCATTTTTAATTTTATTGCTTAAATCGCATTCTCTCGACGAGCTGAGCACGTTTTCTGAAATGTGCTCCTCCCGTCGCTTTGGTTGGGTGCGCACAGTAAAAAGTGCTCTTGGCAGCTCGGGAGTGCCGCGTTGACCACTGCGCATGAAGAAATAAGCACTTGCAACGTTTGGTTTAGGTTTTAGGTGCATTTTTAATTTTATTGCTTAAATCGCATTTTCTCGACGAGCTGAGCACGTTTTCTGAAATGTGCTCCTCCCGTCGCTCTGGTTGGGCGCGCATAGTATAAAGTGCTCCTGGCAGCTAGAGAGTGCCGCGTTGACCTTGAAGTTGACCTTCTGACCACGTGGTGCAGGGACAACAACCTCCTGCTGAACGTCAGTAAGACCAAGGAAATCATTGTGGACTTCCGGAAGGGTCACACAACACACCTGCCGCTGATCATCGACGGTGCTGTGGTGGAGAGGGTGAGCTGCACCAAGTTCCTGGGGGTGCACATCAGTGAGGACCTCTCCTGGTCCGCGAACACCTCGTCACTGGCAAAGAAAGCTCAGCGCCGCCTGTATTTCCTGCGGAAGCTCAGGCGTGCATGTGCTCCTCAGGCAGTCCTGTCTACATTCTACCGTGGCACCATTGAGAGCGTCCTCACCAGTTGCATCGCTGTCTGGGGTGGTAACTGCACTGAACAGAACTTGAAGGCCCTGCAGCGCATAGTGAATACGGCTGGTAAGATTATTGGTGCTTCGCTTCCCTCCCTGAAGGACATTTACACCTCCCATCTCGCCCGCAAGGCAACCTCGATTGCCAGAGATGTAAGTCACCCGGCTCACTCCTTGTTTGACCTTCTGCCCTCTGGGAAGAGGTACAGGAGCCTGCGCTCCCGCACCACCAGACTCGCCAACAGCTTCTTTCTCCAGGCTGTTAGGGCCCTGAACTCGCTACCCCCTTCTGCGTAGCGTGCGGCACTGTTGCGCTATTTTCGGGAATGTCTGCTGTACGCGTTTTTACGCTCCTCTTAATTAATTATTTATTTATTTATTGTTGTGTTATTTATTCATTATTTATTCAGCACGCTTTTGTTATACTTGTTTACTGTTTGTCTGTTGTGAGCCATGTCTTGTCACCGTGGGATAGGGGGGAACGAAATTTCGGTTTCTTTGTGTGTCTTTGGCATGTGGAGAAATTGACAATAAAGCTGACTTTGACTTTGACTTTGACCACTGCGCATGAAGAAATAAGCACCTGCAACGTTTGGTTTAGGTTTTAGGTGCATTTTTAATCTTATTGCTTAAATCGCATGTTCTCGACGAGCTGAGCACGTTTTCTGAAATGTGCTCCTCCCGTCGCTCTGGTTGGGTGCGCGTAGTAAAAAGTGCTCCTGGCAGCTAGAGAGTGCCGCGTTGACCACTGCGCATAAAGAAATAAGCACCTGCAACGTTTGGTTTAGGTTTTAGGTGCATTTTTAATCTTATTGCTTAAATCGCATTTTCTCGACGAGCTGAGCACGTTTTCTGAAATGTGCTCCTCCCGTCGCTCTGGTTGGGTGCGCACAGTAAAAAGAGCTCCTGGCAGCTAGGGAGTGCCACGTTGACCACTGCGCACGAAGAAATAAGCACCTGCAACGTTTGGTTTAGGTTTTAGGTGCATTTTTAATTTTATTGCTTAAATCGCATTCTCTCGACGAGCTGAGCACGTTTTCTGAAATGTGCTCCTCCCGTCGCTCTGGTTGGGTGCGCGTAGTAAAAAGTGCTCCTGGCAGCTAGAGAGTGCCGCGTTGACCACTGCGCATGAAGAAATAAGCACCTGCAACGTTTGATTTAGGTTTTAGGTGCATTTTTAATCTTATTGCTTAAATCGCATTTTCTCGACGAGCTGAGCACGTTTTCTGAAATGTGCTCCTCCCGTCACTCTGGTTGGGTGCGCACAGTAAAAAGTGCTCTTGGCAGCTAGAGAGTGCCGCGTTGACCACTGCGCATGAAGAAATAAGCACCTGCAACGTTTGGTTTAGGTTTTAGGTGCATTTTTAATTTTATTGCTTAAATCGCATTTTCTCGACGAGCTGAGCACGTTTTCTGAAATGTGCTCCTCCCGTCACTCTGGTTGGGTGCGCACAGTAAAAAGTGCTCCTGGCAGCTAGGGAGTGCCGCGTTGAGCACTACGCACGAAGAAATAAGCACCTGCAACGTTTGGTTTAGGTTTTAGCTGCATTTTTAATTTTATTGCTTAAATCGCATTTTCTCGACGAGCTGAGCACGTTTTCTGAAATGTGCTCCTCCCGTCGCTCTGGTTGGGTGTGCACAGTAAAAAGAGCTCCTGGCAGCTAGGGAGTTCCGCGTTGACCACTGCGCACGAAGAAATAAGCACCTGCAACGTTTGGTTTAGGTTTTAGGTGCATTTTTAATTTTATTGCTTAAATCACATTTTCTCGACAAGCTGAGCACGTTTTCTGAAATGTGCTCCTCCCGTCGCTCTGGTTGGGTGCGCACAGTAAAAAGAGCTCCTGGCAGCTAGGGAATGCCGCGTTTACCACTGCGCACGAAGAAATAAGCACCTGCAACGTTTGGTTTAGGTTTTAGGTGCATTTTAAATTTTATTGCTTAAATCGCATTCTCTCGACGAGCTGAGCACGTTTTCTGAAATGTGCTCCTCCCGTCGCTCTGGTTGGGTGCGCACAGTAAAAAGTGCTCCTGGCAGCTAGGGAGTGCCGCGTTGAGCACTGCGCACAAAGAAATAAGCACCTGCAACGTTTGGTTTAGGTTTTTGGTGCATTTTTAATTTTATTGCTTAAATCGCATTTTCTCGACGAGCTGAGCACGTTTTCTGAAATGTGCTCCTCCCGTCACTCTGGTTGGGTGCGCACAGTAAAAAGTGCTCTTGGCAGCTAGAGAGTGCCACGTTGACCACTGCGCATGAAGAAATAAGCACCTGCAACGTTTGGTTTAGGTTTTAGGTGCATTTTTAATCTTATTGCTTAAATCGCATGTTCTCGACGAGCTGAGCACGTTTTCTGAAATGTGCTCCTCCCGTCGCTGTGGTTGGGTGCGCGTAGTAAAAAGTGCTCCTGGCAGCTAGAGAGTGCCGCGTTGACCACTGCGCATAAAGACATAAGCACCTGCAACGTTTGGTTTAGGTTTTAGGTGCATTTTTAATCTTATTGCTTAAATCGCATTTTCTCGACGAGCTGAGCACGTTTTCTGAAATGTGCTCCTCCCGTCGCTCTGGTTGGGTGCGCACAGTAAAAAGAGCTCCTGGCAGCTAGGGAGTGCCACGTTGACCACTGCGCACGAAGAAATAAGCACCTGCAACGTTTGGTTTAGGTTTTAGGTGCATTTTTAATTTTATTGCTTAAATCGCATTCTCTCGACGAGCTGAGCACGTTTTCTGAAATGTGCTCCTCCCGTCGCTCTGGTTGGGTGCGCGTAGTAAAAAGTGCTCCTGGCAGCTAGAGAGTGCCGCGTTGACCACTGCGCATGAAGAAATAAGCACCTGCAACGTTTGATTTAGGTTTTAGGTGCATTTTTAATCTTATTGCTTAAATCGCATTTTCTCGACGAGCTGAGCACGTTTTCTGAAATGTGCTCCTCCCGTCACTCTGGTTGGGTGCGCACAGTAAAAAGTGCTCTTGGCAGCTAGAGAGTGCCGCGTTGACCACTGCGCATGAAGAAATAAGCACCTGCAACGTTTGGTTTAGGTTTTAGGTGCATTTTTAATTTTATTGCTTAAATCGCATTTTCTCGACGAGCTGAGCACGTTTTCTGAAATGTGCTCCTCCCGTCACTCTGGTTGGGTGCGCACAGTAAAAAGTGCTCCTGGCAGCTAGGGAGTGCCGCGTTGAGCACTACGCACGAAGAAATAAGCACCTGCAACGTTTGGTTTAGGTTTTAGCTGCATTTTTAATTTTATTGCTTAAATCGCATTTTCTCGACGAGCTGAGCACGTTTTCTGAAATGTGCTCCTCCCGTCGCTCTGGTTGGGTGTGCACAGTAAAAAGAGCTCCTGGCAGCTAGGGAGTTCCGCGTTGACCACTGCGCACGAAGAAATAAGCACCTGCAACGTTTGGTTTAGGTTTTAGGTGCATTTTTAATTTTATTGCTTAAATCGCATTTTCTCGACAAGCTGAGCACGTTTTCTGAAATGTGCTCCTCCCGTCGCTCTGGTTGGGTGCGCACAGTAAAAAGAGCTCCTGGCAGCTAGGGAATGCCGCGTTTACCACTGCGCACGAAGAAATAAGCACCTGCAACGTTTGGTTTAGGTTTTAGGTGCATTTTAAATTTTATTGCTTAAATCGCATTCTCTCGACGAGCTGAGCACGTTTTCTGAAATGTGCTCCTCCCGTCGCTCTGGTTGGGTGCGCGTAGTAAAAAGTGCTCCTGGCAGCTAGAGAGTGCCGCGTTGACCACTGCGCATGAAGAAATAAGCACCTGCAACGTTTGGTTTAGGTTTTAGGTGCATTTTTAATTTTATTGCTTAAATCGCATTTTCTCGACCAGCTGAGCACGTTTTCTGAAATGTGCTCCTCCCGTCACTCTGGTTGGGTGCGCATAGTAAAAAGTGCTCTTGGCAGCTAGAGAGTGCCGCGTTGACCACTGCGCACAAAGAAATAAGCACCTGCAACGTTTGGTTTAGGTTTTAGGTGCATTTTAAATTTTATTGCTTAAATCGCATTTTCCCGACGAGCTGAGCACGTTTTCTGAAATGTGCTCCTCCCGTCGCTCTGGTTGTGCGCGCATAGTAAAAAGTGCTCCTGGCAGCTAGAGAGTGCCGCGTTGACCACTGCGCACGAAGAAATAAGCACCTGCAACGTTTGGTTTAGGTTTTAGGTGCATTTTTAATTTTATTGCTTAAATCGCATTTTCTCGACGAGCTGAGCACGTTTTCTGAAATGTGCTCCTCCCGTCGCTCTGGTTGGGTGCGCACAGTAAAAAGTGCTCCTGGCAGCTAGAGTGCCGCGTTGACCACTGCGCATGAAGAAATAAGCACCTGCAACGTTTGGTTTAGGTTTTAGGTGCATTTTTAAACTTATTGCTTAAATCGCATTTTCTCGACGAGCTGAGCACGTTTTCTGAAATGTGCTCCTCCCGTCACTCTGGTTGGGTGCGCACAGTAGAAAGTGCTCTTGGCAGCTAGAGAGTGCCGCGTTGACCACTGCGCATGAAGAAATAAGCACCTGCAACGTTTGGTTTAGGTTTTAGGTGCATTTTTAATTTTATTGCTTAAATCGCATTTTCTCGACGAGCTGAGCACGTTTTCTGAAATGTGCTCCTCCCGTCGCTCTGGTTGTGCGCGCATAGTAAAAAGTGCTCCTGGCAGCTAGAGAGTGCCGCGTTGACCACTGCACATGGTGAAATAAGCACCTGCAACGTTTGGTTTAGGTTTTAGGTGCATTTTTAATTTTATTGCTTAAATCGCATTTTCTCGACGAGCTGAGCACGTTTTCTGAAATGTGCTCCTCCCGTCGCTCTGGTTGGGTGCGCACAGTAAAAAGTGCTCTTGGCAGCTAGAGAGTGCCGTGTTGACCACTGCGCATGAAGAAATAGGCACCTGCAACGTTTGGTTTAGGTTTTAGGTGCATTTTTAATTTTATTGCTTAAATCGCATTTTCTCGACGAGCTGAGCACGTTTTCTGAAATGTGCTCCTCCCGTCACTCTGGTTGGGTGCGCACAGTAAAAAGTGCTCCTGGCAGCTAGGGAGTGCCGCGTTGAGCACTGCGCACGAAGAAATAAGCACCTGCAACGTTTGGTTTAGGTTTTAGGTGCATTTTTAATTTTATTGCTTAAATCGCATTTTCTCGACGAGCTGAGCACGTTTTCTGAAATGTGCTCCTCCTGTCACTCTGGTTGGGTGCGCACAGTAAAAAGTGCTCCTGGCAGCTAGAGAGTGCCGCGTTGACCACTGCGCATGAAGAAATAAGCACCTGCAACGTTTGGTTTAGGTTTTAGGTGCATTTTTAATCTTATTGCTTAAATTGCATTTCCTCGACGAGCTGAGCACGTTTTCTGAAATGTGCTCCTCCCGTCACTCTGGTTGGGTGCGCACAGTAAAAAGTGCTCTTGGCAGCTAGAGAGAGCCGCGTTGACCACTGCGCATGAAGAAATAAGCACCTGCAACGTTTGGTTTAGGTTTTAGGTGCATTTTTAATTTTATTGCTTAAATCGCATTTTCTCGACGAGCTGAGCACGTTTTCTGAAATGTGCTCCTCCCGTCACTCTGGTTGGCTGCGCACAGTAAAAAGTGCTCTTGGCAGCTAGAGAGTGCCGCGTTGACCACTGCGCATGAAGAAATAAGCACCTGCAACGTTTAGTTTAGGTTTTAGGTGCATTTTTAATTTTATTGCTTAAATCGCATTTTCTCGACGAGCTGAGCACGTTTTCTGAAATGTGCTCCTCCCGTCACTCTGGTTGGGTGCGCACAGTAAAAAGTGCTCCTGGCAGCTAGGGAGTGCCGCGTTGAGCACTGCGCACGAAGAAATAAGCACCTGCAACGTTTGGTTTAGGTTTTAGGTGCATTTTTAATTTTATTGCTTAACTCACATTTTCTCGACGAGCTGAGCACGTCTTCTGAAATGTGCTCCTCCCGTCGCTCTGGTTGGGTGCGCACAGTAAAAAGAGCTCCTGGCAGCTAGGGAGTTCCGCGTTGACCACTGCGCACGAAGAAATAAGCACCTGCAACGTTTGGTTTAGGTTTTAGGTGCATTTTTTATTTTATTGCTTAAATCGCATTCTCTCGACGAGCTGAGCACGTTTTCTGAAATGTGCTCCTCCCGTCGCTCTGGTTGGGTGCACAAAGTAAAAAGAGCTCCTGGCAGCTAGGGAGTGCCGCGTTGACCACTGCGCACGAAGAAATAAGCACCTGCAACGTTTGGTTTAGGTTTTAGCTGCATTTTTAATTTTATTGCTTAAATCGCATTTTCTCGACGAGCTGAGCACGTTTTCTGAAATGTGCTCCTCCCGTCACTCTGGTTGGGTGCGCACAGTAAAAAGTGCTCTTGGCAGCTAGAGAGTGCCGCGTTGACCACTGCGCATGAAGAAATAAGCACCTGCAACGTTTGGTTTAGGTTTTAGGTGCATTTTTAATTTTATTGCTTAAATCGCATTTTCTCGACGAGCTGAGCACGTTTTCTGAAATGTGCTCCTCCCGTCGCTCTGGTTGTGCGCGCATAGTAAAAACTGCTCCTGGCAGCTAGAGAGTGCCGCGTTGACCACTGCGCACGAAGAAATAAGCACCTGCAACGTTTGGTTTAGGTTTTAGGTGCATTTTTTATTTTATTGCTTAAATCGCATTCTCTCGACGAGCTGAGCACGTTTTCTGAAATGTGCTCCTCCCGTCGCTCTGGTTGGGTGCGCGTGGTAAAAAGTGCTCCTGGCAGCTAGAGAGTGCCGCGTTGACCACTGCGCATGAAGAAATAAGCACCTGCAACGTTTGGTTTAGGTTTTAGGTGCATTTTTAATCTTATTGCTTAAATCACATTTTCTCGACGAGCTGAGCACGTTTTCTGAAATGTGCTCCTCCCGTCACTCTGGTTGGGTGCGCACAGTAAAAAGTGCTCTTGGCAGCTAGAGAGTGCCGCGTTGACCACTGCGCATGAAGAAATAAGCACCTGCAACGTTTGGTTTAGGTTTTAGGTGCATTTTTAATTTTATTGCTTAAATCCCATTTTCTCGACGAGCTGAGCACGTTTTCTGAAATGTGCTCCTCCCGTCACTCTGGTTGGGTGCGCACAGTAAAAAGTGCTCCTGGCAGCTAGGGAGTGCCGCGTTGAGCACTACGCACGAAGAAATAAGCACCTGCAACGTTTGGTTTAGGTTTTAGCTGCATTTTTAATTTTATTGCTTAAAACGCATTCTCTCGACGAGCTGAGCACGTTTTCTGAAATGTGCTCCTCCCGTCGCTCTGGTTGGGTGCGCGTAGTAAAAAGTGCTCCTGGCAGCTAGAGAGTGCCGCGTTGACCACTGCGCATGAAGAAATAAGCACCTGCAACGTTTGGTTTAGGTTTTAGGTGCATTTTTAATTTTATTGCTTAAATCGCATTTTCTCGACGAGCTGAGCACGTTTTCTGAAATGTGCTCCTCCCGTCGCTCTGGTTGGGTGCGCACAGTAAAAAGAGCTCCTGGTAGCTAGGGAGTGCCGCGTTGACCACTGCGCACGAAGAAATAAGCACCTGCAACGTTTGGTTTAGGTTTTAGGTGCATTTTTTATTTTATTGCTTAAATCGCATTCTCTCGACGAGCTGAGCACGTTTTCTGAAATGTGCTCCTCCCGTCGCTCTGGTTGGGTGCGCGTGGTAAAAAGTGCTCCTGGCAGCTAGAGAGTGCCGCGTTGACCACTGCGCATGAAGAAATAAGCACCTGCAACGTTTGGTTTAGGTTTTAGGTGCATTTTTAATCTTATTGCTTAAATCACATTTTCTCGACGAGCTGAGCACGTTTTCTGAAATGTGCTCCTCCCGTCACTCTGGTTGGGTGCGCACAGTAAAAAGTGCTCTTGGCAGCTAGAGAGTGCCGCGTTGACCACTGCGCATGAAGAAATAAGCACCTGCAACGTTTGGTTTAGGTTTTAGGTGCATTTTTAATTTTATTGCTTAAATCGCATTTTCTCGACGAGCTGAGCACGTTTTCTGAAATGTGCTCCTCCCGTCGCTCTGGTTGGGTGCGCACAGTAAAAAGTGCTCCTGGCAGCTAGAGTGCCGCGTTGACCACTGCGCATGAAGAAATAAGCACCTGCAACGTTTGGTTTAGGTTTTAGGTGCATTTTTAAACTTATTGCTTAAATCGCATTTTCTCGACGAGCTGAGCACGTTTTCTGAAATGTGCTCCTCCCGTCACTCTGGTTGGGTGCGCACAGTAGAAAGTGCTCTTGGCAGCTAGAGAGTGCCGCGTTGACCACTGCGCATGAAGAAATAAGCACCTGCAACGTTTGGTTTAGGTTTTAGGTGCATTTTTAATTTTATTGCTTAAATCGCATTTTCTCGACGAGCTGAGCACGTTTTCTGAAATGTGCTCCTCCCGTCGCTCTGGTTGTGCGCGCATAGTAAAAAGTGCTCCTGGCAGCTAGAGAGTGCCGCGTTGACCACTGCACATGGAGAAATAAGCACCTGCAACGTTTGGTTTAGGTTTTAGGTGCATTTTTAATTTTATTGCTTAAATCGCATTTTCTCGACGAGCTGAGCACGTTTTCTGAAATGTGCTCCTCCCGTCACTCTGGTTGGGTGCGCACAGTAAAAAGTGCTCCTGGCAGCTAGGGAGTGCCGCGTTGAGCACTGCGCACGAAGAAATAAGCACCTGCAACGTTTGGTTTAGGTTTTAGGTGCATTTTTAATTTTATTGCTTAAATCGCATTTTCTCGACGAGCTGAGCACGTTTTCTGAAATGTGCTCCTCCTGTCACTCTGGTTGGGTGCGCACAGTAAAAAGTGCTCCTGGCAGCTAGAGAGTGCCGCGTTGACCACTGCGCATGAAGAAATAAGCACCTGCAACGTTTGGTTTAGGTTTTAGGTGCATTTTTAATCTTATTGCTTAAATTGCATTTCCTCGACGAGCTGAGCACGTTTTCTGAAATGTGCTCCTCCCGTCACTCTGGTTGGGTGCGCACAGTAAAAAGTGCTCTTGGCAGCTAGAGAGTGCCGCGTTGACCACTGCGCATGAAGAAATAAGCACCTGCAACGTTTGGTTTAGGTTTTAGGTGCATTTTTAATTTTATTGCTTAAATCGCATTTTCTCGACGAGCTGAGCACGTTTTCTGAAATGTGCTCCTCCCGTCGCTCTGGTTGGGTGCGCGTAGTAAAAAGTGCTCCTGGCAGCTAGAGAGTGCCGTGTTGACCACTGCGCATGAAGAAATAGGCACCTGCAACGTTTGGTTTAGGTTTTAGGTGCATTTTTAATTTTATTGCTTAAATCGCATTTTCTCGACGAGCTGAGCACGTTTTCTGAAATGTGCTCCTCCCGTCACTCTGGTTGGGTGCGCACAGTAAAAAGTGCTCCTGGCAGCTAGGGAGTGCCGCGTTGAGCACTGCGCACGAAGAAATAAGCACCTGCATCGTTTGGTTTAGGTTTTAGGTGCATTTTTAATTTTATTGCTTAAATCGCATTTTCTCGACGAGCTGAGCACGTTTTCTGAAATGTGCTCCTCCTGTCACTCTGGTTGGGTGCGCACAGTAAAAAGTGCTCCTGGCAGCTAGAGAGTGCCGCGTTGACCACTGCGCATGAAGAAATAAGCACCTGCAACGTTTGGTTTAGGTTTTAGGTGCATTTTTAATCTTATTGCTTAAATTGCATTTCCTCGACGAGCTGAGCACGTTTTCTGAAATGTGCTCCTCCCGTCACTCTGGTTGGGTGCGCACAGTAAAAAGTGCTCTTGGCAGCTAGAGAGTGCCGCGTTGACCACTGCGCATGAAGAAATAAGCACCTGCAACGTTTGGTTTAGGTTTTAGGTGCATTTTTAATTTTATTGCTTAAATCGAATTTTCTCGACGAGCTGAGCACGTTTTCTGAAATGTGCTCCTCCCGTCACTCTGGTTGGGTGCGCACAGTAAAAAGTGCTCTTGGCAGCTAGAGAGTGCCGCGTTGACCACTGCGCATGAAGAAATAAGCACCTGCAACGTTTAGTTTAGGTTTTAGGTGCATTTTTAATTTTATTGCTTAAATCGCATTTTCTCGACGAGCTGAGCACGTTTTCTGAAATGTGCTCCTCCCGTCACTCTGGTTGGGTGCGCACAGTAAAAAGTGCTCCTGGCAGCTAGGGAGTGCCGCGTTGAGCACTGCGCACGAAGAAATAAGCACCTGCAACGTTTGGTTTAGGTTTTAGGTGCATTTTTAATTTTATTGCTTAACTCACATTTTCTCGACGAGCTGAGCACGTCTTCTGAAATGTGCTCCTCCCGTCGCTCTGGTTGGGTGCGCACAGTAAAAAGAGCTCCTGGCAGCTAGGGAGTTCCGCGTTGACCACTGCGCACGAAGAAATAAGCACCTGCAACGTTTGGTTTAGGTTTTAGGTGCATTTTTTATTTTATTGCTTAAATCGCATTCTCTCGACGAGCTGAGCACGTTTTCTGAAATGTGCTCCTCCCGTCGCTCTGGTTGGGTGCACAAAGTAAAAAGAGCTCCTGGCAGCTAGGGAGTGCCGCGTTGACCACTGCGCACGAAGAAATGAGCACCTGCAACGTTTGGTTTAGGTTTTAGGTGCATTTTTTATTTTATTGCTTAAATCGCATTCTCTCGACGAGCTGAGCACGTTTTCTGAAATGTGCTCCTCCCGTCGCTCTGGTTGGGTGCGCGTAGTAAAAAGTGCTCCTGGCAGCTAGAGAGTGCCGCGTTGACCACTGCGCATGAAGAAATAAGCACCTGCAACGTTTGGTTTAGGTTTTAGGTGCATTTTTAATTTTATTGCTTAAATCGCATTTTCTCGACGAGCTGAGCACGTTTTCTGAAATGTGCTCCTCCCGTCGCTCTGGTTGGGTGCGCACAGTAAAAATAGCTCCTGGCAGCTAGGGAGTTCCGCGTTGACCACTGCGCACGAAGAAATAAGCACCTGCAACGTTTGGTTTAGGTTTTAGGTGCATTTTAAATTTTATTGCTTAAATCGCATTCTCTCGACGAGCTGAGCACGTTGTCTGAAATGTGCTCCTCTCGTCGCTCTGGTTGGGTGCGCGTGGTAAAAAGTGCTCCTGGCAGCTAGAGAGTGCCGCGTTGACCACTGCGCATGAAGAAATAAGCACCTGCAACGTTTGGTTTAGGTTTTAGGTGCATTTTTAATCTTATTGCTTAAATCACATTTTCTCGACGAGCTGAGCACGTTTTCTGAAATGTGCTCCTCCCGTCACTCTGGTTGGGTGCGCACAGTAAAAAGTGCTCTTGGCAGCTAGAGAGTGCCGCGTTGACCACTGCGCATGAAGAAATAAGCACCTGCAACGTTTGGTTTAGGTTTTAGGTGCATTTTTAATTTTATTGCTTAAATCCCATTTTCTCGACGAGCTGAGCACGTTTTCTGAAATGTGCTCCTCCCGTCACTCTGGTTGGGTGCGCACAGTAAAAAGTGCTCCTGGCAGCTAGGGAGTGCCGCGTTGAGCACTACGCACGAAGAAATAAGCACCTGCAACGTTTGGTTTAGGTTTTAGCTGCATTTTTAATTTTATTGCTTAAAACGCATTCTCTCGACGAGCTGAGCACGTTTTCTGAAATGTGCTCCTCCCGTCGCTCTGGTTGGGTGCGCGTAGTAAAAAGTGCTCCTGGCAGCTAGAGAGTGCCGCGTTGACCACTGCGCATGAAGAAATAAGCACCTGCAACGTTTGGTTTAGGTTTTAGGTGCATTTTTAATTTTATTGCTTAAATCGCATTTTCTCGACGAGCTGAGCACGTTTTCTGAAATGTGCTCCTCCCGTCGCTCTGGTTGGGTGCGCACAGTAAAAAGAGCTCCTGGTAGCTAGGGAGTGCCGCGTTGACCACTGCGCACGAAGAAATAAGCACCTGCAACGTTTGGTTTAGGTTTTAGGTGCATTTTTTATTTTATTGCTTAAATCGCATTCTCTCGACGAGCTGAGCACGTTTTCTGAAATGTGCTCCTCCCGTCGCTCTGGTTGGGTGCGCGTGGTAAAAAGTGCTCCTGGCAACTAGAGAGTGCCGCGTTGACCACTGCGCATGAAGAAATAAGCACCTGCAACGTTTGGTTTAGGTTTTAGGTGCATTTTTAATCTAATTGCTTAAATCACATTTTCTCGACGAGCTGAGCACGTTTTCTGAAATGTGCTCCTCCCGTCACTCTGGTTGGGTGCGCACAGTAAAAAGTGCTCTTGGCAGCTAGAGAGTGCCGCGTTGACCACTGCGCATGAAGAAATAAGCACCTGCAACGTTTGGTTTAGGTTTTAGGTGCATTTTTAATTTTATTGCTTAAATCGCATTTTCTCGACGAGCTGAGCACGTTTTCTGAAATGTGCTCCTCCCTTCGCTCTGGTTGGGTGCGCACAGTAAAAAGTGCTCCTGGCAGCTAGAGTGCCGCGTTGACCACTGCGCATGAAGAAATAAGCACCTGCAACGTTTGGTTTAGGTTTTAGGTGCATTTTTAATCTTATTGCTTAAATCGCATTTTCTCGACGAGCTGAGCACGTTTTCTGAAATGTGCTCCTCCCGTCACTCTGGTTGGGTGCGCACAGTAGAAAGTGCTCTTGGCAGCTAGAGAGTGCCGCGTTGACCACTGCGCATGAAGAAATAAGCACCTGCAACGTTTGGTTTAGGTTTTAGGTGCATTTTTAATTTTATTGCTTAAATCGCATTTTCTCGACGAGCTGAGCACGTTTTCTGAAATGTGCTCCTCCCGTCGCTCTGGTTGTGCGCGCATAGTAAAAAGTGCTCCTGGCAGCTAGAGAGTGCCGCGTTGACCACTGCACATGGAGAAATAAGCACCTGCAACGTTTGGTTTAGGTTTTAGGTGCATTTTTAATTTTATTGCTTAAATCGCATTTTCTCGACGAGCTGAGCACGTTTTCTGAAATGTGCTCCTCCCGTCGCTCTGGTTGGGTGCGCACAGTAAAAAGTGCTCTTGGCAGCTAGAGAGTGCCGTGTTGACCACTGCGCATGAAGAAATAGGCACCTGCAACGTTTGGTTTCGGTTTTAGGTGCATTTTTAATTTTATTGCTTAAATCGCATTTTCTCGACGAGCTGAGCACGTTTTCTGAAATGTGCTCCTCCCGTCACTCTGGTTGGGTGCGCACAGTAAAAAGTGCTCCTGGCAGCTAGGGAGTGCCGCGTTGAGCACTGCGCACGAAGAAATAAGCACCTGCAACGTTTGGTTTAGGTTTTAGGTGCATTTTTAATTTTATTGCTTAAATCGCATTTTCTCGACGAGCTGAGCACGTTTTCTGAAATGTGCTCCTCCCGTCACTCTGGTTGGGTGCGCACAGTAAAAAGTGCTCCTGGCAGCTAGAGAGTGCCGCGTTGACCACTGCGCATGAAGAAATAAGCACCTGCAACGTTTGGTTTAGGTTTTAGGTGCATTTTTAATCTTATTGCTTAAATTGCATTTCCTCGACGAGCTGAGCACGTTTTCTGAAATGTGCTCCTCCCGTCACTCTGGTTGGGTGCGCACAGTAAAAAGTGCTCTTGGCAGCTAGAGAGTGCCGCGTTGACCACTGCGCATGAAGAAATAAGCACCTGCAACGTTTGGTTTAGGTTTTAGGTGCATTTTTAATTTTATTGCTTAAATCGCATTTTCTCGACGAGCTGAGCACGTTTTCTGAAATGTGCTCCTCCCGTCACTCTGGTTGGGTGCGCACAGTAAAAAGTGCTCTTGGCAGCTAGAGAGTGCCGCGTTGACCACTGCGCATGAAGAAATAAGCACCTGCAACGTTTAGTTTAGGTTTTAGGTGCATTTTTAATTTTATTGCTTAAATCGCATTTTCTCGACGAGCTGAGCACGTTTTCTGAAATGTGCTCCTCCCGTCACTCTGGTTGGGTGCGCACAGTAAAAAGTGCTCCTGGCAGCTAGGGAGTGCCGCGTTGAGCACTGCGCACGAAGAAATAAGCACCTGCAACGTTTGGTTTAGGTTTTAGGTGCATTTTTAATTTTATTGCTTAACTCACATTTTCTCGACGAGCTGAGCACGTCTTCTGAAATGTGCTCCTCCCGTCGCTCTGGTTGGGTGCGCACAGTAAAAAGAGCTCCTGGCAGCTAGGGAGTTCCGCGTTGACCACTGCGCACGAAGAAATAAGCACCTGCAACGTTTGGTTTAGGTTTTAGGTGCATTTTTTATTTTATTGCTTAAATCGCATTCTCTCGACGAGCTGAGCACGTTTTCTGAAATGTGCTCCTCCCGTCGCTCTGGTTGGGTGCACAAAGTAAAAAGAGCTACTGGCAGCTAGGGAGTGCCGCGTTGACCACTGCGCACGAAGAAATAAGCACCTGCAACGTTTGGTTTAGGTTTTAGGTGCATTTTTTATTTTATTGCTTAAATCGCATTCTCTCGACGAGCTGAGCACGTTTTCTGAAATGTGCTCCTCCCGTCGCTCTGGTTGGGTGCGCGTAGTAAAAAGTGCTCCTGGCAGCTAGAGAGTGCCGCGTTGACCACTGCGCATGAAGAAATAAGCACCTGCAACGTTTGGTTTAGGTTTTAGGTGCATTTTTAATTTTATTGCTTAAATCGCATTTTCTCGACGAGCTGAGCACGTTTTCTGAAATGTGCTCCTCCCGTCGCTCTGGTTGGGTGCGCACAGTAAAAAGAGCTCCTGGCAGCTAGGGAGTGCCGCGTTGACCACTGCGCACGAAGAAATAAGCACCTGTAACGTTTGGTTTAGGTTTTAGGTGCATTTTTTATTTTATTGCTTAAATCGCATTCTCTCGACGAGCTGAGCACGTTTTCTGAAATGTGCTCCTCCCGTCGCTCTGGTTGGGTGCGCGTGGTAAAAAGTGCTCCTGGCAGCTAGAGAGTGCCGCGTTGACCACTGCACATGAAGAAATAAGCACCTGCAACGTTTTGTTTAGGTTTTAGGTGCATTTTTAATCTTATTGCTTAAATCGCATTTTCTCGACGAGCTGAGCACGTTTTCTGAAATGTGCTCCTCCCGTCACTCTGGTTGGGTGCGCACAGTAGAAAGTGCTCTTGGCAGCTAGAGAGTGCCGCGTTGACCACTGCGCATGAAGAAATAAGCACCTGCAACGTTTGGTTTAGGTTTTAGGTGCATTTTTAATTTTATTGCTTAAATCGCATTTTCTCGACGAGCTGAGCACGTTTTCTGAAATGTGCTCCTCCCGTCGCTCTGGTTGTGCGCGCATAGTAAAAAGTGCTCCTGGCAGCTAGAGAGTGCCGCGTTGACCACTGCACATGGAGAAATAAGCACCTGCAACGTTTGGTTTAGGTTTTAGGTGCATTTTTAATTTTATTGCTTAAATCGCATTTTCTCGACGAGCTGAGCACGTTTTCTGAAATGTGCTCCTCCCGTCGCTCTGGTTGGGTGCGCACAGTAAAAAGTGCTCTTGGCAGCTAGAGAGTGCCGTGTTGACCACTGCGCATGAAGAAATAAGCACCTGCAACGTTTGGTTTAGGTTTTAGGTGCATTTTTAATTTTATTGCTTAAATCGCATTTTCTCGACGAGCTGAGCACGTTTTCTGAAATGTGTTCCTCCCGTCACTCTGGTTGGGTGCGCACAGTAAAAAGTGCTCCTGGCAGCTAGGGAGTGCCGCGTTGAGCACTGCGCACGAAGAAATAAGCACCTGCAACGTTTGGTTTAGGTTTTAGGTGCATTTTTAATTTTATTGCTTAAATCGCATTTTCTCGACGACCTGAGCACGTTTTCTGAAATGTGCTCCTCCCGTCACTCTGGTTGGGTGCGCGCAGTAAAAAGTGCTCTTGGCAGCTAGAGAGTGCCGCGTTGACCACTGCACATGAAGAAATAAGCACCTGCAACGTTTGGTTTAGGTTTTAGGTGCATTTTTAATTTTATTGCTTAAATCGCATTTTCTCGACGAGCTGAGCACGTTTTCTGAAATGTGCTCCTCCCGTCACTCTGGTTGGGTGCGCACAGTAAAAAGTGCTCCTGGCAGCTAGGGAGTGCCGCGTTGAGCACTGCGCACGAAGAAATAAGCACCTGCAACGTTTGGTTTAGGTTTTAGGTGCATTTTTAATTTTATTGCTTAAATCGCATTTTCTCGACAAGCTGAGCACGTTTTCTGAAATGGGCTCCTCCCGTCGCTCTGGTTGGGTGCGCACAGTAAAAAGAGCTCCTGGCAGCTAGGGAGTTCCGCGTTGACCATTGCGCACGAATAAATAAGCACCTGCAACGTTTGGTTTAGGTTTTAGGTGCATTTTTTATTTTATTGCTTAAATCGCATTCTCTCGACGAGCTGAGCACGTTTTCTGAAATGTGCTCCTCCCGTCGCTCTGGTTGGGTGCACACAGTCAAAAGAGCTCCTGGCAGCTAGGGAGTGCCGCGTTGACCACTGCGCACGAAGAAATAAGCACCTGCAACGTTTGGTTTAGGTTTTAGGTGCATTTTTTATTTTATTGCTTGAATCGCATTCTCTCGAGGAGCTGAGCACGTTTTCTGAAATGTGCTCCTCCCGTCGCTCTGGTTGGGTGCGCGTAGTAAAAAGTGCTCCTGGCAGCTAGAGAGTGCCGCGTTGACCACTGCGCACAAAGAAATAAGCACCTGCAACGTTTGGTTTAGGTTTTAGGTGCATTTTAAATTTTATTGCTTAAATCGCATTTTCTCGACGAGCTGAGCACGTTTTCTGAAATGTGCTCCTCCCGTCGCTCTGGTTGTGCGCGCATGGTAAAAAGTGCTCCTGGCAGCTAGAGAGTGCCGCGTTGACCACTGCGCACGAAGAAATAAGCACCTGCAACGTTTGGTTTAGGTTTTAGGTGCATTTTTAATTTTATTGCTTAAATCGCATTTTCTCGACGAGCTGAGCACGTTTTCTGAAATGTGCTCCTCCCGTCGCTCTGGTTGGGTGCGCACAGTAAAAATAGCTCCTGGCAGCTAGGGAGTTCCGCGTTGACCACTGCGCACGAAGAAATAAGCACCTGCAACGTTTGGTTTAGGTTTTAGGTGCATTTTTAATTTTATTGCTTAAATCGCATTCTCTCGACGAGCTGAGCACGTTTTCTGAAATGTGCTCCTCCCGTCGCTCTGGTTGGGTGCGCACAGTAAAAAGTGCTCTTGGCAGCTCGGGAGTGCCGCGTTGACCACTGCACATGAAGAAATAAGCACCTGCAACGTTTGGTTTAGGTTTTAGGTGCATTTTTAATTTTATTGCTTAAATCGCATTTTCTCGACGAGCTGAGCACGTTTTCTGATATGTGCTCCTCCCTTCGCTCTGGTTGGGCGCGCATAGTAAAAAGTGCTCTTGGCAGCTAGAGAGTGCCGCGTTGACCACTGCGCATGAAGAAATAAGCACCTGCAACGTTTGGTTTAGGTTTTAGGTGCATTTTTAATTTTATTGCTTAAATCGCATTTTCTCGACGAGCTGAGCACGTTTTCTGAAATGTGCTCCTCCCGTCACTCTGGTTGGGTGCGCACAGTAAAAAGTGCTCCTGGCAGCTAGGGAGTGCCGCGTTGAGCACTGCGCACGAAGAAATAAGCACCTGCAACGTTTGGTTTAGGTTTTAGGTGCATTTTTAATTTTATTGCTTAAATCGCATTTTCTCGACGAGCTGAGCACGTTTTCTGAAATGTGCTCCTCCCGTCGCTCTGGTTGGGTGCGCACAGTAAAAATAGCTCCTGGCAGCTAGGGAGTTCCGCGTTGACCACTGCGCACGAAGAAATAAGCACCTGCAACGTTTGGTTTAGGTTTTAGGTGCATTTTTAATTTTATTGCTTAAATCGCATTCTCTCGACGAGCTGAGCACGTTTTCTGAAATGTGCTCCTCCCGTCGCTCTGGTTGGGTGCGCACAGTAAAAAGTGCTCTTGGCAGCTCGGGAGTGCCGCGTTGACCACTGCACATGAAGAAATAAGCACCTGCAACGTTTGGTTTAGGTTTTAGGTGCATTTTTAATTTTATTGCTTAAATCGCATTTTCTCGACGAGCTGAGCACGTTTTCTGAAATGTGCTCCTCCCTTCGCTCTGGTTGGGCGCGCATAGTAAAAAGTGCTCCTGGCAGCTAGAGAGTGCCGCGTTGACCACTGCGCATGAAGAAATAAGCACCTGCAACGTTTGGTTTAGGTTTTAGGTGCATTTTTAATTTTATTGCTTAAATCGCATTTTCTCGACAAGCTGAGCACGTTTTCTGAAATGTGCTCCTCCCGTCGCTCTTGTTGGGTGCGCACAGTAAAAAGAGCTCCTGGCAGCTAGGGAGTGCCGCGTTTACCACTGCGCACGAAGAAATAAGCACCTGCAACGTTTGGTTTAGGTTTTAGGTGCATTTTAAATTTTATTGCTTAAATCGCATTCTCTCGACGAGCTGAGCACGTTTTCTGAAATGTGCTCCTCCCGTCGCTCTGGTTGGGTGCGCGTAGTAAAAAGTGCTCCTGGCAGCTAGAGACTGCCGCGTTGACCACTGCGCATGAAGAAATAAGCACCTGCAACGTTTGATTTAGGTTTTAGGTGCATTTTTAATTTTATTGCTTAAATCGCATTTTCTCGACGAGCTGAGCACGTTTTCTGAAATGTGCTCCTCCCGTCACTCTGGTTGGGTGCGCATAGTAAAAAGTGCTCTTGGCAGCTAGAGAGTGCCGCGTTGACCACTGCGCTTGAAGAAATAACCACCTGCAACGTTTAGTTTAGGTTTTGGGTGCATTTTTAATTTTATTGCTTAAATCGCATTTTCTCGACGAGCTGAGCACGTTTTCTGAAATGTGCTCCTCCCGTCACTCTGGTTGGGTGCGCACAGTAAAAAGAGCTCCTGGCAGCTAGGGAGTTCCGCGTTGACCACTGCGCACGAAGAAATAAGCACCTGCAACGTTTGGTTTAGGTTTTAGGTGCATTTTTAATTTTATTGCTTAAATCGCATTCTCTCGACGAGCTGAGCACGTTTTCTGAAATGTGCTCCTCCCGTCGCTCTGGTTGGGTGCGCACAGTAAAAAGTGCTCTTGGCAGCTCGGGAGTGCCGCGTTGACCACTGCGCATGAAGAAATAAGCACTTGCAACGTTTGGTTTAGGTTTTAGGTGCATTTTTAATTTTATTGCTTAAATCGCATTTTCTCGACGAGCTGAGCACGTTTTCTGAAATGTGCTCCTCACGTCGCTCTGGTTGGGCGCGCATAGTAAAAAGTGCTCCTGGCAGCTAGAGAGTGCCGCGTTGACCACTGCGCATGAAGAAATAAGCACCTGCAACGTTTGGTTTAGGTTTTAGGTGCATTTTTAATTTTATTGCTTAAATCGCATTTTCTCGACGAGCTGAGCACGTTTTCTGAAATGTGCTCCTACCGTCACTCTGGTTGGGTGCGCACAGTAAAAAGTGCTCCTGGCAGCTAGGGAGTGCCGCGTTGACCACTGCGCACGAAGAAATAAGCACCTGCAACGTTTGGTTTAGGTTTTAGGTGCAATTTTTTATTTTATTGCTTTAATCGCATTCTCTCGACGAGCTGAGCACGTTTTCTGAAATGTGCTCCTCCCGTCGCTCTGGTTGGGTGCGCGTAGTAAAAAGTGCTCCTGGCAGCTAGAGAGTGCCGCGTTGACCACTGCGCATGAAGAAATAAGCACCTGCAACGTTTGGTTTAGGTTTTAGGTGCATTTTTAATCTTATTGCTTAAATCGCATTTTCTCGACGAGCTGAGCACGTTTTCTGAAATGTGCTCCTCACGTCACTCTGGTTGGGTGCGCACAGTAAAAAGTGCTCTTGGCAGCTAGAGAGTGCCGCGTTGACCACTGCGCATGAAGAAATAAGCACCTGCAACGTTTGGTTTAGGTTTTAGGTGCATTTTTAATTTTATTGCTTAAATCGCATTTTCTCGACGAGCTGAGCACGTTTTCTGAAATGTGCTCCTCCCGTCACTCTGGTTGGGTGCGCACAGTAAAAAGTGCTCCTGGCAGCTAGAGAGTGCCGCGTTGACCACTGCGCATGAAGAAATAAGCACCTGCAACGTTTGGTTTAGGTTTTAGGTGCATTTTTAATCTTATTGCTTAAATCGCATTTTCTCGACGAGCTGAGCACGTTTTCTGAAATGTGCTCCTCCCGTCGCTCTGGTTGGGTGCGCACAGTAAAAAGAGCTCCTGGCAGCTAGGGAGTTCCGCGTTGACCACTGCGCACGAAGAAATAAGCACCTGCAACGTTTGGTTTAGGTTTTAGGTGCATTTTTAATTGTATTGCTTAAATCGCATTCTCTCGACGAGCTGAGCACGTTTTCTGAAATGTGCTCCTCCCGTCGCTCTGGTTGGGTGCGCACAGTAAAAAGTGCTCTTGGCAGCTCGGGAGTGCCGCGTTGACCACTGCGCATGAAGAAATAAGCACCTGCAACGTTTGGTTTAGGTTTTAGGTGCATTTTTAATTTTATTGCTTAAATCGCATTTTCTCGACGAGCTGAGCACGTTTTCTGAAATGTGCTCCTCCCGTCGCTCTGGTTGGGCGCGCATAGTAAAAAGTGCTCCTGGCAGCTAGAGAGTGCCGCGTTGACCACTGCGCAAGAAGAAATAAGCACCTGCAACGTTTGGTTTAGGTTTTAGGTGCATTTTTAATTTTATTGCTTAAATCGCATTTTCTCGACAAGCTGAGCACGTTTTCTGAAATGTGCTCCTCCCGTCGCTCTGGTCGGGTGCGCACAGTAAAAAGAGCTCCTGGCAGCTAGGGAGTGCCGCGTTGACCACTGCGCACGAAGAAATAAGCACCTGCAACGTTTGGTTTAGGTTTTAGGTGCATTTTTAATTTTATTGCTTAAATCGCATTCTCTCGACGAGCTGAGCACGTTTTCTGAAATGTGCTCCTCCCGTCGCTCTGGTTGGGCGCGCATAGTAAAAAGTGCTCCTGGCAGCTAGAGAGTGCCACGTTGACCACTGCACATGAAGAAATAGGCACCTGCAACGTTTGGTTTAGGTTTTAGGTGCATTATTAATTTTATTGCTTAAATCGCATTTTCTCGACGAGCTGAGTACGTTTTCTGAAATGTGCTCCTTCCGTCACTGTGGTTGGGTGCGCACAGTAAAAAGTGCTCCTGGCAGCTAGGGAGTGCCGCGTTGACCACTGCGCACGAAGAAATAAGCACCTGCAACGTTTGGTTTAGGTTTTAGGTGCATTTTTAATTTTATTGCTTAAATCGCATTTTCTCTACGAGCTGAGCACGTTTTCTGAAATGTGCTCATCCCGTCACTCTGGTTGGGTGCGCATAGTAAAAAGAGCTCCTGGCAGCTAGGGAGTGCCGCGTTGACCACTGCGCACGAAGAAATAAGCACCTGCAACGTTTGGTTTAGGTTTTAGGTGCATTTTTAATTTTATTGCTTAAATCGCATTTTCTCGACGAGCTGAGCACGTTTTCTGAAATGTGCTCCTCCCGTCACTCTGGTTGGGTGCGCACAGTAAAAAGTGCTCTTGGCAGCTAGAGAGTGCCGCGTTGACCACTGCGCACGAAGAAATAAGCACCTGCAACGTTTGGTTTAGGTTTTAGGTGCATTTTTAATTTTATTGCTTGAATCGTAGTTTCTCGACGAGCTTAGCACGTTTTCTGAAATGTGCTCCTCCCGTCGCTCTGGTTGGGCGCGCATAGTAAAAAGTGCTCTTGGCAGCTAGAGAGTGCCGCGTTGACCACTGCGCAAGAAGAAATAAGCACCTGCAACGTTTGGTTTAGGTTTTAGGTGCATTTTTTATTTTATTGCTTAAATCGCATTTTCTCGACAAGCTGAGCACGTTTTCTGAAATGTGCTCCTCCCGTCGCTCTGGTTGGGTGCGCACAGTAAAAAGAGCTCCTGGCAGCTAGGGAGTGCCGCGTTGACCACTGCGCACGAAGAAATAAGCACCTGCAACGTTTGGTTTAGGTTTTAGGTGCATTTTTAATTTTATTGCTTAAATCGCATTTTCTCGACGAGCTGAGCACGTTTTCTGAAATGTGCTCATCCCGTCACTCTGGTTGGGTGCGCATAGTAAAAAGTGCTCTTGGCAGCTAGAGAGTGCCGCGTTGACAGCTGCGCACAAAGAAATAAGCACCTGCAACGTTTGGTTTAGGTTTTAGTTGCATTTTTAATTTTATTGCTTAAATCGCATTTTCTCGACGAGCTGAGTACGTTTTCTGAAATGTGCTCCTTCCGTCACTCTGGTTGGGTGCGCACAGTAAAAAGTGCTCCTGGCAACTAGGGAATGCCGCGTTGACCACTGCGCACGAAGAAATAAGCACCTGCAGCGTTTGGTTTAGGTTTTAGGTGCATTTTTAATTTTATTGCTTAAATCGCATTCTCTCGACGAGCTGAGCACGTTTTCTGAAATGTGCTCCTCCCGTCACTCTGGTTGGGTGCGCACAGTAAAAAGTGCTCTTGGCAGCTAGAGAGTGCCGCGTTGACCACTGCGCATGAAGAAATAAGCACCTGCAACGTTTGGTTTAGGTTTTAGGTGCATTTTTAATTTTATTGCTTAAATCGCATTTTCTCGACGAGCTGAGCACGTTTTCTGAAATGTGCTCCTCCCGTCACTCTGGTTGGGTGCGCACAGTAAAAAGTGCTCCTGGCAGCTAGGGAGTGCCGCGTTGAGCACTGCGCACGAAGAAATAAGCACCTGCAACGTTTGGTTTAGGTTTTAGGTGCATTTTTAATTTTATTGCTTAAATCGCATTTTCTCGACGAGCTGAGCACGTTTTCTGAAATGTGCTCCTCCCGTCGCTCTGGTTGGGTGCGCACAGTAAAAAGTGCTCTTGGCAGCTAGAGAGTGCCGCGTTGACCACTGCGCATGAAGAAATAACCACCTGCAACGTTTGGTTTAGGTTTTAGGTGCATTTTTAATTTTATTGCTTGAATCGTAGTTTCTCGACGAGCTTAGCACGTTTTCTGAAATGTGCTCCTCCCGTCACTCTGGTTGGGTGCGCATAATAAAAACTGCTCTTGGCAGCTAAAGAGTGCCGCGTTGACCACTGCGCACAAATAAATAAGCACCTGCAACGTTTTCTTTAAGTTTTTGGTGCATTTTTTATTTTATTGCTTAAATCGCATTCTCTCGACGAGCTGAGCACGTTTTCTGAAATGTGCTCCTCCCGTCGCTCTGGTTGGGTGCGCGCGTAGTAAAAAGTGCTCCTGGCAGCTAGAGAGTGCCGCGTTGACCACTGCGCATGAAGAAATAAGCACCTGCAACGTTTGGTTTAGGTTTTAGGTGCATTTTTAATTGTATTGTTTAAATCGCATTTTCTCGACGAGCTGAGCACGTTTTCTGAAATGTGCTCCTCCCGTCGCTCTGGTTGGGTGCGCACAATAAAAAGAGCTCCTGGCAGCTAGGGAGTGCCGCGTTGACCACTGCGCACGAAGAAATAAGCACCTGCAACGTTTGGTTTAGGTTTTAGGTGCATTTTTTATTTTATTGCTTAAATCGCATTCTCTCGACGAGCTGAGCACGTTTTCTGAAATGTGCTCCTCCCGTCGCTCTGGTTGGGTGCGCTTAGTAAAAAGTCCTCCTGGCAGCTAGAGAGTGCCGCGTTGACCACTGCGCACGAAGAAATAAGCACCTGCAACGTTTGGTTTAGGTTTTAGGTGCATTTTTAATTTTATTGCTTAAATCGCATTCTCTCGACGAGCTGAGCACGTTTTCTGAAATGTGCTCCTCCCGTCGCTCTGGTTGGGTGCGCATAGTAAAAAGTGCTCTTGGCAGCTAGAGAGTGCCGCGTTGACCACTGCGCATGAAGAAATAACCACCTGCAACGTTTGGTTTAGGTTTTGGGTGCATTTTTAATTTTATTGCTTAAATCGCATTTTCTCGACGAGCTGAGCACGTTTTCTGAAATGTGCTCCTCCCGTCACTCTGGTTGAGTGCGCATAGTAAAAAGTGCTCTTGGCAGCTAGGGAGTGCCGCGTTGACCACTGCGCATGAAGAAATAAGCACCTGCAACGTTTGGTTTAGGTTTTAGGTGCATTTTTAATTTTATTGCTTAAATCGCATGTTCTCGACAAGCTGAGCACGTTTTCTGAAATGTGCTCCTCCCGTCGCTCTGGTTGGGCGCGCATAGTAAAAAGTGCTCTTGGCAGCTAGAGAGTGCCGCGTTGACCACTGCGCATGAAGAAATAAGCACCTGCAACGTTTGGTTTAGGTTTTAGGTGCATTTTTAATTTTATTGCTTAAATCGCATTTTCTCGACGAGCTGAGCACGTTTTCTGAAATGTGCTTCTCCCGTCGCTCTGGTTGTGCGCGCAAAGTAAAAAGTGCTCCTGGCAGCTAGAGAGTGCCGCATTGACCACTGCGCATGAAGAAAAAAGCACCTGCAACGTTTGGTTTAGGTTTTAGGTGCATTTTTAATTTTATTGCTTAAATCGCATTTTCTCGACGAGCTGAGCACGTTTTCTGAAATGTGCTCCTCCCGTCGCTCTGGTTGGGTGCGCACAGTAAAAAGAGCTCCTGGCAGCTAGGGAGTGCCGCGTTGACCACTGCGCACGAAGACATTAGCACCTGCAACGTTTGGTTTAGGTTTTAGGTGCATTTTTAATTTTATTGCTTAAATCGCATTCTCTCGACGAGCTGAGCACGTTTTCTGAAATGTGCTCCTCCCGTCGCTCTGGTTGGGTGCGCGTAGTAAAAAGTCCTCCTGGCAGCTAGAGAGTGCCGCGTTGACCACTGCGCATGAAGAAATAAGCACCTGCAACGTTTGGTTTAGGTTTTAGGTGCATTTTTAATTTTATTGCTTGAATCGCATTTTCTCGACGAGCTGAGCACGTTTTCTGAAATGTGCTCCTCCCGTCTCTCTGGTTGGGTGCGCACAGTAAAAAGTGCTCTTGGCAGCTAGGGAGTGCCGCGTTGACCACTGCACATGAAGACATAAGCACCTGCAACGTTTGGTTTAGGTTTTAGGTGCATTTTTAATTTTATTGCTTAAATCGCATTTTCTCGACGAGCTGAGCACGTTTTCTGAAATGTGCTCATCCCGTCACTCTGGTTGGGTGCGCATAGTAAAAAGTGCTCTTGGCAGCTAGAGAGTGCCGCGTTGACCACTGCGCACAAAGAAATAAGCACCTGCAACGTTTTGTTTAGGTTTTAGGTGCATTTTTTATATTATTGCTTAAATCGCATTCTCTCGACGAGCTGAGCACGTTTTTTGAAATGTGCTCCTCCCGTCGCTCTGGTTGGGTGCGCGTAGTAAAAAGTGCTCCTGGCAGCTAGAGAGTGCCGCGTTGACCACTGCGCATGAACAAATAAGCACCTGCAACGTTTGGTTTAGGTTTTAGGTGCATTTTTAATTTTATTGCTTAAACCACATTTTCTCGACGAGCTGAGCACGTTTTCTGAAATACGCTCCTCCCGTCGCTCTGGTTGGGTGCGCACAGTAAAAAGAGCTCCTGGCAGCTAGGGAGTGCCGCGTTGACCACTATGCACGAAGAAATAAGCACCTGCAACGTTTGGTTTAGGTTTTAGGTGCATTTTTTATTTTATTGCTTAAATCGCATTCTCTGGACGAGCTGAGCACGTTTTCTGAAATGTGCTCCTCCCGTCGCTCTGGTTGGGTGCGCGTAGTAAAAAGTGCTCCTGGCAGCTAGAGAGTGCCGCGTTGACCACGGCGCGTGAAGAAATAAGCGCCTGCAACGTTTGGTTTAGGTTTTAGGTGCATTTTTAATTTTATTGCTTAATTCGCATTTTCTCGACGAGCTGAGCACGTTTTCTGAAATATGCTCCTCCCGTGGCTCTGGTTGTCCGCGCATAGTAAAAAGTGCTCCTGGCAGCTAGAGAGTGCCGCGTTGACCACTGCACATGAAGAAATAAGCACCTGCAACGTTTGGTTTAGGTTTTAGGTGCATTTTTAATTTTATTGCTTAAACCGCATTTTCTCGACGAGCTGAGTACGTTTTCTGAAATGTGCTCCTTCCGTCACTCTGGTTGGGTGCGCACAGTAAAAAGTGCTCCTGGCAGCTAGGGAGTGCCGCGTTGACCACTGCGCACGAAGAAATAACCACCTGCAACGTTTGGTTTAGGTTTTAGGTGCATTTTTAATTTTATTGTTTAAATCGCATTTTCTCGACAAGCTGAGCACGTTTTCTGAAATGTGCTCCTCCCGTCGCTCTGGTTGGGTGCGCACAGTAAAAAGAGCTCCTGGCAGCTAGGGAGTGCCGCGTTGACCACTGCGCACGAAGAAATAAGCACCTGCAACGTTTGGTTTAGGTTTTAGGTGCATTTTTAATTTTATTGCTTAAATCGCATTTTCTCGACGAGCTGAGCACGTTTTCTGAAATGTGCTCATCCCGTCACTCTGGTTGGGTGCGCATAGTAAAAAGTGCTCTTGGCAGCTAGAGAGTGCCGCGTTGACCACTGCGCACAAAGAAATAAGCACCTGCAACGTTTTGTTTAGGTTTTAGGTGCATTTTTTATATTATTGCTTAAATCGCATTCTCTCGACGAGCTGAGCATGTTTTCTGAAATGTGCTCCTCCCGTCGCTCTGGTTGGGTGCGCGTAGTAAAAAGTGCTCCTGGCAGCTAGAGAGTGCCGCGTTGACCACGGCGCATGAAGAAATAAGCACCTGCAACGTTTTGTTTAGGTTTTAGGTGCATTTTTAATTTTATTGCTTAAATCGCATTTTCTCGACGAGCTGAGCACGTTTTCTGAAATGTGCTCCTCCCGTTGCTCTGGTTGGGTGCGCGTAGTAAAAAGTGCTCCTGGCAGCTAGAGAGTGCCGCGTTGACCACGGCGCATGAAGAAATAAGCACCTGCAACGTTTTGTTTAGGTTTTAGGTGCATTTTTAATTTTATTGCTTAAATCGCATTTTCTCGACGAGCTGAGCACGTTTTCTGAAATGTGCTCCTCCCGTCACTCTGGTTGGGTGCGCACAGTAAAAAGTGCTCTTGGCAGCGAGAGAGTGCCGCGTTGACCACTGCGCATGAAGAAATAACCACCTGCAACGTTTGGTTTAGGTTTTAGGTGCATTTTTAATTTTATTGCTTAAATCGTAGTTTCTCGACGAGCTTAGCACGTTTTCTGAAATGTGCTCCTCCCGTCACTCTGGTTGGGTGCGCATAATAAAAACTGCTCTTGGCAGCTAAAGAGTGCCGCGTTGACCACTGCGCACAACGAAATAAGCACCTGCAACGTTTTTTTTAGGTTTTAGGTGCATTTTTAATTTTATTGCTTGAATCGTAGTTTCTCGACGAGCTTAGCACGTTTTCTGAAATGTGCTCCTCCCGTCGCTCTGGTTGGGTGCGCACAGTAAAAAGAGCTCCTGGCAGCTAGGGAGTGCCGCGTTGACCACTGCGCACGAAGAAATAAGCACCTGCAACGTTTGGTTTGGGTTTTAGGTGCATTTTTAATTTTATTGCTTAAATCGCATTCTCTCGACGAGCTGAGCACGTTTTCTGAAATGTGCTCCTCCCGTCGCTCTGGTCTGGTGCGCGTAGTAAAAAGTGCTCCTGGCAGCTAGAGAGTGCCGCGTTGACCACTGCGCATGAAGAAATAAGAACCTGCAACGTTTGGTTTAGGTTTTAGGTCTGTTTTTAATTTTATTGCTTAAATCGCATTTTCTCGACGAGCTGAGCACGTTTTCTGAAATGTGCTCCTCCCGTTGCTCTGGTTGGGCGCGCATAGTAAAAAGTGCTCCTGGCAGCTAGAGAGTGCCGCGTTGACCACTGCGCAAGAAGAAATAAGCACCTGCAACGTTTGGTTTAGGTTTTAGGTGCATTTTTAATTTTATTGCTTAAATCGCATTTTCTCGACAAGCTGAGCACGTTTTCTGAAATGTGCTCCTCCCGTCGCTCTGGTTGGGTGCGCACAGTAAAAAGAGCTCCTGGCAGCTAGGGAGTTCCGCGTTGACCACTGCGCACGAAGAAATAAGCACCTGCAACGTTTGGTTTAGGTTTTAGGTGCATTTTTAATTTTATTGCTTAAATCGCATTTTCTCGACGAGCTGAGCACGTTTTCTGAAATGTGCTCCTCCCGTCGCTCTGGTTGTGCGCGCATAGTAAAAAGTGCTCCTGGCAGCTAGAGAGTGCCGCGTTGACCACTGCACATGGAGAAATAAGCACCTGCAACGTTTGGTTTAGGTTTTAGGTGCATTTTTAATTTTATTGCTTAAATCGCATTTTCTCGACGAGCTGAGCACGTTTTCTGAAATGTGCTCCTCCCGTCACTCTGGTTGGGTGCGCACAGTAAAAAGTGCTCTTGGCAGCTAGAGAGTGCCGCGTTGACCACTGCGCATGAAGAAATAAGCACCTGCAACGTTTGGTTTAGGTTTTAGGTGCATTTTTAATTTTATTGCTTAAATCGCATTTTCTCGACGAGCTGAGCACGTTTTCTGAAATGTGCTCCTCCCGTCACTCTGGTTGGGTGCGCACAGTAAAAAGTGCTCCTGGCAGCTAGGGAGTGCCGCGTTGAGCACTGCGCACGAAGAAATAAGCACCTGCAACGTTTGGTTTAGGTTTTAGGTGCATTTTTAATTTTATTGCTTAAATCGCATTTTCTCGACGAGCTGAGCACGTTTTCTGAAATGTGCTCCTCCCGTCACTCTGGTTGGGTGCGCACAGTAAAAAGTGCTCTTGGCAACTAGAGAGTGCCGCGTTGACCACTGCGCATGAAGAAATAAGCACCTGCAACGTTTGGTTTAGGTTTTAGGTGCATTTTTAATTTTATTGCTTAAATCGCATTTTCTCGACGAGCTGAGCACGTTTTCTGAAATGTGCTCCTCCCGTCACTCTGGTTGGGTGCGCACAGTAAAAAGTGCTCCTGGCAGCTAGGGAGTGCCGCGTTGAGCACTGCGCACGAAGAAATAAGCACCTGCAACGTTTGGTTTAGGTTTTAGGTGCATTTTTAATTGTATTGCTTAAATCGCATTTTCTCGACGAGCTGAGCACGTTTTCTGAAATGGGCTCCTCCCGTCGCTCTGGTTGGGTGCGCACAGTAAAAAGAGCTCCTGGCAGCTAGGGAGTTCCGCGTTGACCACTGCGCACGAAGAAATAAGCACCTGCAACGTTTGGTTTAGGTTTTAGGTGCATTTTTTATTTTATTGCTTAAATCGCATTCTCTCGACGAGCTGAGCACGTTTTCTGAAATGTGCTCCTCCCGTCGCTCTGGTTGGGTGCACACAGTAAAAAGAGCTCCTGGCAGCTAGGGAGTGCCGCGTTGACCACTGCGCACGAAGAAATAAGCACCTGCAACGTTTGGTTTAGGTTTTAGGTGCATTTTTTATTTTATTGCTTAAATCGCATTCTCTCGACGAGCTGAGCACGTTTTCTGAAATGTGCTCCTCCCGTCGCTCTGGTTGGGTGCGCGTAGTAAAAAGTGCTCCTGGCAGCTAGAGAGTGCCGCGTTGACCACTGCGCATGAAGAAATAAGCACCTGCAACGTTTGGTTTAGGTTTTAGGTGCATTTTTAATTTTATTGCTTAAATCGCATTTTCTCGACGAGCTGAGCACGTTTTCTGAAATGTGCTCCTCCCGTCGCTCTGGTTGGGTGCGCACAGTAAAAAGAACTCCTGGCAGCTAGGGAGTGCCGCGTTGACCACTGCGCACGAAGAAATAAGCACCTGCAACGTTTGGTTTAGGTTTTAGGTGCATTTTTTATTTTATTGCTTAAATCGCATTCTCTCGACGAGCTGAGCACGTTTTCTGAAATGTGCTCCTCCCGTCGCTCTGGTTGGGTGCACACAGTAAAAAGAGCTCCTGGCAGCTAGGGAGTGCCGCGTTGACCACTGCGCACGAAGAAATAAGCACCTGCAACGTTTGGTTTAGGTTTTAGGTGCATTTTTAATTTTATTGCTTAAATCGCATTTTCTCGACGAGCTGAGCACGTGTTCTGAAATGTGCTCCTCCCTTCGCTCTGGTTGGGCGCGCATAGTAAAAAGTGCTCCTGGCAGCTAGAGAGTGCCGGGTTGACCACTGCGCATGAAGAAATAAGCACCTGCAACGTTTGGTTTAGGTTTTAGGTGCATTTTTAATTTTATTGCTTAAATCGCATTTTCTCGACAAGCTGAGCACGTTTTCTGAAATGTGCTCCTCCCTTCGCTCTGGTTGGGTGCGCACAGTAAAAAGAGCTCCTGGCAGCTAGGGAGTGCCGCGTTTACCACTGCGCACGAAGAAATAAGCACCTGCAACGTTTGGTTTAGGTTTTAGGTGCATTTTTAATTTTATTGCTTAAATCGCATTCTCTCGACGAGCTGAGCACGTTTTCTGAAATGTGCTCCTCTCGTCGCTCTGGTTGGGTGCGCACAGTAAAAAGTGCTCTTGGCAGCTCGGGAGTGCCGCGTTGACCACTGCGCATGAAGAAATAAGCACCTGCAACGTTTGGTTTAGGTTTTAGGTGCATTTTTAATTTTATTGCTTAAATCGCATTTTCTCGACGAGCTGAGCACGTTTTCTGAAATGTGCTCCTCCCGTCGCTCTGGTTGGGTGCGCACAGTAAAAAGAGCTCCTGGCAGCTAGGGAGTGCCGCGTTGACCACTGCGCACGAAGAAATAAGCACCTGCAACGTTTGGTTTAGGTTTTAGGTGCATTTTTTATTTTATTGCTTAAATCGCATTCTCTCGACGAGCTGAGCACGTTTTCTGAAATGTGCTCCTCCCGTCGCTCTGGTTGGGTGCGCGTGGTAAAAAGTGCTCCTGGCAGCTAGAGAGTGCCGCGTTGACCACTGCGCATGAAGAAATAAGCACCTGCAACGTTTGGTTTAGGTTTTAGGTGCATTTTTAATTTTATTGCTTAAATCGCATTTTCTCGACGAGCTGAGCACGTTTTCTGAAATGTGCTCCTCCCGTCGCTCTGGTTGGGTGCGCACAGTAAAAAGTGCTCCTGGCAACTAGAGAGTGCCGCGTTGACCACTGCGCATGAAGAAATAAGCACCTGCAACGTTTGGTTTAGGTTTTAGGTGCATTTTTAATCTTATTGCTTAAATCGCATTTTCTCGACGAGCTGAGCACGTTTTCTGAAATGTGCTCCTCCCGTCACTCTGGTTGGGTGCGCACAGTAGAAAGTGCTCTTGGCAGCTAGAGAGTGCCGCGTTGACCACTGCGCATGAAGAAATAAGCACCTGCAACGTTTGGTTTAGGTTTTAGGTGCATTTTTAATTTTATTGCTTAAATCGCATTTTCTCGACGAGCTGAGCACGTTTTCTGAAATGTGCTCCTCCCGTCGCTCTGGTTGTGCGCGCATAGTAAAAAGTGCTCCTGGCAGCTAGAGAGTGCCGCGTTGACCACTGCACATGGAGAAATAAGCACCTGCAACGTTTGGTTTAGGTTTTAGGTGCATTTTTAATTTTATTGCTTAAATCGCATTTTCTCGACGAGCTGAGCACGTTTTCTGAAATGTGCTCCTCCCGTCGCTCTGGTTGTGCGCGCATAGTAAAAAGTGCTCCTGGCAGCTAGAGAGTGCCGCGTTGACCACTGCACATGGAGAAATAAGCACCTGCAACGTTTAGTTTAGGTTTTAGGTGCATTTTTAATTTTATTGCTTAAATCGCATTTTCTCGACGAGCTGAGCACGTTTTCTGAAATGTGCTCCTCCCGTCGCTCTGGTTGGGTGCGCACAGTAAAAAGTGCTCTTGGCAGCTAGAGAGTGCCGTGTTGACCACTGTGCATGAAGAAATAGGCACCTGCAACGTTTGGTTTAGGTTTTAGGTGCATTTTTAATTTTATTGCTTAAATCGCATTTTCTCGACGAGCTGAGCACGTTTTCTGAAATGTGCTCCTCCCGTCACTCTGGTTGGGTGCGCACAGTAAAAAGTGCTCCTGGCAGCTAGGGAGTGCCCCGTTGACCACTGCGCACGAAGAAATAAGCACCTGCAACGTTTGGTTTAGGTTTTAGGTGCATTTTTAATTTTATTGCTTAAATCGCATTTTCTCGACGAGCTGAGCACGTTTTCTGAAATGGGCTCCTCCCGTCGCTCTGGTTGGGTGCGCACAGTAAAAAGAGCTCCTGGCAGCTAGGGAGTTCCGCGTTGACCATTGCGCACGAAGAAATAAGCACCTGCAACGTTTGGTTTAGGTTTTAGGTGCATTTTTTATTTTATTGCTTGAATCGCATTCTCTCGACGAGCTGAGCACGTTTTCTGAAATGTGCTCCTCCCGTCGCTCTGGTTGGGTGCACACAGTAAAAAGAGCTCCTGGCAGCTAGGGAGTGCCGCGTTGACCACTGCGCACGAAGAAATAAGCACCTGCAACGTTTGGTTTAGGTTTTAGGTGCATTTTTTATTTTATTGCTTAAATCGCATTCTCTCGACGAGCTGAGCACGTTTTCTGAAATGTGCTCCTCCCGTCACTCTGGTTGGGTGCGCAAAGTAGAAAGTGCTCTTGGCAGCTAGAGAGTGCCGCGTTGACCACTGCGCATGAAGAAATAAGCACCTGCAACGTTTGGTTTAGGTTTTAGGTGCATTTTTAATTTTATTGCTTAAATCGCATTTTCTCGACGAGCTGAGCACGTTTTCTGAAATGTGCTCCTCCCGTCGCTCTGGTTGTGCGCGCATAGTAAAAAGTGCTCCTGGCAGCTAGAGAGTGCCGCGTTGACCACTGCACATGGAGAAATAAGCACCTGCAACGTTTGGTTTAGGTTTTAGGTGCATTTTTAATTTTATTGCTTAAATCGCATTTTCTCGACGAGCTGAGCACGTTTTCTGAAATGTGCTCCTCCCGTCGCTCTGGTTGGGTGCGCACAGTAGAAAGTGCTCTTGGCAGCTAGAGAGTGCCGCGTTGACCACTGCGCATGAAGAAATAAGCACCTGCAACGTTTGGTTTAGGTTTTAGGTGCATTTTTAATTTTATTGCTTAAATCGCATTTTCTCGACGAGCTGAGCACGTTTTCTGAAATGTGTTCCTCCCGTCACTCTGGTTGGGTGCGCATAGTAAAAAGTGCTCCTGGCAGCTAGAGAGTGCCGCGTTGACCACTGCACATGGAGAAATAAGCACCTGCAACGTTTAGTTTAGGTTTTAGGTGCATTTTTAATTTTATTGCTTAAATCGCATTTTCTCGACGAGCTGAGCACGTTTTCTGAAATGTGCTCCTCCCGTCGCTCTGGTTGGGTGCGCACAGTAAAAAGTGCTCTTGGCAGCTAGAGAGTGCCGTGTTGACCACTGCGCATGAAGAAATAGGCACCTGCAACGTTTGGTTTAGGTTTTAGGTGCATTTTTAATTTTATTGCTTAAATCGCATTTTCTCGACGAGCTGAGCACGTTTTCTGAAATGTGCTCCTCCCGTCACTCTGGTTGGGTGCGCACAGTAAAAAGTGCTCCTGGCAGCTAGGGAGTGCCGCGTTGAGCACTGCGCACGAAGAAATAAGCACCTGCAACGTTTGGTTTAGGTTTTAGGTGCATTTTTAATTTTATTGCTTAAATCGCATTTTCTCGACGAGCTGAGCACGTTTTCTGAAATGTGCTCCTCCCGTCACTCTGGTTGGGTGCGCACAGTAAAAAGTGCTCTTGGCAGCTAGACAGTGCCGCGTTGACCACTGCGCATGAAGAAATAAGCACCTGCAACGTTTGGTTTAGGTTTTAGGTGCATTTTTAATTTTATTGCTTAAATCGCATTTTCTCGACGAGCTGAGCACGTTTTCTGAAATGTGCTCCTCCCGTCACTCTGGTTGGGTGCGCACAGTAAAAAGTGCTCCTGGCAGCTAGGGAGTGCCGCGTTGACCACTGCGCACGAAGAAATAAGCACCTGCAACGTTTGGTTTAGGTTTTAGGTGCATTTTTAATTTTATTGCTTAAATCGCATTTTCTCGACGAGCTGAGCACGTTTTCTGAAATGGGCTCCTCCCGTCGCTCTGGTTGGGTGCGCACAGTAAAAAGAGCTCCTGGCAGCTAGGGAGTTCCGCGTTGACCATTGCGCACGAAGAAATAAGCACCTGCAACGTTTGGTTTAGGTTTTAGGTGCATTTTTTATTTTATTGCTTAAATCGCATTCTCTCGACGAGCTGAGCACGTTTTCTGAAATGTGCTCCTCCCGTCGCTCTGGTTGGGTGCGCACAGTAGAAAGTGCTCTTGGCAGCTAGAGAGTGCCGCGTTGACCACTGCGCATGAAGAAATAAGCACCTGCAACGTTTGGTTTAGGTTTTAGGTGCATTTTTAATTTTATTGCTTAAATCGCATTTTCTCGACGAGCTGAGCACGTTTTCTGAAATGTGTTCCTCCCGTCACTCTGGTTGGGTGCGCATAGTAAAAAGTGCTCCTGGCAGCTAGAGAGTGCCGCGTTGACCACTGCACATGGAGAAATAAGCACCTGCAACGTTTAGTTTAGGTTTTAGGTGCATTTTTAATTTTATTGCTTAAATCGCATTTTCTCGACGAGCTGAGCACGTTTTCTGAAATGTGCTCCTCCCGTCGCTCTGGTTGGGTGCGCACAGTAAAAAGTGCTCTTGGCAGCTAGAGAGTGCCGTGTTGACCACTGCGCATGAAGAAATAGGCACCTGCAACGTTTGGTTTAGGTTTTAGGTGCATTTTTAATTTTATTGCTTAAATCGCATTTTCTCGACGAGCTGAGCACGTTTTCTGAAATGTGCTCCTCCCGTCACTCTGGTTGGGTGCGCACAGTAAAAAGTGCTCCTGGCAGCTAGGGAGTGCCGCGTTGAGCACTGCGCACGAAGAAATAAGCACCTGCAACGTTTGGTTTAGGTTTTAGGTGCATTTTTAATTTTATTGCTTAAATCGCATTTTCTCGACGAGCTGAGCACGTTTTCTGAAATGTGCTCCTCCCGTCACTCTGGTTGGGTGCGCACAGTAAAAAGTGCTCTTGGCAGCTAGACAGTGCCGCGTTGACCACTGCGCATGAAGAAATAAGCACCTGCAACGTTTGGTTTAGGTTTTAGGTGCATTTTTAATTTTATTGCTTAAATCGCATTTTCTCGACGAGCTGAGCACGTTTTCTGAAATGTGCTCCTCCCGTCACTCTGGTTGGGTGCGCACAGTAAAAAGTGCTCCTGGCAGCTAGGGAGTGCCGCGTTGACCACTGCGCACGAAGAAATAAGCACCTGCAACGTTTGGTTTAGGTTTTAGGTGCATTTTTAATTTTATTGCTTAAATCGCATTTTCTCGACGAGCTGAGCACGTTTTCTGAAATGGGCTCCTCCCGTCGCTCTGGTTGGGTGCGCACAGTAAAAAGAGCTCCTGGCAGCTAGGGAGTTCCGCGTTGACCATTGCGCACGAAGAAATAAGCACCTGCAACGTTTGGTTTAGGTTTTAGGTGCATTTTTTATTTTATTGCTTAAATCGCATTCTCTCGACGAGCTGAGCACGTTTTCTGAAATGTGCTCCTCCCGTCGCTCTGGTTGGGTGCACACAGTAAAAAGAGCTCCTGGCAGCTAGGGAGTGCCGCGTTGACCACTGCGCACGAAGAAATAAGCACCTGCAACGTTTGGTTTAGGTTTTAGGTGCATTTTTTATTTTATTGCTTAAATCGCATTCTCTCGACGAGCTGAGCACGTTTTCTGAAATGTGCTCCTCCCGTCGCTCTGGTTGGGTGCGCGTAGTAAAAAGTGCTCCTGGCAGCTAGAGAGTGCCGCGTTGACCACTGCGCATGAAGAAATAAGCACCTGCAACGTTTGGTTTAGGTTTTAGGTGCATTTTTAATTTTATTGCTTAAATCGCATTTTCTCGACGAGCTGAGCACGTTTTCTGAAATGTGCTCCTCCCGTCGCTCTGGTTGGGTGCGCACAGTAAAAAGAGCTCCTGGCAGCTAGGGAGTGCCGCGTTGACCACTGCGCACGAAGAAATAAGCACCTGCAACGTTTGGTTTAGGTTTTAGGTGCATTTTTTATTTTATTGCTTAAATCGCATTCTCTCGACGAGCTGAGCACGTTTTCTGAAATGTGCTCCTCCCGTCGCTCTGGTTGGGTGCGCGTGGTAAAAAGTGCTCCTGGCAGCTAGAGAGTTTCGCGTTGACCACTGCGCATGAAGAAATAAGCACCTGCAACGTTTGGTTTAGGTTTTAGGTGCATTTTTAATCTTATTGCTTAAATCGCATTTTCTCGACGAGCTGAGCACGTTTTCTGAAATGTGCTCCTCCCGTCACTCTGGTTGGGTGCGCAAAGTAGAAAGTGCTCTTGGCAGCTAGAGAGTGCCGCGTTGACCACTGCGCATGAAGAAATAAGCACCTGCAACGTTTGGTTTAGGTTTTAGGTGCATTTTTAATTTTATTGCTTAAATCGCATTTTCTCGACGAGCTGAGCACGTTTTCTGAAATGTGCTCCTCCCGTCGCTCTGGTTGTGCGCGCATAGTAAAAAGTGCTCCTGGCAGCTAGAGAGTGCCGCGTTGACCACTGCACATGGAGAAATAAGCACCTGCAACGTTTGGTTTAGGTTTTAGGTGCATTTTTAATTTTATTGCTTAAATCGCATTTTCTCGACGAGCTGAGCACGTTTTCTGAAATGTGCTCCTCCCGTCGCTCTGGTTGGGTGCGCACAGTAAAAAGTGCTCTTGGCAGCTAGAGAGTGCCGTGTTGACCACTGCGCATGAAGAAATAAGCACCTGCAACGTTTGGTTTAGGTTTTAGGTGCATTTTTAATTTTATTGCTTAAATCGCATTTTCTCGACGAGCTGAGCACGTTTTCTGAAATGTGTTCCTCCCGTCACTCTGGTTGGGTGCGCACAGTAAAAAGTGCTCCTGGCAGCTAGGGAGTGCCGCGTTGAGCACTGCGCACGAAGAAATAAGCACCTGCAACGTTTGGTTTAGGTTTTAGGTGCATTTTTAATTTTATTGCTTAAATCGCATTTTCTCGACGAGCTGAGCACGTTTTCTGAAATGTGCTCCTCCCGTCACTCTGGTTGGGTGCGCACAGTAAAAAGTGCTCTTGGCAGCTAGAGAGTGCCGCGTTGACCACTGCGCATGAAGAAATAAGCACCTGCAACGTTTGGTTTAGGTTTTAGGTGCATTTTTAATTTTATTGCTCAAATCGCATTTTCTCGACGAGCTGAGCACGTTTTCTGAAATGTGCTCCTCCCGTCACTCTGGTTGGGTGCGCACAGTAAAAAGTGCTCCTGGCAGCTAGGGAGTGCCGCGTTGAGCACTGCGCACGAAGAAATAAGCACCTGCAACGTTTGGTTTAGGTTTTAGGTGCATTTTTAATTTTATTGCTTAAATCGCATTTTCTCGACGAGCTGAGCACGTTTTCTGAAATGGGCTCCTCCCGTCGCTCTGGTTGGGTGCGCACAGTAAAAAGAGCTCCTGGCAGCTAGGGAGTTCCGCGTTGACCATTGCGCACGAAGAAATAAGCACCTGCAACGTTTGGTTTAGGTTTTAGGTGCATTTTTTATTTTATTGCTTAAATCGCATTCTCTCGACGAGCTGAGCACGTTTTCTGAAATGTGCTCCTCCCGTCGCTCTGGTTGGGTGCACACAGTAAAAAGAGCTCCTGGCAGCTAGGGAGTGCCGCGTTGACCACTGCGCACGAAGAAATAAGCACCTGCAACGTTTGGTTTAGGTTTTAGGTGCATTTTTTATTTTATTGCTTAAATCGCATTCTCTCGACGAGCTGAGCACGTTTTCTGAAATGTGCTCCTCCCGTCGCTCTGGTTGGGTGCGCGTAGTAAAAAGTGCTCCTGGCAGCTAGAGAGTGCCGCGTTGACCACTGCGCATGAAGAAATAAGCACCTGCAACGTTTGGTTTAGGTTTTAGGTGCATTTTTAATTTTATTGCTTAAATCGCATTTTCTCGACGAGCTGAGCACGTTTTCTGAAATGTGCTCCTCCCGTCGCTCTGGTTGGGTGCGCACAGTAAATAGTGCTCCTGGCAACTAGAGAGTGCCGCGTTGACCACTGCGCATGAAGAAATAAGCACCTGCAACGTTTGGTTTAGGTTTTAGGTGCATTTTTAATCTTATTGCTTAAATCGCATTTTCTCGACGAGCTGAGCACGTTTTCTGAAATGTGCTCCTCCCGTCACTCTGGTTGGGTGCGCACAGTAGAAAGTGCTCTTGGCAGCTAGAGAGTGCCGCGTTGACCACTGCGCATGAAGAAATAAGCACCTGCAACGTTTGGTTTAGGTTTTAGGTGCATTTTTAATTTTATTGCTTAAATCGCATTTTCTCGACGAGCTGAGCACGTTTTCTGAAATGTGCTCCTCCCGTCGCTCTGGTTGTGCGCGCATAGTAAAAAGTGCTCCTGGCAGCTAGAGAGTGCCGCGTTGACCACTGCACATGGAGAAATAAGCACCTGCAACGTTTGGTTTAGGTTTTAGGTGCATTTTTAATTTTATTGCTTAAATCGCATTTTCTCGACGAGCTGAGCACGTTTTCTGAAATGTGCTCCTCCCGTCGCTCTGGTTGTGCGCGCATAGTAAAAAGTGCTCCTGGCAGCTAGAGAGTGCCGCGTTGACCACTGCACATGGAGAAATAAGCACCTGCAACGTTTAGTTTAGGTTTTAGGTGCATTTTTAATTTTATTGCTTAAATCGCATTTTCTCGACGAGCTGAGCACGTTTTCTGAAATGTGCTCCTCCCGTCGCTCTGGTTGGGTGCGCACAGTAAAAAGTGCTCTTGGCAGCTAGAGAGTGCCGTGTTGACCACTGTGCATGAAGAAATAGGCACCTGCAACGTTTGGTTTAGGTTTTAGGTGCATTTTTAATTTTATTGCTTAAATCGCATTTTCTCGACGAGCTGAGCACGTTTTCTGAAATGTGCTCCTCCCGTCACTCTGGTTGGGTGCGCACAGTAAAAAGTGCTCCTGGCAGCTAGGGAGTGCCCCGTTGACCACTGCGCACGAAGAAATAAGCACCTGCAACGTTTGGTTTAGGTTTTAGGTGCATTTTTAATTTTATTGCTTAAATCGCATTTTCTCGACGAGCTGAGCACGTTTTCTGAAATGGGCTCCTCCCGTCGCTCTGGTTGGGTGCGCACAGTAAAAAGAGCTCCTGGCAGCTAGGGAGTTCCGCGTTGACCATTGCGCACGAAGAAATAAGCACCTGCAACGTTTGGTTTAGGTTTTAGGTGCATTTTTTATTTTATTGCTTGAATCGCATTCTCTCGACGAGCTGAGCACGTTTTCTGAAATGTGCTCCTCCCGTCGCTCTGGTTGGGTGCACACAGTAAAAAGAGCTCCTGGCAGCTAGGGAGTGCCGCGTTGACCACTGCGCACGAAGAAATAAGCACCTGCAACGTTTGGTTTTGGTTTTAGGTGCATTTTTTATTTTATTGCTTAAATCGCATTCTCTCGACGAGCTGAGCACGTTTTCTGAAATGTGCTCCTCCCGTCGCTCTGGTTGGGTGCGCGTAGTAAAAAGTGCTCCTGGCAGCTAGAGAGTGCCGCGTTGACCACTGCGCATGAAGAAATAAGCACCTGCAACGTTTGGTTTAGGTTTTAGGTGCATTTTTAATTTTATTGCTTAAATCACATTTTCTCGACGAGCTGAGCACGTTTTCTGAAATGTGCTCCTCCCGTCGCTCTGGTTGGGTGCGCACAGTAAAAAGAGCTCCTGGCAGCTAGGGAGTGCCGCGTTGACCACTGCGCACGAAGAAATAAGCCCCTGCAACGTTTGGTTTAGGTTTTAGGTGCATTTTTTATTTTATTGCTTAAATCGCATTCTCTCGACGAGCTGAGCACGTTTTCTGAAATGTGCTCCTCCCGTCGCTCTGGTTGGGTGCGCGTGGTAAAAAGTGCTCCTGGCAGCTAGAGAGTTTTGCGTTGACCACTGCGCATGAAGAAATAAGCACCTGCAACGTTTGGTTTAGGTTTTAGGTGCATTTTTAATCTTATTGCTTAAATCGCATTTTCTCGACGAGCTGAGCACGTTTTCTGAAATGTGCTCCTCCCGTCACTCTGGTTGGGTGCGCAAAGTAGAAAGTGCTCTTGGCAGCTAGAGAGTGCCGCGTTGACCACTGCGCATGAAGAAATAAGCACCTGCAACGTTTGGTTTAGGTTTTAGGTGCATTTTTAATTTTATTGCTTAAATCGCATTTTCTCGACGAGCTGAGCACGTTTTCTGAAATGTGCTCCTCCCGTCGCTCTGGTTGTGCGCGCATAGTAAAAAGTGCTCCTGGCAGCTAGAGAGTGCCGCGTTGACCACTGCACATGGAGAAATAAGCACCTGCAACGTTTGGTTTAGGTTTTAGGTGCATTTTTAATTTTATTGCTTAAATCGCATTTTCTCGACGAGCTGAGCACGTTTTCTGAAATGTGCTCCTCCCGTCGCTCTGGTTGGGTGCGCACAGTAGAAAGTGCTCTTGGCAGCTAGAGAGTGCCGCGTTGACCACTGCGCATGAAGAAATAAGCACCTGCAACGTTTGGTTTAGGTTTTAGGTGCATTTTTAATTTTATTGCTTAAATCGCATTTTCTCGACGAGCTGAGCACGTTTTCTGAAATGTGTTCCTCCCGTCACTCTGGTTGGGTGCGCATAGTAAAAAGTGCTCCTGGCAGCTAGAGAGTGCCGCGTTGACCACTGCACATGGAGAAATAAGCACCTGCAACGTTTAGTTTAGGTTTTAGGTGCATTTTTAATTTTATTGCTTAAATCGCATTTTCTCGACGAGCTGAGCACGTTTTCTGAAATGTGCTCCTCCCGTCGCTCTGGTTGGGTGCGCACAGTAAAAAGTGCTCTTGGCAGCTAGAAGAGTGCCGTGTTGACCACTGCGCATGAAGAAATAGGCACCTGCAACGTTTGGTTTAGGTTTTAGGTGCATTTTTAATTTTATTGCTTAAATCGCATTTTCTCGACGAGCTGAGCACGTTTTCTGAAATGTGCTCCTCCCGTCACTCTGGTTGGGTGCGCACAGTAAAAAGTGCTCCTGGCAGCTAGGGAGTGCCGCGTTGAGCACTGCGCACGAAGAAATAAGCACCTGCAACGTTTGGTTTAGGTTTTAGGTGCATTTTTAATTGTATTGCTTAAATCGCATTTTCTCGACGAGCTGAGCACGTTTTCTGAAATGGGCTCCTCCCGTCGCTCTGGTTGGGTGCGCACAGTAAAAAGAGCTCCTGGCAGCTAGGGAGTTCCGCGTTGACCACTGCGCACGAAGAAATAAGCACCTGCAACGTTTGGTTTAGGTTTTAGGTGCATTTTTTATTTTATTGCTTAAATCGCATTCTCTCGACGAGCTGAGCACGTTTTCTGAAATGTGCTCCTCCCGTCGCTCTGGTTGGGTGCACACAGTAAAAAGAGCTCCTGGCAGCTAGGGAGTGCCGCGTTGACCACTGCGCACGAAGAAATAAGCACCTGCAACGTTTGGTTTAGGTTTTAGGTGCATTTTTTATTTTATTGCTTAAATCGCATTCTCTCGACGAGCTGAGCACGTTTTCTGAAATGTGCTCCTCCCGTCGCTCTGGTTGGGTGCGCGTAGTAAAAAGTGCTCCTGGCAGCTAGAGAGTGCCGCGTTGACCACTGCGCATGAAGAAATAAGCACCTGCAACGTTTGGTTTAGGTTTTAGGTGCATTTTTAATTTTATTGCTTAAATCGCATTTTCTCGACGAGCTGAGCACGTTTTCTGAAATGTGCTCCTCCCGTCGCTCTGGTTGGGTGCGCACAGTAAAAAGAACTCCTGGCAGCTAGGGAGTGCCGCGTTGACCACTGCGCACGAAGAAATAAGCACCTGCAACGTTTGGTTTAGGTTTTAGGTGCATTTTTTATTTTATTGCTTAAATCGCATTCTCTCGACGAGCTGAGCACGTTTTCTGAAATGTGCTCCTCCCGTCGCTCTGGTTGGGTGCACACAGTAAAAAGAGCTCCTGGCAGCTAGGGAGTGCCGCGTTGACCACTGCGCACGAAGAAATAAGCACCTGCAACGTTTGGTTTAGGTTTTAGGTGCATTTTTAATTTTATTGCTTAAATCGCATTTTCTCGACGAGCTGAGCACGTGTTCTGAAATGTGCTCCTCCCTTCGCTCTGGTTGGGCGCGCATAGTAAAAAGTGCTCCTGGCAGCTAGAGAGTGCCGGGTTGACCACTGCGCATGAAGAAATAAGCACCTGCAACGTTTGGTTTAGGTTTTAGGTGCATTTTTAATTTTATTGCTTAAATCGCATTTTCTCGACAAGCTGAGCACGTTTTCTGAAATGTGCTCCTCCCTTCGCTCTGGTTGGGTGCGCACAGTAAAAAGAGCTCCTGGCAGCTAGGGAGTGCCGCGTTTACCACTGCGCACGAAGAAATAAGCACCTGCAACGTTTGGTTTAGGTTTTAGGTGCATTTTTAATTTTATTGCTTAAATCGCATTCTCTCGACGAGCTGAGCACGTTTTCTGAAATGTGCTCCTCTCGTCGCTCTGGTTGGGTGCGCACAGTAAAAAGTGCTCTTGGCAGCTCGGGAGTGCCGCGTTGACCACTGCGCATGAAGAAATAAGCACCTGCAACGTTTGGTTTAGGTTTTAGGTGCATTTTTAATTTTATTGCTTAAATCGCATTTTCTCGACGAGCTGAGCACGTTTTCTGAAATGTGCTCCTCCCGTCGCTCTGGTTGGGTGCGCACAGTAAAAAGAGCTCCTGGCAGCTAGGGAGTGCCGCGTTGACCACTGCGCACGAAGAAATAAGCACCTGCAACGTTTGGTTTAGGTTTTAGGTGCATTTTTTATTTTATTGCTTAAATCGCATTCTCTCGACGAGCTGAGCACGTTTTCTGAAATGTGCTCCTCCCGTCGCTCTGGTTGGGTGCGCGTGGTAAAAAGTGCTCCTGGCAGCTAGAGAGTGCCGCGTTGACCACTGCGCATGAAGAAATAAGCACCTGCAACGTTTGGTTTAGGTTTTAGGTGCATTTTTAATTTTATTGCTTAAATCGCATTTTCTCGACGAGCTGAGCACGTTTTCTGAAATGTGCTCCTCCCGTCGCTCTGGTTGGGTGCGCACAGTAAAAAGTGCTCCTGGCAACTAGAGAGTGCCGCGTTGACCACTGCGCATGAAGAAATAAGCACCTGCAACGTTTGGTTTAGGTTTTAGGTGCATTTTTAATCTTATTGCTTAAATCGCATTTTCTCGACGAGCTGAGCACGTTTTCTGAAATGTGCTCCTCCCGTCACTCTGGTTGGGTGCGCACAGTAGAAAGTGCTCTTGGCAGCTAGAGAGTGCCGCGTTGACCACTGCGCATGAAGAAATAAGCACCTGCAACGTTTGGTTTAGGTTTTAGGTGCATTTTTAATTTTATTGCTTAAATCGCATTTTCTCGACGAGCTGAGCACGTTTTCTGAAATGTGCTCCTCCCGTCGCTCTGGTTGTGCGCGCATAGTAAAAAGTGCTCCTGGCAGCTAGAGAGTGCCGCGTTGACCACTGCACATGGAGAAATAAGCACCTGCAACGTTTGGTTTAGGTTTTAGGTGCATTTTTAATTTTATTGCTTAAATCGCATTTTCTCGACGAGCTGAGCACGTTTTCTGAAATGTGCTCCTCCCGTCGCTCTGGTTGTGCGCGCATAGTAAAAAGTGCTCCTGGCAGCTAGAGAGTGCCGCGTTGACCACTGCACATGGAGAAATAAGCACCTGCAACGTTTAGTTTAGGTTTTAGGTGCATTTTTAATTTTATTGCTTAAATCGCATTTTCTCGACGAGCTGAGCACGTTTTCTGAAATGTGCTCCTCCCGTCGCTCTGGTTGGGTGCGCACAGTAAAAAGTGCTCTTGGCAGCTAGAGAGTGCCGTGTTGACCACTGTGCATGAAGAAATAGGCACCTGCAACGTTTGGTTTAGGTTTTAGGTGCATTTTTAATTTTATTGCTTAAATCGCATTTTCTCGACGAGCTGAGCACGTTTTCTGAAATGTGCTCCTCCCGTCACTCTGGTTGGGTGCGCACAGTAAAAAGTGCTCCTGGCAGCTAGGGAGTGCCCCGTTGACCACTGCGCACGAAGAAATAAGCACCTGCAACGTTTGGTTTAGGTTTTAGGTGCATTTTTAATTTTATTGCTTAAATCGCATTTTCTCGACGAGCTGAGCACGTTTTCTGAAATGGGCTCCTCCCGTCGCTCTGGTTGGGTGCGCACAGTAAAAAGAGCTCCTGGCAGCTAGGGAGTTCCGCGTTGACCATTGCGCACGAAGAAATAAGCACCTGCAACGTTTGGTTTAGGTTTTAGGTGCATTTTTTATTTTATTGCTTGAATCGCATTCTCTCGACGAGCTGAGCACGTTTTCTGAAATGTGCTCCTCCCGTCGCTCTGGTTGGGTGCACACAGTAAAAAGAGCTCCTGGCAGCTAGGGAGTGCCGCGTTGACCACTGCGCACGAAGAAATAAGCACCTGCAACGTTTGGTTTAGGTTTTAGGTGCATTTTTTATTTTATTGCTTAAATCGCATTCTCTCGACGAGCTGAGCACGTTTTCTGAAATGTGCTCCTCCCGTCACTCTGGTTGGGTGCGCAAAGTAGAAAGTGCTCTTGGCAGCTAGAGAGTGCCGCGTTGACCACTGCGCATGAAGAAATAAGCACCTGCAACGTTTGGTTTAGGTTTTAGGTGCATTTTTAATTTTATTGCTTAAATCGCATTTTCTCGACGAGCTGAGCACGTTTTCTGAAATGTGCTCCTCCCGTCGCTCTGGTTGTGCGCGCATAGTAAAAAGTGCTCCTGGCAGCTAGAGAGTGCCACGTTGACCACTGCACATGGAGAAATAAGCACCTGCAACGTTTGGTTTAGGTTTTAGGTGCATTTTTAATTTTATTGCTTAAATCGCATTTTCTCGACGAGCTGAGCACGTTTTCTGAAATGTGCTCCTCCCGTCGCTCTGGTTGGGTGCGCACAGTAGAAAGTGCTCTTGGCAGCTAGAGAGTGCCGCGTTGACCACTGCGCATGAAGAAATAAGCACCTGCAACGTTTGGTTTAGGTTTTAGGTGCATTTTTAATTTTATTGCTTAAATCGCATTTTCTCGACGAGCTGAGCACGTTTTCTGAAATGTGTTCCTCCCGTCACTCTGGTTGGGTGCGCATAGTAAAAAGTGCTCCTGGCAGCTAGAGAGTGCCGCGTTGACCACTGCACATGGAGAAATAAGCACCTGCAACGTTTAGTTTAGGTTTTAGGTGCATTTTTAATTTTATTGCTTAAATCGCATTTTCTCGACGAGCTGAGCACGTTTTCTGAAATGTGCTCCTCCCGTCGCTCTGGTTGGGTGCGCACAGTAAAAAGTGCTCTTGGCAGCTAGAGAGTGCCGTGTTGACCACTGCGCATGAAGAAATAGGCACCTGCAACGTTTGGTTTAGGTTTTAGGTGCATTTTTAATTTTATTGCTTAAATCGCATTTTCTCGACGAGCTGAGCACGTTTTCTGAAATGTGCTCCTCCCGTCACTCTGGTTGGGTGCGCACAGTAAAAAGTGCTCCTGGCAGCTAGGGAGTGCCGCGTTGAGCACTGCGCACGAAGAAATAAGCACCTGCAACGTTTGGTTTAGGTTTTAGGTGCATTTTTAATTTTATTGCTTAAATCGCATTTTCTCGACGAGCTGAGCACGTTTTCTGAAATGTGCTCCTCCCGTCACTCTGGTTGGGTGCGCACAGTAAAAAGTGCTCTTGGCAGCTAGAGAGTGCCGCGTTGACCACTGCGCATGAAGAAATAAGCACCTGCAACGTTTGGTTTAGGTTTTAGGTGCATTTTTAATTTTATTGCTTAAATCGCATTTTCTCGACGAGCTGAGCACGTTTTCTGAAATGTGCTCCTCCCGTCACTCTGGTTGGGTGCGCACAGTAAAAAGTGCTCCTGGCAGCTAGGGAGTGCCGCGTTGACCACTGCGCACGAAGAAATAAGCACCTGCAACGTTTGGTTTAGGTTTTAGGTGCATTTTTAATTTTATTGCTTAAATCGCATTTTCTCGACGAGCTGAGCACGTTTTCTGAAATGGGCTCCTCCCGTCGCTCTGGTTGGGTGCGCACAGTAAAAAGAGCTCCTGGCAGCTAGGGAGTTCCGCGTTGACCATTGCGCACGAAGAAATAAGCACCTGCAACGTTTGGTTTAGGTTTTAGGTGCATTTTTTATTTTATTGCTTAAATCGCATTCTCTCGACGAGCTGAGCACGTTTTCTGAAATGTGCTCCTCCCGTCGCTCTGGTTGGGTGCACACAGTAAAAAGAGCTCCTGGCAGCTAGGGAGTGCCGCGTTGACCACTGCGCACGAAGAAATAAGCACCTGCAACGTTTGGTTTAGGTTTTAGGTGCATTTTTTATTTTATTGCTTAAATCGCATTCTCTCGACGAGCTGAGCACGTTTTCTGAAATGTGCTCCTCCCGTCGCTCTGGTTGGGTGCGCGTAGTAAAAAGTGCTCCTGGCAGCTAGAGAGTGCCGCGTTGACCACTGCGCATGAAGAAATAAGCACCTGCAACGTTTGGTTTAGGTTTTAGGTGCATTTTTAATTTTATTGCTTAAATCGCATTTTCTCGACGAGCTGAGCACGTTTTCTGAAATGTGCTCCTCCCGTCGCTCTGGTTGGGTGCGCACAGTAAAAAGAGCTCCTGGCAGCTAGGGAGTGCCGCGTTGACCACTGCGCACGAAGAAATAAGCACCTGCAACGTTTGGTTTAGGTTTTAGGTGCATTTTTTATTTTATTGCTTAAATCGCATTCTCTCGACGAGCTGAGCACGTTTTCTGAAATGTGCTCCTCCCGTCGCTCTGGTTGGGTGCGCGTGGTAAAAAGTGCTCCTGGCAGCTAGAGAGTTTCGCGTTGACCACTGCGCATGAAGAAATAAGCACCTGCAACGTTTGGTTTAGGTTTTAGGTGCATTTTTAATCTTATTGCTTAAATCGCATTTTCTCGACGAGCTGAGCACGTTTTCTGAAATGTGCTCCTCCCGTCACTCTGGTTGGGTGCGCAAAGTAGAAAGTGCTCTTGGCAGCTAGAGAGTGCCGCGTTGACCACTGCGCATGAAGAAATAAGCACCTGCAACGTTTGGTTTAGGTTTTAGGTGCATTTTTAATTTTATTGCTTAAATCGCATTTTCTCGACGAGCTGAGCACGTTTTCTGAAATGTGCTCCTCCCGTCGCTCTGGTTGTGCGCGCATAGTAAAAAGTGCTCCTGGCAGCTAGAGAGTGCCGCGTTGACCACTGCGCATGAAGAAATAAGCACCTGCAACGTTTGGTTTAGGTTTTAGGTGCATTTTTAATTTTATTGCTTAAATCGCATTTTCTCGACGAGCTGAGCACGTTTTCTGAAATGTGCTCCTCCCGTCACTCTGGTTGGGTGCGCACAGTAAAAAGTGCTCCTGGCAGCTAGGGAGTGCCGTGTTGAGCACTGCGCACGAAGAAATAAGCACCTGCAACGTTTGGTTTAGGTTTTAGGTGCATTTTTAATTTTATTGCTTAAATCGCATTTTCTCGACGAGCTGAGCACGTTTTCTGAAATGTGCTCCTCCCGTCACTCTGGTTGGGTGCGCACAGTAAAAAGTGCTCTTGGCAGCTAGAGAGTGCCGCGTTGACCACTGCGCATGAAGAAATAAGCACCTGCAACGTTTGGTTTAGGTTTTAGGTGCATTTTTAATTTTATTGCTTAAATCGCATTTTCTCGACGAGCTGAGCACGTTTTCTGAAATGTGCTCCTCCCGTCACTCTGGTTGGGTGCGCACAGTAAAAAGTGCTCCTGGCAGCTAGGGAGTGCCGCGTTGAGCACTGCGCACGAAGAAATAAGCACCTGCAACGTTTGGTTTAGGTTTTAGGTGCATTTTTAATTTTATTGCTTAAATCGCATTTTCTCGACGAGCTGAGCACGTTTTCTGAAATGGGCTCCTCCCGTCGCTCTGGTTGGGTGCGCACAGTAAAAAGAGCTCCTGGCAGCTAGGGAGTTCCGCGTTGACCATTGCGCACGAAGAAATAAGCACCTGCAACGTTTGGTTTAGGTTTTAGGTGCATTTTTTATTTTATTGCTTAAATCGCATTCTCTCGACGAGCTGAGCACGTTTTCTGAAATGTGCTCCTCCCGTCGCTCTGGTTGGGTGCACACAGTAAAAAGAGCTCCTGGCAGCTAGGGAGTGCCGCGTTGACCACTGCGCACGAAGAAATAAGCACCTGCAACGTTTGGTTTAGGTTTTAGGTGCATTTTTTATTTTATTGCTTAAATCGCATTCTCTCGACGAGCTGAGCACGTTTTCTGAAATGTGCTCCTCCCGTCGCTCTGGTTGGGTGCGCGTAGTAAAAAGTGCTCCTGGCAGCTAGAGAGTGCCGCGTTGACCACTGCGCATGAAGAAATAAGCACCTGCAACGTTTGGTTTAGGTTTTAGGTGCATTTTTAATTTTATTGCTTAAATCGCATTTTCTCGACGAGCTGAGCACGTTTTCTGAAATGTGCTCCTCCCGTCGCTCTGGTTGGGTGCGCACAGTAAATAGTGCTCCTGGCAACTAGAGAGTGCCGCGTTGACCACTGCGCATGAAGAAATAAGCACCTGCAACGTTTGGTTTAGGTTTTAGGTGCATTTTTAATCTTATTGCTTAAATCGCATTTTCTCGACGAGCTGAGCACGTTTTCTGAAATGTGCTCCTCCCGTCACTCTGGTTGGGTGCGCACAGTAGAAAGTGCTCTTGGCAGCTAGAGAGTGCCGCGTTGACCACTGCGCATGAAGAAATAAGCACCTGCAACGTTTGGTTTAGGTTTTAGGTGCATTTTTAATTTTATTGCTTAAATCGCATTTTCTCGACGAGCTGAGCACGTTTTCTGAAATGTGCTCCTCCCGTCGCTCTGGTTGTGCGCGCATAGTAAAAAGTGCTCCTGGCAGCTAGAGAGTGCCGCGTTGACCACTGCACATGGAGAAATAAGCACCTGCAACGTTTGGTTTAGGTTTTAGGTGCATTTTTAATTTTATTGCTTAAATCGCATTTTCTCGACGAGCTGAGCACGTTTTCTGAAATGTGCTCCTCCCGTCGCTCTGGTTGTGCGCGCATAGTAAAAAGTGCTCCTGGCAGCTAGAGAGTGCCGCGTTGACCACTGCACATGGAGAAATAAGCACCTGCAACGTTTAGTTTAGGTTTTAGGTGCATTTTTAATTTTATTGCTTAAATCGCATTTTCTCGACGAGCTGAGCACGTTTTCTGAAATGTGCTCCTCCCGTCGCTCTGGTTGGGTGCGCACAGTAAAAAGTGCTCTTGGCAGCTAGAGAGTGCCGTGTTGACCACTGTGCATGAAGAAATAGGCACCTGCAACGTTTGGTTTAGGTTTTAGGTGCATTTTTAATTTTATTGCTTAAATCGCATTTTCTCGACGAGCTGAGCACGTTTTCTGAAATGTGCTCCTCCCGTCACTCTGGTTGGGTGCGCACAGTAAAAAGTGCTCCTGGCAGCTAGGGAGTGCCCCGTTGACCACTGCGCACGAAGAAATAAGCACCTGCAACGTTTGGTTTAGGTTTTAGGTGCATTTTTAATTTTATTGCTTAAATCGCATTTTCTCGACGAGCTGAGCACGTTTTCTGAAATGGGCTCCTCCCGTCGCTCTGGTTGGGTGCGCACAGTAAAAAGAGCTCCTGGCAGCTAGGGAGTTCCGCGTTGACCATTGCGCACGAAGAAATAAGCACCTGCAACGTTTGGTTTAGGTTTTAGGTGCATTTTTTATTTTATTGCTTGAATCGCATTCTCTCGACGAGCTGAGCACGTTTTCTGAAATGTGCTCCTCCCGTCGCTCTGGTTGGGTGCACACAGTAAAAAGAGCTCCTGGCAGCTAGGGAGTGCCGCGTTGACCACTGCGCACGAAGAAATAAGCACCTGCAACGTTTGGTTTAGGTTTTAGGTGCATTTTTTATTTTATTGCTTAAATCGCATTCTCTCGACGAGCTGAGCACGTTTTCTGAAATGTGCTCCTCCCGTCGCTCTGGTTGGGTGCGCGTAGTAAAAAGTGCTCCTGGCAGCTAGAGAGTGCCGCGTTGACCACTGCGCATGAAGAAATAAGCACCTGCAACGTTTGGTTTAGGTTTTAGGTGCATTTTTAATTTTATTGCTTAAATCACATTTTCTCGACGAGCTGAGCACGTTTTCTGAAATGTGCTCCTCCCGTCGCTCTGGTTGGGTGCGCACAGTAAAAAGAGCTCCTGGCAGCTAGGGAGTGCCGCGTTGACCACTGCGCACGAAGAAATAAGCCCCTGCAACGTTTGGTTTAGGTTTTAGGTGCATTTTTTATTTTATTGCTTAAATCGCATTCTCTCGACGAGCTGAGCACGTTTTCTGAAATGTGCTCCTCCCGTCGCTCTGGTTGGGTGCGCGTGGTAAAAAGTGCTCCTGGCAGCTAGAGAGTTTTGCGTTGACCACTGCGCATGAAGAAATAAGCACCTGCAACGTTTGGTTTAGGTTTTAGGTGCATTTTTAATCTTATTGCTTAAATCGCATTTTCTCGACGAGCTGAGCACGTTTTCTGAAATGTGCTCCTCCCGTCACTCTGGTTGGGTGCGCAAAGTAGAAAGTGCTCTTGGCAGCTAGAGAGTGCCGCGTTGACCACTGCGCATGAAGAAATAAGCACCTGCAACGTTTGGTTTAGGTTTTAGGTGCATTTTTAATTTTATTGCTTAAATCGCATTTTCTCGACGAGCTGAGCACGTTTTCTGAAATGTGCTCCTCCCGTCGCTCTGGTTGTGCGCGCATAGTAAAAAGTGCTCCTGGCAGCTAGAGAGTGCCGCGTTGACCACTGCACATGGAGAAATAAGCACCTGCAACGTTTGGTTTAGGTTTTAGGTGCATTTTTAATTTTATTGCTTAAATCGCATTTTCTCGACGAGCTGAGCACGTTTTCTGAAATGTGCTCCTCCCGTCGCTCTGGTTGGGTGCGCACAGTAGAAAGTGCTCTTGGCAGCTAGAGAGTGCCGCGTTGACCACTGCGCATGAAGAAATAAGCACCTGCAACGTTTGGTTTAGGTTTTAGGTGCATTTTTAATTTTATTGCTTAAATCGCATTTTCTCGACGAGCTGAGCACGTTTTCTGAAATGTGTTCCTCCCGTCACTCTGGTTGGGTGCGCATAGTAAAAAGTGCTCCTGGCAGCTAGAGAGTGCCGCGTTGACCACTGCACATGGAGAAATAAGCACCTGCAACGTTTAGTTTAGGTTTTAGGTGCATTTTTAATTTTATTGCTTAAATCGCATTTTCTCGACGAGCTGAGCACGTTTTCTGAAATGTGCTCCTCCCGTCGCTCTGGTTGGGTGCGCACAGTAAAAAGTGCTCTTGGCAGCTAGAAGAGTGCCGTGTTGACCACTGCGCATGAAGAAATAGGCACCTGCAACGTTTGGTTTAGGTTTTAGGTGCATTTTTAATTTTATTGCTTAAATCGCATTTTCTCGACGAGCTGAGCACGTTTTCTGAAATGTGCTCCTCCCGTCACTCTGGTTGGGTGCGCACAGTAAAAAGTGCTCCTGGCAGCTAGGGAGTGCCGCGTTGAGCACTGCGCACGAAGAAATAAGCACCTGCAACGTTTGGTTTAGGTTTTAGGTGCATTTTTAATTTTATTGCTTAAATCGCATTTTCTCGACGAGCTGAGCACGTTTTCTGAAATGTGCTCCTCCCGTCACTCTGGTTGGGTGCGCACAGTAAAAAGTGCTCTTGGCAGCTAGAGAGTGCCGCGTTGACCACTGCGCATGAAGAAATAAGCACCTGCAACGTTTGGTTTAGGTTTTAGGTGCATTTTTAATTTTATTGCTTAAATCGCATTTTCTCGACGAGCTGAGCACGTTTTCTGAAATGTGCTCCTCCCGTCACTCTGGTTGGGTGCGCACAGTAAAAAGTGCTCCTGGCAGCTAGGGAGTGCCGCGTTGACCACTGCGCACGAAGAAATAAGCACCTGCAACGTTTGGTTTAGGTTTTAGGTGCATTTTTAATTTTATTGCTTAAATCGCATTTTCTCGACGAGCTGAGCACGTTTTCTGAAATGGGCTCCTCCCGTCGCTCTGGTTGGGTGCGCACAGTAAAAAGAGCTCCTGGCAGCTAGGGAGTTCCGCGTTGACCATTGCGCACGAAGAAATAAGCACCTGCAACGTTTGGTTTAGGTTTTAGGTGCATTTTTTATTTTATTGCTTAAATCGCATTCTCTCGACGAGCTGAGCACGTTTTCTGAAATGTGCTCCTCCCGTCGCTCTGGTTGGGTGCACACAGTAAAAAGAGCTCCTGGCAGCTAGGGAGTGCCGCGTTGACCACTGCGCACGAAGAAATAAGCACCTGCAACGTTTGGTTTAGGTTTTAGGTGCATTTTTTATTTTATTGCTTAAATCGCATTCTCTCGACGAGCTGAGCACGTTTTCTGAAATGTGCTCCTCCCGTCGCTCTGGTTGGGTGCGCGTAGTAAAAAGTGCTCCTGGCAGCTAGAGAGTGCCGCGTTGACCACTGCGCATGAAGAAATAAGCACCTGCAACGTTTGGTTTAGGTTTTAGGTGCATTTTTAATTTTATTGCTTAAATCGCATTTTCTCGACGAGCTGAGCACGTTTTCTGAAATGTGCTCCTCCCGTCGCTCTGGTTGGGTGCGCACAGTAAAAAGAGCTCCTGGCAGCTAGGGAGTGCCGCGTTGACCACTGCGCACGAAGAAATAAGCACCTGCAACGTTTGGTTTAGGTTTTAGGTGCATTTTTTATTTTATTGCTTAAATCGCATTCTCTCGACGAGCTGAGCACGTTTTCTGAAATGTGCTCCTCCCGTCGCTCTGGTTGGGTGCGCGTGGTAAAAAGTGCTCCTGGCAGCTAGAGAGTTTCGCGTTGACCACTGCGCATGAAGAAATAAGCACCTGCAACGTTTGGTTTAGGTTTTAGGTGCATTTTTAATCTTATTGCTTAAATCGCATTTTCTCGACGAGCTGAGCACGTTTTCTGAAATGTGCTCCTCCCGTCACTCTGGTTGGGTGCGCAAAGTAGAAAGTGCTCTTGGCAGCTAGAGAGTGCCGCGTTGACCACTGCGCATGAAGAAATAAGCACCTGCAACGTTTGGTTTAGGTTTTAGGTGCATTTTTAATTTTATTGCTTAAATCGCATTTTCTCGACGAGCTGAGCACGTTTTCTGAAATGTGCTCCTCCCGTCGCTCTGGTTGTGCGCGCATAGTAAAAAGTGCTCCTGGCAGCTAGAGAGTGCCGCGTTGACCACTGCACATGGAGAAATAAGCACCTGCAACGTTTGGTTTAGGTTTTAGGTGCATTTTTAATTTTATTGCTTAAATCGCATTTTCTCGACGAGCTGAGCACGTTTTCTGAAATGTGCTCCTCCCGTCGCTCTGGTTGGGTGCGCACAGTAAAAAGTGCTCTTGGCAGCTAGAGAGTGCCGTGTTGACCACTGCGCATGAAGAAATAAGCACCTGCAACGTTTGGTTTAGGTTTTAGGTGCATTTTTAATTTTATTGCTTAAATCGCATTTTCTCGACGAGCTGAGCACGTTTTCTGAAATGTGTTCCTCCCGTCACTCTGGTTGGGTGCGCACAGTAAAAAGTGCTCCTGGCAGCTAGGGAGTGCCGCGTTGAGCACTGCGCACGAAGAAATAAGCACCTGCAACGTTTGGTTTAGGTTTTAGGTGCATTTTTAATTTTATTGCTTAAATCGCATTTTCTCGACGAGCTGAGCACGTTTTCTGAAATGTGCTCCTCCCGTCACTCTGGTTGGGTGCGCACAGTAAAAAGTGCTCTTGGCAGCTAGAGAGTGCCGCGTTGACCACTGCGCATGAAGAAATAAGCACCTGCAACGTTTGGTTTAGGTTTTAGGTGCATTTTTAATTTTATTGCTTAAATCGCATTTTCTCGACGAGCTGAGCACGTTTTCTGAAATGTGCTCCTCCCGTCACTCTGGTTGGGTGCGCACAGTAAAAAGTGCTCCTGGCAGCTAGGGAGTGCCGTGTTGAGCACTGCGCACGAAGAAATAAGCACCTGCAACGTTTGGTTTAGGTTTTAGGTGCATTTTTAATTTTATTGCTTAAATCGCATTTTCTCGACGAGCTGAGCACGTTTTCTGAAATGTGCTCCTCCCGTCACTCTGGTTGGGTGCGCACAGTAAAAAGTGCTCTTGGCAGCTAGAGAGTGCCGCGTTGACCACTGCGCATGAAGAAATAAGCACCTGCAACGTTTGGTTTAGGTTTTAGGTGCATTTTTAATTTTATTGCTTAAATCGCATTTTCTCGACGAGCTGAGCACGTTTTCTGAAATGTGCTCCTCCCGTCACTCTGGTTGGGTGCGCACAGTAAAAAGTGCTCCTGGCAGCTAGGGAGTGCCGCGTTGAGCACTGCGCACGAAGAAATAAGCACCTGCAACGTTTGGTTTAGGTTTTAGGTGCATTTTTAATTTTATTGCTTAAATCGCATTTTCTCGACGAGCTGAGCACGTTTTCTGAAATGGGCTCCTCCCGTCGCTCTGGTTGGGTGCGCACAGTAAAAAGAGCTCCTGGCAGCTAGGGAGTTCCGCGTTGACCATTGCGCACGAAGAAATAAGCACCTGCAACGTTTGGTTTAGGTTTTAGGTGCATTTTTTATTTTATTGCTTAAATCGCATTCTCTCGACGAGCTGAGCACGTTTTCTGAAATGTGCTCCTCCCGTCGCTCTGGTTGGGTGCACACAGTAAAAAGAGCTCCTGGCAGCTAGGGAGTGCCGCGTTGACCACTGCGCACGAAGAAATAAGCACCTGCAACGTTTGGTTTAGGTTTTAGGTGCATTTTTTATTTTATTGCTTAAATCGCATTCTCTCGACGAGCTGAGCACGTTTTCTGAAATGTGCTCCTCCCGTCGCTCTGGTTGGGTGCGCGTAGTAAAAAGTGCTCCTGGCAGCTAGAGAGTGCCGCGTTGACCACTGCGCATGAAGAAATAAGCACCTGCAACGTTTGGTTTAGGTTTTAGGTGCATTTTTAATTTTATTGCTTAAATCGCATTTTCTCGACGAGCTGAGCACGTTTTCTGAAATGTGCTCCTCCCGTCGCTCTGGTTGGGTGCGCACAGTAAAAAGAGCTCCTGGCAGCTAGGGAGTGCCGCGTTGACCACTGCGCACGAAGAAATAAGCACCTGCAACGTTTGGTTTAGGTTTTAGGTGCATTTGTTATTTTATTGCTTAAATCGCATTCTCTCGACGAGCTGAGCACGTTTTCTGAAATGTGCTCCTCCCGTCGCTCTGGTTGGGTGCGCGTGGTAAAAAGTGCTCCTGGCAGCTAGAGAGTTTCGCGTTGACCACTGCGCATGAAGAAATAAGCACCTGCAACGTTTGGTTTAGGTTTTAGGTGCATTTTTAATCTTATTGCTTAAATCGCATTTTCTCGACGAGCTGAGCGCGTTTTCTGAAATGTGCTCCTCCCGTCACTCTTGTTGGGTGCGCACAGTAGAAAGTGCTCTTGGCAGCTAGAGAGTGCCGCGTTGACCACTGCGCATGAAGAAATAAGCACCTGCAACGTTTGGTTTAGGTTTTAGGTGCATTTTTAATTTTATTGCTTAAATCGCATTTTCTCGACGAGCTGAGCACGTTTTCTGAAATGTGCTCCTCCCGTCGCTCTGGTTGTGCGCGCATAGTAAAAAGTGCTCCTGGCAGCTAGAGAGTGCCGCGTTGACCACTGCACATGGAGAAATAAGCACCTGCAACGTTTGGTTTAGGTTTTAGGTGCATTTTTAATTTTATTGCTTGAATCGCATTTTCTCGACGAGCTGAGCACGTTTTCTGAAATGTGCTCCTCCCGTCGCTCTGGTTGGGTGCGCACAGTAAAAAGAGCTCCTGGCAGCTAGGGAGTTCCGCGTTGACCATTGCGCACGAATAAATAAGCACCTGCAACGTTTGGTTTAGGTTTTAGGTGCATTTTTTATTTTATTGCTTAAATCGCATTCTCTCGACGAGCTGAGCACGTTTTCTGAAATGTGCTCCTCCCGTCGCTCTGGTTGGGTGCACACAGTAAAAAGAGCTCCTGGCAGCTAGGGAGTGCCGCGTTGACCACTGCGCACGAAGAAATAAGCACCTGCAACGTTTGGTTTAGGTTTTAGATGCATTTTTTATTTTATTGCTTAAATCGCATTCTCTCGACGAGCTGAGCACGTTTTCTGAAATGTGCTCCTCCCGTCGCTCTGGTTGGGTGCGCGTAGTAAAAAGTGCTCCTGGCAGCTAGAGAGTGCCGCGTTGACCACTGCGCATGAAGAAATAAGCACCTGCAACGTTTGGTTTAGGTTTTAGGTGCATTTTTAATCTTATTGCTTAAATCGCATTTTCTCGACGAGCTGAGCACGTTTTCTGAAAGGTGCTCCTCCCGTCGCTCTGGTTGGATGCGCACAGTAAAAAGAGCTCCTGGCAGCTAGGGAGTGCCGCGTTGACCACTGCGCACGAAGAAATAAGCACCTGCAACGTTTGGTTTAGGTTTTAGGTGCATTTTTTATTTTATTGCTTAAATCGCATTCTCTCGACGAGCTGAGCACGTTTTCTGAAATGTGCTCCTCCCGTCGCTCTGGTTGGGTGCGCGTGGTAAAAAGTGCTCCTGGCAGCTAGAGAGTGGCGCGTTGACCACTGCGCATGAAGAAATAAGCACCTGCAACGTTTGGTTTAGGTTTTAGGTGCATTTTTAATCTTATTGCTTAAATCACATTTTCTCGACGAGCTGAGCACGTTTTCTGAAATGTGCTCCTCCCGTCACTCTGGTTGGGTGCGCACAGTAAAAAGTGCTCTTGGCAGCTAGAGAGTGCCGCGTTGACCATGGCGCATGAAGAAATAAGCACCTGCAACGTTTGGTTTAGGTTTTAGGTGCATTTTTAATTTTATTGCTTAAATCGCATTTTCTCGACGAGCTGAGCACGTTTTCTGAAATGTGCTCCTCCCGTCGCTCTGGTTGGGTGCGCACAGTAAAAAGTGCTCCTGGCAACTAGAGAGTGCCGCGTTGACCACTGCGCATGAAGAAATAAGCACCTGCAACGTTTGGTTTAGGTTTTAGGTGCATTTTTAATCTTATTGCTTAAATCGCATTTTCTCGACGAGCTGAGCACGTTTTCTGAAATGTGCTCCTCCCGTCACTCTGGTTGGGTGCGCACAGTAGAAAGTGCTCTTGGCAGCTAGAGAGTGCCGCGTTGACCACTGCGCATGAAGAAATAAGCACCTGCAACGTTTGGTTTAGGTTTTAGGTGCATTTTTAATTTTATTGCTTAAATCGCATTTTCTCGACGAGCTGAGCACGTTTTCTGAAATGTGCTCCTCCCGTCGCTCTGGTTGTGCGCGCATAGTAAAAAGTGCTCCTGGCAGCTAGAGAGTGCCGCGTTGACCATTGCACATGGAGAAATAAGCACCTGCAACGTTTGGTTTAGGTTTTAGGTGCATTTTTAATTTTATTGCTTAAATCGCATTTTCTCGACGAGCTGAGCACGTTTTCTGAAATGTGCTCCTCCCGTCGCTCTGGTTGGGTGCGCACAGTAAAAAGTGCTCTTGGCAGCTAGAGAGTGCCGTGTTGACCACTGCGCATGAAGAAATAGGCACCTGCAACTTTTGGTTTAGGTTTTAGGTGCATTTTTAATTTTATTGCTTAAATCGCATTTTCTCGACGAGCTGAGCACGTTTTCTGAAATGTGCTCCTCCCGTCACTCTGGTTGGGTGCGCACAGTAAAAAGTGCTCCTGGCAGCTAGGGAGTGCCGCGTTGAGCACTGCGCACGAAGAAATAAGCACCTGCAACGTTTGGTTTAGGTTTTAGGTGCATTTTTAATTTTATTGCTTAAATCGCATTTTCTCGACGAGCTGAGCACGTTTTCTGAAATGTGCTCCTCCCGTCACTCTGGTTGGGTGCGCACAGTAAAAAGTGCTCTTGGCAGCTAGAGAGTGCCGCGTTGACCACTGCGCATGAAGAAATAAGCACCTGCAACGTTTGGTTTAGGTTTTAGGTGCATTTTTTATTTTATTGCTTAAATCGCATTTTCTCGACGAGCTGAGCACGTTTTCTGAAATGTGCTCCTCCCGTCACTCTGGTTGGGTGCGCACAGTAAAAAGTGCTCCTGGCAGCTAGGGAGTGCCGCGTTGACCACTGCGCACGAAGAAATAAGCACCTGCAACGTTTGGTTTAGGTTTTAGGTGCATTTTTAATTTTATTGCTTAAATCGCATTTTCTCGACGAGCTGAGCACGTTTTCTGAAATGGGCTCCTCCCGTCGCTCTGGTTGGGTGCGCACAGTAAAAAGAGCTCCTGGCAGCTAGGGAGTTCCGCGTTGACCATTGCGCACGAAGAAATAAGCACCTGCAACGTTTGGTTTAGGTTTTAGGTGCATTTTTAATTTTATTGCTTAAATCGCATTCTCTCGACGAGCTGAGCACGTTTTCTGAAATGTGCTCCTCCCGTCACTCTGGTTGGGTGCGCACAGTAAAAAGTGCTCCTGGCAGCTAGGGAGTGCCGCGTTGACCACTGCGCACGAAGAAATAAGCACCTGCAACGTTTGGTTTAGGTTTTAGGTGCATTTTTAATTTTATTGCTTAAATCGCATTTTCTCGACGAGCTGAGCACGTTTTCTGAAATGTGCTCCTCCCGTCGCTCTGGTTGGGTGCGCGTGGTAAAAAGTGCTCCTGGCAGCTAGAGAGTGCCGCGTTGACCACTGCGCATGAAGAAATAAGCACCTGCAACGTTTGGTTTAGGTTTTAGGTGCATTTTTAATCTTATTGCTTAAATCACATTTTCTCGACGAGCTGAGCACGTTTTCTGAAATGTGCTCCTCCCGTCACTCTGGTTGGGTGCGCACAGTAAAAAGTGCTCTTGGCAGCTAGAGAGTGCCGCGTTGACCACTGCGCATGAAGAAATAAGCACCTGCAACGTTTGGTTTAGGTTTTAGGTGCATTTTTAATTTTATTGCTTAAATCGCATTTTCTCGACGAGCTGAGCACGTTTTCTGAAATGTGCTCCTCCCGTCGCTCTGGTTGTGCGCGCATAGTAAAAAGTGCTCCTGGCAGCTAGAGAGTGCCGCGTTGACCATTGCACATGGAGAAATAAGCACCTGCAACGTTTGGTTTAGGTTTTAGGTGCATTTTTAATTTTATTGCTTAAATCGCATTTTCTCGACGAGCTGAGCACGTTTTCTGAAATGTGCTCCTCCCGTCGCTCTGGTTGGGTGCGCACAGTAAAAAGTGCTCTTGGCAGCTAGAGAGTGCCGTGTTGACCACTGCGCATGAAGAAATAGGCACCTGCAACTTTTGGTTTAGGTTTTAGGTGCATTTTTAATTTTATTGCTTAAATCGCATTTTCTCGACGAGCTGAGCACGTTTTCTGAAATGTGCTCCTCCCGTCACTCTGGTTGGGTGCGCACAGTAAAAAGTGCTCCTGGCAGCTAGGGAGTGCCGCGTTGAGCACTGCGCACGAAGAAATAAGCACCTGCAACGTTTGGTTTAGGTTTTAGGTGCATTTTTAATTTTATTGCTTAAATCGCATTTTCTCGACGAGCTGAGCACGTTTTCTGAAATGTGCTCCTCCCGTCACTCTGGTTGGGTGCGCACAGTAAAAAGTGCTCTTGGCAGCTAGAGAGTGCCGCGTTGACCACTGCGCATGAAGAAATAAGCACCTGCAACGTTTGGTTTAGGTTTTAGGTGCATTTTTTATTTTATTGCTTAAATCGCATTTTCTCGACGAGCTGAGCACGTTTTCTGAAATGTGCTCCTCCCGTCACTCTGGTTGGGTGCGCACAGTAAAAAGTGCTCCTGGCAGCTAGGGAGTGCCGCGTTGACCACTGCGCACGAAGAAATAAGCACCTGCAACGTTTGGTTTAGGTTTTAGGTGCATTTTTAATTTTATTGCTTAAATCGCATTTTCTCGACGAGCTGAGCACGTTTTCTGAAATGGGCTCCTCCCGTCGCTCTGGTTGGGTGCGCACAGTAAAAAGAGCTCCTGGCAGCTAGGGAGTTCCGCGTTGACCATTGCGCACGAAGAAATAAGCACCTGCAACGTTTGGTTTAGGTTTTAGGTGCATTTTTAATTTTATTGCTTAAATCGCATTCTCTCGACGAGCTGAGCACGTTTTCTGAAATGTGCTCCTCCCGTCACTCTGGTTGGGTGCGCACAGTAAAAAGTGCTCCTGGCAGCTAGGGAGTGCCGCGTTGACCACTGCGCACGAAGAAATAAGCACCTGCAACGTTTGGTTTAGGTTTTAGGTGCATTTTTAATTTTATTGCTTAAATCGCATTTTCTCGACGAGCTGAGCACGTTTTCTGAAATGTGCTCCTCCCGTCGCTCTGGTTGGGTGCGCGTGGTAAAAAGTGCTCCTGGCAGCTAGAGAGTGCCGCGTTGACCACTGCGCATGAAGAAATAAGCACCTGCAACGTTTGGTTTAGGTTTTAGGTGCATTTTTAATCTTATTGCTTAAATCACATTTTCTCGACGAGCTGAGCACGTTTTCTGAAATGTGCTCCTCCCGTCACTCTGGTTGGGTGCGCACAGTAAAAAGTGCTCTTGGCAGCTAGAGAGTGCCGCGTTGACCACTGCGCATGAAGAAATAAGCACCTGCAACGTTTGGTTTAGGTTTTAGGTGCATTTTTAATTTTATTGCTTAAATCGCATTTTCTCGACGAGCTGAGCACGTTTTCTGAAATGTGCTCCTCCCGTCGCTCTGGTTGGGTGCGCGTGGTAAAAAGTGCTCCTGGCAGCTAGAGAGTGCCGCGTTGACCACTGCGCATGAAGAAATAAGCACCTGCAACGTTTGGTTTAGGTTTTAGGTGCATTTTTAATCTTATTGCTTAAATCACATTTTCTCGACGAGCTGAGCACGTTTTCTGAAATGTGCTCCTCCCGTCACTCTGGTTGGGTGCGCACAGTAAAAAGTGCTCTTGGCAGCTAGAGAGTGCCGCGTTGACCACTGCGCATGAAGAAATAAGCACCTGCAACGTTTGGTTTAGGTTTTAGGTGCATTTTTAATTTTATTGCTTAAATCGCATTTTCTCGACGAGCTGAGCACGTTTTCTGAAATGTGCTCCTCCCTTCGCTCTGGTTGGGCGCGCATAGTAAAAAGTGCTCCTGGCAGCTAGAGAGTGCCGCGTTGACCACTGCGCATGAAGAAATAAGCACCTGCAACGTTTGGTTTAGGTTTTAGGTGCATTTTTAATTTTATTGCTTAAATCGCATTTTCTCGACAAGCTGAGCACGTTTTCTGAAATGTGCTCCTCCCGTCGCTCTTGTTCGGTGCGCACAGTAAAAAGAGCTCCTGGCAGCTAGGGAGTGCCGCGTTTACCACTGCGCACGAAGAAATAAGCACCTGCAACGTTTGGTTTAGGTTTTAGGTGCATTTTAAATTTTATTGCTTAAATCGCATTCTCTCGACGAGCTGAGCACGTTTTCTGAAATGTGCTCCTCCCGTCGCTCTGGTTGGGTGCGCGTAGTAAAAAGTGCTCCTGGCAGCTAGAGAGTGCCGCGTTGACCACTGCGCATGAAGAAATAAGCACCTGCAACGTTTGGTTTAGGTTTTAGGTGCATTTTTAATTTTATTGCTTAAATCGCATTTTCTCGACGAGCTGAGCACGTTTTCTGAAATGTGCTCCTCCCGTCACTCTGGTTGGGTGCGCATAGTAAAAAGTGCTCTTGGCAGCTAGAGAGTGCCGCGTTGACCACTGCGCTTGAAGAAATAACCACCTGCAACGTTTAGTTTAGGTTTTGGGTGCATTTTTAATTTTATTGCTTAAATCGCATTTTCTCGACGAGCTGAGCACGTTTTCTGAAATGTGCTCCTCCCGTCACTCTGGTTGGGTGCGCACAGTAAAAAGTGCTCCTGGCAGCTAGGGAGTGCCGCGTTGAGCACTGTGCACGAAGAAATAAGCACCTGCAACGTTTGGTTTAGGTTTTAGGTGCATTTTTAATTTTATTGCTTAAATTGCATTTTCTCGACGAGCTGAGCACGTTTTCTGAAATGTGCTCCTCCCGTCGCTCTGGTTGGGTGCGCACAGTAAAAAGACCTCCTGGCAGCTAGGGAGTTCCGTGTTGACCACTGCGCACGAAGAAATAAGCACCTGCAACGTTTGGTTTAGGTTTTAGGTGCATTTTTTATTTTATTGCTTAAATCGCATTCTCTCGACGAGCTGAGCACGTTTTCTGAAATGTGCTCCTCCCGTCGCTCTGGTTGGGTGCACACAGTAAAAAGTTCTCTTGGCAGCTAGAGAGTGCCGCGTTGACCACTGCGCATGAAGAAATAAGCACCTGCAACGTTTGGTTTAGGTTTTAGGTGCATTTTTAATTTTATTGCTTAAATCGCATTTTCTCGACGAGCTGAGCACGTTTTCTGAAATGTGCTCCTCCCGTCACTCTGGTTGGGTGCGCACAGTAAAAAGTGCTCCTGGCAGCTAGGGAGTGCCGCGTTGAGCACTGCGCACGAAGAAATAAGCATCTGCAACGTTTGGTTTAGGTTTTAGGTGCATTTTTAATTGTATTGCTTAAATCACATATTCTCGACGAGCTGAGCACGTTTTCTGAAATGTGCTCCTCCCGTCGCTCTGGTTGGGTGCGCACAGTAAAAAGAGCTCCTGGCAGCTAGGGAGTTCCGCGTTGACCACTGCGCACGAAGAAATAAGCACCTGCAACGTTTGGTTTAGGTTTTAGGTGCATTTTTAATTTTATTGCTTAAATCGCATTCTCTCGACGAGCTGAGCACGTTTTCTGAAATGTGCTCCTCCCGTCGCTTTGGTTGGGTGCGCACAGTAAAAAGTGCTCTTGGCAGCTCGGGAGTGCCGCGTTGACCACTGCGCATGAAGAAATAAGCACTTGCAACGTTTGGTTTAGGTTTTAGGTGCATTTTTAATTTTATTGCTTAAATCGCATTTTCTCGACGAGCTGAGCACGTTTTCTGAAATGTGCTCCTCCCGTCGCTCTGGTTGGGCGCGCATAGTATAAAGTGCTCCTGGCAGCTAGAGAGTGCCGCGTTGACCTTGAAGTTGACCTTCTGACCACGTGGTGCAGGGACAACAACCTCCTGCTGAACGTCAGTAAGACCAAGGAAATCATTGTGGACTTCCGGAAGGGTCACACAACACACCTGCCGCTGATCATCGACGGTGCTGTGGTGGAGAGGGTGAGCTGCACCAAGTTCCTGGGGGTGCACATCAGTGAGGACCTCTCCTGGTCCGCGAACACCTCGTCACTGGCAAAGAAAGCTCAGCGCCGCCTGTATTTCCTGCGGAAGCTCAGGCGTGCATGTGCTCCTCAGGCAGTCCTGTCTACATTCTACCGTGGCACCATTGAGAGCGTCCTCACCAGTTGCATCGCTGTCTGGGGTGGTAACTGCACTGAACAGAACTTGAAGGCCCTGCAGCGCATAGTGAATACGGCTGGTAAGATTATTGGTGCTTCGCTTCCCTCCCTGAAGGACATTTACACCTCCCATCTCGCCCGCAAGGCAACCTCGATTGCCAGAGATGTAAGTCACCCGGCTCACTCCTTGTTTGACCTTCTGCCCTCTGGGAAGAGGTACAGGAGCCTGCGCTCCCGCACCACCAGACTCGCCAACAGCTTCTTTCTCCAGGCTGTTAGGGCCCTGAACTCGCTACCCCCTTCTGCGTAGCGTGCGGCACTGTTGCGCTATTTTCGGGAATGTCTGCTGTACGCGTTTTTACGCTCCTCTTAATTAATTATTTATTTATTTATTGTTGTGTTATTTATTCATTATTTATTCAGCACGCTTTTGTTATACTTGTTTACTGTTTGTCTGTTGTGAGCCATGTCTTGTCACCGTGGGATAGGGGGGAACGAAATTTCGGTTTCTTTGTGTGTCTTTGGCATGTGGAGAAATTGACAATAAAGCTGACTTTGACTTTGACTTTGACCACTGCGCATGAAGAAATAAGCACCTGCAACGTTTGGTTTAGGTTTTAGGTGCATTTTTAATCTTATTGCTTAAATCGCATGTTCTCGACGAGCTGAGCACGTTTTCTGAAATGTGCTCCTCCCGTCGCTCTGGTTGGGTGCGCGTAGTAAAAAGTGCTCCTGGCAGCTAGAGAGTGCCGCGTTGACCACTGCGCATAAAGAAATAAGCACCTGCAACGTTTGGTTTAGGTTTTAGGTGCATTTTTAATCTTATTGCTTAAATCGCATTTTCTCGACGAGCTGAGCACGTTTTCTGAAATGTGCTCCTCCCGTCGCTCTGGTTGGGTGCGCACAGTAAAAAGAGCTCCTGGCAGCTAGGGAGTGCCACGTTGACCACTGCGCACGAAGAAATAAGCACCTGCAACGTTTGGTTTAGGTTTTAGGTGCATTTTTAATTTTATTGCTTAAATCGCATTCTCTCGACGAGCTGAGCACGTTTTCTGAAATGTGCTCCTCCCGTCGCTCTGGTTGGGTGCGCGTAGTAAAAAGTGCTCCTGGCAGCTAGAGAGTGCCGCGTTGACCACTGCGCATGAAGAAATAAGCACCTGCAACGTTTGATTTAGGTTTTAGGTGCATTTTTAATCTTATTGCTTAAATCGCATTTTCTCGACGAGCTGAGCACGTTTTCTGAAATGTGCTCCTCCCGTCACTCTGGTTGGGTGCGCACAGTAAAAAGTGCTCTTGGCAGCTAGAGAGTGCCGCGTTGACCACTGCGCATGAAGAAATAAGCACCTGCAACGTTTGGTTTAGGTTTTAGGTGCATTTTTAATTTTATTGCTTAAATCGCATTTTCTCGACGAGCTGAGCACGTTTTCTGAAATGTGCTCCTCCCGTCACTCTGGTTGGGTGCGCACAGTAAAAAGTGCTCCTGGCAGCTAGGGAGTGCCGCGTTGAGCACTACGCACGAAGAAATAAGCACCTGCAACGTTTGGTTTAGGTTTTAGCTGCATTTTTAATTTTATTGCTTAAATCGCATTTTCTCGACGAGCTGAGCACGTTTTCTGAAATGTGCTCCTCCCGTCGCTCTGGTTGGGTGTGCACAGTAAAAAGAGCTCCTGGCAGCTAGGGAGTTCCGCGTTGACCACTGCGCACGAAGAAATAAGCACCTGCAACGTTTGGTTTAGGTTTTAGGTGCATTTTTAATTTTATTGCTTAAATCGCATTTTCTCGACAAGCTGAGCACGTTTTCTGAAATGTGCTCCTCCCGTCGCTCTGGTTGGGTGCGCACAGTAAAAAGAGCTCCTGGCAGCTAGGGAATGCCGCGTTTACCACTGCGCACGAAGAAATAAGCACCTGCAACGTTTGGTTTAGGTTTTAGGTGCATTTTAAATTTTATTGCTTAAATCGCATTCTCTCGACGAGCTGAGCACGTTTTCTGAAATGTGCTCCTCCCGTCGCTCTGGTTGGGTGCGCGTAGTAAAAAGTGCTCCTGGCAGCTAGAGAGTGCCGCGTTGACCACTGCGCATGAAGAAATAAGCACCTGCAACGTTTGGTTTAGGTTTTAGGTGCATTTTTAATTTTATTGCTTAAATCGCATTTTCTCGACCAGCTGAGCACGTTTTCTGAAATGTGCTCCTCCCGTCACTCTGGTTGGGTGCGCATAGTAAAAAGTGCTCTTGGCAGCTAGAGAGTGCCGCGTTGACCACTGCGCACAAAGAAAAAAGCACCTGCAACGTTTGGTTTAGGTTTTAGGTGCATTTTAAATTTTATTGCTTAAATCGCATTTTCCCGACGAGCTGAGCACGTTTTCTGAAATGTGCTCCTCCCGTCGCTCTGGTTGTGCGCGCATAGTAAAAAGTGCTCCTGGCAGCTAGAGAGTGCCGCGTTGACCACTGCGCACGAAGAAATAAGCACCTGCAACGTTTGGTTTAGGTTTTAGGTGTATTTTTTATTTTATTGCTTAAATCGCATTCTCTCGACGAGCTGAGCACGTTTTCTGAAATGTGCTCCTCCCGTCGCTCTGGTTGGGTGCGCGTGGTAAAAAGTGCTCCTGGCAGCTAGAGAGTGCCGCGTTGACCACTGCGCATGAAGAAATAAGCACCTGCAACGTTTGGTTTAGGTTTTAGGTGCATTTTTAATCTTATTGCTTAAATCACATTTTCTCGACGAGCTGAGCACGTTTTCTGAAATGTGCTCCTCCCGTCACTCTGGTTGGGTGCGCACAGTAAAAAGTGCTCTTGGCAGCTAGAGAGTGCCGCGTTGACCACTGCGCATGAAGAAATAAGCACCTGCAACGTTTGGTTTAGGTTTTAGGTGCATTTTTAATTTTATTGCTTAAATCGCATTTTCTCGACGAGCTGAGCACGTTTTCTGAAATGTGCTCCTCCCGTCGCTTTGGTTGGGTGCGCACAGTAAAAAGTGCTCCTGGCAGCTAGAGTGCCGCGTTGACCACTGCGCATGAAGAAATAAGCACCTGCAACGTTTGGTTTAGGTTTTAGGTGCATTTTTAAACTTATTGCTTAAATCGCATTTTCTCGACGAGCTGAGCACGTTTTCTGAAATGTGCTCCTCCCGTCACTCTGGTTGGGTGCGCACAGTAGAAAGTGCTCTTCGCAGCTAGAGAGTGCCGCGTTGACCACTGCGCATGAAGAAATAAGCACCTGCAACGTTTGGTTTAGGTTTTAGGTGCATTTTTAATTTTATTGCTTAAATCGCATTTTCTCGACGAGCTGAGCACGTTTTCTGAAATGTGCTCCTCCCGTCGCTCTGGTTGTGCGCGCATAGTAAAAAGTGCTCCTGGCAGCTAGAGAGTGCCGCGTTGACCACTGCACATGGAGAAATAAGCACCTGCAACGTTTGGTTTAGGTTTTAGGTGCATTTTTAATTTTATTGCTTAAATCGCATTTTCTCGACGAGCTGAGCACGTTTTCTGAAATGTGCTCCTCCCGTCGCTCTGGTTGGGTGCGCACAGTAAAAAGTGCTCTTGGCAGCTAGAGAGTGCCGTGTTGACCACTGCGCATGAAGAAATAGGCACCTGCAACGTTTGGTTTAGGTTTTAGGTGCATTTTTAATTTTATTGCTTAAATCGCATTTTCTCGACGAGCTGAGCACGTTTTCTGAAATGTGCTCCTCCCGTCACTCTGGTTGGGTGCGCACAGTAAAAAGTGCTCCTGGCAGCTAGGGAGTGCCGCGTTGAGCACTGCGCACGAAGAAATAAGCACCTGCAACGTTTGGTTTAGGTTTTAGGTGCATTTTTAATTTTATTGCTTAAATCGCATTTTCTCGACGAGCTGAGCACGTTTTCTGAAATGTGCTCCTCCTGTCACTCTGGTTGGGTGCGCACAGTAAAAAGTGCTCCTGGCAGCTAGAGAGTGCCGCGTTGACCACTGCGCATGAAGAAATAAGCACCTGCAACGTTTGGTTTAGGTTTTAGGTGCATTTTTAATCTTATTGCTTAAATTGCATTTCCTCGACGAGCTGAGCACGTTTTCTGAAATGTGCTCCTCCCGTCACTCTGGTTGGGTGCGCACAGTAAAAAGTGCTCTTGGCAGCTAGAGAGTGCCGCGTTGACCACTGCGCATGAAGAAATAAGCACCTGCAACGTTTGGTTTAGGTTTTAGGTGCATTTTTAATTTTATTGCTTAAATCGCATTTTCTCGACGAGCTGAGCACGTTTTCTGAAATGTGCTCCTCCCGTCGCTCTGGTTGGGTGCGCGTAGTAAAAAGTGCTCCTGGCAGCTAGAGAGTGCCGTGTTGACCACTGCGCATGAAGAAATAGGCACCTGCAACGTTTGGTTTAGGTTTTAGGTGCATTTTTAATTTTATTGCTTAAATCGCATTTTCTCGACGAGCTGAGCACGTTTTCTGAAATGTGCTCCTCCCGTCACTCTGGTTGGGTGCGCACAGTAAAAAGTGCTCCTGGCAGCTAGGGAGTGCCGCGTTGAGCACTGCGCACGAAGAAATAAGCACCTGCAACGTTTGGTTTAGGTTTTAGGTGCATTTTTAATTTTATTGCTTAAATCGCATTTTCTCGACGAGCTGAGCACGTTTTCTGAAATGTGCTCCTCCTGTCACTCTGGTTGGGTGCGCACAGTAAAAAGTGCTCCTGGCAGCTAGAGAGTGCCGCGTTGACCACTGCGCATGAAGAAATAAGCACCTGCAACGTTTGGTTTAGGTTTTAGGTGCATTTTTAATCTTATTGCTTAAATTGCATTTCCTCGACGAGCTGAGCACGTTTTCTGAAATGTGCTCCTCCCGTCACTCTGGTTGGGTGCGCACAGTAAAAAGTGCTCTTGGCAGCTAGAGAGTGCCGCGTTGACCACTGCGCATGAAGAAATAAGCACCTGCAACGTTTGGTTTAGGTTTTAGGTGCATTTTTAATTTTATTGCTTAAATCGCATTTTCTCGACGAGCTGAGCACGTTTTCTGAAATGTGCTCCTCCCGTCACTCTGGTTGGGTGCGCACAATAAAAAGTGCTCTTGGCAGCTAGAGAGTGCCGCGTTGACCACTGCGCATGAAGAAATAAGCACCTGCAACGTTTAGTTTAGGTTTTAGGTGCATTTTTAATTTTATTGCTTAAATCGCATTTTCTCGACGAGCTGAGCACGTTTTCTGAAATGTGCTCCTCCCGTCACTCTGGTTGGGTGCGCACAGTAAAAAGTGCTCCTGGCAGCTAGGGAGTGCCGCGTTGAGCACTGCGCACGAAGAAATAAGCACCTGCAACATTTGGTTTAGGTTTTAGGTGCATTTTTAATTTTATTGCTTAACTCACATTTTCTCGACGAGCTGAGCACGTCTTCTGAAATGTGCTCCTCCCGTCGCTCTGGTTGGGTGCGCACAGTAAAAAGAGCTCCTGGCAGCTAGGGAGTTCCGCGTTGACCACTGCGCACGAAGAAATAAGCACCTGCAACGTTTGGTTTAGGTTTTAGGTGCATTTTTAATTTTATTGCTTAAATCGCATTTTCTCGACGAGCTGAGCACGTTTTCTGAAATGTGCTCCTCCCGTCGCTCTGGTTGGGTGCGCACAGTAAAAAGAGCTCCTGGCAGCTAGGGAGTGCCGCGTTGACCACTGCGCACGAAGAAATAAGCACCTGTAACGTTTGGTTTAGGTTTTAGGTGCATTTTTTATTTTATTGCTTAAATCGCATTCTCTCGACGAGCTGAGCACGTTTTCTGAAATGTGCTCCTCCCGTCGCTCTGGTTGGGTGCGCGTGGTAAAAAGTGCTCCTGGCAGCTAGAGAGTGCCGCGTTGACCACTGCACATGAAGAAATAAGCACCTGCAACGTTTTGTTTAGGTTTTAGGTGCATTTTTAATCTTATTGCTTAAATCGCATTTTCTCGACGAGCTGAGCACGTTTTCTGAAATGTGCTCCTCCCGTCACTCTGGTTGGGTGCGCACAGTAGAAAGTGCTCTTGGCAGCTAGAGAGTGCCGCGTTGACCACTGCGCATGAAGAAATAAGCACCTGCAACGTTTGGTTTAGGTTTTAGGTGCATTTTTAATTTTATTGCTTAAATCGCATTTTCTCGACGAGCTGAGCACGTTTTCTGAAATGTGCTCCTCCCGTCGCTCTGGTTGTGCGCGCATAGTAAAAAGTGCTCCTGGCAGCTAGAGAGTGCCGCGTTGACCACTGCACATGGAGAAATAAGCACCTGCAACGTTTGGTTTAGGTTTTAGGTGCATTTTTAATTTTATTGCTTAAATCGCATTTTCTCGACGAGCTGAGCACGTTTTCTGAAATGTGCTCCTCCCGTCGCTCTGGTTGGGTGCGCACAGTAAAAAGTGCTCTTGGCAGCTAGAGAGTGCCGTGTTGACCACTGCGCATGAAGAAATAAGCACCTGCAACGTTTGGTTTAGGTTTTAGGTGCATTTTTAATTTTATTGCTTAAATCGCATTTTCTCGACGAGCTGAGCACGTTTTCTGAAATGTGTTCCTCCCGTCACTCTGGTTGAGTGCGCACAGTAAAAAGTGCTCCTGGCAGCTAGGGAGTGCCGCGTTGAGCACTGCGCACGGAGAAATAAGCACCTGCAACGTTTGGTTTAGGTTTTAGGTGCATTTTTAATTTTATTGCTTAAATCGCATTTTCTCGACGACCTGAGCACGTTTTCTGAAATGTGCTCCTCCCGTCACTCTGGTTGGGTGCGCGCAGTAAAAAGTGCTCTTGGCAGCTAGAGAGTGCCGCGTTGACCACTGCACATGAAGAAATAAGCACCTGCAACGTTTGGTTTAGGTTTTAGGTGCATTTTTAATTTTATTGCTTAAATCGCATTTTCTCGACGAGCTGAGCACGTTTTCTGAAATGTGCTCCTCCCGTCACTCTGGTTGGGTGCGCACAGTAAAAAGTGCTCCTGGCAGCTAGGGAGTGCCGCGTTGAGCACTGCGCACGAAGAAATAAGCACCTGCAACGTTTGGTTTAGGTTTTAGGTGCATTTTTAATTTTATTGCTTAAATCGCATTTTCTCGACAAGCTGAGCACGTTTTCTGAAATGGGCTCCTCCCGTCGCTCTGGTTGGGTGCGCACAGTAAAAAGAGCTCCTGGCAGCTAGGGAGTTCCGCGTTGACCATTGCGCACGAATAAATAAGCACCTGCAACGTTTGGTTTAGGTTTTAGGTGCATTTTTTATTTTATTGCTTAAATCGCATTCTCTCGACGAGCTGAGCACGTTTTCTGAAATGTGCTCCTCCCGTCGCTCTGGTTGGGTGCACACAGTCAAAAGAGCTCCTGGCAGCTAGGGAGTGCCGCGTTGACCACTGCGCACGAAGAAATAAGCACCTGCAACGTTTGGTTTAGGTTTTAGGTGCATTTTTTATTTTATTGCTTGAATCGCATTCTCTCGAGGAGCTGAGCACGTTTTCTGAAATGTGCTCCTCCCGTCGCTCTGGTTGGGTGCGCGTAGTAAAAAGTGCTCCTGGCAGCTAGAGAGTGCCGCGTTGACCACTGCGCATGAAGAAATAAGCACCTGCAACGTTTGATTTAGGTCTTAGGTGCATTTTTAATTTTATTGCTTAAATCGCATTTTCTCGACGAGCTGAGCACGTTTTCTGAAATGTGCTCCTCCCGTCGCTCTGGTTGGGTGCGCACAGTAAAAAGAGCTCCTGGCAGCTAGGGAGTGCCACGTTGACCACTGCGCACGAAGAAATAAGCACCTGCAACGTTTGATTTAGGTTTTAGGTGCATTTTTAATTTTATTGCTTAAATCGCATTCTCTCGACGAGCTGAGCACGTTTTCTGAAATGTGCTCCTCCCGTCGCTCTGGTTGGGTGCGCGTAGTAAAAAGTGCTCCTGGCAGCTAGAGAGTGCCGTGTTGACCACTGCGCATGAAGAAATAAGCACCTGCAACGTTTGATTTAGGTTTTAGGTGCATTTTTAATCTTATTGCTTAAATCGCATTTTCTCGACGAGCTGAGCACGTTTTCTGAAATGTGCTCCTCCCGTCACTCTGGTTGGGTGCGCACAGTAAAAAGTGCTCTTGGCAGCTAGAGAGTGCCGCGTTGACCACTGCGCATGAAGAAATAAGCACCTGCAACGTTTGGTTTAGGTTTTAGGTGCATTTTTAATTTTATTGCTTAAATCGCATTTTCTCGAAGAGCTGAGCACGTTTTCTGAAATGTGCTCCTCCCGTCACTCTGGTTGGGTGCGCACAGTAAAAAGTGCTCCTGGCAGCTAGGGAGTGCCGCGTTGAGCACTGCGCACGAAGAAATAAGCACCTGCAACGTTTGGTTTAGGTTTTAGGTGCATTTTTAATTTTATTGCTTAAATCGCATTTTCTCGACGAGCTGAGCACGTTTTCTGAAATGTGCTCTTCCCGTCACTCTGGTTGGGTGCGCACAGTAAAAAGTGCTCTTGGCAGCTAGAGAGTGCCGCGTTGACCACTGCGCATGAAGAAATAAGCACCTGCAACGTTTGGTTTAGGTTTTAGGTGCATTTTTAATTTTATTGCTTAAATCGCATTTTCTCGACGAGCTGAGCACGTTTTCTGAAATGTGCTCCTCCCGTCACTCTGGTTGGGTGCGCACAGTAAAAAGTGCTCCTGGCAGCTAGGGAGTGCTGCGTTGAGCACTGCGCACGAAGAAATAAGCACCTGCAACGTTTGGTTTAGGTTTTAGGTGCATTTTTAATTTTATTGCTTAAATCGCATTTTCTCGACGAGCTGAGCACGTTTTCTGAAATGGGCTCCTCCCGTCGCTCTGGTTGGGTGCGCACAGTAAAAAGAGCTCCTGGCAGCTAGGGAGTTCCGCGTTGACCATTGCGCACGAATAAATAAGCACCTGCAACGTTTGGTTTAGGTTTTAGGTGCATTTTTTATTTTATTGCTTAAATCGCATTCTCTCGACGAGCTGAGCACGTTTTCTGAAATGTGCTCCTCCCGTCGCTCTGGTTCGGTGCACACAGTAAAAAGAGCTCTGGCAGCTAGGGAGTGCCGCGTTGACCACTGCGCACGAAGAAATAAGCACCTGCAACGTTTGGTTTAGGTTTTAGGTGCATTTTTTATTTTATTGCTTAAATCGCATTCTCTCGACGAGCTGAGCACGTTTTCTGAAATGTGCTCCTCCCGTCGCTCTGGTTGGGTGCGCGTAGTAAAAAGTGCTCCTGGCAGCTAGAGAGTGCCGCGTTGACCACTGCGCATGAAGAAATAAGCACCTGCAACGTTTGGTTTAGGTTTTAGGTGCATTTTTAATCTTATTGCTTAAATCGCATTTTCTCGACGAGCTGAGCACGTTTTCTGAAATGTGCTCCTCCCGTCGCTCTGGTTGGGTGCGCACAGTAAAAAGAGCTCCTGGCAGCTAGGGAGTGCCGCGTTGACCACTGCGCACGAAGAAATAAGCACCTGCAACGTTTGGTTTAGGTTTTAGGTGCATTTTTAATTTTATTGCTTAAATCGCATTCTCTCGACGAGCTGAGCACGTTTTCTGAAATGTGCTCCTCCCGTCGCTCTGGTCTGGTGCGCGTAGTAAAAAGTGCTCCTGGCAGCTAGAGAGTGCCGCGTTGACCACTGCGCATGAAGAAATAAGAACCTGCAACGTTTGGTTTAGGTTTTAGGTGCGTTTTTAATTTTATTGCTTAAATCGCATTTTCTCGACGAGCTGAGCACGTTTTCTGAAATGTGCTCCTCCCGTTGCTCTGGTTGGGCGCGCATAGTAAAAAGTGCTCCTGGCAGCTAGAGAGTGCCGCGTTGACCACTGCGCAAGAAGAAATAAGCACCTGCAACGTTTGGTTTAGGTTTTAGGTGCATTTTTAATTTTATTGCTTAAATCGCATTTTCTCGACAAGCTGAGCACGTTTTCTGAAATGTGCTCCTCCCGTCGCTCTGGTTGGGTGCGCACAGTAAAAAGAGCTCCTGGCAGCTAGGGAGTTCCGCGTTGACCACTGCGCACGAAGAAATAAGCACCTGCAACGTTTGGTTTAGGTTTTAGGTGCATTTTTAATTTTATTGCTTAAATCGCATTTTCTCGACGAGCTGAGCACGTTTTCTGAAATGTGCTCCTCCCGTCGCTCTGGTTGTGCGCGCATAGTAAAAAGTGCTCCTGGCAGCTAGAGAGTGCCGCGTTGACCACTGCACATGGAGAAATAAGCACCTGCAACGTTTGGTTTAGGTTTTAGGTGCATTTTTAATTTTATTGCTTAAATCGCATTTTCTCGACGAGCTGAGCACGTTTTCTGAAATGTGCTCCTCCCGTCGCTCTGGTTGGGTGCGCACAGTAAAAAGTGCTCTTGGCAGCTAGAGAGTGCCGTGTTGACCACTGCGCATGAAGAAATAAGCACCTGCAACGTTTGGTTTAGGTTTTAGGTGCATTTTTAATTTTATTGCTTAAATCGCATTTTCTCGACGAGCTGAGCACGTTTTCTGAAATGTGCTCCTCCCGTCACTCTGGTTGGGTGCGCACAGTAAAAAGTGCTCCTGGCAGCTAGGGAGTGCCGCGTTGAGCACTGCGCACGAAGAAATAAGCACCTGCAACGTTTGGTTTAGGTTTTAGGTGCATTTTTAATTTTATTGATTAAATCGCATTTTCTCGACGAGCTGAGCACGTTTTCTGAAATGTGCTCCTCCCGTCACTCTGGTTGGGTGCGCACAGTAAAAAGTGCTCTTGGCAGCTCGGGAGTTCCGCGTTGACCACTGCGCATGAAGAAATAAGCACTTGCAACGTTTGGTTTAGGTTTTAGGTGCATTTTTAATTTTATTGCTTAAATCGCATTTTCTCGACGAGCTGAGCACGTTTTCTGAAATGTGCTCCTCCCGTCGCTCTGGTTGGGCGCGCATAGTAAAAAGTGCTCCTGGCAGCTAGAGAGTGCCGCGTTGACCACTGCGCATGAAGAAATAAGCACCTGCAACGTTTGGTTTAGGTTTTAGGTGCATTTTTAATTGTATTGCTTAAATCGCATTTTCTCGACGAGCTGAGCACGTTTTCTGAAATGTGCTCCTCCCGTCACTCTGGTTGGGTGCGCACAGTAAAAAGTGCTCCTGGCAGCTAGGGAGTGCCGCGTTGACCACTGCGCACGAAGAAATAAGCACCTGCAACGTTTGGTTTAGGTTTTAGGTGCAATTTTTTATTTTATTGCTTTAATCGCATTCTCTCGATGAGCTGAGCACGTTTTCTGAAATGTGCTCCTCCCGTCGCTCTGGTTGGGTGCGCGTAGTAAAAAGTGCTCCTGGCAGCTAGAGAGTGCCGCGTTGACCACTGCGCATGAAGAAATAAGCACCTGCAACGTTTGGTTTAGGTTTTAGGTGCATTTTTAATCTTATTGCTTAAATCGCATTTTCTCGACGAGCTGAGCACGTTTTCTGAAATGTGCTCCTCCCGTCACTCTGGTTGGGTGCGCACAGTAAAAAGTGCTCCTGGCAGCGAGAGAGTGCCGCGTTGACCACTGCGCATGAAGAAATAAGCACCTGCAACGTTTGGTTTAGGTTTTAGGTGCATTTTTAATCTTATTGCTTAAATCGCATTTTCTCGACGAGCTGAGCACGTTTTCTGAAATGTGCTCCTCCCGTCACTCTGGTTGGGTGCGCACACTAAAAAGTGCTCCTGGCAGCTAGGGAGTGCCGCGTTGAGCACTACGCACGAAGAAATAAGCACCTGCAACGTTTGGTTTAGGTTTTAGCTGCATTTTTAATTTTATTGCTTAAATCGCATTTTCTCGACGAGCTGAGCACGTTTTCTGAAATGTGCTCCTCCCGTCACTCTGGTTGGGTGCGCACAGTAAAAAGTGCTCCTGGCAGCTAGAGAGTGCCGCGTTGACCACTGCGCATGAAGAAATAAGCACCTGCAACGTTTGGTTTAGGTTTTAGGTGCATTTTTAATCTTATTGCTTAAATCGCATTTTCTCGACGAGCTGAGCACGTTTTCTGAAATGTGCTCCTCCCGTCACTCTGGTTGGGTGCGCACAGTAAAAAGTGCTCTTGGCAGCTAGAGAGTGCCGCGTTGACCACTGCGCATGAAGAAATAAGCACCTGCAACGTTTGGTTTAGGTTTTAGGTGCATTTTTAATTTTATGCTTTAATCGCATTTTCTCGACGAGCTGAGCACGTTTTCTGAAATGTGCTCCTCCCTTCGCTCTGGTTGGGCGCGCATAGTAGAAAGTGCTCCTGGCAGCTAGAGAGTGCCGCGTTGACCACTGCGCATGAAGAAATAAGCACCTGCAACGTTTGGTTTAGGTTTTAGGTGCATTTTTAATTTTATTGCTTAAATCGCATTTTCTCGACAAGCTGAGCACGTTTTCTGAAATGTGCTCCTCCCGTCGCTCTTGTTGGGTGCGCACAGTAAAAAGAGCTCCTGGCAGCTAGGGAGTGCCGCGTTTACCACTGCGCACGAAGAAATAAGCACCTGCAACGTTTGGTTTAGGTTTTAGGTGCATTTTTAATTTTATTGCTTAAATCGCATTTTCTCGACGAGCTGAGCACGTTTTCTGAAATGTGCTCCTCCCGTCGCTCTGGTTGGGTGCGCACAGTAAAAAGAGCTCCTGGCAGCTAGGGAGTTCCGCGTTGACCACTGCGCACGAAGAAATAAGCACCTGCAACGTTTGGTTTAGGTTTTAGGTGCATTTTTAATTTTATTGCTTAAATCGCATTCTCTCGACGAGCTGAGCACGTTTTCTGAAATGTGCTCCTCCCGTCACTCTGGTTGGGTGCGCACAGTAAAAAGTGCTCTTGGCAGCTAGAGAGTGCCGCGTTGACAGCTGCGCATGAAGAAATAAGCACCTGCAACGTTTGGTTTAGGTTTTAGGTGCATTTTTAATTTTATTGCTTAAATCGCATTTTCTCGACGAGCTGAGCACGTTTTCTGAAATGTGCTCCTCCCGTCGTTCTGGTTGTGCGCGCATAGTAAAAAGTGCTCCTGGCGGCTAGAGAGTGCCGCGTTGACCACTGCACATGGAGAAATAAGCACCTGCAACGTTTGGTTTAGGTTTTAGGTGCATTTTTAATTTTATTGCTTAAATCGCATTTTCTCGACGAGCTGAGCACGTTTTCTGAAATGTGCTCCTCCCGTCGCTCTGGTTGGGTGCGCACAGTAAAAAGTGCCCATGGCAGCTAGAGAGTGCCGCGTTGACCACTGCGCATGAAGAAATAAGCACCTGCAACGTTTGGTTTAGGTTTTAGGTGCATTTTTAATTTTATTGCTTTAATCGCATTTTCTCGACGAGCTGAGCACGTTTTCTGAAATGTGCTCCTCCCGTCACTCTGGTTGGGTGCGCACAGTAAAAAGTGCTCCTGGCAGCTAGGGAGTGCCGCGTTGAGCACTGCGCACAAAGAAATAAGCACCTGCAACGTTTGGTTTAGGTTTTAGGTGCATTTTTAATTTTATTGCTTAAATTGCATTTTCTCGACGAGCTGAGCACGTTTTCTGAAATGTGCTCCTCCCGTCACTCTGGTTGGGTGCGCACAGTAAAAAGTGCTCTTGGCAGCTAGAGAGTGCCGCGTTGACCACTGCGCATGAAGAAATAAGCACCTGCAACGTTTGGTTTAGGTTTTAGGTGCATTTTTAATTTTATTGCTTAAATCGCATGTTCTCGACGAGCTGAGCACGTTTTCTGAAATGTGCTCCTCCCGTCACTCTGGTTGGGTGCGCACAGTAAAAAGTGCTCCTGGCAGCTAGGGAGTGCCGCGTTGAGCACTACGCACGAAGAAATAAGCACCTGCAACGTTTGGTTTAGGTTTTAGCTGCATTTTTAATTTTATTGCTTAAATCGCATTTTCTCGACGAGCTGAGCACGTTTTCTGAAATGTGCTCCTCCCGTCACTCTGGTTGGGTGCGCACAGTAAAAAGTGCTCCTGGCAGCTAGAGAGTGCCGCGTTGACCACTGCGCATGAAGAAATAAGCACCTGCAACGTTTGGTTTAGGTTTTAGGTGCATTTTTAATCTTATTGCTTAAATCGCATTTTCTCGACGAGCTGAGCACGTTTTCTGAAATGTGCTCCTCCCGTCACTCTGGTTGGGTGCGCACAGTAAAAAGTGCTCTTGGCAGCTAGAGAGTGCCGCGTTGACAGCTGCGCATGAAGAAATAAGCACCTGCAACGTTTGGTTTAGGTTTTAGGTGCATTTTTAATTTTATTGCTTAAATCGCATTTTCTCGACGAGCTGAGCACGTTTTCTGAAATGTGCTCCTCCCGTCGTTCTGGTTGTGCGCGCATAGTAAAAAGTGCTCCTGGCGGCTAGAGAGTGCCGCGTTGACCACTGCACATGGAGAAATAAGCACCTGCAACGTTTGGTTTAGGTTTTAGGTGCATTTTTAATTTTATTGCTTAAATCGCATTTTCTCGACGAGCTGAGCACGTTTTCTGAAATGTGCTCCTCCCGTCGCTCTGGTTGGGTGCGCACAGTAAAAAGTGCTCATGGCAGCTAGAGAGTGCCGCGTTGACCACTGCGCATGAAGAAATAAGCACCTGCAACGTTTGGTTTAGGTTTTAGGTGCATTTTTAATTGTATTGCTTAAATCGCATTTTCTCGACGAGCTGAGCACGTTTTCTGAAATGGGCTCCTCCCGTCGCTCTGGTTGGGTGCGCACAGTAAAAAGACCTCCTGGCAGCTAGGGAGTTCCGCGTTGACCACTGCGCACGAAGAAATAAGCACCTGCAACGTTTGGTTTAGGTTTTAGGTGCATTTTTTATTTTATTGCTTAAATCACATTCTCTCGACGAGCTGAGCACGTTTTCTGAAATGTGCTCCTCCCGTCGCTCTGGTTGGGTGCACACAGTAAAAAGAGCTCCTGGCAGCTAGGGAGTGCCGCGTTGACCACTGCGCACGAAGAAATAAGCACCTGCAACGTTTGGTTTAGGTTTTAGGTGCATTTTTTATTTTATTGCTTAAATCGCATTCTCTCGACGAGCTGAGCACGTTTTCTGAAATGTGCTCCTCCCGTCGCTCTGGTTGGGTGCGCGTAGTAAAAAGTGCTCCTGGCAGCTAGAGAGTGCCGCGTTGACCACTGCGCATGAAGAAATAAGCACCTGCAACGTTTGGTTTAGGTTTTAGGTGCATTTTTAATTTTATTGCTTAAATCGCATTTTCTCGACGAGCTGAGCACGTTTTCTGAAATGTGCTCCTCCCGTCACTCTGGTTGGGTGCGCACAGTAGAAAGAGCTCCTGGCAGCTAGGGAGTGCCGCGTTGACCACTGCGCACGAAGAAATAAGCACCTGCAACGTTTGGTTTAGGTTTTAGGTGCATTTTTAATTTTATTGCTTAAATCGCATTTTCTCGACGAGCTGAGCACGTTTTCTGAAATGTGCTCCTCCCGTCGCTCTGGTTGTGCGCGCATAGTAAAAAGTGCTCCTGGCAGCTAGAGAGTGCCGCGTTGACCACTGCACATGGAGAAATAAGCACCTGCAACGTTTGGTTTAGGTTTTAGGTGCATTTTTAATTTTATTGCTTAAATCGCATTTTCTCGACGAGCTGAGCACGTTTTCTGAAATGTGCTCCTCCCGTCGCTCTGGTTGGGTGCGCACAGTAAAAAGTGCTCTTGGCAGCTAGAGAGTGCCGTGTTGACCACTGCGCATGAAGAAATAAGCACCTGCAACGTTTGGTTTAGGTTTTAGGTGCATTTTTAATTTTATTGCTTAAATCGCATTCTCTCGACGAGCTGAGCACGTTTTCTGAAATGTGCTCCTCCCGTCGCTCTGGTTGGGTGCGCGTAGTAAAAAGTGCTCCTGGCAGCTAGAGAGTGCCGCGTTGACCACTGCGCATGAAGAAATAAGCACCTGCAACGTTTGATTTAGGTTTTAGGTGCATTTTTAATCTTATTGCTTAAATCGCATTTTCTCGACGAGCTGAGCACGTTTTCTGAAATGTGCTCCTCCCGTCACTCTGGTTGGGTGCGCACAGTAAAAAGTGCTCTTGGCAGCTAGAGAGTGCCGCGTTGACCACTGCGCATGAAGAAATAAGCACCTGCAACGTTTGGTTTAGGTTTTAGGTGCATTTTTAATTTTATTGCTTAAATCGCATTTTCTCGACGAGCTGAGCACGTTTTCTGAAATGTGCTCCTCCCGTCACTCTGGTTGGGTGCGCACAGTAAAAAGTGCTCCTGGCAGCTAGGGAGTGCCGCGTTGAGCACTACGCACGAAGAAATAAGCACCTGCAACGTTTGGTTTAGGTTTTAGCTGCATTTTTAATTTTATTGCTTAAATCGCATTTTCTCGACGAGCTGAGCACGTTTTCTGAAATGTGCTCCTCCCGTCGCTCTGGTTGGGTGTGCACAGTAAAAAGAGCTCCTGGCAGCTAGGGAGTTCCGCGTTGACCACTGCGCACGAAGAAATAAGCACCTGCAACGTTTGGTTTAGGTTTTAGGTGCATTTTTAATTTTATTGCTTAAATCGCATTTTCTCGACAAGCTGAGCACGTTTTCTGAAATGTGCTCCTCCCGTCGCTCTGGTTGGGTGCGCACAGTAAAAAGAGCTCCTGGCAGCTAGGGAATGCCGCGTTTACCACTGCGCACGAAGAAATAAGCACCTGCAACGTTTGGTTTAGGTTTTAGGTGCATTTTAAATTTTATTGCTTAAATCGCATTCTCTCGACGAGCTGAGCACGTTTTCTGAAATGTGCTCCTCCCGTCGCTCTGGTTGGGTGCGCGTAGTAAAAAGTGCTCCTGGCAGCTAGAGAGTGCCGCGTTGACCACTGCGCATGAAGAAATAAGCACCTGCAACGTTTGGTTTAGGTTTTAGGTGCATTTTTAATTTTATTGCTTAAATCGCATTTTCTCGACCAGCTGAGCACGTTTTCTGAAATGTGCTCCTCCCGTCACTCTGGTTGGGTGCGCATAGTAAAAAGTGCTCTTGGCAGCTAGAGAGTGCCGCGTTGACCACTGCGCACAAAGAAAAAAGCACCTGCAACGTTTGGTTTAGGTTTTAGGTGCATTTTAAATTTTATTGCTTAAATCGCATTTTCCCGACGAGCTGAGCACGTTTTCTGAAATGTGCTCCTCCCGTCGCTCTGGTTGTGCGCGCATAGTAAAAAGTGCTCCTGGCAGCTAGAGAGTGCCGCGTTGACCACTGCGCACGAAGAAATAAGCACCTGCAACGTTTGGTTTAGGTTTTAGGTGTATTTTTTATTTTATTGCTTAAATCGCATTCTCTCGACGAGCTGAGCACGTTTTCTGAAATGTGCTCCTCCCGTCGCTCTGGTTGGGTGCGCGTGGTAAAAAGTGCTCCTGGCAGCTAGAGAGTGCCGCGTTGACCACTGCGCATGAAGAAATAAGCACCTGCAACGTTTGGTTTAGGTTTTAGGTGCATTTTTAATCTTATTGCTTAAATCACATTTTCTCGACGAGCTGAGCACGTTTTCTGAAATGTGCTCCTCCCGTCACTCTGGTTGGGTGCGCACAGTAAAAAGTGCTCTTGGCAGCTAGAGAGTGCCGCGTTGACCACTGCGCATGAAGAAATAAGCACCTGCAACGTTTGGTTTAGGTTTTAGGTGCATTTTTAATTTTATTGCTTAAATCGCATTTTCTCGACGAGCTGAGCACGTTTTCTGAAATGTGCTCCTCCCGTCGCTTTGGTTGGGTGCGCACAGTAAAAAGTGCTCCTGGCAGCTAGAGTGCCGCGTTGACCACTGCGCATGAAGAAATAAGCACCTGCAACGTTTGGTTTAGGTTTTAGGTGCATTTTTAAACTTATTGCTTAAATCGCATTTTCTCGACGAGCTGAGCACGTTTTCTGAAATGTGCTCCTCCCGTCACTCTGGTTGGGTGCGCACAGTAGAAAGTGCTCTTCGCAGCTAGAGAGTGCCGCGTTGACCACTGCGCATGAAGAAATAAGCACCTGCAACGTTTGGTTTAGGTTTTAGGTGCATTTTTAATTTTATTGCTTAAATCGCATTTTCTCGACGAGCTGAGCACGTTTTCTGAAATGTGCTCCTCCCGTCGCTCTGGTTGTGCGCGCATAGTAAAAAGTGCTCCTGGCAGCTAGAGAGTGCCGCGTTGACCACTGCACATGGAGAAATAAGCACCTGCAACGTTTGGTTTAGGTTTTAGGTGCATTTTTAATTTTATTGCTTAAATCGCATTTTCTCGACGAGCTGAGCACGTTTTCTGAAATGTGCTCCTCCCGTCGCTCTGGTTGGGTGCGCACAGTAAAAAGTGCTCTTGGCAGCTAGAGAGTGCCGTGTTGACCACTGCGCATGAAGAAATAGGCACCTGCAACGTTTGGTTTAGGTTTTAGGTGCATTTTTAATTTTATTGCTTAAATCGCATTTTCTCGACGAGCTGAGCACGTTTTCTGAAATGTGCTCCTCCCGTCACTCTGGTTGGGTGCGCACAGTAAAAAGTGCTCCTGGCAGCTAGGGAGTGCCGCGTTGAGCACTGCGCACGAAGAAATAAGCACCTGCAACGTTTGGTTTAGGTTTTAGGTGCATTTTTAATTTTATTGCTTAAATCGCATTTTCTCGACGAGCTGAGCACGTTTTCTGAAATGTGCTCCTCCTGTCACTCTGGTTGGGTGCGCACAGTAAAAAGTGCTCCTGGCAGCTAGAGAGTGCCGCGTTGACCACTGCGCATGAAGAAATAAGCACCTGCAACGTTTGGTTTAGGTTTTAGGTGCATTTTTAATCTTATTGCTTAAATTGCATTTCCTCGACGAGCTGAGCACGTTTTCTGAAATGTGCTCCTCCCGTCACTCTGGTTGGGTGCGCACAGTAAAAAGTGCTCTTGGCAGCTAGAGAGTGCCGCGTTGACCACTGCGCATGAAGAAATAAGCACCTGCAACGTTTGGTTTAGGTTTTAGGTGCATTTTTAATTTTATTGCTTAAATCGCATTTTCTCGACGAGCTGAGCACGTTTTCTGAAATGTGCTCCTCCCGTCGCTCTGGTTGGGTGCGCGTAGTAAAAAGTGCTCCTGGCAGCTAGAGAGTGCCGTGTTGACCACTGCGCATGAAGAAATAGGCACCTGCAACGTTTGGTTTAGGTTTTAGGTGCATTTTTAATTTTATTGCTTAAATCGCATTTTCTCGACGAGCTGAGCACGTTTTCTGAAATGTGCTCCTCCCGTCACTCTGGTTGGGTGCGCACAGTAAAAAGTGCTCCTGGCAGCTAGGGAGTGCCGCGTTGAGCACTGCGCACGAAGAAATAAGCACCTGCAACGTTTGGTTTAGGTTTTAGGTGCATTTTTAATTTTATTGCTTAAATCGCATTTTCTCGACGAGCTGAGCACGTTTTCTGAAATGTGCTCCTCCTGTCACTCTGGTTGGGTGCGCACAGTAAAAAGTGCTCCTGGCAGCTAGAGAGTGCCGCGTTGACCACTGCGCATGAAGAAATAAGCACCTGCAACGTTTGGTTTAGGTTTTAGGTGCATTTTTAATCTTATTGCTTAAATTGCATTTCCTCGACGAGCTGAGCACGTTTTCTGAAATGTGCTCCTCCCGTCACTCTGGTTGGGTGCGCACAGTAAAAAGTGCTCTTGGCAGCTAGAGAGTGCCGCGTTGACCACTGCGCATGAAGAAATAAGCACCTGCAACGTTTGGTTTAGGTTTTAGGTGCATTTTTAATTTTATTGCTTAAATCGCATTTTCTCGACGAGCTGAGCACGTTTTCTGAAATGTGCTCCTCCCGTCACTCTGGTTGGGTGCGCACAATAAAAAGTGCTCTTGGCAGCTAGAGAGTGCCGCGTTGACCACTGCGCATGAAGAAATAAGCACCTGCAACGTTTAGTTTAGGTTTTAGGTGCATTTTTAATTTTATTGCTTAAATCGCATTTTCTCGACGAGCTGAGCACGTTTTCTGAAATGTGCTCCTCCCGTCACTCTGGTTGGGTGCGCACAGTAAAAAGTGCTCCTGGCAGCTAGGGAGTGCCGCGTTGAGAACTGCGCACGAAGAAATAAGCACCTGCAACATTTGGTTTAGGTTTTAGGTGCATTTTTAATTTTATTGCTTAACTCACATTTTCTCGACGAGCTGAGCACGTCTTCTGAAATGTGCTCCTCCCGTCGCTCTGGTTGGGTGCGCACAGTAAAAAGAGCTCCTGGCAGCTAGGGAGTTCCGCGTTGACCACTGCGCACGAAGAAATAAGCACCTGCAACGTTTGGTTTAGGTTTTAGGTGCATTTTTAATTTTATTGCTTAAATCGCATTTTCTCGACGAGCTGAGCACGTTTTCTGAAATGTGCTCCTCCCGTCGCTGTGGTTGGGTGCGCACAGTAAAAAGAGCTCCTGGCAGCTAGGGAGTGCCGCGTTGACCACTGCGCACGAAGAAATAAGCACCTGTAACGTTTGGTTTAGGTTTTAGGTGCATTTTTTATTTTATTGCTTAAATCGCATTCTCTCGACGAGCTGAGCACGTTTTCTGAAATGTGCTCCTCCCGTCGCTCTGGTTGGGTGCGCGTGGTAAAAAGTGCTCCTGGCAGCTAGAGAGTGCCGCGTTGACCACTGCACATGAAGAAATAAGCACCTGCAACGTTTTGTTTAGGTTTTAGGTGCATTTTTAATCTTATTGCTTAAATCGCATTTTCTCGACGAGCTGAGCACGTTTTCTGAAATGTGCTCCTCCCGTCACTCTGGTTGGGTGCGCACAGTAGAAAGTGCTCTTGGCAGCTAGAGAGTGCCGCGTTGACCACTGCGCATGAAGAAATAAGCACCTGCAACGTTTGGTTTAGGTTTTAGGTGCATTTTTAATTTTATTGCTTAAATCGCATTTTCTCGACGAGCTGAGCACGTTTTCTGAAATGTGCTCCTCCCGTCGCTCTGGTTGTGCGCGCATAGTAAAAAGTGCTCCTGGCAGCTAGAGAGTGCCGCGTTGACCACTGCACATGGAGAAATAAGCACCTGCAACGTTTGGTTTAGGTTTTAGGTGCATTTTTAATTTTATTGCTTAAATCGCATTTTCTCGACGAGCTGAGCACGTTTTCTGAAATGTGCTCCTCCCGTCGCTCTGGTTGGGTGCGCACAGTAAAAAGTGCTCTTGGCAGCTAGAGAGTGCCGTGTTGACCACTGCGCATGAAGAAATAAGCACCTGCAACGTTTGGTTTAGGTTTTAGGTGCATTTTTAATTTTATTGCTTAAATCGCATTTTCTCGACGAGCTGAGCACGTTTTCTGAAATGTGTTCCTCCCGTCACTCTGGTTGAGTGCGCACAGTAAAAAGTGCTCCTGGCAGCTAGGGAGTGCCGCGTTGAGCACTGCGCACGGAGAAATAAGCACCTGCAACGTTTGGTTTAGGTTTTAGGTGCATTTTTAATTTTATTGCTTAAATCGCATTTTCTCGACGACCTGAGCACGTTTTCTGAAATGTGCTCCTCCCGTCACTCTGGTTGGGTGCGCGCAGTAAAAAGTGCTCTTGGCAGCTAGAGAGTGCCGCGTTGACCACTGCACATGAAGAAATAAGCACCTGCAACGTTTGGTTTAGGTTTTAGGTGCATTTTTAATTTTATTGCTTAAATCGCATTTTCTCGACGAGCTGAGCACGTTTTCTGAAATGTGCTCCTCCCGTCACTCTGGTTGGGTGCGCACAGTAAAAAGTGCTCCTGGCAGCTAGGGAGTGCCGCGTTGAGCACTGCGCACGAAGAAATAAGCACCTGCAACGTTTGGTTTAGGTTTTAGGTGCATTTTTAATTTTATTGCTTAAATCGCATTTTCTCGACAAGCTGAGCACGTTTTCTGAAATGGGCTCCTCCCGTCGCTCTGGTTGGGTGCGCACAGTAAAAAGAGCTCCTGGCAGCTAGGGAGTTCCGCGTTGACCATTGCGCACGAATAAATAAGCACCTGCAACGTTTGGTTTAGGTTTTAGGTGCATTTTTTATTTTATTGCTTAAATCGCATTCTCTCGACGAGCTGAGCACGTTTTCTGAAATGTGCTCCTCCCGTCGCTCTGGTTGGGTGCACACAGTCAAAAGAGCTCCTGGCAGCTAGGGAGTGCCGCGTTGACCACTGCGCACGAAGAAATAAGCACCTGCAACGTTTGGTTTAGGTTTTAGGTGCATTTTTTATTTTATTGCTTGAATCGCATTCTCTCGAGGAGCTGAGCACGTTTTCTGAAATGTGCTCCTCCCGTCGCTCTGGTTGGGTGCGCGTAGTAAAAAGTGCTCCTGGCAGCTAGAGAGTGCCGCGTTGACCACTGCGCATGAAGAAATAAGCACCTGCAACGTTTGATTTAGGTCTTAGGTGCATTTTTAATTTTATTGCTTAAATCGCATTTTCTCGACGAGCTGAGCACGTTTTCTGAAATGTGCTCCTCCCGTCGCTCTGGTTGGGTGCGCACAGTAAAAAGAGCTCCTGGCAGCTAGGGAGTGCCACGTTGACCACTGCGCACGAAGAAATAAGCACCTGCAACGTTTGATTTAGGTTTTAGGTGCATTTTTAATTTTATTGCTTAAATCGCATTCTCTCGACGAGCTGAGCACGTTTTCTGAAATGTGCTCCTCCCGTCGCTCTGGTTGGGTGCGCGTAGTAAAAAGTGCTCCTGGCAGCTAGAGAGTGCCGTGTTGACCACTGCGCATGAAGAAATAAGCACCTGCAACGTTTGATTTAGGTTTTAGGTGCATTTTTAATCTTATTGCTTAAATCGCATTTTCTCGACGAGCTGAGCACGTTTTCTGAAATGTGCTCCTCCCGTCACTCTGGTTGGGTGCGCACAGTAAAAAGTGCTCTTGGCAGCTAGAGAGTGCCGCGTTGACCACTGCGCATGAAGAAATACGCACCTGCAACGTTTGGTTTAGGTTTTAGGTGCATTTTTAATTTTATTGCTTAAATCGCATTTTCTCGACGAGCTGAGCACGTTTTCTGAAATGTGCTCCTCCCGTCACTCTGGTTGGGTGGGCACAGTAAAAAGTGCTCCTGGCAGCCAGGGAGTGCCGCGTTGAGCACTACGCACGAAGAAATAAGCACCTGCAACGTTTGGTTTAGGTTTTAGCTGCATTTTTAATTTTATTGCTTAAATCGCATTTTCTCGACGAGCTGAGCACGTTTTCTGAAATGTGCTCCTCCCGTCACTCTGGTTGGGTGCGCATAGTAAAAAGTGCTCTTGGCAGCTAGAGAGTGCCGCGTTGACCACTGCGCACAAAGAAATAAGCACCTGCAACGTTTGGTTTAGGTTTTAGGTGCATTTTAAATTTTATTGCTTAAATCGCATTTTCTCGACGAGCTGAGCACGTTTTCTGAAATGTGCTCCTCCCGTCGCTCTGGTTGTGCGCGCATAGTAAAAAGTGCTCCTGGCAGCTAGAGAGTGCCGCGTTGACCACTGCTCACGAAGAAATAAGCACCTGCAACGTTTGGTTTAGGTTTTAGGTGCATTTTTAATTTTATTGCTCAAATCGCATTTTCTCGACGAGCTGAGCACGTTTTCTGAAATGTGCTCCTCCCGTCGCTCTGGTTGGGTGCGCACAGTAAAAATAGCTCCTGGCAGCTAGGGAGTTCCGCGTTGACCACTGCGCACGAAGAAATAAGCACCTGCAACGTTTGGTTTAGGTTTTAGGTGCATTTTTAATTTTATTGCTTAAATCGCATTCTCTCGACGAGCTGAGCACGTTTTCTGAAATGTGCTCCTCCCGTCGCTCTGGTTGGGTGCGCACAGTAAAAAGTGCTCTTGGCAGCTCGGGAGTGCCGCGTTGACCACTGCACATGAAGAAATAAGCACCTGCAACGTTTGGTTTAGGTTTTAGGTGCATTTTTAATTTTATTGCTTAAATCGCATTTTCTCGACGAGCTGAGCACGTTTTCTGATATGTGCTCCTCCCTTCGCTCTGGTTGGGCGCGCATAGTAAAAAGTGCTCTTGGCAGCTAGAGAGTGCCGCGTTGACCACTGCGCATGAAGAAATAAGCACCTGCAACGTTTGGTTTAGGTTTTAGGTGCATTTTTAATTTTATTGCTTAAATCGCATTTTCTCGACGAGCTGAGCACGTTTTCTGAAATGTGCTCCTCCCGTCACTCTGGTTGGGTGCGCACAGTAAAAAGTGCTCCTGGCAGCTAGGGAGTGCCGCGTTGAGCACTGCGCACGAAGAAATAAGCACCTGCAACGTTTGGTTTAGGTTTTAGGTGCATTTTTAATTTTATTGCTTAAATCGCATTTTCTCGACAAGCTGAGCACGTTTTCTGAAATGTGCTCCTCCCGTCGCTCTTGTTGGGTGCGCACAGTAAAAAGAGCTCCTGGCAGCTAGGGAGTGCCGCGTTTACCACTGCGCACGAAGAAATAAGCACCTGCAACGTTTGGTTTAGGTTTTAGGTGCATTTTAAATTTTATTGCTTAAATCGCATTCTCTCGACGAGCTGAGCACGTTTTCTGAAATGTGCTCCTCCCGTCGCTCTGGTTGGGTGCGCGTAGTAAAAAGTGCTCCTGGCAGCTAGAGACTGCCGCGTTGACCACTGCGCATGAAGAAATAAGCACCTGCAACGTTTGATTTAGGTTTTAGGTGCATTTTTAATTTTATTGCTTAAATCGCATTTTCTCGACGAGCTGAGCACGTTTTCTGAAATGTGCTCCTCCCGTCACTCTGGTTGGGTGCGCATAGTAAAAAGTGCTCTTGGCAGCTAGAGAGTGCCGCGTTGACCACTGCGCTTGAAGAAATAACCACCTGCAACGTTTAGTTTAGGTTTTGGGTGCATTTTTAATTTTATTGCTTAAATCGCATTTTCTCGACGAGCTGAGCACGTTTTCTGAAATGTGCTCCTCCCGTCACTCTGGTTGGGTGCGCACAGTAAAAAGAGCTCCTGGCAGCTAGGGAGTTCCGCGTTGACCACTGCGCACGAAGAAATAAGCACCTGCAACGTTTGGTTTAGGTTTTAGGTGCATTTTTAATTTTATTGCTTAAATCGCATTCTCTCGACGAGCTGAGCACGTTTTCTGAAATGTGCTCCTCCCGTCGCTCTGGTTGGGTGCGCACAGTAAAAAGTGCTCTTGGCAGCTCGGGAGTGCCGCGTTGACCACTGCGCATGAAGAAATAAGCACTTGCAACGTTTGGTTTAGGTTTTAGGTGCATTTTTAATTTTATTGCTTAAATCGCATTTTCTCGACGAGCTGAGCACGTTTTCTGAAATGTGCTCCTCACGTCGCTCTGGTTGGGAGCGCATAGTAAAAAGTGCTCCTGGCAGCTAGAGAGTGCCGCGTTGACCACTGCGCATGAAGAAATAAGCACCTGCAACGTTTGGTTTAGGTTTTAGGTGCATTTTTAATTTTATTGCTTAAATCGCATTTTCTCGACGAGCTGAGCACGTTTTCTGAAATGTGCTCCTACCGTCACTCTGGTTGGGTGCGCACAGTAAAAAGTGCTCCTGGCAGCTAGGGAGTGCCGAGTTGACCACTGCGCACGAAGAAATAAGCACCTGCAACGTTTGGTTTAGGTTTTAGGTGCAATTTTTTATTTTATTGCTTTAATCGCATTCTCTCGACGAGCTGAGCACGTTTTCTGAAATGTGCTCCTCCCGTCGCTCTGGTTGGGTGCGCGTAGTAAAAAGTGCTCCTGGCAGCTAGAGAGTGCCGCGTTGACCACTGCGCATGAAGAAATAAGCACCTGCAACGTTTGGTTTAGGTTTTAGGTGCATTTTTAATCTTATTGCTTAAATCGCATTTTCTCGACGAGCTGAGCACGTTTTCTGAAATGTGCTCCTCACGTCACTCTGGTTGGGTGCGCACAGTAAAAAGTGCTCTTGGCAGCTAGAGAGTGCCGCGTTGACCACTGCGCATGAAGAAATAAGCACCTGCAACGTTTGGTTTAGGTTTTAGGTGCATTTTTAATTTTATTGCTTAAATCGCATTTTCTCGACGAGCTGAGCACGTTTTCTGAAATGTGCTCCTCCCGTCACTCTGGTTGGGTGCGCACAGTAAAAAGTGCTCCTGGCAGCTAGAGAGTGCCGCGTTGACCACTGCGCATGAAGAAATAAGCACCTGCAACGTTTGGTTTAGGTTTTAGGTGCATTTTTAATCTTATTGCTTAAATCGCATTTTCTCGACGAGCTGAGCACGTTTTCTGAAATGTGCTCCTCCCGTCACTCTGGTTGGGTGCGCACAGTAAAAAGTGCTCCTGGCAACTAGAGAGTGCCGCGTTGACCACTGCGCATGAAGAAATAAGCACCTGCAACGTTTGGTTTAGGTTTTAGGTGCATTTTTAATTTTATTGCTTAAATCGCATTTTCTCGACGAGCTGAGCACGTTTTCTGAAATGTGCTCCTCCCGTCGCTCTGGTTGTGCGCGCATAGTAAAAAGTGCTCCTGGCAGCTAGAGAGTGCCGCGTTGACCACTGCACATGGAGAAATAAGCACCTGCAACGTTTGGTTTAGGTTTTAGGTGCATTTTTAATTTTATTGCTTAAATCGCATTTTCTCGACGAGCTGAGCACGTTTTCTGAAATGTGCTCCTCCCGTCGCTCTGGTTGGGTGCGCACAGTAAAAAGTGCTCTTGGCAGCTAGAGAGTGCCGTGTTGACCACTGCGCATGAAGAAATAGGCACCTGCAACGTTTGGTTTAGGTTTTAGGTGCATTTTTAATTTTATTGCTTAAATCGCATTTTCTCGACGAGCTGAGCACGTTTTCTGAAATGTGCTCCTCCCGTCACTCTGGTTGGGTGCGCACAGTAAAAAGTGCTCCTGGCAGCTAGGGAGTGCCGCGTTGAGCACTGCGCACGAAGAAATAAGCACCTGCAACGTTTGGTTTAGGTTTTAGGTGCATTTTTAATTTTATTGCTTAAATCGCATTTTCTCGACGAGCTGAGCACGTTTTCTGAAATGTGCTCCTCCTGTCACTCTGGTTGGGTGCGCACAGTAAAAAGTGCTCCTGGCAGCTAGAGAGTGCCGCGTTGACCACTGCGCATGAAGAAATAAGCACCTGCAACGTTTGGTTTAGGTTTTAGGTGCATTTTTAATCTTATTGCTTAAATTGCATTTCCTCGACGAGCTGAGCACGTTTTCTGAAATGTGCTCCTCCCGTCACTCTGGTTGGGTGCGCACAGTAAAAAGTGCTCTTGGCAGCTAGAGAGTGCCGCGTTGACCACTGCGCATGAAGAAATAAGCACCTGCAACGTTTGGTTTAGGTTTTAGGTGCATTTTTAATTTTATTGCTTAAATCGCATTTTCTCGACGAGCTGAGCACGTTTTCTGAAATGTGCTCCTCCCGTCGCTCTGGTTGGGTGCGCGTAGTAAAAAGTGCTCCTGGCAGCTAGAGAGTGCCGTGTTGACCACTGCGCATGAAGAAATAGGCACCTGCAACGTTTGGTTTAGGTTTTAGGTGCATTTTTAATTTTATTGCTTAAATCGCATTTTCTCGACGAGCTGAGCACGTTTTCTGAAATGTGCTCCTCCCGTCACTCTGGTTGGGTGCGCACAGTAAAAAGTGCTCCTGGCAGCTAGGGAGTGCCGCGTTGAGCACTGCGCACGAAGAAATAAGCACCTGCAACGTTTGGTTTAGGTTTTAGGTGCATTTTTAATTTTATTGCTTAAATCGCATTTTCTCGACGAGCTGAGCACGTTTTCTGAAATGTGCTCCTCCTGTCACTCTGGTTGGGTGCGCACAGTAAAAAGTGCTCCTGGCAGCTAGAGAGTGCCGCGTTGACCACTGCGCATGAAGAAATAAGCACCTGCAACGTTTGGTTTAGGTTTTAGGTGCATTTTTAATCTTATTGCTTAAATTGCATTTCCTCGACGAGCTGAGCACGTTTTCTGAAATGTGCTCCTCCCGTCACTCTGGTTGGGTGCGCACAGTAAAAAGTGCTCTTGGCAGCTAGAGAGTGCCGCGTTGACCACTGCGCATGAAGAAATAAGCACCTGCAACGTTTGGTTTAGGTTTTAGGTGCATTTTTAATTTTATTGCTTAAATCGCATTTTCTCGACGAGCTGAGCACGTTTTCTGAAATGTGCTCCTCCCGTCACTCTGGTTGGGTGCGCACAATAAAAAGTGCTCTTGGCAGCTAGAGAGTGCCGCGTTGACCACTGCGCATGAAGAAATAAGCACCTGCAACGTTTAGTTTAGGTTTTAGGTGCATTTTTAATTTTATTGCTTAAATCGCATTTTCTCGACGAGCTGAGCACGTTTTCTGAAATGTGCTCCTCCCGTCACTCTGGTTGGGTGCGCACAGTAAAAAGTGCTCCTGGCAGCTAGGGAGTGCCGCGTTGAGAACTGCGCACGAAGAAATAAGCACCTGCAACATTTGGTTTAGGTTTTAGGTGCATTTTTAATTTTATTGCTTAACTCACATTTTCTCGACGAGCTGAGCACGTCTTCTGAAATGTGCTCCTCCCGTCGCTCTGGTTGGGTGCGCACAGTAAAAAGAGCTCCTGGCAGCTAGGGAGTTCCGCGTTGACCACTGCGCACGAAGAAATAAGCACCTGCAACGTTTGGTTTAGGTTTTAGGTGCATTTTTAATTTTATTGCTTAAATCGCATTTTCTCGACGAGCTGAGCACGTTTTCTGAAATGTGCTCCTCCCGTCGCTCTGGTTGGGTGCGCACAGTAAAAAGAGCTCCTGGCAGCTAGGGAGTGCCGCGTTGACCACTGCGCACGAAGAAATAAGCACCTGTAACGTTTGGTTTAGGTTTTAGGTGCATTTTTTATTTTATTGCTTAAATCGCATTCTCTCGACGAGCTGAGCACGTTTTCTGAAATGTGCTCCTCCCGTCGCTCTGGTTGGGTGCGCGTGGTAAAAAGTGCTCCTGGCAGCTAGAGAGTGCCGCGTTGACCACTGCACATGAAGAAATAAGCACCTGCAACGTTTTGTTTAGGTTTTAGGTGCATTTTTAATCTTATTGCTTAAATCGCATTTTCTCGACGAGCTGAGCACGTTTTCTGAAATGTGCTCCTCCCGTCACTCTGGTTGGGTGCGCACAGTAGAAAGTGCTCTTGGCAGCTAGAGAGTGCCGCGTTGACCACTGCGCATGAAGAAATAAGCACCTGCAACGTTTGGTTTAGGTTTTAGGTGCATTTTTAATTTTATTGCTTAAATCGCATTTTCTCGACGAGCTGAGCACGTTTTCTGAAATGTGCTCCTCCCGTCGCTCTGGTTGTGCGCGCATAGTAAAAAGTGCTCCTGGCAGCTAGAGAGTGCCGCGTTGACCACTGCACATGGAGAAATAAGCACCTGCAACGTTTGGTTTAGGTTTTAGGTGCATTTTTAATTTTATTGCTTAAATCGCATTTTCTCGACGAGCTGAGCACGTTTTCTGAAATGTGCTCCTCCCGTCGCTCTGGTTGGGTGCGCACAGTAAAAAGTGCTCTTGGCAGCTAGAGAGTGCCGTGTTGACCACTGCGCATGAAGAAATAAGCACCTGCAACGTTTGGTTTAGGTTTTAGGTGCATTTTTAATTTTATTGCTTAAATCGCATTTTCTCGACGAGCTGAGCACGTTTTCTGAAATGTGTTCCTCCCGTCACTCTGGTTGAGTGCGCACAGTAAAAAGTGCTCCTGGCAGCTAGGGAGTGCCGCGTTGAGCACTGCGCACGGAGAAATAAGCACCTGCAACGTTTGGTTTAGGTTTTAGGTGCATTTTTAATTTTATTGCTTAAATCGCATTTTCTCGACGACCTGAGCACGTTTTCTGAAATGTGCTCCTCCCGTCACTCTGGTTGGGTGCGCGCAGTAAAAAGTGCTCTTGGCAGCTAGAGAGTGCCGCGTTGACCACTGCACATGAAGAAATAAGCACCTGCAACGTTTGGTTTAGGTTTTAGGTGCATTTTTAATTTTATTGCTTAAATCGCATTTTCTCGACGAGCTGAGCACGTTTTCTGAAATGTGCTCCTCCCGTCACTCTGGTTGGGTGCGCACAGTAAAAAGTGCTCCTGGCAGCTAGGGAGTGCCGCGTTGAGCACTGCGCACGAAGAAATAAGCACCTGCAACGTTTGGTTTAGGTTTTAGGTGCATTTTTAATTTTATTGCTTAAATCGCATTTTCTCGACAAGCTGAGCACGTTTTCTGAAATGGGCTCCTCCCGTCGCTCTGGTTGGGTGCGCACAGTAAAAAGAGCTCCTGGCAGCTAGGGAGTTCCGCGTTGACCATTGCGCACGAATAAATAAGCACCTGCAACGTTTGGTTTAGGTTTTAGGTGCATTTTTTATTTTATTGCTTAAATCGCATTCTCTCGACGAGCTGAGCACGTTTTCTGAAATGTGCTCCTCCCGTCGCTCTGGTTGGGTGCACACAGTCAAAAGAGCTCCTGGCAGCTAGGGAGTGCCGCGTTGACCACTGCGCACGAAGAAATAAGCACCTGCAACGTTTGGTTTAGGTTTTAGGTGCATTTTTTATTTTATTGCTTGAATCGCATTCTCTCGAGGAGCTGAGCACGTTTTCTGAAATGTGCTCCTCCCGTCGCTCTGGTTGGGTGCGCGTAGTAAAAAGTGCTCCTGGCAGCTAGAGAGTGCCGCGTTGACCACTGCGCATGAAGAAATAAGCACCTGCAACGTTTGATTTAGGTCTTAGGTGCATTTTTAATTTTATTGCTTAAATCGCATTTTCTCGACGAGCTGAGCACGTTTTCTGAAATGTGCTCCTCCCGTCGCTCTGGTTGGGTGCGCACAGTAAAAAGAGCTCCTGGCAGCTAGGGAGTGCCACGTTGACCACTGCGCACGAAGAAATAAGCACCTGCAACGTTTGATTTAGGTTTTAGGTGCATTTTTAATTTTATTGCTTAAATCGCATTCTCTCGACGAGCTGAGCACGTTTTCTGAAATGTGCTCCTCCCGTCGCTCTGGTTGGGTGCGCGTAGTAAAAAGTGCTCCTGGCAGCTAGAGAGTGCCGTGTTGACCACTGCGCATGAAGAAATAAGCACCTGCAACGTTTGATTTAGGTTTTAGGTGCATTTTTAATCTTATTGCTTAAATCGCATTTTCTCGACGAGCTGAGCACGTTTTCTGAAATGTGCTCCTCCCGTCACTCTGGTTGGGTGCGCACAGTAAAAAGTGCTCTTGGCAGCTAGAGAGTGCCGCGTTGACCACTGCGCATGAAGAAATACGCACCTGCAACGTTTGGTTTAGGTTTTAGGTGCATTTTTAATTTTATTGCTTAAATCGCATTTTCTCGACGAGCTGAGCACGTTTTCTGAAATGTGCTCCTCCCGTCACTCTGGTTGGGTGGGCACAGTAAAAAGTGCTCCTGGCAGCCAGGGAGTGCCGCGTTGAGCACTACGCACGAAGAAATAAGCACCTGCAACGTTTGGTTTAGGTTTTAGCTGCATTTTTAATTTTATTGCTTAAATCGCATTTTCTCGACGAGCTGAGCACGTTTTCTGAAATGTGCTCCTCCCGTCACTCTGGTTGGGTGCGCATAGTAAAAAGTGCTCTTGGCAGCTAGAGAGTGCCGCGTTGACCACTGCGCACAAAGAAATAAGCACCTGCAACGTTTGGTTTAGGTTTTAGGTGCATTTTAAATTTTATTGCTTAAATCGCATTTTCTCGACGAGCTGAGCACGTTTTCTGAAATGTGCTCCTCCCGTCGCTCTGGTTGTGCGCGCATAGTAAAAAGTGCTCCTGGCAGCTAGAGAGTGCCGCGTTGACCACTGCTCACGAAGAAATAAGCACCTGCAACGTTTGGTTTAGGTTTTAGGTGCATTTTTAATTTTATTGCTCAAATCGCATTTTCTCGACGAGCTGAGCACGTTTTCTGAAATGTGCTCCTCCCGTCGCTCTGGTTGGGTGCGCACAGTAAAAATAGCTCCTGGCAGCTAGGGAGTTCCGCGTTGACCACTGCGCACGAAGAAATAAGCACCTGCAACGTTTGGTTTAGGTTTTAGGTGCATTTTTAATTTTATTGCTTAAATCGCATTCTCTCGACGAGCTGAGCACGTTTTCTGAAATGTGCTCCTCCCGTCGCTCTGGTTGGGTGCGCACAGTAAAAAGTGCTCTTGGCAGCTCGGGAGTGCCGCGTTGACCACTGCACATGAAGAAATAAGCACCTGCAACGTTTGGTTTAGGTTTTAGGTGCATTTTTAATTTTATTGCTTAAATCGCATTTTCTCGACGAGCTGAGCACGTTTTCTGATATGTGCTCCTCCCTTCGCTCTGGTTGGGCGCGCATAGTAAAAAGTGCTCTTGGCAGCTAGAGAGTGCCGCGTTGACCACTGCGCATGAAGAAATAAGCACCTGCAACGTTTGGTTTAGGTTTTAGGTGCATTTTTAATTTTATTGCTTAAATCGCATTTTCTCGACGAGCTGAGCACGTTTTCTGAAATGTGCTCCTCCCGTCACTCTGGTTGGGTGCGCACAGTAAAAAGTGCTCCTGGCAGCTAGGGAGTGCCGCGTTGAGCACTGCGCACGAAGAAATAAGCACCTGCAACGTTTGGTTTAGGTTTTAGGTGCATTTTTAATTTTATTGCTTAAATCGCATTTTCTCGACAAGCTGAGCACGTTTTCTGAAATGTGCTCCTCCCGTCGCTCTTGTTGGGTGCGCACAGTAAAAAGAGCTCCTGGCAGCTAGGGAGTGCCGCGTTTACCACTGCGCACGAAGAAATAAGCACCTGCAACGTTTGGTTTAGGTTTTAGGTGCATTTTAAATTTTATTGCTTAAATCGCATTCTCTCGACGAGCTGAGCACGTTTTCTGAAATGTGCTCCTCCCGTCGCTCTGGTTGGGTGCGCGTAGTAAAAAGTGCTCCTGGCAGCTAGAGACTGCCGCGTTGACCACTGCGCATGAAGAAATAAGCACCTGCAACGTTTGATTTAGGTTTTAGGTGCATTTTTAATTTTATTGCTTAAATCGCATTTTCTCGACGAGCTGAGCACGTTTTCTGAAATGTGCTCCTCCCGTCACTCTGGTTGGGTGCGCATAGTAAAAAGTGCTCTTGGCAGCTAGAGAGTGCCGCGTTGACCACTGCGCTTGAAGAAATAACCACCTGCAACGTTTAGTTTAGGTTTTGGGTGCATTTTTAATTTTATTGCTTAAATCGCATTTTCTCGACGAGCTGAGCACGTTTTCTGAAATGTGCTCCTCCCGTCACTCTGGTTGGGTGCGCACAGTAAAAAGAGCTCCTGGCAGCTAGGGAGTTCCGCGTTGACCACTGCGCACGAAGAAATAAGCACCTGCAACGTTTGGTTTAGGTTTTAGGTGCATTTTTAATTTTATTGCTTAAATCGCATTCTCTCGACGAGCTGAGCACGTTTTCTGAAATGTGCTCCTCCCGTCGCTCTGGTTGGGTGCGCACAGTAAAAAGTGCTCTTGGCAGCTCGGGAGTGCCGCGTTGACCACTGCGCATGAAGAAATAAGCACTTGCAACGTTTGGTTTAGGTTTTAGGTGCATTTTTAATTTTATTGCTTAAATCGCATTTTCTCGACGAGCTGAGCACGTTTTCTGAAATGTGCTCCTCACGTCGCTCTGGTTGGGAGCGCATAGTAAAAAGTGCTCCTGGCAGCTAGAGAGTGCCGCGTTGACCACTGCGCATGAAGAAATAAGCACCTGCAACGTTTGGTTTAGGTTTTAGGTGCATTTTTAATTTTATTGCTTAAATCGCATTTTCTCGACGAGCTGAGCACGTTTTCTGAAATGTGCTCCTACCGTCACTCTGGTTGGGTGCGCACAGTAAAAAGTGCTCCTGGCAGCTAGGGAGTGCCGCGTTGACCACTGCGCACGAAGAAATAAGCACCTGCAACGTTTGGTTTAGGTTTTAGGTGCAATTTTTTATTTTATTGCTTTAATCGCATTCTCTCGACGAGCTGAGCACGTTTTCTGAAATGTGCTCCTCCCGTCGCTCTGGTTGGGTGCGCGTAGTAAAAAGTGCTCCTGGCAGCTAGAGAGTGCCGCGTTGACCACTGCGCATGAAGAAATAAGCACCTGCAACGTTTGGTTTAGGTTTTAGGTGCATTTTTAATCTTATTGCTTAAATCGCATTTTCTCGACGAGCTGAGCACGTTTTCTGAAATGTGCTCCTCACGTCACTCTGGTTGGGTGCGCACAGTAAAAAGTGCTCTTGGCAGCTAGAGAGTGCCGCGTTGACCACTGCGCATGAAGAAATAAGCACCTGCAACGTTTGGTTTAGGTTTTAGGTGCATTTTTAATTTTATTGCTTAAATCGCATTTTCTCGACGAGCTGAGCACGTTTTCTGAAATGTGCTCCTCCCGTCACTCTGGTTGGGTGCGCACAGTAAAAAGTGCTCCTGGCAGCTAGAGAGTGCCGCGTTGACCACTGCGCATGAAGAAATAAGCACCTGCAACGTTTGGTTTAGGTTTTAGGTGCATTTTTAATCTTATTGCTTAAATCGCATTTTCTCGACGAGCTGAGCACGTTTTCTGAAATGTGCTCCTCCCGTCACTCTGGTTGGGTGCGCACAGTAAAAAGTGCTCCTGGCAACTAGAGAGTGCCGCGTTGACCACTGCGCATGAAGAAATAAGCACCTGCAACGTTTGGTTTAGGTTTTAGGTGCATTTTTAATCTTATTGCTTAAATCGCATTTTCTCGACGAGCTGAGCACGTTTTCTGAAATGTGCTCCTCCCGTCGCTCTGGTTGTGCGCGCATAGTAAAAAGTGCTCCTGGCAGCTAGAGAGTGCCGCGTTGACCACTGCACATGGAGAAATAAGCACCTGCAACGTTTGGTTTAGGTTTTAGGTGCATTTTTAATTTTATTGCTTAAATCGCATTTTCTCGACGAGCTGAGCACGTTTTCTGAAATGTGCTCCTCCCGTCGCTCTGGTTGGGTGCGCACAGTAAAAAGTGCTCTTGGCAGCTAGAGAGTGCCGTGTTGACCACTGCGCATGAAGAAATAAGCACCTGCAACGTTTGGTTTAGGTTTTAGGTGCATTTTTAATTTTATTGCTTAAATCGCATTTTCTCGACGAGCTGAGCACGTTTTCTGAAATGTGCTCCTCCCGTCACTCTGGTTGGGTGCGCACAGTAAAAAGTGCTCCTGGCAGCTAGGGAGTGCCGCGTTGAGCACTGCGCACGAAGAAATAAGCACCTGCAACGTTTGGTTTAGGTTTTAGGTGCATTTTTAATTTTATTGCTTTAATCGCATTTTCTCGACGAGCTGAGCACGTTTTCTGAAATGTGCTCCTCCCGTCACTCTGGTTGGGTGCGCACAGTAAAAAGTGCTCTTGGCAGCTAGAGAGTGCCGCGTTGAGCACTGCGCATGAAGAAATAAGCACCAGCAACGTTTGGTTTAGGTTTTAGGTGCATTTTTAATTTTATTGCTTAAATCGCATTTTCTCGACGAGCTGAGCACGTTTTCTGAAATATGCTCCTCCCGTCACTCTGGTTGGGTGCGCACAGTAAAAAGTACTCCTGGCAGCTAGGGAGTGCTGCGTTGAGCACTGCGCACGAAGAAATAAGCACCTGCAACGTTTGGTTTAGGTTTTAGGTGCATTTTTTATTTTATTGCTTAAATCGCATTCTCTCGACGAGCTGAGCACGTTTTCTGAAATGTGCTCCTCCCGTCGCTCTGGTTGGGTGCACACAGTAAAAAGAGCTCCTGGCAGCTAGGGAGTGCCGCGTTGACCACTGCGCACGAAGAAATAAGCACCTGCAACGTTTGGTTTAGGTTTTAGGTGCATTTTTTATTTTATTGCTTAAATTCCATTCTCTCGACGAGCTGAGCACGTTTTCTGAAATGTGCTCCTCCCGTCGCTCTGGTTGGGTGCGCGTAGTAAAAAGTGCTCCTGGCAGCTAGAGAGTGCCGCGTTGACCACTGCGCATGAAGAAATAAGCACCTGCAACGTTTGGTTTAGGTTTTAGGTGCATTTTTAATCTTATTGCTTAAATCGCATTTTCTCGACGAGCTGAGCACGTTTACTGAAATGTGCTCCTCCCGTCGCTCTGGTTGGGTGCGCACAGTAAAAAGAGCTCCTGGCAGCTAGGGAGTGCCGCGTTGACCACTGCGCACGAAGAAATAAGCACCTGCAACGTTTGGTTTAGGTTTTAGGTGCATTTTTAATTTTATTGCTTAAATCGCATTTTCTCGACGAGCTGAGCACGTTTTCTGAAATGTGCTCCTCCCGTCACTCTGGTTGGGTGCGCACAGTAAAAAGTACTCCTGGCAGCTAGGGAGTGCCGCGTTGACCACTGCGCATGAAGAAATAAGCACCTGCAACGTTTGGTTTAGGTTTTAGGTGCATTTTTAATTTTATTGCTTAAATCGCATTTTCTCGACGAGCTGAGCACGTTTTCTGAAATGTGCTCCTCCCGTCGCTCTGGTTGGGTGCGCACAGTAAAAAGAGCTCCTGGCAGCTAGGGAGTTCCGCGTTGACCACTGCGCACGAAGAAATAAGCACCTGCAACGTTTGGTTTAGGTTTTAGGTGCATTTTTAATTTTATTGCTTAAATCGCATTCTCTCGACGAGCTGAGCACGTTTTCTGAAATGTGCTCCTCCCGTCGCTCTGGTTGGGTGCGCACAGTAAAAAGTGCTCTTGGCAGCTCGGGAGTGCCGCGTTGACCACTGCGCATGAAGAAATAAGCACCTGCAACGTTTGGTTTAGGTTTTAGGTGCATTTTTAATTTTATTGCTTAAATCGCATTTTCTCGACGAGCTGAGCACGTTTTCTGAAATGTGCTCCTCCCGTCACTCTGGTTGGGTGCGCACAGTAAAAAGTGCTCTTGGCAGCTAGAGAGTGCCGCGTTGACCACTGCGCATGAAGAAATAAGCACCTGCAACGTTTGGTTTAGGTTTTAGGTGCATTTTTAATTTTATTGCTTAAATCGCATTTTCTCGACGAGCTGAGCACGTTTTCTGAAATGTGCTCCTCCCGTCACTCTGGTTGGGTGCGCACAGTAAAAAGTGCTCCTGGCAGCTAGGGAGTGCCGCGTTGAGCACTGCGCACGAAGAAATAAGCACCTGCAACGTTTGGTTTAGGTTTTAGGTGCATTTTTAATTGTATTGCTTAAATCGCATTTTCTCGACGAGCTGAGCACGTTTTCTGAAATGGGCTCCTCCCGTCGCTCTGGTTGGGTGCGCACAGTAAAAAGAGCTCCTGGCAGCTAGGGAGTTCCGCGTTGACCACTGCGCACGAAGAAATAAGCACCTGCAACGTTTGGTTTAGGTTTTAGGTGCATTTTTTATTTTATTGCTTAAATCGCATTCTCTCGACGAGCTGAGCACGTTTTCTGAAATGTGCTCCTCCCGTCGCTCTGGTTGGGTGCACACAGTAAAAAGAGCTCCTGGCAGCTAGGGAGTGCCGCGTTGACCACTGCGCACGAAGAAATAAGCACCTGCAACGTTTGGTTTAGGTTTTAGGTGCATTTTTTATTTTATTGCTTAAATCGCATTCTCTCGACGAGCTGAGCACGTTTTCTGAAATGTGCTCCTCCCGTCGCTCTGGTTGGGTGCGCACAGTAAAAAGTGCTCCTGGCAGCTAGGGAGTGCCGCGTTGAGCACTGCGCACGAAGAAATAAGCACCTGCAACGTTTGGTTTAGGTTTTAGGTGCATTTTTAATTTTATTGCTTAAATCGCATTTTCTCGACGAGCTGAGCACGTTTTCTGAAATGTGCTCCTCCCGTCACTCTGGTTGGGTGCGCACAGTAAAAAGTGCTCTTGGCAGCTAGAGAGTGCCGCGTTGACCACTGCGCATGAAGAAATAAGCACCTGCAACGTTTGGTTTAGGTTTTAGGTGCATTTTTAATTTTATTGCTTAAATCGCATTTTCTCGAAGAGCTGAGCACGTTTTCTGAAATGTGCTCCTCCCGTCACTCTGGTTGGGTGCGCACAGTAAAAAGTGCTCCTGGCAGCTAGGGAGTGCCGCGTTGAGCACTGCGCACGAAGAAATAAGCACCTGCAACGTTTGGTTTAGGTTTTAGGTGCATTTTTAATTTTATTGCTTAAATCGCATTTTCTCGACGAGCTGAGCACGTTTTCTGAAATGTGCTCTTCCCGTCACTCTGGTTGGGTGCGCACAGTAAAAAGTGCTCTTGGCAGCTAGAGAGTGCCGCGTTGACCACTGCGCATGAAGAAATAAGCACCTGCAACGTTTGGTTTAGGTTTTAGGTGCATTTTTAATTTTATTGCTTAAATCGCATTTTCTCGACGAGCTGAGCACGTTTTCTGAAATGTGCTCCTCCCGTCACTCTGGTTGGGTGCGCACAGTAAAAAGTGCTCCTGGCAGCTAGGGAGTGCTGCGTTGAGCACTGCGCACGAAGAAATAAGCACCTGCAACGTTTGGTTTAGGTTTTAGGTGCATTTTTAATTTTATTGCTTAAATCGCATTTTCTCGACGAGCTGAGCACGTTTTCTGAAATGGGCTCCTCCCGTCGCTCTGGTTGGGTGCGCACAGTAAAAAGAGCTCCTGGCAGCTAGGGAGTTCCGCGTTGACCATTGCGCACGAATAAATAAGCACCTGCAACGTTTGGTTTAGGTTTTAGGTGCATTTTTTATTTTATTGCTTAAATCGCATTCTCTCGACGAGCTGAGCACGTTTTCTGAAATGTGCTCCTCCCGTCGCTCTGGTTCGGTGCACACAGTAAAAAGAGCTCTGGCAGCTAGGGAGTGCCGCGTTGACCACTGCGCACGAAGAAATAAGCACCTGCAACGTTTGGTTTAGGTTTTAGGTGCATTTTTTATTTTATTGCTTAAATCGCATTCTCTCGACGAGCTGAGCACGTTTTCTGAAATGTGCTCCTCCCGTCGCTCTGGTTGGGTGCGCGTAGTAAAAAGTGCTCCTGGCAGCTAGAGAGTGCCGCGTTGACCACTGCGCATGAAGAAATAAGCACCTGCAACGTTTGGTTTAGGTTTTAGGTGCATTTTTAATCTTATTGCTTAAATCGCATTTTCTCGACGAGCTGAGCACGTTTTCTGAAATGTGCTCCTCCCGTCGCTCTGGTTGGGTGCGCACAGTAAAAAGAGCTCCTGGCAGCTAGGGAGTGCCGCGTTGACCACTGCGCACGAAGAAATAAGCACCTGCAACGTTTGGTTTAGGTTTTAGGTGCATTTTTAATTTTATTGCTTAAATCGCATTCTCTCGACGAGCTGAGCACGTTTTCTGAAATGTGCTCCTCCCGTCGCTCTGGTCTGGTGCGCGTAGTAAAAAGTGCTCCTGGCAGCTAGAGAGTGCCGCGTTGACCACTGCGCATGAAGAAATAAGAACCTGCAACGTTTGGTTTAGGTTTTAGGTGCGTTTTTAATTTTATTGCTTAAATCGCATTTTCTCGACGAGCTGAGCACGTTTTCTGAAATGTGCTCCTCCCGTTGCTCTGGTTGGGCGCGCATAGTAAAAAGTGCTCCTGGCAGCTAGAGAGTGCCGCGTTGACCACTGCGCAAGAAGAAATAAGCACCTGCAACGTTTGGTTTAGGTTTTAGGTGCATTTTTAATTTTATTGCTTAAATCGCATTTTCTCGACAAGCTGAGCACGTTTTCTGAAATGTGCTCCTCCCGTCGCTCTGGTTGGGTGCGCACAGTAAAAAGAGCTCCTGGCAGCTAGGGAGTTCCGCGTTGACCACTGCGCACGAAGAAATAAGCACCTGCAACGTTTGGTTTAGGTTTTAGGTGCATTTTTAATTTTATTGCTTAAATCGCATTTTCTCGACGAGCTGAGCACGTTTTCTGAAATGTGCTCCTCCCGTCGCTCTGGTTGTGCGCGCATAGTAAAAAGTGCTCCTGGCAGCTAGAGAGTGCCGCGTTGACCACTGCACATGGAGAAATAAGCACCTGCAACGTTTGGTTTAGGTTTTAGGTGCATTTTTAATTTTATTGCTTAAATCGCATTTTCTCGACGAGCTGAGCACGTTTTCTGAAATGTGCTCCTCCCGTCGCTCTGGTTGGGTGCGCACAGTAAAAAGTGCTCTTGGCAGCTAGAGAGTGCCGTGTTGACCACTGCGCATGAAGAAATAAGCACCTGCAACGTTTGGTTTAGGTTTTAGGTGCATTTTTAATTTTATTGCTTAAATCGCATTTTCTCGACGAGCTGAGCACGTTTTCTGAAATGTGCTCCTCCCGTCACTCTGGTTGGGTGCGCACAGTAAAAAGTGCTCCTGGCAGCTAGGGAGTGCCGCGTTGAGCACTGCGCACGAAGAAATAAGCACCTGCAACGTTTGGTTTAGGTTTTAGGTGCATTTTTAATTTTATTGATTAAATCGCATTTTCTCGACGAGCTGAGCACGTTTTCTGAAATGTGCTCCTCCCGTCACTCTGGTTGGGTGCGCACAGTAAAAAGTGCTCTTGGCAGCTCGGGAGTTCCGCGTTGACCACTGCGCATGAAGAAATAAGCACTTGCAACGTTTGGTTTAGGTTTTAGGTGCATTTTTAATTTTATTGCTTAAATCGCATTTTCTCGACGAGCTGAGCACGTTTTCTGAAATGTGCTCCTCCCGTCGCTCTGGTTGGGCGCGCATAGTAAAAAGTGCTCCTGGCAGCTAGAGAGTGCCGCGTTGACCACTGCGCATGAAGAAATAAGCACCTGCAACGTTTGGTTTAGGTTTTAGGTGCATTTTTAATTGTATTGCTTAAATCGCATTTTCTCGACGAGCTGAGCACGTTTTCTGAAATGTGCTCCTCCCGTCACTCTGGTTGGGTGCGCACAGTAAAAAGTGCTCCTGGCAGCTAGGGAGTGCCGCGTTGACCACTGCGCACGAAGAAATAAGCACCTGCAACGTTTGGTTTAGGTTTTAGGTGCAATTTTTTATTTTATTGCTTTAATCGCATTCTCTCGATGAGCTGAGCACGTTTTCTGAAATGTGCTCCTCCCGTCGCTCTGGTTGGGTGCGCGTAGTAAAAAGTGCTCCTGGCAGCTAGAGAGTGCCGCGTTGACCACTGCGCATGAAGAAATAAGCACCTGCAACGTTTGGTTTAGGTTTTAGGTGCATTTTTAATCTTATTGCTTAAATCGCATTTTCTCGACGAGCTGAGCACGTTTTCTGAAATGTGCTCCTCCCGTCACTCTGGTTGGGTGCGCACAGTAAAAAGTGCTCCTGGCAGCGAGAGAGTGCCGCGTTGACCACTGCGCATGAAGAAATAAGCACCTGCAACGTTTGGTTTAGGTTTTAGGTGCATTTTTAATCTTATTGCTTAAATCGCATTTTCTCGACGAGCTGAGCACGTTTTCTGAAATGTGCTCCTCCCGTCACTCTGGTTGGGTGCGCACACTAAAAAGTGCTCCTGGCAGCTAGGGAGTGCCGCGTTGAGCACTACGCACGAAGAAATAAGCACCTGCAACGTTTGGTTTAGGTTTTAGCTGCATTTTTAATTTTATTGCTTAAATCGCATTTTCTCGACGAGCTGAGCACGTTTTCTGAAATGTGCTCCTCCCGTCACTCTGGTTGGGTGCGCACAGTAAAAAGTGCTCCTGGCAGCTAGAGAGTGCCGCGTTGACCACTGCGCATGAAGAAATAAGCACCTGCAACGTTTGGTTTAGGTTTTAGGTGCATTTTTAATCTTATTGCTTAAATCGCATTTTCTCGACGAGCTGAGCACGTTTTCTGAAATGTGCTCCTCCCGTCACTCTGGTTGGGTGCGCACAGTAAAAAGTGCTCTTGGCAGCTAGAGAGTGCCGCGTTGACCACTGCGCATGAAGAAATAAGCACCTGCAACGTTTGGTTTAGGTTTTAGGTGCATTTTTAATTTTATTGCTTAAATCGCATTTTCTCGACGAGCTGAGCACGTTTTCTGAAATGTGCTCCTCCCGTCGTTCTGGTTGTGCGCGCATAGTAAAAAGTGCTCCTGGCGGCTAGAGAGTGCCGCGTTGACCACTGCACATGGAGAAATAAGCACCTGCAACGTTTGGTTTAGGTTTTAGGTGCATTTTTACTTTTATTGCTTAAATCGCATTTTCACGACGAGCTGAGCACGTTTTCTGAAATGTGCTCCTCCCGTCGCTCTGGTTGGGTGCGCACAGTAAAAAGTGCTCATGGCAGCTAGAGAGTGCTGCGTTGACCACTGCGCATGAAGAAATAAGCACCTGCAACGTTTGGTTTAGGTTTTAGGTGCATTTTTAATTTTATTGCTTAAATCGCATTTTCTCGACGAGCTGAGCACGTTTTCTGAAATGTGCTCCTCCCGTCACTCTGGTTGGGTGCGCACAGTAAAAAGTGCTCCTGGCAGCTAGGGAGTGCCGCGTTGAGCACTGCGCACAAAGAAATAAGCACCTGCAACGTTTGGTTTAGGTTTTAGGTGCATTTTTAATTTTATTGCTTAAATCGCATTTTCTCGACGAGCTGAGCACGTTTTCTGAAATGTGCTCCTCCCGTCACTCTGGTTGGGTGCGCACAGTAAAAAGTGCTCTTGGCAGCTAGAGAGTGCCGCGTTGACCACTGCGCATGAAGAAATAAGCACCTGCAACGTTTGGTTTAGGTTTTAGGTGCATTTTTGATCTTATTGCTTAAATCGCATGTTCTCGACGAGCTGAGCACGTTTTCTGAAATGTGCTCCTCCCGTCACTCTGGTTGGGTGCGCACAGTAAAAAGTGCTCTTGGCAGCTAGAGAGTGCCGCGTTGACCACTGCGCATGAAGAAATAAGCACCTGCAACGTTTGGTTTAGGTTTTAGGTGCATTTTTAATTTTATTGCTTAAATCGCATTTTCTCGACGAGCTGAGCACGTTTTCTGAAATGTGCTCCTCCCGTCGCTCTGGTTGGGTGCGCACAGTAAAAATAGCTCCTGGCAGCTAGGGAGTTCCGCGTTGACCACTGCGCACGAAGAAATAAGCACCTGCAACGTTTGGTTTAGGTTTTAGGTGCATTTTTAATTTTATTGCTTAAATCGCATTCTCTCGACGAGCTGAGCACGTTTTCTGAAATGTGCTCCTCCCGTCGCTCTGGTTGGGTGCGCACAGTAAAAAGTGCTCTTGGCAGCTCGGGAGTGCCGCGTTGACCACTGCACATGAAGAAATAAGCACCTGCAACGTTTGGTTTAGGTTTTAGGTGCATTTTTAATTTTATGCTTTAATCGCATTTTCTCGACGAGCTGAGCACGTTTTCTGAAATGTGCTCCTCCCTTCGCTCTGGTTGGGCGCGCATAGTAGAAAGTGCTCCTGGCAGCTAGAGAGTGCCGCGTTGACCACTGCGCATGAAGAAATAAGCACCTGCAACGTTTGGTTTAGGTTTTAGGTGCATTTTTAATTTTATTGCTTAAATCGCATTTTCTCGACAAGCTGAGCACGTTTTCTGAAATGTGCTCCTCCCGTCGCTCTTGTTGGGTGCGCACAGTAAAAAGAGCTCCTGGCAGCTAGGGAGTGCCGCGTTTACCACTGCGCACGAAGAAATAAGCACCTGCAACGTTTGGTTTAGGTTTTAGGTGCATTTTTAATTTTATTGCTTAAATCGCATTTTCTCGACGAGCTGAGCACGTTTTCTGAAATGTGCTCCTCCCGTCGCTCTGGTTGGGTGCGCACAGTAAAAAGAGCTCCTGGCAGCTAGGGAGTTCCGCGTTGACCACTGCGCACGAAGAAATAAGCACCTGCAACGTTTGGTTTAGGTTTTAGGTGCATTTTTAATTTTATTGCTTAAATCGCATTCTCTCGACGAGCTGAGCACGTTTTCTGAAATGTGCTCCTCCCGTCACTCTGGTTGGGTGCGCACAGTAAAAAGTGCTCTTGGCAGCTAGAGAGTGCCGCGTTGACAGCTGCGCATGAAGAAATAAGCACCTGCAACGTTTGGTTTAGGTTTTAGGTGCATTTTTAATTTTATTGCTTAAATCGCATTTTCTCGACGAGCTGAGCACGTTTTCTGAAATGTGCTCCTCCCGTCGTTCTGGTTGTGCGCGCATAGTAAAAAGTGCTCCTGGCGGCTAGAGAGTGCCGCGTTGACCACTGCACATGGAGAAATAAGCACCTGCAACGTTTGGTTTAGGTTTTAGGTGCATTTTTAATTTTATTGCTTAAATCGCATTTTCTCGACGAGCTGAGCACGTTTTCTGAAATGTGCTCCTCCCGTCGCTCTGGTTGGGTGCGCACAGTAAAAAGTGCCCATGGCAGCTAGAGAGTGCCGCGTTGACCACTGCGCATGAAGAAATAAGCACCTGCAACGTTTGGTTTAGGTTTTAGGTGCATTTTTAATTTTATTGCTTTAATCGCATTTTCTCGACGAGCTGAGCACGTTTTCTGAAATGTGCTCCTCCCGTCACTCTGGTTGGGTGCGCACAGTAAAAAGTGCTCCTGGCAGCTAGGGAGTGCCGCGTTGAGCACTGCGCACAAAGAAATAAGCACCTGCAACGTTTGGTTTAGGTTTTAGGTGCATTTTTAATTTTATTGCTTAAATTGCATTTTCTCGACGAGCTGAGCACGTTTTCTGAAATGTGCTCCTCCCGTCACTCTGGTTGGGTGCGCACAGTAAAAAGTGCTCTTGGCAGCTAGAGAGTGCCGCGTTGACCACTGCGCATGAAGAAATAAGCACCTGCAACGTTTGGTTTAGGTTTTAGGTGCATTTTTAATTTTATTGCTTAAATCGCATGTTCTCGACGAGCTGAGCACGTTTTCTGAAATGTGCTCCTCCCGTCACTCTGGTTGGGTGCGCACAGTAAAAAGTGCTCCTGGCAGCTAGGGAGTGCCGCGTTGAGCACTACGCACGAAGAAATAAGCACCTGCAACGTTTGGTTTAGGTTTTAGCTGCATTTTTAATTTTATTGCTTAAATCGCATTTTCTCGACGAGCTGAGCACGTTTTCTGAAATGTGCTCCTCCCGTCACTCTGGTTGGGTGCGCACAGTAAAAAGTGCTCCTGGCAGCTAGAGAGTGCCGCGTTGACCACTGCGCATGAAGAAATAAGCACCTGCAACGTTTGGTTTAGGTTTTAGGTGCATTTTTAATCTTATTGCTTAAATCGCATTTTCTCGACGAGCTGAGCACGTTTTCTGAAATGTGCTCCTCCCGTCACTCTGGTTGGGTGCGCACAGTAAAAAGTGCTCTTGGCAGCTAGAGAGTGCCGCGTTGACAGCTGCGCATGAAGAAATAAGCACCTGCAACGTTTGGTTTAGGTTTTAGGTGCATTTTTAATTTTATTGCTTAAATCGCATTTTCTCGACGAGCTGAGCACGTTTTCTGAAATGTGCTCCTCCCGTCGTTCTGGTTGTGCGCGCATAGTAAAAAGTGCTCCTGGCGGCTAGAGAGTGCCGCGTTGACCACTGCACATGGAGAAATAAGCACCTGCAACGTTTGGTTTAGGTTTTAGGTGCATTTTTAATTTTATTGCTTAAATCGCATTTTCTCGACGAGCTGAGCACGTTTTCTGAAATGTGCTCCTCCCGTCGCTCTGGTTGGGTGCGCACAGTAAAAAGTGCTCATGGCAGCTAGAGAGTGCCGCGTTGACCACTGCGCATGAAGAAATAAGCACCTGCAACGTTTGGTTTAGGTTTTAGGTGCATTTTTAATTGTATTGCTTAAATCGCATTTTCTCGACGAGCTGAGCACGTTTTCTGAAATGGGCTCCTCCCGTCGCTCTGGTTGGGTGCGCACAGTAAAAAGACCTCCTGGCAGCTAGGGAGTTCCGCGTTGACCACTGCGCACGAAGAAATAAGCACCTGCAACGTTTGGTTTAGGTTTTAGGTGCATTTTTTATTTTATTGCTTAAATCACATTCTCTCGACGAGCTGAGCACGTTTTCTGAAATGTGCTCCTCCCGTCGCTCTGGTTGGGTGCACACAGTAAAAAGAGCTCCTGGCAGCTAGGGAGTGCCGCGTTGACCACTGCGCACGAAGAAATAAGCACCTGCAACGTTTGGTTTAGGTTTTAGGTGCATTTTTTATTTTATTGCTTAAATCGCATTCTCTCGACGAGCTGAGCACGTTTTCTGAAATGTGCTCCTCCCGTCGCTCTGGTTGGGTGCGCGTAGTAAAAAGTGCTCCCGGCAGCTAGAGAGTGCCGCGTTGACCACTGCGCATGAAGAAATAAGCACCTGCAACGTTTGGTTTAGGTTTTAGGTGCATTTTTAATTTTATTGCTTAAATCGCATTTTCTCGACGAGCTGAGCACGTTTTCTGAAATGTGCTCCTCCCGTCACTCTGGTTGGGTGCGCACAGTAGAAAGAGCTCCTGGCAGCTAGGGAGTGCCGCGTTGACCACTGCGCACGAAGAAATAAGCACCTGCAACGTTTGGTTTAGGTTTTAGGTGCATTTTTAATTTTATTGCTTAAATCGCATTTTCTCGACGAGCTGAGCACGTTTTCTGAAATGTGCTCCTCCCGTCGCTCTGGTTGTGCGCGCATAGTAAAAAGTGCTCCTGGCAGCTAGAGAGTGCCGCGTTGACCACTGCACATGGAGAAATAAGCACCTGCAACGTTTGGTTTAGGTTTTAGGTGCATTTTTAATTTTATTGCTTAAATCGCATTTTCTCGACGAGCTGAGCACGTTTTCTGAAATGTGCTCCTCCCGTCGCTCTGGTTGGGTGCGCACAGTAAAAAGTGCTCTTGGCAGCTAGAGAGTGCCGTGTTGACCACTGCGCATGAAGAAATAAGCACCTGCAACGTTTGGTTTAGGTTTTAGGTGCATTTTTAATTTTATTGCTTAAATCGCATTTTCTCGACGAGCTGAGCACGTTTTCTGAAATGTGCTCCTCCCGTCACTCTGGTTGGGTGCGCACAGTAAAAAGTGCTCCTGGCAGCTAGGGAGTGCCGCGTTGAGCACTGCGCACGAAGAAATAAGCACCTGCAACGTTTGGTTTAGGTTTTAGGTGCATTTTTAATTTTATTGCTTAAATCGCATTTTCTCGACGAGCTGAGCACGTTTTCTGAAATGTGCTCCTCCCGTCACTCTGGTTGGGTGCGCACAGTAAAAAGTGCTCTTGGCAGCTAGAGAGTGCCGCGTTGACCACTGCGCATGAAGAAATAAGCACCTGCAACGTTTGGTTTAGGTTTTAGGTGCATTTTTAATTTTATTGCTTAAATCGCATTTTCTCGACGAGCTGAGCACGTTTTCTGAAATGTGCTCCTCCCGTCACTCTGGTTGGGTGCGCACAGTAAAAAGTGCTCCTGGCAGCTAGGGAGTGCTGCGTTGAGCACTGCGCACGAAGAAATAAGCACCTGCAACGTTTGGTTTAGGTTTTAGGTGCATTTTTAATTTTATTGCTTAAATCGCATTTTCTCGACGAGCTGAGCACGTTTTCTGAAATGGGCTCCTCCCGTCGCTCTGGTTGGGTGCACACAGTAAAAAGAGCTCCTGGCAGCTAGGGAGTTCCGCGTTGACCATTGCGCACGAATAAATAAGCACCTGCAACGTTTGGTTTAGGTTTTAGGTGCATTTTTTATTTTATTGCTTAAATCGCATTCTCTCGACGAGCTGAGCACGTTTTCTGAAATGTGCTCCTCCCGTCGCTCTGGTTGGGTGCACACAGTAAAAAGAGCTCCTGGCAGCTAGGGAGTGCCGCGTTGACCACTGCGCACGAAGAAATAAGCACCTGCAACGTTTGGTTTAGGTTTTAGGTGCATTTTTTATTTTATTGCTTAAATCGCATTCTCTCGACGAGCTGAGCACGTTTTCTGAAATGTGCTCCTCCCGTCACTCTGGTTGGGTGCGCGTAGTAAAAAGTGCTCCTGGCAGCTAGAGAGTGCCGCGTTGACCACTGCGCATGAAGAAATAAGCACCTGCAACGTTTGGTTTAGGTTTTAGGTGCATTTTTAATTTTATTGCTTAAATCGCATTTTCTCGACGAGCTGAGCACGTTTTCTGAAATGTGCTCCTCCCGTCGCTCTGGTTGGGTGCGCACAGTAAAAAGAGCTCCTGGCAGCTAGGGAGTGCCGCGTTGACCACTGCGCACGAAGAAATAAGCACCTGCAACGTTTGGTTTAGGTTTTAGGTGCATTTTTAATTTTCTTGCTTAAATCGCATTCTCTCGACGAGCTGAGCACGTTTTCTGAAATGTGCTCCTCCCGTCACTCTGGTTGGGTGCGCACAGTAAAAAGTGCTCTTGGCAGCTAGAGAGTGCCGCGTTGACCACTGCGCATGAAGAAATAAGCACCTGCAACGTTTGGTTTAGGTTTTAGGTGCATTTTTAATTTTATTGCTTAAATCGCATTTTCTCGACGAGCTGAGCACGTTTTCTGAAATGTGCTCCTCCCGTCACTCTGGTTGGGTGCGCACAGTAAAAAGTGCTCCTGGCAGCTAGGGAGTGCCGCGTTGAGCACTGCGCACGAAGAAATAAGCACCTGCAACGTTTGGTTTAGGTTTTAGGTGCATTTTTAATTGTATTGCTTAAATCGCATTTTCTCGACGAGCTGAGCACGTTTTCTGAAATGGGCTCCTCCCGTCGCTCTGGTTGGGTGCGCACAGTAAAAAGAGCTCCTGGCAGCTAGGGAGTTCCGCGTTGACCACTGCGCACGAAGAAATAAGCACCTGCAACGTTTGGTTTAGGTTTTAGGTGCATTTTTTATTTTATTGCTTAAATCGCATTCTCTCGACGAGCTGAGCACGTTTTCTGAAATGTGCTCCTCCCGTCGCTCTGGTTGGGTGCACACAGTAAAAAGAGCTCCTGGCAGCTAGGGAGTGCCGCGTTGACCACTGCGCACGAAGAAATAAGCACCTGCAACGTTTGGTTTAGGTTTTAGGTGCATTTTTTATTTTATTGCTTAAATCGCATTCTCTCGACGAGCTGAGCACGTTTTCTGAAATGTGCTCCTCCCGTCGCTCTGGTTGGGTGTGCGTAGTAAAAAGTGCTCCTGGCAGCTAGAGAGTGCCGCGTTGACCACTGCGCATGAAGAAATAAGCACCTGCAACGTTTGGTTTAGGTTTTAGGTGCATTTTTAATTTTATTGCTTAAATCGCATTTTCTCGACGAGCTGAGCACGTTTTCTGAAATGTGCTCCTCCCGTCGCTCTGGTTGGGTGCGCACAGTAAAAAGAGCTCCTGGCAGCTAGGGAGTGCCGCGTTGACCACTGCGCACGAAGAAATAAGCACCTGCAACGTTTGGTTTAGGTTTTAGGTGCATTTTTTATTTTATTGCTTAAATCGCATTCTCTCGACGAGCTGAGCACGTTTTCTGAAATGTGCTCCTCCCGTCGCTCTGGTTGGGTGCGCACAGTAAAAAGTGCTCTTGGCAGCTAGAGAGTGCCGCGTTGACCACTGCGCATGAAGAAATAAGCACCTGCAACGTTTGGTTTAGGTTTTAGGTGCATTTTTAATTTTATTGCTTAAATCGCATTTTCTCGACGAGCTGAGCACGTTTTCTGAAATGTGCTCCTCCCGTCACTCTGGTTGGGTGCGCACAGTAGAAAGTGCTCTTGGCAGCTAGAGAGTGCCGCGTTGACCACTGCGCATGAAGAAATAAGCACCTGCAACGTTTGGTTTAGGTTTTAGGTGCATTTTTAATTTTATTGCTTAAATCGCATTTTCTCGACGAGCTGAGCACGTTTTCTGAAATGTGCTCCTCCCGTCGCTCTGGTTGTGCGCGCATAGTAAAAAGTGCTCCTGGCAGCTAGAGAGTGCCGCGTTGACCACTGCACATGGAGAAATAAGCACCTGCAACGTTTGGTTTAGGTTTTAGGTGCATTTTTAATTTTATTGCTTAAATCGCATTTTCTCGACGAGCTGAGCACGTTTTCTGAAATGTGCTCCTCCCGTCGCTCTGGTTGGGTGCGCACAGTAAAAAGTGCTCTTGGCAGCTAGAGAGTGCCGTGTTGACCACTGCGCATGAAGAAATAAGCACCTGCAACGTTTGGTTTAGGTTTTAGGTGCATTTTTAATTTTATTGCTTAAATCGCATTTTCTCGACGAGCTGAGCACGTTTTCTGAAATGTGCTCCTCCCGTCACTCTGGTTGGGTGCGCACAGTAAAAAGTGCTCCTGACAGCTAGGGAGTGCCGCGTTGAGCACTGCGCACGAAGAAATAAGCACCTGCAACGTTTGGTTTAGGTTTTAGGTGCATTTTTAATTTTATTGCTTAAATCGCATTTTCTCGACGAGCTGAGCACGTTTTCTGAAATGTGCTCCTCCCGTCACTCTGGTTGGGTGCGCACAGTAAAAAGTGCTCTTGGCAGCTAGAGAGTGCCGCGTTGACCACTGCGCATGAAGAAATAAGCACCTGCAACGTTTGGTTTAGGTTTTAGGTGCATTTTTAATTTTATTGCTTAAATCGCATTTTCTCGACGAGCTGAGCACGTTTTCTGAAATGTGCTCCTCCCGTCACTCTGGTTGGGTGCGCACAGTAAAAAGTGCTCTTGGCAGCTAGAGAGTGCCGCGTTGACCACTGCGCATGAAGAAATAATCACCTGCAACGTTTGGTTTAGGTTTTAGGTGCATTTTTAATTTTATTGCTTAAATCGCATTTTCTCGACGACCTGAGCACGTTTTCTGAAATGTGCTCCTCCCGTCACTCTGGTTGGGTGCGCACAGTAAAAAGTGCTCCTGGCAGCTAGAGAGTGCCGCGTTGACCACTGCGCATGAAGATATAAGCACCTGCAACGTTTGGTTTAGGTTTTAGGTGCATTTTTAATCTTATTGCTTAAATCGCATTTTCTCGACGAGCTGAGCACGTTTTCTGAAATGTGATCCTCCCGTCACTCTGGTTGGGTGCGCACAGTAAAAAAAGCTCTTGGCAGCTAGAGAGTGCCGCGTTGACCACTGCGCATGAAGAAATAAGCACCTGCAACGTTTGGTTTAGGTTTTAGGTGCATTTTTAATTTTATTGCTTAAATCGCATTTTCTCGACGAGCTGAGCACGTTTTCTGAAATGTGCTCCTCCCTTCGCTCTGGTTGGGCGCGCATAGTAAAAAGTGCTCCTGGCAGCTAGAGAGTGCCGGGTTGACCACTGCGCATGAAGAAATAAGCACCTGCAACGTTTGGTTTAGGTTTTAGGTGCATTTTTAATTTTATTGCTTAAATCGCATTTTCTCGACAAGCTGAGCACGTTTTCTGAAATGTGCTCCTCCCGTCGCTCTGGTTGGGTGCGCACAGTAAAAAGAGCTCCTGGCAGCTAGGGAGTGCCGCGTTTACCACTGCGCACGAAGAAATAAGCACCTGCAACGTTTGGTTTAGGTTTTAGGTGCATTTTTAATTTTATTGCTTAAATCGCATTCTCTCGACGAGCTGAGCACGTTTTCTAAAACGTGCTCCTCTCGTCGCTCTGGTTGGGTGCGCACAGTAAAAAGTGCTCTTGGCAGCTCGGGAGTGCCGCGTTGACCACTGCGCATGAAGAAATAAGCACCTGCAACGTTTGGTTTAGGTTTTAGGTGCATTTTTATTTTTTTGCTTAAATTGCATTTTCTCGACGAGCTGAGCACGTTTTCTGAAATGTGCTCCTCCCGTCGCTCTGGTTGGGCGCGCATAGTAAAAAGTGCTCCTGGCAGCTAGAGAGTGCCGCGTTGACCACTGCGCATGAAGAAATAAGCACCTGCAACGTTTGGTTTAGGTTTTAGGTGCATTTTTAATTTTATTGCTTAAATCGCATTTTCTCGACGAGCTGAGCACGTTTTCTGAAATGTGCTCCTCCCGTCACTCTGGTTGGGTGCGCACAGTAAAAAGTGCTCCTGGCAGCTAGGGAGTGCCGCGTTGACCACTGCGCACGAAGAAATAAGCACCTGCAACGTTTGGTTTAGGTTTTAGGTGCATTTTTAATTTTATTGCTTAAATCGCATTCTCTCGACGAGCTGAGCACGTTTTCTGAAATGTGCTCCTCCCGTCGCTCTGGTTGGGTGCGCACAGTAAAAAGTGCTCTTGGCAGCTCGGGAGTGCCGCGTTGACCACTGCGCATGAAGAAATAAGCACTTGCAACGTTTGGTTTAGGTTTTAGGTGCATTTTTAATTTTATTGCTTAAATCGCATTTTCTCGACGAGCTGAGCACGTTTTCTGAAATGTGCTCCTCCCGTCGCTCTGGTTGGGTGCGCATAGTAAAAAGTGCTCCTGGCATCTAGAGAGTGCCGCGTTGACCACTGCGCATGAAGAAATAAGCACCTGCAACGTTTGGTTTAGGTTTTAGGTGCATTTTTAATCTTATTGCTTAAATCGCATTTACTCGACGAGCTGAGCACGTTTTCTGAAATGTGCTCCTCCCGTCACTCTGGTTGGGTGCGCACAGTAAAAAGTGCTCTTGGCAGCTAGAGAGTGCCGCGTTGACCACTGCGCATGAAGAAATAAGCACCTGCAACGTTTGGTTTAGGTTTTAGGTGCATTTTTAATTTTATTGCTTAAATCGCATTTTCTCGACGAGCTGAGCACGTTTTCTGAAATGTGCTCCTCCCGTCACTCTGGTTGGGTGCGCACAGTAAAAAGTGCTCCTGGCAGCTAGGGAGTGCCGCGTTGAGCACTACGCACGAAGAAATAAGCACCTGCAACGTTTGGTTTAGGTTTTAGCTGCATTTTTAATTTTATTGCTTAAATCGCATTTTCTCGACGAGCTGAGCACGTTTTCTGAAATGTGCTCCTCCCGTCACTCTGGTTGGGTGCGCACAGTAAAAAGTGCTCCTGGCAGCTAGAGAGTGCCGCGTTGACCACTGCGCATGAAGAAATAAGCACCTGCAACGTTTGGTTTAGGTTTTAGGTGCATTTTTAATCTTATTGCTTAAATCGCATTCTCTCGACGAGCTGAGCACGTTTTCTGAAATGTGCTCCTCCCGTCGCTCTGGTTGGGTGCGCACAGTAAAAAGTGCTCTTGGCAGCTCGGGAGTGCCGCGTTGACCACTGCGCATGAAGAAATAAGCACTTGCAACGTTTGGTTTAGGTTTTAGGTGCATTTTTAATTTTATTGCTTAAATCGCATTTTCTCGACGAGCTGAGCACGTTTTCTGAAATGTGCTCCTCCCGTCGCTCTGGTTGGGTGCGCATAGTAAAAAGTGCTCCTGGCAGCTAGAGAGTGCCGCGTTGACCACTGCGCATGAAGAAATAAGCACCTGCAACGTTTGGTTTAGGTTTTAGGTGCATTTTTAATTTTATTGCTTAAATCGCATTTTCTCGACGAGCTGAGCACGTTTTCTGAAATGTGCTCCTCCCGTCACTCTGGTTGGGTGCGCACAGTAAAAACTGCTCCTGGCAGCTAGGGAGTGCCGCGTTGACCACTGCGCACGAAGAAATAAGCACCTGCAACGTTTGGTTTAGGTTTTAGGTGCAATTTTTTATTTTATTGCTTTAATCGCATTCTCTCGACGAGCTGAGCACGTTTTCTGAAATGTGCTCCTCCCGTCGCTCTGGTTGGGTGCGCGTAGTAAAAAGTGCTCCTGGCAGCTAGAGAGTGCCGCGTTGACCACTGCGCATGAAGAAATAAGCACCTGCAACGTTTGGTTTAGGTTTTAGGTGCATTTTTAATCTTATTGCTTAAATCGCATTTTCTCGACGAGCTGAGCACGTTTTCTGAAATGTGCTCCTCACGTCACTCTGGTTGGGTGCGCACAGTAAAAAGTGCTCTTGGCAGCTAGAGAGTGCCGCGTTGACCACTGCGCATGAAGAAATAAGCACCTGCAACGTTTGGTTTAGGTTTTAGGTGCATTTTTAATCTTATTGCTTAAATCGCATTTACTCGACGAGCTGAGCACGTTTTCTGAAATGTGCTCCTCCCGTCACTCTGGTTGGGTGCGCACAGTAAAAAGTGCTCTTGGCAGCTAGAGAGTGCCGCGTTGACCACTGCGCATGAAGAAATAAGCACCTGAAACGTTTGGTTTAGGTTTTAGGTGCATTTTTAATTTTATTGCTTAAATCGCATTTTCTCGACGAGCTGAGCACGTTTTCTGAAATGTGCTCCTCCCGTCACTCTGGTTGGGTGCGCACAGTAAAAAGTGCTCCTGGCAGCTAGGGAGTGCCGCGTTGAGCACTACGCACGAAGAAATAAGCACCTGCAACGTTTGGTTTAGGTTTTAGCTGCATTTTTAATTTTATTGCTTAAATCGCATTTTCTCGACGAGCTGAGCACGTTTTCTGAAATGTGCTCCTCCCGTCACTCTGGTTGGGTGCGCACAGTAAAAAGTGCTCCTGGCAGCTAGAGAGTGCCGCGTTGACCACTGCGCATGAAGAAATAAGCACCTGCAACGTTTGGTTTAGGTTTTAGGTGCATTTTTAATCTTATTGCTTAAATCGCATTTTCTCGACGAGCTGAGCACGTTTTCTGAAATGTGCTCCTCCCGTCACTCTGGTTGGGAGCGCACAGTAAAAAGTGCTCTTGGCAGCTAGAGAGTGCCGCGTTGACAGCTGCGCATGAAGAAATAAGCACCTGCAACGTTTGGTTTAGGTTTTTGGTGCATTTTTAATTTTATTGCTTAAATCGCATTTTCTCGACGAGCTGAGCACGTTTTCTGAAATGTGCTCCTCCCGTCGTTCTGGTTGTGCGCGCATAGTAAAAAGTGCTCCTGGCGGCTAGAGAGTGCCGCGTTGACCACTGCACATGGAGAAATAAGCACCTGCAACGTTTGGTTTAGGTTTTAGGTGCATTTTTAATTTTATTGCTTAAATCGCATTTTCTCGACGAGCTGAGCACGTTTTCTGAAATGTGCTCCTCCCGTCACTCTGGTTGGGTGCGCACAGTAAAAAGTGCTCCTGGCAGCTAGGGAGTGCCGCGTTGAGCACTGCGCACGAAGAAATAAGCACCTGCAACGTTTGGTTTAGGTTTTAGGTGCATTTTTAATTTTATTACTTAAATCGCATTTTCTCGACGAGCTGAGCACGTTTTCTGAAATGTGCTCCTCCCGTCACTCTGGTTGGGTGCGCACAGTAAAAAGTGCTCTTGGCAGCTAGAGAGTGCCGCGTTGACCACTGCGCATGAAGAAATAAGCACCTGCAACGTTTGGTTTAGGTTTTAGGTGCATTTTTAATTTTATTGCTTAAATCGCATTTTCTCGACGAGCTGAGCACGTTTTCTGAAATGTGCTCCTCCCGTCACTCTGGTTGGGTGCGCACAGTAAAAAGTGCTCTTGGCAGCTAGAGAGTGCCGCGTTGACCACTGCGCATGAAGAAATAAGCACCTGCAACGTTTGGTTTAGGTTTTAGGTGCATTTTTAATTTTATTGCTTAAATCGCATTTTCTCGACGAGCTGAGCACGTTTTCTGAAATGTGCTCCTCCCGTCACTCTGGTTGGGTGCGCACAGTAAAAAGTGCTCCTGGCAGCTAGGGAGTGCCGCGTTGAGCACTACGCACGAAGAAATAAGCACCTGCAACGTTTGGTTTAGGTTTTAGCTGCATTTTTAATTTTATTGCTTAAATCGCATTTTCTCGACGAGCTGAGCACGTTTTCTGAAATGTGCTCCTCCCGTCACTCTGGTTGGGTGCGCACAGTAAAAAGTGCTCATGGCAGCTAGGGAGTGCCGCGTTGACCACTGCGCACGAAGAAATAAGCACCTGCAACGTTTGGTTTAGGTTTTAGGTGCATTTTTTATTTTATTGCTTAAATCGCATTCTCTCGACGAGCTGAGCACGTTTTCTGAAATATGCTCCTCCCGTCGCTCTGGTTGGGTGCGCGTAGTAAAAAGTGCTCCTGGCAGCTAGAGAGTGCCGCGTTGACCACTGCGCATGAAGAAATAAGCACCTGCAACGTTTGGTTTAGGTTTTAGGTGCATTTTTAATCTTATTGCTTAAATCGCATTTTCTCGACGAGCTGAGCACGTTTTCTGAAATGTGCTCCTCCCGTCACTCTGGTTGGGTGCGCACAGTAAAAAGTGCTCTTGGCAGCTCGGGAGTGCCGCGTTGACCACTGCGCATGAAGAAATAAGCACCTGCAACGTTTGGTTTAGGTTTTAGGTGCATTTTTAATTTTATTGCTTAAATCGCATTTTCTCGACGAGCTGAGCACGTTTTCTGAAATGTGCTCCTCCCATCACTCTGGTTGGGTGCGCACAGTAAAAAGTGCTCTTGGCACCTAGAGAGTGCCGCGTTGACCACTGCGCATGAAGAAATAAGCACCTGCAACGTTTGGTTTAGGTTTTAGGTGCATTTTTAATTTTATTGCTTAAATCGCATTTTCTCGACGAGCTGAGCACATTTTCTGAAATGTGCTCCTCCCGTCACTCTGGTTGGGTGCGCACAGTAAAAAGTGCTCCTGGCAGCTAGGGAGTGCCGCGTTGAGCACTACGCACGAAGAAATAAGCACCTGCAACGTTTGGTTTAGGTTTTAGCTGCATTTTTAATTTTATTGCTTAAATCGCATTTTCTCGACGAGCTGAGCACGTTTTCTGAAATGTGCTCCTCCCGTCGCTCTGGTTGGGTGCGCACAGTAAAAAGAGCTCCTGGCAGCTAGGGAGTTCCGCGTTGACCACTGCGCACGAAGAAATAAGCACCTGCAACGTTTGGTTTAGGTTTTAGGTGCATTTTTTATTTTATTGCTTAAATCGAATTCTCTCGACAAGCTGAGCACGTTTTCTGAAATGTGCTCCTCCCGTCGCTCTGGTTGGGTGCACACAGTAAAAAGAGCTCCTGGCAGCTAGGGAGTGCCGCGTTGACCACTGCGCACGAAGAAATAAGCACCTGCAACGTTTGGTTTAGGTTTTAGGTGCATTTTTTATTTTATTGCTTAAATCGCATTCTCTCGACGAGCTGAGCACGTTTTCTGAAATGTGCTCCTCCCGTCGCTCTGGTTGGGTGCGCGTAGTAAAAAGTGCTCCTGGCAGCTAGAGAGTGCCGCGTTGACCACTGCGCATGAAGAAATAAGCACCTGCAACGTTTGGTTTAGGTTTTAGGTGCATTTTTAATTTTATTGCTTAAATCGCATTTTCTCGACGAGCTGAGCACGTTTTCTGAAATGTGCTCCTCCCGTCGCTCTGGTTGGGTGCGCACAGTAAAAAGAGCTCCTGGCAGCTAGGGAGTGCCGCGTTGACCACTGCGCACGAAGAAATAAGCACCTGCAACGTTTGGTTTAGGTTTTAGGTGCATTTTTTATTTTATTGCTTAAATCGCATTCTCTCGACGAGCTGAGCACGTTTTCTGAAATGTGCTCCTCCCGTCGCTCTGGTTGGGTGCGCGTGGTAAAAAGTGCTCCTGGCAGCTAGAGAGTGCCGCGTTGACCACTGCGCATGAAGAAATAAGCACCTGCAACGTTTGGTTTAGGTTTTAGGTGCATTTTTAATCTTATTGCTTAAATCACATTTTCTCGACGAGCTGAGCACGTTTTCTGAAATGTGCTCCTCCCGTCACTCTGGTTGGGTGCGCACAGTAAAAAGTGCTCTTGGCAGCTAGAGAGTGCCGCGTTGACCACTGCGCATGAAGAAATAAGCACCTGCAACGTTTGGTTTAGGTTTTAGGTGCATTTTTAATTTTATTGCTTAAATCGCATTTTCTCGACGAGCTGAGCACGTTTTCTGAAATGTGCTCCTCCCGTCGCTCTGGTTGGGTGCGCACAGTAAAAAGTGCTCCTGGCAGCTAGAGAGTGCCGCGTTGACCACTGCACATGGAGAAATAAGCACCTGCAACGTTTGGTTTAGGTTTTAGGTGCATTTTTAATTTTATTGCTTAAATCGCATTTTCTCGACGAGCTGAGCACGTTTTCTGAAATGTGCTCCTCCCGTCGCTCTGGTTGGGTGCGCACAGTAAAAAGTGCTCTTGGCAGCTAGAGAGTGCCGTGTTGACCACTGCGCATGAAGAAATAGGCACCTGCAACGTTTGGTTTAGGTTTTAGGTGCATTTTTAATTTTATTGCTTAAATCGCATTTTCTCGACGAGCTGAGCACGTTTTCTGAAATGTGCTCCTCCCGTCACTCTGGTTGGGTGCGCACAGTAAAAAGTGCTCCTGGCAGCTAGGGAGTGCCGCGTTGAGCACTGCGCACGAAGAAATAAGCACCTGCAACGTTTGGTTTAGGTTTTAGGTGCATTTTTAATTTTATTGCTTAAATCGCATTTTCTCGACGAGCTGAGCACGTTTTCTGAAATGTGCTTCTCCCGTCACTCTGGTTGGGTGCGCACAGTAAAAAGTGCTCTTGGCAGCTAGAGAGTGCCGCGTTGACCACTGCGCATGAAGAAATAAGCACCTGCAACGTTTGGTTTAGGTTTTAGGTGCATTTTTAATTTTATTGCTTAAATCGCATTTTCTCGACGAGCTGAGCACGTTTTCTGAAATGTGCTCCTCCCGTCACTCTGGTTGGGTGCGCACAGTAAAAAGTGCTCCTGGCAGCTAGGGAGTGCCGCGTTGACCACTGCGCACGAAGAAATAAGCACCTGCAACGTTTGGTTTAGGTTTTAGGTGCATTTTTAATTTTATTGCTTAAATCGCATTTTCTCGACGAGCTGAGCACGTTTTCTGAAATGGGCTCCTCCCGTCACTCTGGTTGGGTGCGCACAGTAAAAAGAGCTCCTGGCAGCTAGGGAGTTCCGCGTTGACCATTGCGCACGAAGAAATAAGCACCTGCAACGTTTGGTTTAGGTTTTAGGTGCATTTTTTATTTTATTGCTTAAATCGCATTCTCTCGACGAGCTGAGCACGTTTTCTGAAATGTGCTCCTCCCGTCGCTCTGGTTGGGTGCACACAGTAAAAAGAGCTCCTGGCAGCTAGGGAGTGCCGCGTTGACCACTGCGCACGAAGAAATAAGCACCTGCAACGTTTGGTTTAGGTTTTAGGTGCATTTTTTATTTTATTGCTTAAATCGCATTCTCTCGACGAGCTGAGCACGTTTTCTGAAATGTGCTCCTCCCGTCGCTCTGGTTGGGTGCGCGTAGTAAAAAGTGCTCCTGGCAGCTAGAGAGTGCCGCGTTGACCACTGCGCATGAAGAAATAAGCACCTGCAACGTTTGGTTTAGGTTTTAGGTGCATTTTTAATTTTATTGCTTAAATCGCATTTTCTCGACGAGCTGAGCACGTTTTCTGAAATGTGCTCCTCCCGTCGCTCTGGTTGGGTGCGCACAGTAAAAAGAGCTCCTGGCAGCTAGGGAGTGCCGCGTTGACCACTGCGCACGAAGAAATAAGCACCTGCAACGTTTGGTTTAGGTTTTAGGTGCATTTTTTATTTTATTGCTTAAATCGCATTCTCTCGACGAGCTGAGCACGTTTTCTGAAATGTGCTCCTCCCGTCGCTCTGGTTGGGTGCGCGTGGTAAAAAGTGCTCCTGGCAGCTAGAGAGTGCCGCGTTGACCACTGCGCATGAAGAAATAAGCACCTGCAACGTTTGGTTTAGGTTTTAGGTGCATTTTTAATCTTATTGCTTAAATCGCATTTTCTCGACGAGCTGAGCACGTTTTCTGAAATGTGCTCCTCCCGTCACTCTGGTTGGGTGCGCACAGTAGAAAGTGCTCTTGGCAGCTAGAGAGTGCCGCGTTGACCACTGCGCATGAAGAAATAAGCACCTGCAACGTTTGGTTTAGGTTTTAGGTGCATTTTTAAATTTATTGCTTAAATCGCATTTTCTCGACGAGCTGAGCACGTTTTCTGAAATGTGCTCCTCCCGTCGCTCTGGTTGTGCGCGCATAGTAAAAAGTGCTCCTGGCAGCTAGAGAGTGCCGCGTTGACCACTGCACATGGAGAAATAAGCACCTGCAACGTTTGGTTTAGGTTTTAGGTGCATTTTTAATTTTATTGCTTAAATCGCATTTTCTCGACGAGCTGAGCACGTTTTCTGAAATGTGCTCCTCCCGTCGCTCTGGTTGGGTGCGCACAGTAAAAAGTGCTCTTGGCAGCTAGAGAGTGCCGTGTTGACCACTGCGCACGAAGAAATAAGCACCTGCAACGTTTGGTTTAGGTTTTAGGTGCATTTTTTATTTTATTGCTTAAATCGCATTCTCTCGACGAGCTGAGCACGTTTTCTGAAATGTGCTCCTCCCGTCGCTCTGGTTGGGTGCGCGTAGTAAAAAGTGCTCCTGGCAGCTAGAGAGTGCCGCGTTGACCACTGCGCATGAAGAAATAAGCACCTGCAACGTTTGGTTTAGGTTTTAGGTGCATTTTTAATGTTATTGCTTAAATCGCATTTTCTCGACGAGCTGAGCACGTTTTATGAAATGTGCTCCTCCCGTCGCTCTGGTTGGGTGCGCACAGTAAAAAGAGCTCCTGGCAGCTAGGGAGTGCCGCGTTGACCACTGCGCACGAAGAAATAAGCACCTGCAACGTTTGGTTTAGGTTTTAGATGCATTTTTAATTTTATTGCTTAAATCGCATTCTCTCGACGAGCTGAGCACGTTTTCTGAAATGTGCTCCTCCCGTCGCTCTGGTTGGGTGCGCGTAGTAAAAAGTGCTCCTGGCAGCTAGAGAGTGCCGCGTTGACCACTGCGCATGAAGAAATAAGAACCTGCAACGTTTGGTTTAGGTTTTAGGTGCGTTTTTAATTTTATTGCTTAAATCGCATTTTCTCGACGAGCTGAGCACGTTTTCTGAAATGTGCTCCTCCCGTCGCTCTGGTTGGGCGCGCATAGTAAAAAGTGCTCCTGGCAGCTAGAGAGTGCCGCGTTGACCACTGCGCAAGAAGAAATAAGCACCTGCAACGTTTGGTTTAGGTTTTAGGTGCATTTTTAATTTTATTGCTTAAATCGCATTTTCTCGACAAGCTGAGCACGTTTTCTGAAATGTGCTCCTCCCGTCGCTCTGGTTGGGTGCGCACAGTAAAAAGAGCTCCTGGCAGCTAGGGAGTTCCGCGTTGACCACTGCGCACGAAGAAATAAGCACCTGCAAGGTTTGGTTTAGGTTTTAGGTGCATTTTTAATTTTATTGCTTAAATCGCATTTTCTCGACGAGCTGAGCACGTTTTCTGAAATGTGCTCCTCCCGTCGCTCTGGTTGGGTGCGCGTAGTAAAAAGTGCTCCTGGCAGCTAGAGAGTGCCGCGTTGACCACTGCGCATGAAGAAATAAGCACCTGCAACGTTTGGTGTAGGTTTTAGGTGCATTTTTAATTTTATTGCTTAAATCGCATTTTCTCGACGAGCTGAGCACGTTTTCTGAAATGTGCTCCTCCCGTCGCTCTGGTTGGGTGCGCACAGTAAAAAGAGCTCCTGGCAGCTAGGGAGTGCCGCGTTGACCACTGCGCACGAAGAAATAAGCACCTGCAACGTTTGGTTTAGGTTTTAGGTGCATTTTTTATTTTATTGCTTAAATCGCATTCTCTCGACGAGCTGAGCACGTTTTCTGAAATGTGCTCCTCCCGTCGCTCTGGTTGGGTGCGCGTGGTAAAAAGTGCTCCTGGCAGCTAGAGAGTGCCGCGTTGATCACTGCGCATGAAGAAATAAGCACCTGCAACGTTTGGTTTAGGTTTTAGGTGCATTTTTAATCTTATTGCTTAAATCACATTTTCTCGACGAGCTGAGCACGTTTTCTGAAATGTGCTCCTCCCGTCACTCTGGTTGGGTGCGCACAGTAAAAAGTGCTCTTGGCAGCTAGTGAGTGCCGCGTTGACCACTGCGCATGAAGAAATAAGCACCTGCAACGTTTTGTTTAGGTTTTAGGTGCATTTTTAATTTTATTGCTTAAATCGCATTTTCTCGACGAGCTGAGCACGTTTTCTGAAATGTGCTCCTCCCGTCGCTCTGGTTGGGTGCGCACAGTAAAAAGTGCTCCTGGCAGCTAGAGAGTGCCGCGTTGACCACTGCGCATGAAGAAATAAGCACCTGCAACGTTTGGTTTAGGTTTTAGGTGCATTTTTAATCTTATTGCTTAAATCGCATTTTCTCGACGAGCTGAGCACGTTTTCTGAAATGTGCTCCTCCCGTCGCTCTGGTTGGGTGCACACAGTAAAAAGAGCTCCTGGCAGCTAGGGAGTGCCGCGTTGACCACTGCGCACGAAGAAATAAGAACCTGCAACGTTTGGTTTAGGTTTTAGGTGCATTTTTTATTTTATTGCTTAAATCGCATTCTCTCGACGAGCTGAGTACGTTTTCTGAAATGTGCTCCTCCCGTCGCTCTGGTTGGGTGCGCGTAGTAAAAAGTGCTCCTGGCAGCTAGAGAGTGCCGCGTTGACCACTGCGCATGAAGAAATAAGCACCTGCAACGTTTGGTTTAGGTTTTAGGTGCATTTTTAATTTTATTGCTTTAATCGCATTTTCTCGACGAGCTGAGCACGTTTTCTGAAATGTGCTCCTCCCGTCGCTCTGGTTGGGTGCGCACAGTAAAAAGAGCTCCTGGCAGCTAGGGAGTGCCGCGTTGACCACTGCGCACGAAGAAATAAGCACCTGCAACGTTTGGTTTAGGTTTTAGGTGCATTTTTTATTTTATTGCTTAAATCGCATTCTCTCGACGAGCTGAGCACGTTTTCTGAAATGTGCTCCTCCCGTCGCTCTGGTTGGGTGCGCGTGGTAAAAAGTGCTCCTGGCAGCTAGAGAGTGCCGCGTTGACCACTGCGCATGAAGAAATAAGCACCTGCAACGTTTGGTTTAGGTTTTAGGTGCATTTTTAATCTTATTGCTTAAATCACATTTTCTCGACGAGCTGAGCACGTTTTCTGAAATGTGCTCCTCCCGTCGCTCTGGTTGGGTGCGCACAGTAAAAAGTGCTCCTGGCAGCTAGAGAGTGCCGCGTTGACCACTGCGCATGAAGAAATAAGCACCTGCAACGTTTGGTTTAGGTTTTAGGTGCATTTTTAATCTTATTGCTTAAATCGCATTTTCTCGACGAGCTGAGCACGTTTTCTGAAATGTGCTCCTCCCGTCGCTCTGGTTGGGTGCACACAGTAAAAAGAGCTCCTGGCAGCTAGGGAGTGCCGCGTTGACCACTGCGCACGAAGAAATAAGCACCTGCAACGTTTGGTTTAGGTTTTAGGTGCATTTTTTATTTTATTGCTTAAATCGCATTCTCTCGACGAGCTGAGCACGTTTTCTGAAATGTGCTCCTCCCGTCGCTCTGGTTGGGTGCGCGTAGTAAAAAGTGCTCCTGGCAGCTAGAGAGTGCCGCGTTGACCACTGCGCATGAAGAAATAAGCACCTGCAACGTTTGGTTTAGGTTTTAGGTGCATTTTTAATTTTATTGCTTAAATCGCATTTTCTCGACGAGCTGAGCACGTTTTCTGAAATGTGCTCCTCCCGTCGCTCTGGTTGGGTGCGCACAGTAAAAAGTGCTCTTGGCAGCTAGAGAGTGCCGTGTTGACCACTGCGCACGAAGAAATAAGCACCTGCAACGTTTGGTTTAGGTTTTAGGTGCATTTTTTATTTTATTGCTTAAATCGCATTCTCTCGACGAGCTGAGCACGTTTTCTGAAATGTGCTCCTCCCGTCGCTCTGGTTGGGTGCGCGTAGTAAAAAGTGCTCCTGGCAGCTAGAGAGTGCCGCGTTGACCACTGCGCATGAAGAAATAAGCACCTGCAACGTTTGGTTTAGGTTTTAGGTGCATTTTTAATGTTATTGCTTAAATCGCATTTTCTCGACGAGCTGAGCACGTTTTATGAAATGTGCTCCTCCCGTCGCTCTGGTTGGGTGCGCACAGTAAAAAGAGCTCCTGGCAGCTAGGGAGTGCCGCGTTGACCACTGCGCACGAAGAAATAAGCACCTGCAACGTTTGGTTTAGGTTTTAGATGCATTTTTAATTTTATTGCTTAAATCGCATTCTCTCGACGAGCTGAGCACGTTTTCTGAAATGTGCTCCTCCCGTCGCTCTGGTTGGGTGCGCGTAGTAAAAAGTGCTCCTGGCAGCTAGAGAGTGCCGCGTTGACCACTGCGCATGAAGAAATAAGAACCTGCAACGTTTGGTTTAGGTTTTAGGTGCGTTTTTAATTTTATTGCTTAAATCGCATTTTCTCGACGAGCTGAGCACGTTTTCTGAAATGTGCTCCTCCCGTCGCTCTGGTTGGGCGCGCATAGTAAAAAGTGCTCCTGGCAGCTAGAGAGTGCCGCGTTGACCACTGCGCAAGAAGAAATAAGCACCTGCAACGTTTGGTTTAGGTTTTAGGTGCATTTTTAATTTTATTGCTTAAATCGCATTTTCTCGACAAGCTGAGCACGTTTTCTGAAATGTGCTCCTCCCGTCGCTCTGGTTGGGTGCGCACAGTAAAAAGAGCTCCTGGCAGCTAGGGAGTTCCGCGTTGACCACTGCGCACGAAGAAATAAGCACCTGCAAGGTTTGGTTTAGGTTTTAGGTGCATTTTTAATTTTATTGCTTAAATCGCATTTTCTCGACGAGCTGAGCACGTTTTCTGAAATGTGCTCCTCCCGTCGCTCTGGTTGGGTGCGCGTAGTAAAAAGTGCTCCTGGCAGCTAGAGAGTGCCGCGTTGACCACTGCGCATGAAGAAATAAGCACCTGCAACGTTTGGTGTAGGTTTTAGGTGCATTTTTAATTTTATTGCTTAAATCGCATTTTCTCGACGAGCTGAGCACGTTTTCTGAAATGTGCTCCTCCCGTCGCTCTGGTTGGGTGCGCACAGTAAAAAGAGCTCCTGGCAGCTAGGGAGTGCCGCGTTGACCACTGCGCACGAAGAAATAAGCACCTGCAACGTTTGGTTTAGGTTTTAGGTGCATTTTTTATTTTATTGCTTAAATCGCATTCTCTCGACGAGCTGAGCACGTTTTCTGAAATGTGCTCCTCCCGTCGCTCTGGTTAGGTGCGCGTGGTAAAAAGTGCTCCTGGCAGCTAGAGAGTGCCGCGTTGATCACTGCGCATGAAGAAATAAGCACCTGCAACGTTTGGTTTAGGTTTTAGGTGCATTTTTAATCTTATTGCTTAAATCACATTTTCTCGACGAGCTGAGCACGTTTTCTGAAATGTGCTCCTCCCGTCACTCTGGTTGGGTGCGCACAGTAAAAAGTGCTCTTGGCAGCTAGTGAGTGCCGCGTTGACCACTGCGCATGAAGAAATAAGCACCTGCAACGTTTTGTTTAGGTTTTAGGTGCATTTTTAATTTTATTGCTTAAATCGCATTTTCTCGACGAGCTGAGCACGTTTTCTGAAATGTGCTCCTCCCGTCGCTCTGGTTGGGTGCGCACAGTAAAAAGTGCTCCTGGCAGCTAGAGAGTGCCGCGTTGACCACTGCGCATGAAGAAATAAGCACCTGTAACGTTTGGTTTAGGTTTTAGGTGCATTTTTAATCTTATTGCTTAAATCGCATTTTCTCGACGAGCTGAGCACGTTTTCTGAAATGTGCTCCTCCCGTCGCTCTGGTTGGGTGCACACAGTAAAAAGAGCTCCTGGCAGCTAGGGAGTGCCGCGTTGACCACTGCGCACGAAGAAATAAGAACCTGCAACGTTTGGTTTAGGTTTTAGGTGCATTTTTTATTTTATTGCTTAAATCGCATTCTCTCGACGAGCTGAGTACGTTTTCTGAAATGTGCTCCTCCCGTCGCTCTGGTTGGGTGCGCGTAGTAAAAAGTGCTCCTGGCAGCTAGAGAGTGCCGCGTTGACCACTGCGCATGAAGAAATAAGCACCTGCAACGTTTGGTTTAGGTTTTAGGTGCATTTTTAATTTTATTGCTTTAATCGCATTTTCTCGACGAGCTGAGCACGTTTTCTGAAATGTGCTCCTCCCGTCGCTCTGGTTGGGTGCGCACAGTAAAAAGAGCTCCTGTCAGCTAGGGAGTGCCGCGTTGACCACTGCGCACGAAGAAATAAGCACCTGCAACGTTTGGTTTAGGTTTTAGGTGCATTTTTTATTTTATTGCTTAAATCGCATTCTCTCGACGAGCTGAGCACGTTTTCTGAAATGTGCTCCTCCCGTCGCTCTGGTTGGGTGCGCGTGGTAAAAAGTGCTCCTGGCAGCTAGAGAGTGCCGCGTTGACCACTGCGCATGAAGAAATAAGCACCTGCAACGTTTGGTTTAGGTTTTAGGTGCATTTTTAATCTTATTGCTTAAATCACATTTTCTCGACGAGCTGAGCACGTTTTCTGAAATGTGCTCCTCCCGTCGCTCTGGTTGGGTGCGCACAGTAAAAAGTGCTCCTGGCAGCTAGAGAGTGCCGCGTTGACCACTGCGCATGAAGAAATAAGCACCTGCAACGTTTGGTTTAGGTTTTAGGTGCATTTTTAATCTTATTGCTTAAATCGCATTTTCTCGACGAGCTGAGCACGTTTTCTGAAATGTGCTCCTCCCGTCGCTCTGGTTGGGTGCACACAGTAAAAAGAGCTCCTGGCAGCTAGGGAGTGCCGCGTTGACCACTGCGCACGAAGAAATAAGCACCTGCAACGTTTGGTTTAGGTTTTAGGTGCATTTTTTATTTTATTGCTTAAATCGCATTCTCTCGACGAGCTGAGCACGTTTTCTGAAATGTGCTCCTCCCGTCGCTCTGGTTGGGTGCGCGTAGTAAAAAGTGCTCCTGGCAGCTAGAGAGTGCCGCGTTGACCACTGCGCATGAAGAAATAAGCACCTGCAACGTTTGGTTTAGGTTTTAGGTGCATTTTTAATTTTATTGCTTAAATCGCATTTTCTCGACGAGCTGAGCACGTTTTCTGAAATGTGCTCCTCCCGTCGCTCTGGTTGGGTGCGCACAGTAAAAAGAGCTCCTGGCAGCTAGGGAGTGCCGCGTTGACCACTGCGCACGAAGAAATAAGCACCTGCAACGTTTGGTTTAGGTTTTAGGTGCATTTTTTATTTTATTGCTTAAATCGCATTCTCTCGACGAGCTGAGCACGTTTTCTGAAATGTGCTCCTCCCGTCGCTCTGGTTGGGTGCGCGTGGTAAAAAGTGCTCCTGGCAGCTAGAGAGTGCCGCGTTGACCACTGCGCATGAAGAAATAAGCACCTGCAACGTTTGGTTTAGGTTTTAGGTGCATTTTTAATCTTATTGCTTAAATCGCATTTTCTCGACGAGCTGAGCACGTTTTCTGAAATGTGCTCCTCCCGTCACTCTGGTTGGGCGCGCACAGTAAAAAGAGCTCTTGGCAGCTAGAGAGTGCCGCGTTGACCACTGCGCATGAAGAAATAAGCACCTGCAACGTTTGGTTTAGGTTTTAGGTGCATTTTTAATTTTATTGCTTAAATCGCATTTTCTCGACGAGCTGAGCACGTTTTCTGAAATGTGCTCCTCCCGTCGCTCTGGTTGTGCGCGCATAGTAAAAAGTGCTCCTGGCAGCTAGAGAGTGCCGCGTTGACCACTGCACATGGAGAAATAAGCACCCGCAACGTTTGGTTTAGGTTTTAGGTGCATTTTTAATTTTATTGCTTAAATCGCATTTTCTCGACGAGCTGAGCACGTTTTCTGAAATGTGCTCCTGCCGTCGCTCTGGTTGGGTGCGCACAGTAAAAAGTGCTCTTGGCAGCTAGAGAGTGCCGTGTTGACCACTGCGCATGAAGAAATAAGCACCTGCAACGTTTGGTTTAGGTTTTAGGTGCATTTTTAATTTTATTGCTTAAATCGCATTTTCTCGACGAGCTGAGCACGTTTTCTGAAATGTGTTCCTCCCGTCACTCTGGTTGGGTGCGCACAGTAAAAAGTGCTCCTGGCAGCTAGGGAGTGCCGCGTTGAGCACTGCGCACGAAGAAATAAGCACCTGCAACGTTTGGTTTAGGTTTTAGGTGCATTTTTAATTTTATTGCTTAAATCGCATTTTCTCGACGAGCTGAGCACGTTTTCTGAAATGTGCTCCTCCCGTCACTCTGGTTGGGTGCGCACAGTAAAAAGTGCTCTTGGCAGCTAGAGAGTGCCGCGTTGACCACTGCGCATGAAGAAATAAGCACCTGCAACGTTTGGTTTAGGTTTTAGGTGCATTTTTAATTTTATTGCTTAAATCGCATTTTCTCGACGAGCTGAGCACGTTTTCTGAAATGTGCTCCTCCCGTCACTCTGGTTGGGTGCGCACAGTAAAAAGTGCTCCTGGCAGCTAGGGAGTGCCGCGTTGAGCACTGCGCACGAAGAAATAAGCACCTGCAACGTTTGGTTTAGGTTTTAGGTGCATTTTTAATTTTATTGCTTAAATCGCATTTTCTCGACGAGCTGAGCACGTTTTCTGAAATGGGCTCCTCCCGTCGCTCTGGTTGGGTGCGCACAGTAAAAAGAGCTCCTGGCAGCTAGGGAGTTCCGCGTTGACCATTGCGCACGAATAAATAAGCACCTGCAACGTTTGGTTTAGGTTTTAGGTGCATTTTTAATCTTATTGCTTAAATCGCATTCTCTCGACGAGCTGAGCACGTTTTCTGAAATGTGCTCCTCCCGTCGCTCTGGTTGGGTGCGCACAGTAAAAAGAGCTCCTGGCAGCTAGGGAGTGCCGCGTTGACCACTGCGCACGAAGAAATAAGCACCTGCAACGTTTGGTTTAGGTTTTAGGTGCATTTTTAATTTTATTGCTTAAATCGCATTCTCTCGACGAGCTGAGCACGTTTTCTGAAATGTGCTCCTCCCGTCGCTCGGGTTGGGTGCGCGTAGTAAAAAGTGCTCCTGGCAGCTAGAGAGTGCCGCGTTGACCACTGCGCATGAAGAAATAAGCACCTGCAACGTTTGGTTTAGGTTTTAGGTGCGTTTTTAATTTTATTGCTTAAATCGCATTTTCTCGACGAGCTGAGCACGTTTTCTGAAATGTGCTCCTCCCGTCGCTCTGGTTGGGCGCGCACAGTAAAAAGAGCTCCTGGCAGCTAGGGAGTGCCGCGTTGACCACTGCGCACGAAGAAATAAGCACCTGCAACGTTTGGTTTAGGTTTTAGGTGCATTTTTAATTTTATTGCTTAAATTGCATTCTCTCGACGAGCTGAGCACGTTTTCTGAAATGTGCTCCTCCCGTCACTCTGGTTGGGTGCGCACAGTAAAAAGTGCTCCTGGCAGCTAGGGAGTGCCGCGTTGAGCACTACGCACGAAGAAATAAGCACCTGCAACGTTTGGTTTAGGTTTTAGGTGCATTTTAAATTTTATTGCTTAAATCGCATTTCCTCGACGAGCTGAGCAAGTTTTCTGAAATGTGCTCCTCCCGTCGCTCTGGTTGTGCGCGCATAGTAAAAAGTGCTCCTGGCAGCTAGAGAGCACCGCGTTGAGCACTGCGCACGAAGAAATAAGCACCTGCAACGTTTGGTTTAGGTTTTAGGTGCATTTTTAATTTTATTGCTTAAATCGCATTTTCTCGACGAGCTGAGCACGTTTTCTGAAATGTGCTCCTCCCGTCACTCTGGTTGGGTGCGCACAGTAAAAAGTGCTCTTGGCAGCTAGAGAGTGCCGCGTTGACCACTGCGCATGAAGAAATAAGCACCTGCAACGTTTGGTTTAGGTTTTAGGTGCATTTTTAATTTTATTGCTTAAATCGCATTTTCTCGACGAGCTGAGCACGTTTTCTGAAATGTGCTCCTCCCGTCACTCTGGTTGGGTGCGCACAGTAAAAAGTGCTCCTGGCAGCTAGGGAGTGCCGCGTTGAGCACTGCGCACGAAGAAATAAGCACCTGCAACGTTTGGTTTAGGTTTTAGGTGCATTTTTAATTTTATTGCTTAAATTGCATTTTCTCGACGAGCTGAGCACGTTTTCTGAAATGGGCTCCTCCCGTCGCTCTGGTTGGGTGCACACAGTAAAAAGAGCTCCTGGCAGCTAGGGAGTTCCGCGTTGACCACTGCGCACGAAGAAATAAGCACCTGCAACGTTTGGTTTAGGTTTTAGGTGAATTTTTTATTTTATTGCTTAAATCGCATTCTCTCGACGAGCTGAGAACGTTTTCTGAAATGTGCTCCTCCCGTCGCTCTGGTTGGGTGCACACAGTAAAAAGAGCTCCTGGCAGCTAGGGAGTGCCGCGTTGACCACTGCGCACGAAGAAATAAGCACCTGCAACGTTTGGTTTAGGTTTTAGGTGCATTTTTAATTTTATTGCTAAAATCGCATTCTCTCGACGAGCTGAGCACGTTTTCTGAAATGTGCTCCTCCCGTCACTCTGGTTGGGTGTGCACAGTAAAAAGTGCTCCTGGCAGCTAGGGAGTGCCGCGTTGAGCACTACGCACGAAGAAATAAGCACCTGCAACGTTTGGTTTAGGTTTTAGGTGCATTTTAAATTTTATTGCTTAAATCGCATTTCCTCGACGAGCTGAGCACGTTTTCTGAAATGTGCTCCTCCCGTCGCTCTGGTTGTGCGCGCATAGTAAAAAGTGCTCCTGGCAGCTAGAGAGTGCCGCGTTGACCACTGCACATGAAGAAATAAGCACCTGCAACGTTTGGTTTAGGTTTTAGGTGCATTTTTAATTTTATTGCTTAAATCGCATTTTCTCGACGAGCTGAGCACGTTTTCTGAAATGTGCTCCTCCCGTCGCTCTGGTTGGGTGCGCACAGTAATTAGTGCTCTTGGCAGCTAGAGAGTGCCGCGTTGACCACTGCACATGAAGAAATAAGCACCTGCAACGTTTGGTTTAGGTTTTAGGTGCATTTTTAATTTTATTGCTTAAATCGCATTTTCTCGACGAGCTGAGCACGTTTTCTGAAATGTGCTCCTCCCGTCGCTCTGGTTGGGTGCGCACAGTAAAAAGAGCTCCTGGCAGCTAGGGAGTGCCGCGTTGACCACTGCGCACGAAGAAATAAGCACCTATAACGTTTGGTTTAGGTTTTAGGTGCATTTCTTATTTTATTGCTTAAATCGCATTCTCTCGACGAGCTGAGCACGTTTTCTGAAATGTGCTCCTCCCGTCGCTCTGGTTGTGCGCGCATAGTAAAAAGTGCTCCTGGCAGTTAGAGAGTGCCGCGTTGACCACTGCACATGGAGAAATAAGCACCTGCAACGTTTGGTTTAGGTTTTAGGTGCATTTTTAATTTTATTGCTTAAATCGCATTTTCTCGACGAGCTGAGCACGTTTTCTGAAATGTGCTCCTCCCGTCGCTCTGGTTGGGTGCGCACAGTAAAAAGTGCTCTTGGCAGCTAGAGAGTGCCGTGTTGACCACTGCGCATGAAGAAATAAGCACCTGCAACGTTTGGTTTAGGTTTTAGGTGCATTTTTAATTTTATTGCTTAAATCGCATTTTCTCGACGAGCTGAGCACGTTTTCTGAAATGTGCTCCTCCCGTCACTCTGGTTGGGTGCGCACAGTAAAAAGTGCTCCTGGCAGCTAGGGAGTGCCGCGTTGAGCACTGCGCACGAAGAAATAAGCACCTGCAACGTTTGGTTTAGGTTTTAGGTGCATTTTTAATTTTATTGCTTAAATCGCATTTTCTCGACGAGCTGAGCACGTTTTCTGAAATGTGCTCCTCCCGTCGCTCTGGTTGCGTGCGCGTAGTAAAAAGTGCTCCTGGCAGCTAGAGAGTGCCGCGTTGACCACTGCGCATGAAGAAATAAGCACCTGCAACGTTTGGTTTAGGTTTTAGGTGCATTTTTAATCTTATTGCTTAAATCGCATTTTCTCGACGAGCTGAGCACGTTTTCTGAAATGTGCTCCTCCCGTCACTCTGGTTGGGTAAGCACAGTAAAAAGTGCTCTTGGCAGCTAGAGAGTGCCGCGTTGACCACTGCGCATGAAGAAATAAGCACCTGCAACGTTTGGTTTAGGTTTTAGGTGCATTTTTAATTTTATTGCTTAAATCGCATTTTCTCGACGAGCTGAGCACGTTTTCTGAAATGTGCTCCTCCCGTCACTCCGGTTGGGTGCGCACAGTAAAAAGTGCTCCTGGCAGCTAGGGAGTGCCGCGTTGAGCACTGCGCACGAAGAAATAAGCACCTGCAACGTTTGGTTTAGGTTTTAGGTGCATTTTTAATTTTATTGCTTAAATTGCATTGTCTCGACGAGCTGAGCACGTTTTCTGAAATGTGCTCCTCCCGTCGCTCTGGTTGGGTGCGCGTAGTAAAAAGAGCTCCTGGCAGCTAGGGAGTTCCGCGTTGACCACTGCGCACGAAGAAATAAGCACCTGCAACGTTTGGTTTAGGTTTTAGGTGCATTTTTAATTTTATTGCTTAAATCGCATTCTCTCGACGAGCTGAGCACGTTTTCTGAAATGTGCTCCTCCCGTCGCTCTGGTTGGGTGCGCACAGTAAAAAGTGCTCTTGGCAGCTCGGGAGTGCCGCGTTGACCACTGCGCATGATGAAATAAGCACCTGCAACGTTTGGTTTAGGTTTTAGGTGCATTTTTAATTTTATTGCTTAAATCGCATTTTCTCGACGAGCTGAGCACGTTTTCTGAAATGTGCTCCTCCCGTCGCTCTGGTTGGGCGCGCATAGTAAAAAGTGCTCCTGGCAGCTAGAGAGTGCCGCGTTGACCACTGCGCATGAAGAAATAAGCACCTGCAACGTTTGGTTTAGGTTTTAGGTGCATTTTTAATTTTATTGCTTAAATCGCATTTTCTCGACAAGCTGAGCACGTTTTCTGAAATGTGCTCCTCCCGTCGCTCTGGTTGGGTGCGCACAGTAAAAAGAGCTCCTGGCAGCTAGGGAGTGCCGCGTTGACCACTGCGCACGAAGAAATAAGCACCTGCAACGTTTGGTTTAGGTTTTAGGTGCATTTTTAATTTTATTGCTTAAATCGCATTCTCTCGACGAGCTGAGCACGTTTTCTGAAATGTGCTCCTCCCGTCGCTCTGGTTGGGTGCGCGTAGTAAAAAGTGCTCCTGGCAGCTAGAGAGTGCCGCGTTGACCACTGCGCATGAACAAATAAGCACCTGCAACGTTTGGTTTAGGTTTTAGGTGCATTTTTAATCTTATTGCTTAAATCGCATTTTCTCGACGAGCTGAGCACGTTTTCTGAAATGTGCTCCTCCCGTCACTCTGGTTGGGTGCGCACAGTAAAAAGTGCTCTTGGCAGCTAGAGAGTGCCGCGTTGACCACTGCGCATAAAGAAATAAGCACCTGCAACGTTTGGTTTAGGTTTTAGGTGCATTTTTAATTTTATTGCTTAAATCGCATTTTCTCGACGAGCTGAGCACGTTTTCTGAAATGTGCTCCTCCCGTCACATCTGGTTGGGTGCGCACAGTAAAAAGTGCTCCTGGCAGCTAGAGAGTGCCGCGTTGACCACTGCGCATGAAGAAATAAGCACCTGCAACGTTTGATTTAGGTTTTAGGTGCATTTTTAAACTAATTGCTTAAATCGCATTTTCTCGACGAGCTGAGCACGTTTTCTGAAATGTGCTCCTCCCGTCACTCTGGTTGGGTGCGCACAGTAAAAAGTGCTCTTGGCAGCTAGAGAGTGCCGCGTTGACCACTGCGCATGAAGAAATAAGCACCTGCAACGTTTGGTTTAGGTTTTAGGTGCATTTTTAATTTTATTGCTTAAATCGCATTTTCTCGACGAGCTGAGCACGTTTTCTGAAATGTGCTCCTCCCGTCACTCTGGTTGGGTGCGCACAGTAAAAAGTGCTCCTGGCATCTAGGGAGTGCCGCGTTGAGCACTGCGCACGAAGAAATAAGCACCTGCAACGTTTGGTTTAGGTTTTAGGTGCATTTTTAATTTTATTGCTTAAATCGCATTTTCTCGACGAGCTGAGCACGTTTTCTGAAATGTGCTCCTCCCGTCACTCTGGTTGGGTGCGCATAGTAAAAAGTGCTCTTGGCAGCTAAAGAGTGCCGCGTTGACCACTGCGCACAAAGAAATAAGCACCTGCAACGTTTGGTTTAGGTTTTAGGTGCATTTTAAATTTTATTGCTTAAATCGCATTTTCTCGACGAGCTGAGCACGTTTTCTGAAATGTGCTCCTCCCGTCGCTCTGGTTGTGCGCGCATAGTAAAAAGTGCTCCTGGCAGCTAGGGAGTGCCGCGTTGAGCACTGCGCACGAAGAAATAAGCACCTGCAACGTTTGGTTTAGGTTTTAGGTGCATTTTTAATTTTATTGCTTAAATCGCATTTTCTCGACGAGCTGAGCACGTTTTCTGAAATGTGCTCCTCCCGTCACTCTGGTTGGGTGCGCACAGTAAAAAGTGCTCTTGGCAGCTAGAGAGTGCCGCGTTGACCACTGCGCATGAAGAAATAAGCACCTGCAACGTTTGGTTTAGGTTTTAGGTGCATTTTTAATTTTATTGCTTAAATCGCATTTTCTCGACGAGCTGAGCACGTTTTCTGAAATGTGCTCCTCCCGTCACTCTGGTTGGGTGCGCACAGTAAAAAGTGCTCCTGGCAGCTAGAGAATGCCGCGTTGACCACTGCGCATGAAGAAATAAGCACCTGCAACGTTTGATTTAGGTTTTAGGTGCATTTTTAATCTTATTGCTTAAATCGCATTTTCTCGACGAGCTGAGCACGTTTTCTGAAATGTGCTCCTCCCGTCACTCTGGTTGGGTGCGCACAGTAAAAAGTGCTCTTGGCAGCTAGAGAGTGCCGCGTTGACCACTGCGCATGAAGAAATAAGCACCTGCAACGTTTGGTTTAGGTTTTAGGTGCATTTTTAATTTTATTGCTTAAATCGCATTTTCTCGACGAGCTGAGCACGTTTTTTGAAATATGCTCCTCCCGTCACTCTGGTTGGGTGTGCACAGTAAAAAGTGCTCCTGGCAGCTAGGGAGTGCCGCGTTGAGCACTGCGCACGAAGAAATAAGCACCTGCAACGTTTGGTTTAGGTTTTAGGTGCATTTTTAATTTTATTGCTTAAATCGCATTTTCTCGACGAGCTGAGCACGTTTTCTGAAATGTGCTCCTCCCGTCGCTCTGGTTGGGTGCGCACAGTAAAAAGAGCTCCTGGCAGCTAGGGAGTTCCGCGTTGACCACTGCGCACGAAGAAATAAGCACCTGCAACGTTTGGTTTAGGTTTTAGGTGCATTTTTAATTTTATTGCTTAAATCGCATTCTCTCGACGAGCTGAGCACGTTTTCTGAAATGTGCTCCTCCCGTCGCTCTGGTTGGTTGCGCACAGTAAAAAGTGCTCTTGGCAGCTCGGGAGTGCCGCGTTGACCACTGCGCACGAAGAAATAACCACCTGCAACGTTTGGTTTAGGTTTTAGGTGCATTTTTAATTTTATTGCTTAAATCGCATTTTCTCGACGAGCTGAGCACGTTTTCTGAAATGTGCTCCTCCCGTCACTCTGGTTGGGTGCGCATAGTAAAAAGTGCTCTTGGCAGCTAAAGAGTGCCGCGTTGACCACTGCGCACAAAGAAATAAGCACCTGCAACGTTTGGTTTAGGTTTTAGGTGCATTTTAAATTTTATTGCTTAAATCGCATTTTCTCGACGAGCTGAGCACGTTTTCTGAAATGTGCTCCTCCCGTCGCTCTGGTTGTGCGCGCATAGTAAAAAGTGCTCCTGGCAGCTAGGGAGTGTCGCGTTGAGCACTGCGCACAAAGAAATAAGCACCTGCAACGTTTGGTTTAGGTTTTAGGTGCATTTTTAATTTTACTGCTTAAATCGCATTTTCTCGACGAGCTGAGCACGTTTTCTGAAATGTGCTCCTCCCGTCACTCTGGTTGGGTGCGCACAGTAAAAAGTGCTCCTGGCAGCTAGGGAGTGCCGCGTTGAATGTTGCGCACGAAGAAATAAGCACCTGCAACGTTTGGTTTAGGTTTTAGGTGCATTTTTAATCGTATTGCTTAAATCGCATTTCCTCGACGAGCTGAGCACGTTTTCTGAAATGTGCTCCTCCCGTCGCTCTGGTTGGGCGCGCATAGTAAAAAGTGCTCCTGGCAGCTAGAGAGTGCCGCGTTGACCACTGCGCAAGAAGAAATAAGCACCTGCAACGTTTGGTTTAGGTTTTAGGTGCATTTTTAATTTTATTGCTTAAATCGCATTCTCTCGACGAGCTGAGCACGTTTTCTGAAATGTGCTCCTCCCGTCGCTCTGGTTGGGTGCGCACAGTAAAAAGAGCCCTGGCAGCTAGGGAGTGCCGCGTTGACCACTGCGCATCAAGAAATAAGCACCTGCAACGCTTGGTTTAGGTTTTAGGTGCATTTTTAATTTTATTGCTTAAATCGCATTTTCTCGACGAGCTGAGCACGTTTTCTGAAATGTGCTCCTCCCGTCACTCTGGTTGGGTGCGCACAGTAAAAAGTGCTCCTGGCAGCTAGGGAGTGCCGCGTTGAGCACTACGCACGAAGAAATAAGCACCTGCAACGTTTGGTTTAGGTTTTAGCTGCATTTTTAATTTTATTGCTTAAATTGCATTTTCTCGACAAGCTGAGCACGTTTTCTGAAATGTGCTCCTCCCGTCGCTCTGGTTGGGTGTGCACAGTAAAAAGAGCTCCTGGCAGCTAGGGAGTGCCGCGTTGACCACTGCGCACGAAGAAATAAGCACCTGCAACGTTTGGTTTAGGTTTTAGGTGCATTTTTTTATTTTATTGCTTGAATCGTATTCTCTCGACGAGCTGAGCACGTTTTCTGAAATGTGCTCCTCCCGTCGCTCTGGTTGGGTGCGCACAGTAAAAAGTGCTCCTGGCAGCTAGAGAGTGCCGCGTTGACCACTGCGCATGAAGAAATAAGCACCTGCAACGTTTGGTTTAGGTTTTAGGTGCATTTTTAATTTTATTGCTTGAATCGCATTTTCTCGACGAGCTGAGCACGTTTTCTGAAATGTGCTCCTCCCGTCGCTCTGGTTGGGTGCGCACAGTAAAAAGAGCTCCTGGCAGCTAGGGAGTGCCGCGTTGACCACTGCGCACGAAGAAATAAGCACCTGCAACGGTTGGTTTAGGTTTTAGGTGCATTTTTTATTTTATTGCTTAAATCGCATTCTCTCGACGAGCTGAGCACGTTTTCTGAAATGTGCTCCTCCCGTCGCTCTGGTTGGGTGCGCGTAGTAAAAAGTGCTCCTGGCAGCTAGAGAGTGCCGCGTTGACCACTGCGCATGAAGAAATAAGCACCTGCAACGTTTGGTTTAGGTTTTAGGTGCATTTTTAATCTTATTGCTTAAATCGCATTTTCTCGACGAGCTGAGCACGTTTTCTGAAATGTGCTCCTCCCGTCACTCTGGTTGGGTGCGCACAGTAAAAAGTGCTCTTGGCAGCTAGAGAGTGCCGCGTTGACCACTGCGCATGAAGAAATAAGCACCTGCAACGTTTGGTTTAGGTTTTAGGTGCATTTTTAATTTTATTGCTTAAATCGCATTTTCTCGACGAGCTGAGCACGTTTTCTGAAATGTGCTCCTCCCGTCACTCTGGTTGGGTGCACACAGTAAAAAGTGCTCCTGGCAGCTAGAGAGTGCCGCGTTGACCGCTGCGCATGAAGAAATAAGCACCTGCAACGTTTGGTTTAGGTTTTAGGTGCATTTTTAATCTTATTGCTTAAATCGCATTTTCCCGACGAGCTGAGCACGTTTTCTGAAATGTGCTCCTCCCGTCACTCTGGTTGGGTGCGCACAGTAAAAAGTGCTCTTGGCAGCTAGAGAGTGCCGCGTTGACCACTGCGCATGAAGAAATAACCACCTGCAACGTTTGGTTTAGGTTTTAGGTGCATTTTTAATCTTATTGCTTAAATCGCATTTTCTCGACGAGCTGAGCACGTTTTCTGAAATGTGCTCCTCCCGTCACTCTGGTTGGGTGCGCATAGTAAAAAGTGCTCTTGGCAGCTAAAGAGTGCCGCGTTGACCACTGCGCACGAAGAAATAAGCACCTGCAACGTTTGGTTTAGGTTTTAGGTGCATTTTTTATTTTATTGCTTAAATCGCATTTTCTCGACGAGCTGAGCACGTTTTCTGAAATGTGCTCCTCCCGTCGCTCTGGTTGGGTGCGCACAGTAAAAAGAGCTCCTGGCAGCTAGGGAGTTCCGCGTTGACCACTGCGCACGAAGAAATAAGCACCTGCAACGTTTGGTTTAGGTTTTAGGTGCATTTTTAATTTTATTGCTTAAATCGCATTCTCTCGACGAGCTGAGCACGTTTTCTGAAATGTGCTCCTCCCGCCGCTCTGGTTGGTTGCTCACAGTAAAAAGTGCTCTTGGCAGCTCGGGAGTGCCGCGTTGACCACTGCGCATGAAGAAATAAGCACCTGCAACGTTTGGTTTAGGTTTTAGGTGCATTTTTTATTTTATTGCTTAAATCGCATTCTCTCGACGAGCTGAGCACGTTTTCTGAAATGTGCTCCTCCCGTCGCTCTGGTTGGGTGCGCACAGTAAAAAGAGCTACTGGCAGCTAGGGAGTGCCGCGTTGACCACTGCGCACGAAGAAATAAGCACCTGCAACGTTTGGTTTAGGTTTTAGGTGCATTTTTTATTTTATTGCTTAAATCGCATTCTCTCGACGAGCTGAGCACGTTTTCTGAAATGTGCTCCTCCCGTCGCTCTGGTTGGGTGCGCGTAGTAAAAAGTGCTCCTGGCAGCTAGAGAGTGCCGCGTTGACCACTGCGCATGAAGAAATAAGCACCTGCAACGTTTGGTTTAGGTTTTAGGTGCATTTTTAATCTTATTGCTTAAATCGCATTTTCTCGACGAGCTGAGCACGTTTTCTGAAATGTGCTCCTCCCGTCACTCTGGTTGGGTGCGCACAGTAAAAAGTGCTCTTGGCAGCTAGAGAGTGCCGCGTTGACCACTGCGCATGAAGAAATAAGCACCTGCAACGTTTGGTTTAGGTTTTAGGTGCATTTTTAATTTTATTGCTTAAATCGCATTTTCTCGACGAGCTGAGCACGTTTTCTGAAATGTGCTCCTCCCGTCACTCTGGTTGGGTGCACACAGTAAAAAGTGCTCCTGGCAGCTAGAGAGTGCCGCGTTGACCACTGCGCATGAAGAAATAAGCACCTGCAACGTTTGGTTTAGGTTTTAGGTGCATTTTTAATCTTATTGCTTAAATCGCATTTTCTCGACGAGCTGAGCACGTTTTCTGAAATGTGCTCCTCCCGTCACTCTGGTTGGGTGCGCACAGTAAAAAGTGCTCTTGGCAGCTAGAGAGTGCCGCGTTGACCACTGCGCATGAAGAAATAAGCACCTGCAACGTTTGGTTTAGGTTTTAGGTGCATTTTTAATTTTATTGCTTAAATCGCATTTTCTCGACAAGCTGAGCACGTTTTCTGAAATGTGCTCCTCCCGTCGCTCTGGTTGGGTGTGCACAGTAAAGGAGCTCCTGGCAGCTAGGGAGTGCCGCGTTGACCACTGCGCACGAAGAAATAAGCACCTGCAACGTTTGGTTTAGGTTTTAGATGCATTTTTAATTTTATTGCTTAAATCGCATTCTCTCGACGAGCTGAGCACGTTTTCTGAAATGTGCTCCTCCCGTCACTCTGGTTGGGTGCGCACAGTAAAAAGTGCTCCTGGCAGCTAGGGAGTGCCGCGTTGAGCACTACGCACGAAGAAATAAGCACCTGCAACGTTTGGTTTAGGTTTTAGGTGCATTTTAAATTTCATTGCCTAAATCGCATTTCCTCGACGAGCTGAGCACGTTTTCTGAAATGTGCTCCTCCCGTCGCTCTGGTTGTGCGCGCATAGTAAAAAGTGCTCCTGGCAGCTAGAGAGTGCCGCGTTGACCACTGCACATGAAGAAATAAGCACCTGCAACGTTTGGTTTAGGTTTTAGGTGCATTTTTAATTTTATTGCTTAAATCGCATTTTCTCGACGAGCTGAGCACGTTTTCTGAAATGTGCTCCTCCCGTCGCTCTGGTTGGGTGCGCACAGTAAAAAGTGCTCTTGGCAGCTAGAGAGTGCCGCGTTGACCACTGCACATGAAGAAATAAGCACCTGCAACGTTTGGTTTAGGTTTTAGGTGCATTTTTAATTTTATTGCTTAAATCGCATTTTCTCGACGAGCTGAGCACGTTTTCTGAAATGTGCTCCTCCCGTCACTCTGGTTGGGTGCGCACAGTAAAAAGTGCTCCTGGCAGCTAGGGAGTGCCACGTTGAGCACTGCGCACGAAGAAATAAGCACCTGCAACGTTTGGTTTAGGTTTTAGGTGCATTTTTAATTTTATTGCTTAAATCGCATTTTCTCGACGAGCTGAGCACGTTTTCTGAAATGTGCTCCTCCCGTCACTCTGGTTGGGTGCGCACAGTAAAAAGTGCTCTTGGCAGCTAGAGAGTGCCGCGTTGACCACTGCGCATGAAGAAATAAGCACCTGCAACGTTTGGTTTAGGTTTTAGGTGCATTTTTTATTTTATTGCTTCAATCGCATTCTCTCGACGAGCTGAGCACGTTTTCTGAAATGTGCTCCTCCCGTCGCTCTGGTTGGGTGCGCGTAGTAAAAAAGGCTCCTGGCAGCTAGAGAGTGCCGCGTTGACCACTGCACATGAAGAAATAAGCACCTGCAACGTTTGGTTTAGGTTTTAGGTGCATTTTTAATCTTATTGCTTAAATCGCATTTTCTCGACGAGCTGAGCACGTTTTCTGAAATGTGCTCCTCCCGTCACTCTGGTTGGGTGCGCACAGTAAAAAGTGCTCTTGGCAGCTAGAGAGTGCCGCGTTGACCACTGCGCATGAAGAAATAAGCACCTGCAACGTTTGGTTTAGGTTTTAGGTGCATTTTTAATCTTATTGCTTAAATCGCATTTTCTCGACGAGCTGAGCACGTTTTCTGAAATGTGCTCCTCCCGTCACTCTGGTTGGGTGCGCACAGTAAAAAGTGCTCTTGGCAGCTAGAGAGTGCCGCGTTGACCACTGCGCATGAAGAAATAAGCACCTGCAACGTTTGGTTTAGGTTTTAGGTGCATTTTTAATTTTATTGCTTAAATTGCATTTTCTCGACGAGCTGAGCACGTTTTCTGAAATGTGCTCCTCCCGTCACTCTGGTTGGGTGCACACAGTAAAAAGTGCTCCTGGCAGCTAGAGAGTGCCGCGTTGACCACTGCGCATGAAGAAATAAGCACCTGCAACGTTTGGTTTAGGTTTTAGGTGCATTTTTAATCTTATTGCTTAAATCGCATTTTCTCGACGAGCTGAGCACGTTTTCTGAAATGTGCTCCTCCCGTCACTCTGGTTGGGTGCGCACAGTAAAAAGTGCTCTTGGCAGCTCGAGAGTTCCGCGTTGACCACTGCGCATCAAGAAATAAGCACCTGCAACGCTTGGTTTAGGTTTTAGGTGCATTTTTAATTTTATTGCTTAAATCGCATTTTCTCGACGAGCTGAGCACGTTTTCTGAAATGTGCTCCTCCCGTCACTCTGGTTGGGTGCGCACAGTAAAAAGTGCTCTTGGCAGCTAGAGAGTGCCGCGTTGACCACTGCGCATGAAGAAATAAGCACCTGCAACGTTTGGTTTAGGTTTTAGCTGCATTTTTAATTTTATTGCTTAAATCGCATTTTCTCGACGAGCTGAGCACGTTTTCTGAAATGTGCTCCTCCCGTCACTCTGGTTGGGTGCGCATAGTAAAAAGTGCTCTTGGCAGCTAAAGAGTGCCGCGTTGACCACTGCGCACGAAGAAATAAGCACCTGCAACGTTTGGTTTAGGTTTTAGGTGCATTTTTAATTTTATTGCTTAAATCGCATTTTCTCGACGAGCTGAGCACGTTTTCTGAAATGTGCTCCTCCCGTCGCTCTGGTTGGGCGCGCATAGTAAAAAGTGCTCCTGGCAGCTAGAGAGTGCCGCGTTGACCACTGCGCAAGAAGAAATAAGCACCTGCAACGTTTGGTTTAGGTTTTATTTGCATTTTTAATTTTATTGCTTAAATCGCATTTTCTCGACAAGCTGAGCACGTTTTCTGAAATGTGCTCCTCCCGTCGCTCTGGTTGGGTGCGCACAGTAAAAAGAGCTCCTGGCAGCTAGGGAGTGCCGCGTTGACCACTGCGCACGAAGAAATAAGCACCTGCAACGTTTGGTTTAGGTTTTAGGTGCATTTTTAATTTTATTGCTTAAATCGCATTTTCTCGACGAGCTGAGCACGTTTTCTGAAATGTGCTCCTCCCGCCACTCTGGTTGGGTGCGCACAGTAAAAAGTGCTCTTGGCAGCTAGAGAGTGCCGCGTTGACCACTGCGCATGAAGAAATAAGCTCCTGCAACGTTTGGTTTAGGTTTTAGGTGCATTTTTAATTTTATTGCTTAAATCGCATTTTCTCGACGAGCTGAGCACGTTTTCTGAAATGTGCTCCTCCCGTCGCTCTGGTTGGGTGCGCACAGTAAAAAGAGCTCCTGGCAGCTAGGGAGTGCCGCGTTGACCACTGCGCACGAAGAAATAAGCACCTGCAACGTTTGGTTTAGGTTTTAGGTGCATTTTTAATTTTATTGCTTAAATCGCATTTTCTCGACAAGCTGAGCACGTTTTCTGAAATGTGCTCCTCCCGTCGCTCTGGTTGGGTGCGCATAGGAAAAAGTGCTCTTGGCAGCTAGAGAGTGCCGCGTTGACCACTGCGCTTGAAGAAATAACCACCGGCAACGTTTGGTTTAGGTTTTATTTGCATTTTTAATTTTATTGCTTAAATCGCATTTTCTCGACAAGCTGAGCACGTTTTCTGAAATGTGCTCCTCCCGTCACTCTGGTTGGGTGCGCACAGTAAAAAGTGCTCTTGGCAGCTAGAGAGTGCCGCGTTGACCACTGCGCATGAAGAAATAACCACCTGCAACGTTTGGTTTAGGTTTTAGGTGCATTTTTAATTTTATTGCTTAAATCGCATTTTCTCTACGAGCTGAGCACGTTTTCTGAAATGTGCTCCTCCCGTCACTCTGGTTGGGTGCGCATAGTAAAAAGTGCTCTTGGCAGCTAAAGAGTGCCGCGTTGACCACTGCGCACAAAGAAATAAGCACCTGCAACGTTTGGTTTAGGTTTTAGGTGCATTTTAAATTTTATTGCTTAAATCGTATTTTCTCGACGAGCTGAGCACGTTTTCTGAAATGTGCTCCTCCCGTCGCTCTGGTTGTGCGCACATAGTAAAAAGTGCTCCTGGCAGCTAGAGAGTGCCGCGTTGACCACTGCACATGAAGAAATAAGCACCTGCAACGTTTGGTTTAGGTTTTAGGTGCATTTTTAATTTTATTGCTTAAATCGCATTTTCTCGACGAGCTGAGCACGTTTTCTGAAATGTGCTCCTCCCGTCGCTCTGGTTGGGTGTGCACAGTAAAAAGTGCTCTTGGCAGCTAGAGAGTGCCGCGTTGACCACTGCGCATGAAGAAATAAGCACCTGCAACGTTTGGTTTAGGTTTTAGGTGCATTTTTAATTTTATTGCTTAAATCGCATTTTCTCGACGAGCTGAGCACGTTTTCTGAAATGTGCTCCTCCCGTCACTCTGGTTGGGTGCGCACAGTAAAAAGTGCTCCTGGCAGCTAGGGAGTGCCGCGTTGAGCACTGCGCACGAAGAAATAAGCACCTGCAACGTTTGGTTTAGGTTTTAGGTGCATTTTTAATTTTATTGCTTAAATCGCATTTTCTCGACGAGCTGAGCACGTTTTCTGAAATGTGCTCCTCCCGTCACTCTGGTTGGGTGCGCACAGTAAAAAGTGCTCCTGGCAGCTAGGGAGTGCCGCGTTGAGCACTGCGCACGAAGAAATAAGCACCTGCAACGTTTGGTTTAGGTTTTAGGTGCATTTTTAATTTTATTGCTTAAATCGCATTTTCTCGACGAGCTGAGCACGTTTTCTGAAATGTGCTCCTCCCGTCACTCTGGTTGGGTGTGCACAGTAAAAAGTGCTCTTGGCAGCTAGAGAGTGCCACGTTGACCACTGCGCATGAAGAAATAAGCACCTGCAACGTTTCGTTTAGGTTTTAGGTGCATTTTTAATTTTATTGCTTAAATCGCATTTTCTCGACGACCTGAGCACGTTTTCTGAAATGTGCTCCTCCCGTCGCTCTGGTTGGGTGCGCACAGTAAAAAGAGCTCCTGGCAGCTAGGGAGTGCCGCGTTGACCACTGCGCACGAAGAAATAAGCACCTGCAACCTTTGGTTTAGGTTTTAGGTGCATTTTTAATTTTATTGCTTAAATCGCATTCTCTCGACGAGCTGAGCACGTTTTCTGAAATGTGCTCCTCCCGTCGCTCTGGTTGGGTGCGCACAGTAAAAAGTGCTCTTGGCAGGTCGGGAGTGCCGCGTTGACCACTGCGCATGAAGAAATAAGCACCCGCAACGTTTGGTTTAGGTTTTAGGTGCATTTTTAATTTTATTGCTTAAATCGCATTTTCTCGACGAGCTGAGCACGTTTTCTGAAATGTGCTCCTCCCGTTGCTCTGGTTGGGCGCGCATAGTAAAAAGTGCTCCTGGCAGCTAGAGAGTGCCGCGTTGACCACTGCGCAAGAAGAAATAAGCACCTGCAACGTTTGGTTTAGGTTTTAGGTGCATTTTTAATTTTATTGCTTAAATCGCATTTTCTCGACAAGCTGAGCACGTTTTCTGAAATGTGCTCCTCCCGTCGCTCTGGTTGGGTGCGCACAGTAAAAAGTGCTCTTGGCAGCTAGAGAGTGCCGCGTTGACCACTGCGCATGAAGAAATAAGCACCTGCAACGTTTGGTTTAGGTTTTAGGTGCATTTTTAATCTTATTGCTTAAATCGCATTTTCTCGACGAGCTGAGCACGTTTTCTGAAATGTGCTCCTCCCGTCACTCTGGTTGGGTGCGCATAGTAAAAAGTGCTCTTGGCAGCTAGGGAGTGCCGCGTTGACCACTGCACATGAAGAAATAAGCACCTGCAACGTTTGGTTTAGGTTTTAGGTGCATTTTTAATTTTATTGCTTAAATCGCATTTTCTCGACGAGCTGAGCACGTTTTCTGAAATGTGCTCCTCCCGTCACTCTGGTTGGGTACGCACAGTAAAAAGTGCTCTTGGCAGCTAGAGAGTGCCGCGTTGACCACTGCGCATGAAGAAATAACCACCTGCAACGTTTGGTTTAGGTTTTAGGTGCATTTTTAATTTTATTGCTTAAATCGCATTTTCTCGACGAGCTGAGCACGTTTTCTGAAATGTGCTCCTCCCGTCACTCTGGTTGGGTGCGCATCGTAAAAAGTGCTCTTGGCAGCTAAAGAGTGCCGCGTTGACCACTGCGCACAAAGAAATAAGCAACTGCAACGTTTGGTTTAGGTTTTAGGTGCATTTTAAATTTTATTGCTTAAATCGCATTTTCTCGACGAGCTGAGCAAGTTTTCTGAAATGTGCTCCTCCCGTCGCTCTGGTTGTGCGCGCATAGTAAAAAGTGCTCCTGGCAGCTAGAGAGTGCCGCGTTGACCACTGCACATGAAGAAATAAGCACCTGCAACGTTTGGTTTAGGTTTTAGGTGCATTTTTAATTTTATTGCTTTAATCGCATTTTCTCGACGAGCTGAGCACGTTTTCTGAAATGTGCTCCTCCCGTCGCTCTGGTTGGGTGCGCATAGTAAAAAGTGCTCTTGGCAGCTAGAGAGTGCTGCGTTGACCACTGCGCATGAAGAAATAAGCACCTGCAACGTTTGGTTTAGGTTTTAGGTGCATTTTTAATTTTATTGCTTAAATCGCATTTTCTCGACGAGCTGAGCACGTTTTCTGAAATGTGCTCCTCCCGTCACTCTGCTTGGGTGCGCACAGTAAAAAGTGCTCCTGGCAGCTAGGGAGTGCCGCGTTGAGCACTGCGCACGAAGAAATAAGCACCTGCAACGTTTGGTTTAGGTTTTAGGTGCATTTTTAATTTTATTGCTTAAATCGCATTTTCTCGACGAGCTGAGCACGTTTTCTGAAATGTGCTCCTCTCGTCACTCTGGTTGGGTGCGCACAGTAAAAAGTGCTCTTGGCAGCTAGTGAGTGCCGCGTTGACCACTGCGCATGAAGAAATAAGCACCTGCAACGTTTTGTTTAGGTTTTAGGTGCATTTTTAATTTTATTGCTTAAATCGCATTTTCTCGACGAGCTGAGCACGTTTTCTGAAATGTGCTCCTCCCGTCGCTCTGGTTGGGTGCGCACAGTAAAAAGTGCTCCTGGCAGCTAGAGAGTGCCGCGTTGACCACTGCGCATGAAGAAATAAGCACCTGCAACGTTTGGTTTAGGTTTTAGGTGCATTTTTAATCTTATTGCTTAAATCGCATTTTCTCGACGAGCTGAGCACGTTTTCTGAAATGTGCTCCTCCCGTCGCTCTGGTTGGGTGCACACAGTAAAAAGAGCTCCTGGCAGCTAGGGAGTGCCGCATTGACCACTGCGCACGAAGAAATAAGAACCTGCAACGTTTGGTTTAGGTTTTAGGTGCATTTTTTATTTTATTGCTTAAATCGCATTCTCTCGACGAGCTGAGTACGTTTTCTGAAATGTGCTCCTCCCGTCGCTCTGGTTGGGTGCGCGTAGTAAAAAGTGCTCCTGGCAGCTAGAGAGTGCCGCGTTGACCACTGCGCATGAAGAAATAAGCACCTGCAGCGTTTGGTTTAGGTTTTAGGTGCATTTTTAATTTTATTGCTTAAATCGCATTTTCTCGACGAGCTGAGCACGTTTTCTGAAATGTGCTCCTCCCGTCGCTCTGGTTGGGTGCGCACAGTAAAAAGAGCTCCTGGCAGCTAGGGAGTGCCGCGTTGACCACTGCGCACGAAGAAATAAGCACCTGCAACGTTTGGTTTAGGTTTTAGGTGCATTTTTTATTTTATTGCTTAAATCGCATTCTCTCGACGAGCTGAGCACGTTTTCTGAAATGTGCTCCTCCCGTCGCTCTGGTTGGGTGCGCGTGGTAAAAAGTGCTCCTGGCAGCTAGAGAGTGCCGCGTTGACCACTGCGCATGAAGAAATAAGCACCTGCAACGTTTGGTTTAGGTTTTAGGTGCATTTTTAATCTTATTGCTTAAATCACATTTTCTCGACGAGCTGAGCACGTTTTCTGAAATGTGCTCCTCCCGTCGCTCTGGTTGGGTGCGCACAGTAAAAAGTGCTCCTGGCAGCTAGAGAGTGCCGCGTTGACCACTGCGCATGAAGAAATAAGCACCTGCAACGTTTGGTTTAGGTTTTAGGTGCATTTTTAATCTTATTGCTTAAATCGCATTTTCTCGACGAGCTGAGCACGTTTTCTGAAATGTGCTCCTCCCGTCGCTCTGGTTGGGTGCACACAGTAAAAAGAGCTCCTGGCAGCTAGGGAGTGCCGCGTTGACCACTGCGCACGAAGAAATAAGCACCTGCAACGTTTGGTTTAGGTTTTAGGTGCATTTTTTATTTTATTGCTTAAATCGCATTCTCTCGACGAGCTGAGCACGTTTTCTGAAATGTGCTCCTCCCGTCGCTCTGGTTGGGTGCGCGTAGTAAAAAGTGCTCCTGGCAGCTAGAGAGTGCCGCGTTGACCACTGCGCATGAAGAAATAAGCACCTGCAACGTTTGGTTTAGGTTTTAGGTGCATTTTTAATTTTATTGCTTAAATCGCATTTTCTCGACGAGCTGAGCACGTTTTCTGAAATGTGCTCCTCCCGTCGCTCTGGTTGGGTGCGCACAGTAAAAAGAGCTCCTGGCAGCTAGGGAGTGCCGCGTTGACCACTGCGCACGAAGAAATAAGCACCTGCAACGTTTGGTTTAGGTTTTAGGTGCATTTTTTATTTTATTGCTTAAATCGCATTCTCTCGACGAGCTGAGCACGTTTTCTGAAATGTGCTCCTCCCGTCGCTCTGGTTGGGTGCGCGTGGTAAAAAGTGCTCCTGGAAGCTAGAGAGTGCCGCGTTGACCACTGCGCATGAAGAAATAAGCACCTGCAACGTTTGGTTTAGGTTTTAGGTGCATTTTTAATCTTATTGCTTAAATCGCATTTTCTCGACGAGCTGAGCACGTTTTCTGAAATGTGCTCCTCCCGTCACTCTGGTTGGGTGCGCACAGTAGAAAGTGCTCTTGGCAGCTAGAGAGTGCCGCGTTGACCACTGCGCATGAAGAAATAAGCACCTGCAACGTTTGGTTTAGGTTTTAGGTGCATTTTTAATTTTATTGATTAAATCGCATTTTCTCGACGAGCTGAGCACGTTTTCTGAAATGTGCTCCTCCCGTCGCTCTGGTTGTGCGCGCATAGTAAAAAGTGCTCCTGGCAGCTAGAGAGTGCCGCGTTGACCACTGCACATGGAGAAATAAGCACCTGCAACGTTTGGTTTAGGTTTTAGGTGCATTTTTAATTTTATTGCTTAAATCGCATTTTCTCGACGAGCTGAGCACGTTTTCTGAAATGTGCTCCTCCCGTCGCTCTGGTTGGGTGCGCACAGTAAAAAGTGCTCTTGGCAGCTAGAGAGTGCCGTGTTGACCACTGCGCATGAAGAAATAAGCACCTGCAACGTTTGGTTTAGGTTTTAGGTGCATTTTTAATTTTATTGCTTAAATCGCATTTTCTCGACGAGCTGAGCACGTTTTCTGAAATGTGTTCCTCCCGTCACTCTGGTTGGGTGCGCACAGTAAAAAGTGCTCATGGCAGCTAGGGAGTGCCGCGTTGAGCACTGCGCACGAAGAAATAAGCACCTGCAACGTTTGGTTTAGGTTTTAGGTGCATTTTTAATTTTATTGCTTAAATCGCATTTTCTCGACGAGCTGGGCACGTTTTCTGAAATGTGCTCCTCCCGTCACTCTGGTTGGGTGCGCACAGTAAAAAGTGCTCTTGGCAGCTAGAGAGTGCCGCGTTGACCACTGCGCATGAAGAAATAAGCACCTGCAACGTTTGGTTTAGGTTTTAGGTGCATTTTTAATTTTATTGCTTAAATCGCATTTTCTCGACGAGCTGAGCACGTTTTCTGAAATGTGCTCCTCCCGTCACTCTGGTTGGGTGCGCACAGTAAAAAGTGCTCCTGGCAGCTAGGGAGTGCCGCGTTGAGCACTGCGCACGAAGAAATAAGCACCTGCAACGTTTGGTTTAGGTTTTAGGTGCATTTTTAATTTTATTGCTTAAATCGCATTTTCTCGACGAGCTGAGCACGTTTTCTGAAATGGGCTCCTCCCGTCGCTCTGGTTGGGTGCGCACAGTAAAAAGAGCTCCTGGCAGCTAGGGAGTTCCGCGTTGACCATTGCGCACGAATAAATAAGCACCTGCAACGTTTGGTTTAGGTTTTAGGTGCATTTTTAATCTTATTGCTTAAATCGCATTCTCTCGACGAGCTGAGCACGTTTTCTGAAATGTGCTCCTCCCGTCGCTCTGGTTGGGTGCGCACAGTAAAAAGAGCTCCTGGCAGCTAGGGAGTGCCGCGTTGACCACTGCGCACGAAGAAATAAGCACCTGCAACGTTTGGTTTAGGTTTTAGGTGCATTTTTAATTTTATTGCTTAAATCGCATTCTCTCGACGAGCTGAGCACGTTTTCTGAAATGTGCTCCTCCCGTCGCTCGGGTTGGGTGCGCGTAGTAAAAAGTGCTCCTGGCAGCTAGAGAGTGCCGCGTTGACCACTGCGCATGAAGAAATAAGCACCTGCAACGTTTGGTTTAGGTTTTAGGTGCGTTTTTAATTTTATTGCTTAAATCGCATTTTCTCGACGAGCTGAGCACGTTTTCTGAAATGTGCTCCTCCCGTCGCTCTGGTTGGGCGCGCACAGTAAAAAGAGCTCCTGGCAGCTAGGGAGTGCCGCGTTGACCACTGCGCACGAAGAAATAAGCACCTGCAACGTTTGGTTTAGGTTTTAGGTGCATTTTTAATTTTATTGCTTAAATTGCATTCTCTCGACGAGCTGAGCACGTTTTCTGAAATGTGCTCCTCCCGTCACTCTGGTTGGGTGCGCACAGTAAAAAGTGCTCCTGGCAGCTAGGGAGTGCCGCGTTGACCACTGCGCACGAAGAAATAAGCACCTATAACGTTTGGTTTAGGTTTTAGGTGCATTTTTTATTTTATTGCTTAAATCGCATTCTCTCGACGAGCTGAGCACGTTTTCTGAAATGTGCTCCTCCCGTCGCTCTGGTTGTGCGCGCATAGTAAAAAGTGCTCCTGGCAGCTAGAGAGGGCCGCGTTGACCACTGCACATGGAGAAATAAGCACCTGCAACGTTTGGTTTAGGTTTTAGGTGCATTTTTAATTTTATTGCTTAAATCGCATTTTCTCGACGAGCTGAGCACGTTTTCTGAAATGTGCTCCTCCCGTCGCTCTGGTTGGGTGCGCACAGTAAAAAGTGCTCTTGGCAGCTAGAGAGTGCCGTGTTGACCACTGCGCATGAAGAAATAAGCACCTGCAACGTTTGGTTTAGGTTTTAGGTGCATTTTTAATTTTATTGCTTAAATCGCATTTTCTCGACGAGCTGAGCACGTTTTCTGAAATGTGCTCCTCCCGTCACTCTGGTTGGGTGCGCAGAGTAAAAAGTGCTCCTGGCAGCTAGGGAGTGCCGCGTTGAGCACTGCGCACGAAGAAATAAGCACCTGCAACGTTTGGTTTAGGTTTTAGGTGCATTTTTTATTTTATTGCTTAAATCGCATTCTCTCGACGAGCTGAGCACGTTTTCTGAAATGTGCTCCTCCCGTCGCTCTGGTTGCGTGCGCGTAGTAAAAAGTGCTCCTGGCAGCTAGAGAGTGCCGCGTTGACCACTGCGCATGAAGAAATAAGCACCTGCAACGTTTGGTTTAGGTTTTAGGTGCATTTTTAATCTTATTGCTTAAATCGCATTTTCTCGACGAGCTGAGCACGTTTTCTGAAATGTGCTCCTCCCGTCACTCTGGTTGGGTAAGCACAGTAAAAAGTGCTCTTGGCAGCTAGAGAGTGCCGCGTTGACCACTGCGCATGAAGAAATAAGCACCTGCAACGTTTGGTTTAGGTTTTAGGTGCATTTTTAATTTTATTGCTTAAATCGCATTTTCTCGACGAGCTGAGCACGTTTTCTGAAATGTGCTCCTCCCGTCACTCTGGTTGGGTGCGCACAGTAAAAAGTGCTCTTGGCAGCTAGAGAGTGCCGCGTTGACCACTGCGCATGAAGAAATAAGCACCTGCAACGTTTGGTTTAGGTTTTAGGTGCATTTTTTATTTTATTGCTTCAATAGCATTCTCTCGACGAGCTGAGCACGTTTTCTGAAATGTGCTCCTCCCGTCGCTCTGGTTGGGTGCGCGTAGTAAAAAAGGCTCCTGGCAGCTAGAGAGTGCCGCGTTGACCACTGCGCATGAAGAAATAAGCACCTGCAACGTTTGGTTTAGGTTTTAGGTGCATTTTTAATCTTATTGCTTAAATCGCATTTTCTCGACGAGCTGAGCACGTTTTCTGAAATGTTCTCCTCCCGTCACTCTGGTTGGGTGCGCACAGTAAAAAGTGCTCTTGGCAGCTAGAGAGTGCCGCGTTGACCACTGCGCATGAAGAAATAAGCACCTGCAACGTTTGGTTTAGGTTTTAGGTGCATTTTTAATCTTATTGCTTAAATCGCATTTTCTCGACGAGCTGAGCACGTTTTCTGAAATGTGCTCCTCCCGTCACTCTGGTTGGGTGCGCACAGTAAAAAGTGCTCTTGGCAGCTAGAGAGTGCCGCGTTGACCACTGCGCATGAAGAAATAAGCACCTGCAACGTTTGGTTTAGGGTTTAGGTGCATTTTTAATTTTATTGCTTAAATTGCATTTTCTCGACGAGCTGAGCACGTTTTCTGAAATGTGCTCCTCCCGTCACTCTGGTTGGGTGCACACAGTAAAAAGTGCTCCTGGCAGCTAGAGAGTGCCGCGTTGACCACTGCGCATGAAGAAATAAGCACCTGCAACGTTTGGTTTAGGTTTTAGGTGCATTTTTAATCTTATTGCTTAAATCGCATTTTCTCGACGAGCTGAGCACGTTTTCTGAAATGTGCTCCTCCCGTCACTCTGGTTGGGTGCGCACAGTAAAAAGTGCTCTTGGCAGCTCGAGAGTTCCGCGTTGACCACTGCGCATCAAGAAATAAGCACCTGCAACGCTTGGTTTAGGTTTTAGGTGCATTTTTAATTTTATTGCTTAAATCGCATTTTCTCGACGAGCTGAGCACGTTTTCTGAAATGTGCTCCTCCCGTCACTCTGGTTGGGTGCGCACAGTAAAAAGTGCTCCTGGCAGCTAGGGAGTGCCGCGTTGAGCACTACGCACGAAGAAATAAGCACCTGCAACGTTTGGTTTAGGTTTTAGCTGCATTTTTAATTTTATTGCTTAAATCGCATTTTCTCGACGAGCTGAGCACGTTTTCTAAAATGTGCTCCTCCCGTCGCTCTGGTTGGGTGTGCACAGTAAAAAGAGCTCCTGGCAGCTAGGGAGTGCCGCGTTGACCACTGCGCATGAAGAAATAAGCACCTGCAACGTTTGATTTAGGTTTTAGGTGCATTTTTAATCTTATTGCTTAAATCGCATTTTCTCGACGAGCTGAGCACGTTTTCTGAAATGTGCTCCTCCCGTCACTCTGGTTGGGTGCGCATAGTAAAAAGTGCTCTTGGCAGCTAGGGAGTGCCGCGTTGACCACTGCACATGAAGAAATAAGCACCTGCAACGTTTGGTTAAGGTTTTAGGTGCATTTTTAATTTTATTGCTTAAATCGCATTTTCTCGACGAGCTGAGCACGTTTTCTGAAATGTGCTCCTCCCGTCACTCTGGTTGGGTGCGCACAGTAAAAAGTGCTCTTGGCAGCTAGAGAGTGCCGCGTTGACCACTGCGCATGAAGAAATAACCACCTGCAACGTTTGGTTTAGGTTTTAGGTGCATTTTTAATTTTATTGCTTAAATCGCATTTTCTCTACGAGCTGAGCACGTTTTCTGAAATGTGCTCCTCCCGTCACTCTGGTTGGGTGCGCATAGTAAAAAGTGCTCTTGGCAGCTAAAGAGTGCCGCGTTGACCACTGCGCACAAAGAAATAAGCACCTGCAACGTTTGGTTTAGGTTTTAGGTGCATTTTAAATTTTATTGCTTAAATCGTATTTTCTCGACGAGCTGAGCACGTTTTCTGAAATGTGCTCCTCCCGTCGCTCTGGTTGTGCGCACATAGTAAAAAGTGCTCCTGGCAGCTAGAGAGTGCCGCGTTGACCACTGCACATGAAGAAATAAGCACCTGCAACGTTTGGTTTAGGTTTTAGGTGCATTTTTAATTTTATTGCTTAAATCGCATTTTCTCGACGAGCTGAGCACGTTTTCTGAAATGTGCTCCTCCCGTCGCTCTGGTTGGGTGTGCACAGTAAAAAGTGCTCTTGGCAGCTAGAGAGTGCCGCGTTGACCACTGCGCATGAAGAAATAAGCACCTGCAACGTTTGGTTTAGGTTTTAGGTGCATTTTTAATTTTATTGCTTAAATCGCATTTTCTCGACGAGCTGAGCACGTTTTCTGAAATGTGCTCCTCCCGTCACTCTGGTTGGGTGCGCACAGTAAAAAGTGCTCCTGGCAGCTAGGGAGTGCCGCGTTGAGCACTGCGCACGAAGAAATAAGCACCTGCAACGTTTGGTTTAGGTTTTAGGTGCATTTTTAATTTTATTGCTTAAATCGCATTTTCTCGACGAGCTGAGCACGTTTTCTGAAATGTGCTCCTCCCGTCACTCTGGTTGGGTGCGCACAGTAAAAAGTGCTCCTGGCAGCTAGGGAGTGCCGCGTTGAGCACTGCGCACGAAGAAATAAGCACCTGCAACGTTTGGTTTAGGTTTTAGGTGCATTTTTAATTTTATTGCTTAAATCGCATTTTCTCGACGAGCTGAGCACGTTTTCTGAAATGTGCTCCTCCCGTCACTCTGGTTGGGTGTGCACAGTAAAAAGTGCTCTTGGCAGCTAGAGAGTGCCACGTTGACCACTGCGCATGAAGAAATAAGCACCTGCAACGTTTCGTTTAGGTTTTAGGTGCATTTTTAATTTTATTGCTTAAATCGCATTTTCTCGACAAGCTGAGCACGTTTTCTGAAATGTGCTCCTCCCGTCGCTCTGGTTGGGTGCGCACAGTAAAAAGTGCTCTTGGCAGCTAGAGAGTGCCGCGTTGACCACTGCGCATGAAGAAATAAGCACCTGCAACGTTTGGTTTAGGTTTTAGGTGCATTTTTAATCTTATTGCTTAAATCGCATTTTCTCGACGAGCTGAGCACGTTTTCTGAAATGTGCTCCTCCCGTCACTCTGGTTGGGTGCGCATAGTAAAAAGTGCTCTTGGCAGCTAGGGAGTGCCGCGTTGACCACTGCACATGAAGAAATAAGCACCTGCAACGTTTGGTTTAGGTTTTAGGTGCATTTTTAATTTTATTGCTTAAATCGCATTTTCTCGACGAGCTGAGCACGTTTTCTGAAATGTGCTCCTCCCGTCACTCTGGTTGGGTACGCACAGTAAAAAGTGCTCTTGGCAGCTAGAGAGTGCCGCGTTGACCACTGCGCATGAAGAAATAACCACCTGCAACGTTTGGTTTAGGTTTTAGGTGCATTTTTAATTTTATTGCTTAAATCGCATTTTCTCGACGAGCTGAGCACGTTTTCTGAAATGTGCTCCTCCCGTCACTCTGGTTGGGTGCGCATCGTAAAAAGTGCTCTTGGCAGCTAAAGAGTGCCGCGTTGACCACTGCGCACAAAGAAATAAGCACCTGCAACGTTTGGTTTAGGTTTTAGGTGCATTTTAAATTTTATTGCTTAAATCGCATTTTCTCGACGAGCTGAGCAAGTTTTCTGAAATGTGCTCCTCCCGTCGCTCTGGTTGTGCGCGCATAGTAAAAAGTGCTCCTGGCAGCTAGAGAGTGCCGCGTTGACCACTGCACATGAAGAAATAAGCACCTGCAACGTTTGGTTTAGGTTTTAGGTGCATTTTTAATTTTATTGCTTTAATCGCATTTTCTCGACGAGCTGAGCACGTTTTCTGAAATGTGCTCCTCCCGTCGCTCTGGTTGGGTGCGCATAGTAAAAAGTGCTCTTGGCAGCTAGAGAGTGCTGCGTTGACCACTGCGCATGAAGAAATAAGCACCTGCAACGTTTGGTTTAGGTTTTAGGTGCATTTTTAATTTTATTGCTTAAATCGCATTTTCTCGACGAGCTGAGCACGTTTTCTGAAATGTGCTCCTCCCGTCACTCTGCTTGGGTGCGCACAGTAAAAAGTGCTCCTGGCAGCTAGGGAGTGCCGCGTTGAGCACTGCGCACGAAGAAATAAGCACCTGCAACGTTTGGTTTAGGTTTTAGGTGCATTTTTAATTTTATTGCTTAAATCGCATTTTCTCGACGAGCTGAGCACGTTTTCTGAAATGTGCTCCTCTCGTCACTCTGGTTGGGTGCGCACAGTAAAAGTGCTCTTGGCAGCTAGGGAGTGCCGCGTTGAGCACTGCGCACGAAAAAATAAGCACCTGCAACGTTTGGTTTAGGTTTTAGGTGCATTTTTAATTTTATTGCTTAAATCGCATTTTCTCGACGAGCTGAGCACGTTTTCTGAAATGGGCTCCTACCGTCGCTCTGGTTGGGTGCGCACAGTAAAAAGAGCTCCTGGCAGCTAGGGAGTTCCGCGTTGACCACTGCGCACGAAGAAATAAGCACCTGCAACGTTTGGTTTAGGTTTTAGGTGCATTTTTTATTTTATTGCTTAAATCGCATTCTCTCGACGAGCTGAGCACGTTTTCTGAAATGTGCTCCTCCCGTCGCTCTGGTTGGGTGCACACAGTAAAAAGAGCTCCTGGCAGCTAGGGAGTGCCGCGTTGACCGCTGCGCACGAAGAAATAAGCACCTGCAACGTTTGGTTTAGGTTTTAGGTGCATTTTTTATTTTATTGCTTAAATCGCATTCTCTCGACGAGCTGAGCACGTTTTCTGAAATGTGCTCCTCCCGTCGCTCTGGTTGGGTGCGCGTAGTAAAAAGTGCTCCTGGCAGCTAGAGAGTGCCGCGTTGACCACTGCGCATGAAGAAATAAGCACCTGCAACGTTTGGTTTAGGTTTTAGGTGCATTTTTAATTTTATTGCTTAAATCGCATTTTCTCGACGAGCTGAGCACGTTTTCTGAAATGTGCTCCTCCCGTCGCTCTGGTTGGGTGCGCACAGTAAAAAGAGCCCCTGGCAGCTAGGGAGTGCCGCGTTGACCACTGCGCACGAACAAATAAGCACCTGCAACGTTTGGTTTAGGTTTTAGGTGCATTTTTTATTTTATTGCTTAAATCGCATTCTCTCGACGAGCTGAGCACGTTTTCTGAAATGTGCTCCTCCCGTCGCTCTGGTTGGGTGCGCGTAGTAAAAAGTGCTCCTGGCAGCTAGAGAGTGCCGCGTTGACCACTGCGCATGAAGAAATAAGCACCTGCAACGTTTGGTTTAGGTTTTAGGTGCATTTTTAATCTTATTGCTTAAATCGCATTTTCTCGACGAGCTGAGCACGTTTTCTGAAATGTGCTCCTCCCGTCACTCTGGTTGGGTGCGCACAGTAAAAAGTGCTCTTGGCAGCTAGAGAGTGCCGCGTTGACCACTGCGCATGAAGAAATAAGCACCTGCAACGTTTGGTTTAGGTTTTAGGTGCATTTTTAATTTTATTGCTTAAATCGCATTTTCTCGACGAGCTGAGCACGTTTTCTGAAATGTGCTCCTCCCGTCACTCTGGTTGGGTGCGCACAGTAAAAAGTGCTCCTGGCAGCTAGGGAGTGCCTCGTTGAGCACTGCGCACGAAGAAATAAGCACCTGCAACGTTTGGTTTAGGTTTTAGGTGCATTTTTAATTTTATTGCTTAAGTTGCATTTTCTCGACGAGCTGAGCACGTTTTCTGAAATGGGCTCCTCCCGTCGCTCTGGTTGGGTGCGCACAGTAAAAAGAGCTCCTGGCAGCTAGGGAGTTCCGCGTTGACCACTGCGCACGAAGAAATAAGCACCTGCAACGTTTGGTTTAGGTTTTAGGTGCATTTTTTATTTTATTGCTTAAATCGCATTCTCTCGACGAGCTGAGCACGTTTTCTGAAATGTGCTCCTCCCGTCGCTCTGGTTGGGTGCACACAGTATAAAGAGCTCCTGGCAGCTAGGGAGTGCCGCGTTGACCACTGCGCACGAAGAAATAAGCACCTGCAACGTTTGGTTTAGGTTTTAGGTGCATTTTTAATTTTATTGCTTAAATCGCATTCTCTCGACGAGCTGAGCACGTTTTCTGAAATGTGCTCCTCCCGTCGCTCTGGTTGGGTGCGCGTGGTAAAAAGTGCTCCTGGCAGCTAGAGAGTGCCGCGTTGATCACTGCGCATGAAGAAATAAGCACCTGCAACGTTTGGTTTAGGTTTTAGGTGCATTTTTAATCTTATTGCTTAAATCACATTTTCTCGACGAGCTCAGCACGTTTTCTGAAATGTGCTCCTCCCGTCACTCTGCTTGGGTGCGCACAGTAAAAAGTGCTCCTGGCAGCTAGGGAGTGCCGCGTTGAGCACTGCGCACGAAGAAATAAGCACCTGCAACGTTTGGTTTAGGTTTTAGGTGCATTTTTAATTTTATTGCTTAAATCGCATTTTCTCGACGAGCTGAGCACGTTTTCTGAAATGTGCTCCTCCCGTCACTCTGGTTGGGTGTGCACAGTAAAAAGTGCTCTTGGCAGCTAGAGAGTGCCACGTTGACCACTGCGCATGAAGAAATAAGCACCTGCAACGTTTCGTTTAGGTTTTAGGTGCATTTTTAATTTTATTGCTTAAATCGCATTTTCTCGACGAGCTGAGCACGTTTTCTGAAATGTGCTCCTCCCGTCACTCTGCTTGGGTGCGCACAGTAAAAAGAGCTCCTGGCAGCTAGGGAGTGCCGCGTTGACCACTGCGCACGAAGAAATAAGCACCTGCAACGTTTGGTTTAGGTTTTAGGTGCATTTTTTATTTTATTGCTTAAATCGCATTCTCTCGACGAGCTGAGCACGTTTTCTGAAATGTGCTCCTCCCGTCGCTCTGGTTGGGTGCGCGTGGTAAAAAGTGCTCCTGGCAGCTAGAGAGTGCCGCGTTGATCACTGCGCATGAAGAAATAAGCACCTGCAACGTTTGGTTTAGGTTTTAGGTGCATTTTTAATCTTATTGCTTAAATCACATTTTCTCGACGAGCTGAGCACGTTTTCTGAAATGTGCTCCTCCCGTCACTCTGGTTGGGTGCGCACAGTAAAAAGTGCTCTTGGCAGCTAGTGAGTGCCGCGTTGACCACTGCGCATGAAGAAATAAGCACCTGCAACGTTTTGTTTAGGTTTTAGGTGCATTTTTAATTTTATTGCTTAAATCGCATTTTCTCGACGAGCTGAGCACGTTTTCTGAAATGTGCTCCTCCCGTCGCTCTGGTTGGGTGCGCACAGTAAAAAGTGCTCCTGGCAGCTAGAGAGTGCCGCGTTGACCACTGCGCATGAAGAAATAAGCACCTGCAACGTTTGGTTTAGGTTTTAGGTGCATTTTTAATCTTATTGCTTAAATCGCATTTTCTCGACGAGCTGAGCACGTTTTCTGAAATGTGCTCCTCCCGTCGCTCTGGTTGGGTGCACACAGTAAAAAGAGCTCCTGGCAGCTAGGGAGTGCCGCGTTGACCACTGCGCACGAAGAAATAAGAACCTGCAACGTTTGGTTTAGGTTTTAGGTGCATTTTTTTATTTTATTGCTTAAATCGCATTCTCTCGACGAGCTGAGTACGTTTTCTGAAATGTGCTCCTCCCGTCGCTCTGGTTGGGTGCGCGTAGTAAAAAGTGCTCCTGGCAGCTAGAGAGTGCCGCGTTGACCACTGCGCATGAAGAAATAAGCACCTGCAGCGTTTGGTTTAGGTTTTAGGTGCATTTTTAATTTTATTGCTTAAATCGCATTTTCTCGACGAGCTGAGCACGTTTTCTGAAATGTGCTCCTCCCGTCGCTCTGGTTGGGTGCGCACAGTAAAAAGAGCTCCTGGCAGCTAGGGAGTGCCGCGTTGACCACTGCGCACGAAGAAATAAGCACCTGCAACGTTTGGTTTAGGTTTTAGGTGCATTTTTTATTTTATTGCTTAAATCGCATTCTCTCGACGAGCTGAGCACGTTTTCTGAAATGTGCTCCTCCCGTCGCTCTGGTTGGGTGCGCGTGGTAAAAAGTGCTCCTGGCAGCTAGAGAGTGCCGCGTTGACCACTGCGCATGAAGAAATAAGCACCTGCAACGTTTGGTTTAGGTTTTAGGTGCATTTTTAATCTTATTGCTTAAATCGCATTTTCTCGACGAGCTGAGCACGTTTTCTGAAATGTGCTCCTCCCGTCACTCTGGTTGGGTGCGCACAGTAAAAAGTGCTCCTGGCAGCTAGAGAGTGCCGCGTTGACCACTGCGCATGAAGAAATAAGCACCTGCAACGTTTGGTTTAGGTTTTAGGTGCATTTTTAATCTTATTGCTTAAATCGCATTTTCTCGACGAGCTGAGCACGTTTTCTGAAATGTGCTCCTCCCGTCGCTCTGGTTGGGTGCACACAGTAAAAAGAGCTCCTGGCAGCTAGGGAGTGCCGCGTTGACCACTGCGCACGAAGAAATAAGCACCTGCAACGTTTGGTTTAGGTTTTAGGTGCATTTTTTATTTTATTGCTTAAATCGCATTCTCTCGACGAGCTGAGCACGTTTTCTGAAATGTGCTCCTCCCGTCGCTCTGGTTGGGTGCGCGTAGTAAAAAGTGCTCCTGGCAGCTAGAGAGTGCCGCGTTGACCACTGCGCATGAAGAAATAAGCACCTGCAACGTTTGGTTTAGGTTTTAGGTGCATTTTTAATTTTATTGCTTAAATCGCATTTTCTCGACGAGCTGAGCACGTTTTCTGAAATGTGCTCCTCCCGTCGCTCTGGTTGGGTGCGCACAGTAAAAAGAGCTCCTGGCAGCTAGGGAGTGCCGCGTTGACCACTGCGCACGAAGAAATAAGCACCTGCAACGTTTGGTTTAGGTTTTAGGTGCATTTTTTATTTTATTGCTTAAATCGCATTCTCTCGACGAGCTGAGCACGTTTTCTGAAATGTGCTCCTCCCGTCGCTCTGGTTGGGTGCGCGTGGTAAAAAGTGCTCCTGGCAGCTAGAGAGTGCCGCGTTGACCACTGCGCATGAAGAAATAAGCACCTGCAACGTTTGGTTTAGGTTTTAGGTGCATTTTTAATCTTATTGCTTAAATCGCATTTTCTCGACGAGCTGAGCACGTTTTCTGAAATGTGCTCCTCCCGTCACTCTGGTTGGGTGCGCACAGTAGAAAGTGCTCTTGGCAGCTAGAGAGTGCCGCGTTGACCACTGCGCATGAAGAAATAAGCACCTGCAACGTTTGGTTTAGGTTTTAGGTGCATTTTTAATCTTATTGCTTAAATCGCATTTTCTCGACGAGCTGAGCACGTTTTCTGAAATGTGCTCCTCCCGTCGCTCTGGTTGGGTGCACACAGTAAAAAGAGCTCCTGGCAGCTAGGGAGTGCCGCGTTGACCACTGCGCACGAAGAAATAAGCACCTGCAACGTTTGGTTTAGGTTTTAGGTGCATTTTTTATTTTATTGCTTAAATCGCATTCTCTCGACGAGCTGAGCACGTTTTCTGAAATGTGCTCCTCCCGTCGCTCTGGTTGGGTGCGCGTAGTAAAAAGTGCTCCTGGCAGCTAGAGAGTGCCGCGTTGACCACTGCGCATGAAGAAATAAGCACCTGCAACGTTTGGTTTAGGTTTTAGGTGCATTTTTAATTTTATTGCTTAAATCGCATTTTCTCGACGAGCTGAGCACGTTTTCTGAAATGTGCTCCTCCCGTCGCTCTGGTTGGGTGCGCACAGTAAAAAGAGCTCCTGGCAGCTAGGGAGTGCCGCGTTGACCACTGCGCACGAAGAAATAAGCACCTGCAACGTTTGGTTTAGGTTTTAGGTGCATTTTTTATTTTATTGCTTAAATCGCATTCTCTCGACGAGCTGAGCACGTTTTCTGAAATGTGCTCCTCCCGTCGCTCTGGTTGGGTGCGCGTGGTAAAAAGTGCTCCTGGCAGCTAGAGAGTGCCGCGTTGACCACTGCGCATGAAGAAATAAGCACCTGCAACGTTTGGTTTAGGTTTTAGGTGCATTTTTAATTTTATTGCTTAAATCGCATTTTCTCGACGAGCTGAGCACGTTTTCTGAAATGTGCTCCTCCCGTCACTCTGGTTGGGTGTGCACAGTAAAAAGTGCTCTTGGCAGCTAGAGAGTGCCACGTTGACCACTGCGCATGAAGAAATAAGCACCTGCAACGTTTCGTTTAGGTTTTAGGTGCATTTTTAATTTTATTGCTTAAATCGCATTTTCTCGACAAGCTGAGCACGTTTTCTGAAATGTGCTCCTCCCGTCGCTCTGGTTGGGTGCGCACAGTAAAAAGTGCTCTTGGCAGCTAGAGAGTGCCGCGTTGACCACTGCGCATGAAGAAATAAGCACCTGCAACGTTTGGTTTAGGTTTTAGGTGCATTTTTAATCTTATTGCTTAAATCGCATTTTCTCGACGAGCTGAGCACGTTTTCTGAAATGTGCTCCTCCCGTCACTCTGGTTGGGTGCGCATAGTAAAAAGTGCTCTTGGCAGCTAGGGAGTGCCGCGTTGACCACTGCACATGAAGAAATAAGCACCTGCAACGTTTGGTTTAGGTTTTAGGTGCATTTTTAATTTTATTGCTTAAATCGCATTTTCTCGACGAGCTGAGCACGTTTTCTGAAATGTGCTCCTCCCGTCACTCTGGTTGGGTACGCACAGTAAAAAGTGCTCTTGGCAGCTAGAGAGTGCCGCGTTGACCACTGCGCATGAAGAAATAACCACCTGCAACGTTTGGTTTAGGTTTTAGGTGCATTTTTAATTTTATTGCTTAAATCGCATTTTCTCGACGAGCTGAGCACGTTTTCTGAAATGTGCTCCTCCCGTCACTCTGGTTGGGTGCGCATCGTAAAAAGTGCTCTTGGCAGCTAAAGAGTGCCGCGTTGACCACTGCGCACAAAGAAATAAGCACCTGCAACGTTTGGTTTAGGTTTTAGGTGCATTTTAAATTTTATTGCTTAAATCGCATTTTCTCGACGAGCTGAGCAAGTTTTCTGAAATGTGCTCCTCCCGTCGCTCTGGTTGTGCGCGCATAGTAAAAAGTGCTCCTGGCAGCTAGAGAGTGCCGCGTTGACCACTGCACATGAAGAAATAAGCACCTGCAACGTTTGGTTTAGGTTTTAGGTGCATTTTTAATTTTATTGCTTTAATCGCATTTTCTCGACGAGCTGAGCACGTTTTCTGAAATGTGCTCCTCCCGTCGCTCTGGTTGGGTGCGCATAGTAAAAAGTGCTCTTGGCAGCTAGAGAGTGCTGCGTTGACCACTGCGCATGAAGAAATAAGCACCTGCAACGTTTGGTTTAGGTTTTAGGTGCATTTTTAATTTTATTGCTTAAATCGCATTTTCTCGACGAGCTGAGCACGTTTTCTGAAATGTGCTCCTCCCGTCACTCTGCTTGGGTGCGCACAGTAAAAAGTGCTCCTGGCAGCTAGGGAGTGCCGCGTTGAGCACTGCGCACGAAGAAATAAGCACCTGCAACGTTTGGTTTAGGTTTTAGGTGCATTTTTAATTTTATTGCTTAAATCGCATTTTCTCGACGAGCTGAGCACGTTTTCTGAAATGTGCTCCTCTCGTCACTCTGGTTGGGTGCGCACAGTAAAAAGTGCTCTTGGCAGCTAGGGAGTGCCGCGTTGAGCACTGCGCACGAAAAAATAAGCACCTGCAACGTTTGGTTTAGGTTTTAGGTGCATTTTTAATTTTATTGCTTAAATCGCATTTTCTCGACGAGCTGAGCACGTTTTCTGAAATGGGCTCCTACCGTCGCTCTGGTTGGGTGCGCACAGTAAAAAGAGCTCCTGGCAGCTAGGGAGTTCCGCGTTGACCACTGCGCACGAAGAAATAAGCACCTGCAACGTTTGGTTTAGGTTTTAGGTGCATTTTTTATTTTATTGCTTAAATCGCATTCTCTCGACGAGCTGAGCACGTTTTCTGAAATGTGCTCCTCCCGTCGCTCTGGTTGGGTGCACACAGTAAAAAGAGCTCCTGGCAGCTAGGGAGTGCCGCGTTGACCGCTGCGCACGAAGAAATAAGCACCTGCAACGTTTGGTTTAGGTTTTAGGTGCATTTTTTATTTTATTGCTTAAATCGCATTCTCTCGACGAGCTGAGCACGTTTTCTGAAATGTGCTCCTCCCGTCGCTCTGGTTGGGTGCGCGTAGTAAAAAGTGCTCCTGGCAGCTAGAGAGTGCCGCGTTGACCACTGCGCATGAAGAAATAAGCACCTGCAACGTTTGGTTTAGGTTTTAGGTGCATTTTTAATTTTATTGCTTAAATCGCATTTTCTCGACGAGCTGAGCACGTTTTCTGAAATGTGCTCCTCCCGTCGCTCTGGTTGGGTGCGCACAGTAAAAAGAGCCCCTGGCAGCTAGGGAGTGCCGCGTTGACCACTGCGCACGAACAAATAAGCACCTGCAACGTTTGGTTTAGGTTTTAGGTGCATTTTTTATTTTATTGCTTAAATCGCATTCTCTCGACGAGCTGAGCACGTTTTCTGAAATGTGCTCCTCCCGTCGCTCTGGTTGGGTGCGCGTAGTAAAAAGTGCTCCTGGCAGCTAGAGAGTGCCGCGTTGACCACTGCGCATGAAGAAATAAGCACCTGCAACGTTTGGTTTAGGTTTTAGGTGCATTTTTAATCTTATTGCTTAAATCGCATTTTCTCGACGAGCTGAGCACGTTTTCTGAAATGTGCTCCTCCCGTCACTCTGGTTGGGTGCGCACAGTAAAAAGTGCTCTTGGCAGCTAGAGAGTGCCGCGTTGACCACTGCGCATGAAGAAATAAGCACCTGCAACGTTTGGTTTAGGTTTTAGGTGCATTTTTAATTTTATTGCTTAAATCGCATTTTCTCGACGAGCTGAGCACGTTTTCTGAAATGTGCTCCTCCCGTCACTCTGGTTGGGTGCGCACAGTAAAAAGTGCTCCTGGCAGCTAGGGAGTGCCTCGTTGAGCACTGCGCACGAAGAAATAAGCACCTGCAACGTTTGGTTTAGGTTTTAGGTGCATTTTTAATTTTATTGCTTAAGTTGCATTTTCTCGACGAGCTGAGCACGTTTTCTGAAATGGGCTCCTCCCGTCGCTCTGGTTGGGTGCGCACAGTAAAAAGAGCTCCTGGCAGCTAGGGAGTTCCGCGTTGACCACTGCGCACGAAGAAATAAGCACCTGCAACGTTTGGTTTAGGTTTTAGGTGCATTTTTTATTTTATTGCTTAAATCGCATTCTCTCGACGAGCTGAGCACGTTTTCTGAAATGTGCTCCTCCCGTCGCTCTGGTTGGGTGCACACAGTATAAAGAGCTCCTGGCAGCTAGGGAGTGCCGCGTTGACCACTGCGCACGAAGAAATAAGCACCTGCAACGTTTGGTTTAGGTTTTAGGTGCATTTTTAATTTTATTGCTTAAATCGCATTCTCTCGACGAGCTGAGCACGTTTTCTGAAATGTGCTCCTCCCGTCGCTCTGGTTGGGTGCGCGTGGTAAAAAGTGCTCCTGGCAGCTAGAGAGTGCCGCGTTGATCACTGCGCATGAAGAAATAAGCACCTGCAACGTTTGGTTTAGGTTTTAGGTGCATTTTTAATCTTATTGCTTAAATCACATTTTCTCGACGAGCTGAGCACGTTTTCTGAAATGTGCTCCTCCCGTCACTCTGCTTGGGTGCGCACAGTAAAAAGTGCTCCTGGCAGCTAGGGAGTGCCGCGTTGAGCACTGCGCACGAAGAAATAAGCACCTGCAACGTTTGGTTTAGGTTTTAGGTGCATTTTTAATTTTATTGCTTAAATCGCATTTTCTCGACGAGCTGAGCACGTTTTCTGAAATGTGCTCCTCCCGTCACTCTGGTTGGGTGTGCACAGTAAAAAGTGCTCTTGGCAGCTAGAGAGTGCCACGTTGACCACTGCGCATGAAGAAATAAGCACCTGCAACGTTTCGTTTAGGTTTTAGGTGCATTTTTAATTTTATTGCTTAAATCGCATTTTCTCGACGAGCTGAGCACGTTTTCTGAAATGTGCTCCTCCCGTCACTCTGCTTGGGTGCGCACAGTAAAAAGAGCTCCTGGCAGCTAGGGAGTGCCGCGTTGACCACTGCGCACGAAGAAATAAGCACCTGCAACGTTTGGTTTAGGTTTTAGGTGCATTTTTTATTTTATTGCTTAAATCGCATTCTCTCGACGAGCTGAGCACGTTTTCTGAAATGTGCTCCTCCCGTCGCTCTGGTTGGGTGCGCGTGGTAAAAAGTGCTCCTGGCAGCTAGAGAGTGCCGCGTTGATCACTGCGCATGAAGAAATAAGCACCTGCAACGTTTGGTTTAGGTTTTAGGTGCATTTTTAATCTTATTGCTTAAATCACATTTTCTCGACGAGCTGAGCACGTTTTCTGAAATGTGCTCCTCCCGTCACTCTGGTTGGGTGCGCACAGTAAAAAGTGCTCTTGGCAGCTAGTGAGTGCCGCGTTGACCACTGCGCATGAAGAAATAAGCACCTGCAACGTTTTGTTTAGGTTTTAGGTGCATTTTTAATTTTATTGCTTAAATCGCATTTTCTCGACGAGCTGAGCACGTTTTCTGAAATGTGCTCCTCCCGTCGCTCTGGTTGGGTGCGCACAGTAAAAAGTGCTCCTGGCAGCTAGAGAGTGCCGCGTTGACCACTGCGCATGAAGAAATAAGCACCTGCAACGTTTGGTTTAGGTTTTAGGTGCATTTTTAATCTTATTGCTTAAATCGCATTTTCTCGACGAGCTGAGCACGTTTTCTGAAATGTGCTCCTCCCGTCGCTCTGGTTGGGTGCACACAGTAAAAAGAGCTCCTGGCAGCTAGGGAGTGCCGCGTTGACCACTGCGCACGAAGAAATAAGAACCTGCAACGTTTGGTTTAGGTTTTAGGTGCATTTTTTTATTTTATTGCTTAAATCGCATTCTCTCGACGAGCTGAGTACGTTTTCTGAAATGTGCTCCTCCCGTCGCTCTGGTTGGGTGCGCGTAGTAAAAAGTGCTCCTGGCAGCTAGAGAGTGCCGCGTTGACCACTGCGCATGAAGAAATAAGCACCTGCAGCGTTTGGTTTAGGTTTTAGGTGCATTTTTAATTTTATTGCTTAAATCGCATTTTCTCGACGAGCTGAGCACGTTTTCTGAAATGTGCTCCTCCCGTCGCTCTGGTTGGGTGCGCACAGTAAAAAGAGCTCCTGGCAGCTAGGGAGTGCCGCGTTGACCACTGCGCACGAAGAAATAAGCACCTGCAACGTTTGGTTTAGGTTTTAGGTGCATTTTTTATTTTATTGCTTAAATCGCATTCTCTCGACGAGCTGAGCACGTTTTCTGAAATGTGCTCCTCCCGTCGCTCTGGTTGGGTGCGCGTGGTAAAAAGTGCTCCTGGCAGCTAGAGAGTGCCGCGTTGACCACTGCGCATGAAGAAATAAGCACCTGCAACGTTTGGTTTAGGTTTTAGGTGCATTTTTAATCTTATTGCTTAAATCGCATTTTCTCGACGAGCTGAGCACGTTTTCTGAAATGTGCTCCTCCCGTCACTCTGGTTGGGTGCGCACAGTAAAAAGTGCTCCTGGCAGCTAGAGAGTGCCGCGTTGACCACTGCGCATGAAGAAATAAGCACCTGCAACGTTTGGTTTAGGTTTTAGGTGCATTTTTAATCTTATTGCTTAAATCGCATTTTCTCGACGAGCTGAGCACGTTTTCTGAAATGTGCTCCTCCCGTCGCTCTGGTTGGGTGCACACAGTAAAAAGAGCTCCTGGCAGCTAGGGAGTGCCGCGTTGACCACTGCGCACGAAGAAATAAGCACCTGCAACGTTTGGTTTAGGTTTTAGGTGCATTTTTTATTTTATTGCTTAAATCGCATTCTCTCGACGAGCTGAGCACGTTTTCTGAAATGTGCTCCTCCCGTCGCTCTGGTTGGGTGCGCGTAGTAAAAAGTGCTCCTGGCAGCTAGAGAGTGCCGCGTTGACCACTGCGCATGAAGAAATAAGCACCTGCAACGTTTGGTTTAGGTTTTAGGTGCATTTTTAATTTTATTGCTTAAATCGCATTTTCTCGACGAGCTGAGCACGTTTTCTGAAATGTGCTCCTCCCGTCGCTCTGGTTGGGTGCGCACAGTAAAAAGAGCTCCTGGCAGCTAGGGAGTGCCGCGTTGACCACTGCGCACGAAGAAATAAGCACCTGCAACGTTTGGTTTAGGTTTTAGGTGCATTTTTTATTTTATTGCTTAAATCGCATTCTCTCGACGAGCTGAGCACGTTTTCTGAAATGTGCTCCTCCCGTCGCTCTGGTTGGGTGCGCGTGGTAAAAAGTGCTCCTGGCAGCTAGAGAGTGCCGCGTTGACCACTGCGCATGAAGAAATAAGCACCTGCAACGTTTGGTTTAGGTTTTAGGTGCATTTTTAATCTTATTGCTTAAATCGCATTTTCTCGACGAGCTGAGCACGTTTTCTGAAATGTGCTCCTCCCGTCACTCTGGTTGGGTGCGCACAGTAGAAAGTGCTCTTGGCAGCTAGAGAGTGCCGCGTTGACCACTGCGCATGAAGAAATAAGCACCTGCAACGTTTGGTTTAGGTTTTAGGTGCATTTTTAATCTTATTGCTTAAATCGCATTTTCTCGACGAGCTGAGCACGTTTTCTGAAATGTGCTCCTCCCGTCGCTCTGGTTGGGTGCACACAGTAAAAAGAGCTCCTGGCAGCTAGGGAGTGCCGCGTTGACCACTGCGCACGAAGAAATAAGCACCTGCAACGTTTGGTTTAGGTTTTAGGTGCATTTTTTATTTTATTGCTTAAATCGCATTCTCTCGACGAGCTGAGCACGTTTTCTGAAATGTGCTCCTCCCGTCGCTCTGGTTGGGTGCGCGTAGTAAAAAGTGCTCCTGGCAGCTAGAGAGTGCCGCGTTGACCACTGCGCATGAAGAAATAAGCACCTGCAACGTTTGGTTTAGGTTTTAGGTGCATTTTTAATTTTATTGCTTAAATCGCATTTTCTCGACGAGCTGAGCACGTTTTCTGAAATGTGCTCCTCCCGTCGCTCTGGTTGGGTGCGCACAGTAAAAAGAGCTCCTGGCAGCTAGGGAGTGCCGCGTTGACCACTGCGCACGAAGAAATAAGCACCTGCAACGTTTGGTTTAGGTTTTAGGTGCATTTTTTATTTTATTGCTTAAATCGCATTCTCTCGACGAGCTGAGCACGTTTTCTGAAATGTGCTCCTCCCGTCGCTCTGGTTGGGTGCGCGTGGTAAAAAGTGCTCCTGGCAGCTAGAGAGTGCCGCGTTGACCACTGCGCATGAAGAAATAAGCACCTGCAACGTTTGGTTTAGGTTTTAGGTGCATTTTTAATCTTATTGCTTAAATCGCATTTTCTCGACGAGCTGAGCACGTTTTCTGAAATGTGCTCCTCCCGTCACTCTGGTTGGGTGCGCACAGTAGAAAGTGCTCTTGGCAGCTAGAGAGTGCCGCGTTGACCACTGCGCATGAAGAAATAAGCACCTGCAACGTTTGGTTTAGGTTTTAGGTGCATTTTTAATTTTATTGCTTAAATCGCATTTTCTCGACGAGCTGAGCACGTTTTCTGAAATGTGCTCCTCCCGTCGCTCTGGTTGTGCGCGCATAGTAAAAAGTGCTCCTGGCAGCTAGAGAGTGCCGCGTTGACCACTGCACATGGAGAAATAAGCACCTGCAACGTTTGGTTTAGGTTTTAGGTGCATTTTTAATTTTATTGCTTAAATCGCATTTTCTCGACGAGCTGAGCACGTTTTCTGAAATGTGCTCCTCCCGTCGCTCTGGTTGGGTGCGCACAGTAAAAAGTGCTCTTGGCAGCTAGAGAGTGCCGTGTTGACCACTGCGCATGAAGAAATAAGCACCTGCAACGTTTGGTTTAGGTTTTAGGTGCATTTTTAATTTTATTGCTTAAATCGCATTTTCTCGACGAGCTGAGCACGTTTTCTGAAATGTGTTCCTCCCGTCACTCTGGTTGGGTGCGCACAGTAAAAAGTGCTCCTGGCAGCTAGGGAGTGCCGCGTTGAGCACTGCGCACGAAGAAATAAGCACCTGCAACGTTTGGTTTAGGTTTTAGGTGCATTTTTAATTTTATTGCTTAAATCGCATTTTCTCGACGAGCTGAGCACGTTTTCTGAAATGTGCTCCTCCCGTCACTCTGGTTGGGTGCGCACAGTAAAAAGTGCTCTTGGCAGCTAGAGAGTGCCGCGTTGACCACTGCGCATGAAGAAATAAGCACCTGCAACGTTTGGTTTAGGTTTTAGGTGCATTTTTAATTTTATTGCTTAAATCGCATTTTCTCGACGAGCTGAGCACGTTTTCTGAAATGTGCTCCTCCCGTCACTCTGGTTGGGTGCGCACAGTAAAAAGTGCTCCTGGCAGCTAGGGAGTGCCGCGTTGAGCACTGCGCACGAAGAAATAAGCACCTGCAACGTTTGGTTTAGGTTTTAGGTGCATTTTTAATTTTATTGCTTAAATCGCATTTTCTCGACGAGCTGAGCACGTTTTCTGAAATGGGCTCCTCCCGTCGCTCTGGTTGGGTGCGCACAGTAAAAAGAGCTCCTGGCAGCTAGGGAGTTCCGCGTTGACCATTGCGCACGAATAAATAAGCACCTGCAACGTTTGGTTTAGGTTTTAGGTGCATTTTTAATCTTATTGCTTAAATCGCATTCTCTCGACGAGCTGAGCACGTTTTCTGAAATGTGCTCCTCCCGTCGCTCTGGTTGGGTGCGCACAGTAAAAAGAGCTCCTGGCAGCTAGGGAGTGCCGCGTTGACCACTGCGCACGAAGAAATAAGCACCTGCAACGTTTGGTTTAGGTTTTAGGTGCATTTTTAATTTTATTGCTTAAATCGCATTCTCTCGACGAGCTGAGCACGTTTTCTGAAATGTGCTCCTCCCGTCGCTCGGGTTGGGTGCGCGTAGTAAAAAGTGCTCCTGGCAGCTAGAGAGTGCCGCGTTGACCACTGCGCATGAAGAAATAAGCACCTGCAACGTTTGGTTTAGGTTTTAGGTGCGTTTTTAATTTTATTGCTTAAATCGCATTTTCTCGACGAGCTGAGCACGTTTTCTGAAATGTGCTCCTCCCGTCGCTCTGGTTGGGCGCGCACAGTAAAAAGAGCTCCTGGCAGCTAGGGAGTGCCGCGTTGACCACTGCGCACGAAGAAATAAGCACCTGCAACGTTTGGTTTAGGTTTTAGGTGCATTTTTAATTTTATTGCTTAAATTGCATTCTCTCGACGAGCTGAGCACGTTTTCTGAAATGTGCTCCTCCCGTCACTCTGGTTGGGTGCGCACAGTAAAAAGTGCTCCTGGCAGCTAGGGAGTGCCGCGTTGAGCACTACGCACGAAGAAATAAGCACCTGCAACGTTTGGTTTAGGTTTTAGGTGCATTTTAAATTTTATTGCTTGATTCGCATTTCCTCGACGAGCTGAGCACGTTTTCTGAAATGTGCTCCTCCCGTCGCTCTGGTTGTGCGCGCATAGTAAAAAGTGCTCCTGGCAGCTAGAGAGCACCGCGTTGAGCACTGCGCACGAAGAAATAAGCACCTGCAACGTTTGGTTTAGGTTTTAGGTGCATTTTTAAATTTATTGCTTAAATCGCATTTTCTCGACGAGCTGAGCACGTTTTCTGAAATGTGCTCCTCCCGTCACTCTGGTTGGGTGCGCACAGTAAAAAGTGCTCTTGGCAGCTAGAGAGTGCCGCGTTGACCACTGCGCATGAAGAAATAAGCACCTGCAACGTTTGGTTTAGGTTTTAGGTGCATTTTTAATTTTATTGCTTAAATCGCATTTTCTCGACGAGCTGAGCACGTTTTCTGAAATGTGCTCCTCCCGTCACTCTGGTTGGGTGCGCACAGTAAAAAGTGCTCCTGGCAGCTAGGGAGTGCCGCGTTGAGCACTGCGCACGAAGAAATAAGCACCTGCAACGTTTGGTTTAGGTTTTAGGTGCATTTTTAATTTTATTGCTTAAATTGCATTTTCTCGACGAGCTGAGCACGTTTTCTGAAATGGGCTCCTCCCGTCGCTCTGGTTGGGTGCACACAGTAAAAAGAGCTCCTGGCAGCTAGGGAGTTCCGCGTTGACCACTGCGCACGAAGAAATAAGCACCTGCAACGTTTGGTTTAGGTTTTAGGTGATTTTTTTATTTTATTGCTTAAATCGCATTCTCTCGACGAGCTGAGAACGTTTTCTGAAATGTGCTCCTCCCGTCGCTCTGGTTGGGTGCACACAGTAAAAAGAGCTCCTGGCAGCTAGGGAGTGCCGCGTTGACCACTGCGCACGAAGAAATAAGCACCTGCAACGTTTGGTTTAGGTTTTAGGTGCATTTTTAATTTTATTGCTAAAATCGCATTCTCTCGACGAGCTGAGCACGTTTTCTGAAATGTGCTCCTCCCGTCACTCTGGTTGGGTGTGCACAGTAAAAAGTGCTCCTGGCAGCTAGGGAGTGCCGCGTTGAGCACTACGCACGAAGAAATAAGCACCTGCAACGTTTGGTTTAGGTTTTAGGTGCATTTTAAATTTTATTGCTTAAATCGCATTTCCTCGACGAGCTGAGCACGTTTTCTGAAATGTGCTCCTCCCGTCGCTCTGGTTGTGCGCGCATAGTAAAAAGTGCTCCTGGCAGCTAGAGAGTGCCGCGTTGACCACTGCGCATGAAGAAATAAGCACCTGCAACGTTTGGTTTAGGTTTTAGGTGCATTTTTGATTTTATTGCTTAAATCGCATTTTCTCGACGAGCTGAGCACGTTTTCTGAAATGTGCTCCTCCCGTCACTCTGGTTGGGTGCGCACAGTAAAAAGTGCTCCTGGCAGCTAGAGAGTGCTGCGTTGACCACTGCGCATGAAGAAATAAGCACCTGCAACGTTTGGTTTAGGTTTTAGGTGCATTTTTAATCTTATTGCTTAAATCGCATTTTCTCGACGAGCTGAGCACGTTTTCTGAAATGTGCTCCTCCCGTCACTCTGGTTGGGTGCGCACAGTAAAAAGTGCTCTTGGAAGCTAGAGAGTGCCGCGGTGACCACTGCGCATGAAGAAATAAGCACCTGCAACGTTTGGTTTAGGTTTTAGGTGCATTTTTAATTTTATTGCTTAAATCGCATTTTCTCGACGAGCTGAGCACGTTTTCTGAAATGTGCTCCTCCCGTCACTCTGGTTGGGTGCGCACAGTAAAAAGTGCTCCTGGCAGCTAGGGAGTGCCGCGTTGAGCACTACGCACGAAGAAATAAGCACCTGCAACGTTTGGTTTAGGTTTTAGCTGCATTTTTAATTTTATTGCTCAAATCGCATTTTCTCGACGAGCTGAGCACGTTTTCTGAAATGTGCTCCTCCCGTCGCTCTGGTTGGGTGCGCACAGTAAAAAGAGCTCCTGGCAGCTAGGGAGTTCCGCGTTGAACACTGCGCACAAAGAAATAAGCACCTGCAACGTTTGGTTTAGGTTTTAGGTGCATTTTTAATTTTATTGCTTAAATCGCATTCTCTCGACGAGCTGAGCACGTTTTCTGAAATGTGCTCCTCCCGTCGCTCTGGTTGGGTGCGCACAGTAAAAAGTGCTCCTGGCAGCTCGGGAGTGCCGCTTTGACCACTGCGCATGAAGAAATAAGCACCTGCAACGTTTGGTTTAGGTTTTAGGTGCATTTTTAATTTTATTGCTTAAATCGCATTTTCTCGAGGAGCTGAGCACGTTTTCTGAAATGTGCTCCTCCCGTCGCTCTGGTTGGGCGCGCATAGTAAAAAGTGCTCCTGGCAGCTAGAGAGTGCCGCGTTGACCACTGCGCAAGAAGAAATAAGCACCTGCAACGTTTGGTTTAGGTTTTATTTGCATTTTTAATTTTATTGTTTAAATCGCATTTTCTCGACAAGCTGAGCACGTTTTCTGAAATGTGCTCCTCCCGTCGCTCTGGTTGGGTGCGCACAGTAAAAAGAGCTCCTGGCAGCTAGGGAGTGCCGCGTTGACCACTGCGCACGAAGAAATAAGCACCTGCAACGTTTGGTTTAGGTTTTAGGTGCATTTTTAATTTTATTGCTTAAATCGCATTCTCTCGACGAGCTGAGCACGTTTTCTGAAATGTGCTCCTCCCGTCGCTCTGGTTGGGTGCGCACAGTAAAAAGTGCTCTTGGCAGGTCGGGAGTGCCGCGTTGACCACTGCGCATGAAGAAATAAGCACCCGCAACGTTTGGTTTAGGTTTTAGGTGCATTTTTAATTTTATTGCTTAAATCGCATTTTCTCGACGAGCTGAGCACGTTTTCTGAAATGTGCTCCTCCCGTTGCTCTGGTTGGGCGCGCATAGTAAAAAGTGCTCCTGGCAGCTAGAGAGTGCCGCGTTGACCACTGCGCAAGAAGAAATAAGCACCTGCAACGTTTGGTTTAGGTTTTAGGTGCATTTTTAATTTTATTGCTTAAATCGCATTTTCTCGACAAGCTGAGCACGTTTTCTGAAATGTGCTCCTCCCGTCGCTCTGGTTGGGTGCGCACAGTAAAAAGTGCTCTTGGCAGCTAGAGAGTGCCGCGTTGACCACTGCGCATGAAGAAATAAGCACCTGCAACGTTTGGTTTAGGTTTTAGGTGCATTTTTAATCTTATTGCTTAAATCGCATTTTCTCGACGAGCTGAGCACGTTTTCTGAAATGTGCTCCTCCCGTCACTCTGGTTGGGTGCGCATCGTAAAAAGTGCTCTTGGCAGCTAAAGAGTGCCGCGTTGACCACTGCGCACAAAGAAATAAGCACCTGCAACGTTTGGTTTAGGTTTTAGGTGCATTTTAAATTTTATTGCTTAAATCGCATTTTCTCGACGAGCTGAGCAAGTTTTCTGAATTGTGCTCCTCCCGTCGCTCTGGTTGTGCGCGCATAGTAAAAAGTGCTCCTGGCAGCTAGAGAGTGCCGCGTTGACCACTGCACATGAAGAAATAAGCACCTGCAACGTTTGGTTTAGGTTTTAGGTGCATTTTTAATTTTATTGCTTTAATTGCATTTTCTCGACGAGCTGAGCACGTTTTCTGAAATGTGCTCCTCCCGTCGCTCTGGTTGGGTGCGCATAGTAAAAAGTGCTCTTGGCAGCTAGAGAGTGCTGCGTTGACCACTGCGCATGAAGAAATAAGCACCTGCAACGTTTGGTTTAGGTTTTAGGTGCATTTTTAATTTTATTGCTTAAATCGCATTTTCTCGACGAGCTGAGCACGTTTTCTGAAATGTGCTCCTCCCGTAACTCTGCTTGGGTGCGCACAGTAAAAAGTGCTCCTGGCAGCTAGGGAGTGCCGCGTTGAGCACTGCGCACGAAGAAATAAGCACCTGCAACGTTTGGTTTAGGTTTTAGGTGCATTTTTAATTTTATTGCTTAAATCGCATTTTCTCGACGAGCTGAGCACGTTTTCTGAAATGTGCTCCTCTCGTCACTCTGGTTGGGTGCGCACAGTAAAAAGTGCTCTTGGCAGCTAGGGAGTGCCGCGTTGAGCACTGCGCACGAAAAAATAAGCACCTGCAACGTTTGGTTTAGGTTTTAGGTGCATTTTTAATTTTATTGCTTAAATCGCATTTTCTCGACGAGCTGAGCACGTTTTCTGAAATGGGCTCCTACCGTCGCTCTGGTTGGGTGCGCACAGTAAAAAGAGCTCCTGGCAGCTAGGGAGTTCCGCGTTGACCACTGCGCACGAAGAAATAAGCACCTGCAACGTTTGGTTTAGGTTTTAGGTGCATTTTTTATTTTATTGCTTAAATCGCATTCTCTCGACGAGCTGAGCACGTTTTCTGAAATGTGCTCCTCCCGTCGCTCTGGTTGGGTGCACACAGTAAAAAGAGCTCCTGGCAGCTAGGGAGTGCCGCGTTGACCGCTGCGCACGAAGAAATAAGCACCTGCAACGTTTGGTTTAGGTTTTAGGTGCATTTTTTATTTTATTGCTTAAATCGCATTCTCTCGACGAGCTGAGCACGTTTTCTGAAATGTGCTCCTCCCGTCGCTCTGGTTGGGTGCGCGTAGTAAAAAGTGCTCCTGGCAGCTAGAGAGTGCCGCGTTGACCACTGCGCATGAAGAAATAAGCACCTGCAACGTTTGGTTTAGGTTTTAGGTGCATTTTTAATTTTATTGCTTAAATCGCATTTTCTCGACGAGCTGAGCACGTTTTCTGAAATGTGCTCCTCCCGTCGCTCTGGTTGGGTGCGCACAGTAAAAAGAGCTCCTGGCAGCTAGGGAGTGCCGCGTTGACCACTGCGCACGAACAAATAAGCACCTGCAACGTTTGGTTTAGGTTTTAGGTGCATTTTTTATTTTATTGCTTAAATCGCATTCTCTCGACGAGCTGAGCACGTTTTCTGAAATGTGCTCCTCCCGTCGCTCTGGTTGGGTGCGCGTAGTAAAAAGTGCTCCTGGCAGCTAGAGAGTGCCGCGTTGACCACTGCGCATGAAGAAATAAGCACCTGCAACGTTTGGTTTAGGTTTTAGGTGCATTTTTAATCTTATTGCTTAAATCGCATTTTCTCGACGAGCTGAGCACGTTTTCTGAAATGTGCTCCTCCCGTCACTCTGGTTGGGTGCGCACAGTAAAAAGTGCTCTTGGCAGCTAGAGAGTGCCGCGTTGACCACTGCGCATGAAGAAATAAGCACCTGCAACGTTTGGTTTAGGTTTTAGGTGCATTTTTAATTTTATTGCTTAAATCGCATTTTCTCGACGAGCTGAGCACGTTTTCTGAAATGTGCTCCTCCCGTCACTCTGGTTGGGTGCGCACAGTAAAAAGTGCTCCTGGCAGCTAGGGAGTGCCTCGTTGAGCACTGCGCACGAAGAAATAAGCACCTGCAACGTTTGGTTTAGGTTTTAGGTGCATTTTTAATTTTATTGCTTAAGTTGCATTTTCTCGACGAGCTGAGCACGTTTTCTGAAATGGGCTCCTCCCGTCGCTCTGGTTGGGTGCGCACAGTAAAAAGAGCTCCTGGCAGCTAGGGAGTTCCGCGTTGACCACTGCGCACGAAGAAATAAGCACCTGCAACGTTTGGTTTAGGTTTTAGGTGCATTTTTTATTTTATTGCTTAAATCGCATTCTCTCGACGAGCTGAGCACGTTTTCTGAAATGTGCTCCTCCCGTCGCTCTGGTTGGGTGCACACAGTAAAAAGAGCTCCTGGCAGATAGGGAGTGCCGCGTTGACCACTGCGCACGAAGAAATAAGCACCTGCAACGTTTGGTTTAGGTTTTAGGTGCATTTTTAATTTTATTGCTTAAATCGCATTTTCTCGACGAGCTGAGCACGTTTTCTGAAATGTGCTCCTCCCGTCACTCTGGTTGGGTGCGCACAGTAAAAAGTACTCCTGGCAGCTAGAGAGTGCCGCGTTGACCACTGCGCATGAAGAAATAAGCACCTGCAACGTTTGGTTTAGGTTTTAGGTGCATTTTTAATCTGATTGCTTAAATCGCATTTTCTCGACGAGCTGAGCACGTTTTCTGAAATGTGCTCCTCCCGTCACTCTGGTTGGGTGCGCACAGTAAAAAGTGCTCTTGGCAGCTAGAGAGTGCCGCGTTGACCACTGCGCATGAAGAAATAAGCACCTGCAATGTTTGGTTTAGGTTTTAGGTGCATTTTTAATTTTATTGCTTAAATTGCATTTTCTCGACGAGCTGAGCACGTTTTCTAAAATGTGCTCCTCCCGTCGTTCTGGTTGTGCGCGCATAGTAAAAAGTGCTCCTGGCAGCTAGAGAGTGCCGCGTTGACCACTGCACATGGAGAAATAAGCACCTGCAACGTTTGGTTTAGGTTTTAGGTGCATTTTTAATTTTATTGCTTAAATCGCATTTTCTCGACGAGCTGAGCACGTTTTCTGAAATGTGCTCCTCCCGTCGCTCTGGTTGGGTGCGCACAGTAAAAAGTGCTCTTGGCAGCTAGAGAGTGCCGCGTTGATCACTGTGCATGAAGAAATAAGCACCTGCAACGTTTGGTTTAGGTTTTAGGTGCATTTTTAATTTTATTGCTTAAATCGCATTTTCTCGACGAGCTGAGCACGTTTTCTGAAATGTGCTCCTCCCGTCACTCTGGTTGGGTGCGCACAGTAAAAAGTGCTCCTGGCAGCTAGGGAGTGCCGCGTTGAGCACTGCGCACGAAGAAATAAGGACCTGCAACGTTTGGTTTAGGTTTTAGGTGCATTTTTAATTTTATTGCTTAAATCGCATTTTCTCGACGAGCTGAGCACGTTTTCTGAAATGTGCTCCTCCCGTCACTCTGGTTGGGTGCGCACAGTAAAAAGTGCTCTTGGCAGCTAGAGAGTGCCGCGTTGACCACTGCGCATGAAGAAATAAGCACCTGCAACGTTTGGTTTAGGTTTTAGGTGCATTTTTAATTTTATTGCTTAAATCGCATTTTCTCGACGAGCTGAGCACGTTTTCTGAAATGTGCTCCTCCCGTCACTCTGCTTGGGTGCGCACAGTAAAAAGTGCTCCTGGCAGCTAGGGAGTGCCGCGTTGAGCACTGCGCACGAAGAAATAAGCACCTGCAACGTTTGGTTTAGGTTTTAGGTGCATTTTTAATTTTATTGCTTAAATCGCATTTTCTCGACGAGCTGAGCACATTTTCTGAAATGGGCTCTTCCCGTCGCTCTGGTTGGGTGCGCACAGTAAAAAGAGCTCCTGGCAGCTAGGGAGTTCCGCGTTGACCACTGCGCACGAAGAAATAAGCACCTGCAACGTTTGGTTTAGGTTTTAGGTGCATTTTTAATTTTATTGCTCAAATCGCATTTTCTCGACGAGCTGAGCACGTTTTCTGAAATGTTCTCCTCCCGTCGCTCTGGTTGGGTGCGCGCAGTAAAAAGAGCTCCTGGCAGCTAGGGAGTGCCGCGTTGACCACTGCGCACGAAGAAATAAGCACCTGCAACGTTTGGTTTAGGTTTTAGGTGCATTTTTTATTTTATTGCTTAAATCGCATTCTCTCGACGAGCTGAGCACGTTTTCTGAAATGTGCTCCTCCCGTCGCTCTGGTTGGGTGCGCGTAGTAAAAAGTGCTCCTGGCAGCTAGAGAGTGCCGCGTTGACCACTGCGCATGAAGAAATAAGCACCTGCAACGTTTGGTTTAGGTTTTAGGTGCATTTTTAATCTTATTGCTTAAATCGCATTTTCTCGACGAGCTGAGCACGTTTTCTGAAATGTGCTCCTCCCGTCACTCTGGTTGGGTGCGCACAGTAAAAAGTGCTCTTGGCAGCTAGAGAGTGCCGTGTTGACCACTGCGCATGAAGAAATAAGCACCTGCAACGTTTGGTTTAGGTTTTAGGTGCATTTTTAATTTTATTGCTTAAATCGCATTTTCTCGACGAGCTGAGCACGTTTTCTGAAATGTGCTCCTCCCGTCACTCTGGTTGGGTGCGCACAGTAAAAAGTGCTCCTGGCAGCTAGAGAGTGCCGCGTTGACCACTGCGCATGAAGAAATAAGCACCTGCAACGTTTGGTTTAGGTTTTAGGTGCATTTTTAATCTTATTGCTTAAATCGCATTTTCTCGACGAGCTGAGCACGTTTTCTGAAATGTGCTCCTCCCGTCACTCTGGTTGGGTGCGCACAGTAAAAAGTGTTCTTGGCAGCTAGAGAGTGCCGCGTTGACCACTGCGCATGAAGAAATAAGCACCTGCAACGTTTGGTTTAGGTTTTAGGTGCATTTTTAATTTTATTGCTTAAATCGCATTTTCTCGACGAGCTGAGCACGTTTTCTGAAATGTGCTCCTCCCGTCGCTCTGGTTGTGCGCGCATAGTAAAAAGTGCTCCTGGCAGCTAGAGAGTGCCGCGTTGACCACTGCACATGGAGAAATAAGCACCTGCAACGTTTGGTTTAGGTTTTAGGTGCATTTTTAATTTTATTGCTTAAATCGCATTTTCTCGACGAGCTGAGCACGTTTTCTGAAATGTGCTCCTCCCGTCGCTCTGGTTGGGTGCGCACAGTAAAAAGTGCTCTTGGCAGCTAGAGAGTGCCGCGTTGACCACTGCGCATGAAGAAATAAGCACCTGCAACGTTTGGTTTAGGTTTTAGGTGCATTTTTAATTCTATTGCTTAAATCCTATTTTCTCGACGAGCTGAGCACGTTTTCTGAAATGTGCTCCTCCCGTCACTCTGGTTGGGTGCGCACAGTAAAAAGTGCTCCTGGCAGCTAGGGAGTGCCGCGTTGAGCACTGCGCACGAAGAAATAAGCACCTGCAACGTTTGGTTTAGGTTTTAGGTGCATTTTTAATTTTATTGCTTAAATCGCATTTTCTCGACGAGCTGAGCACGTTTTCTGAAATGTGCTCCTCCCGTCACTCTGGTTGGGTGCGCACAGTAAAAAGTGCTCTTGGTGGCTAGAGAGTGCCGCGTTGACCACTGCGCATGAAGAAATAAGCACCTGCAACGTTTGGTTTAGGTTTTAGGTGCATTTTTAATTTTATTGCTTAAATCGCATTTTCTCGACGAGCTGAGCACGTTTTCTGAAATGTGCTCCTCCCGTCACTCTGGTTGGGTGCGCACAGTAAAAAGTGCTCCTGGCAGCTAGGGAGTGCCGCGTTGAGCACTGCGCACGAAGAAATAAGCACCTGCAACGTTTGGTTTAGGTTTTAGGTGCATTTTTAATTTTATTGCTTAAATCGCATTTTCTCGACGAGCTGAGCACGTTTTCTGAAATGTGCTCCTCCCGTCGCTCTGGTTGGGTGCGCACAGTAAAAAGTGCTCTTGGCAGCTAGAGAGTGCCGCGTTGACCACTGCACATGAAGAAATAAGCACCTGCAACGTTTGGTTTAGGTTTTAGGTGCATTTTTAATTTTATTGCTTAAATCGCATTTTCTCGACGAGCTGAGCACGTTTTCTGAAATGTGCTCCTCCCGTCGCTCTGGTTGGGTGCGCACAGTAAAAAGAGCTACTGGCAGCTAGGGAGTGCCGCGTTGACCACTGCGCACGAAGAAATAAGCACCTGCAACGTTTGGTTTAGGTTTTAGGTGCATTTTTAATTTTATTGCTTAAATCGCATTTTCTCGACGAGCTGAGCACGTTTTCTGAAATGTGCTCCTCCCGTCACTCTGGTTGGGTGCGCACAGTAAAAAGTGCTCCTGGCAGCTAGGGAGTGCCTCGTTGAGCACTGCGCACGAAGAAATAAGCACCTGCAACGTTTGGTTTAGGTTTTAGGTGCATTTTTAATTTTATTGCTTAAGTTGCATTTTCTCGACGAGCTGAGCACGTTTTCTGAAATGGGCTCCTCCCGTCGCTCTGGTTGGGTGCGCACAGTAAAAAGAGCTCCTGGCAGCTAGGGAGTTCCGCGTTGACCACTGCGCACGAAGAAATAAGCACCTGCAACGTTTGGTTTAGGTTTTAGGTGCATTTTTTATTTTATTGCTTAAATCGCATTCTCTCGACGAGCTGAGCACGTTTTCTGAAATGTGCTCCTCCCGTCGCTCTGGTTGGGTGCACACAGTAAAAAGAGCTCCTGGCAGATAGGGAGTGCCGCGTTGACCACTGCGCACGAAGAAATAAGCACCTGCAACGTTTGGTTTAGGTTTTAGGTGCATTTTTAATTTTATTGCTTAAATCGCATTTTCTCGACGAGCTGAGCACGTTTTCTGAAATGTGCTCCTCCCGTCACTCTGGTTGGGTGCGCACAGTAAAAAGTACTCCTGGCAGCTAGAGAGTGCCGCGTTGACCACTGCGCATGAAGAAATAAGCACCTGCAACGTTTGGTTTAGGTTTTAGGTGCATTTTTAATCTGATTGCTTAAATCGCATTTTCTCGACGAGCTGAGCACGTTTTCTGAAATGTGCTCCTCCCGTCACTCTGGTTGGGTGCGCACAGTAAAAAGTGCTCTTGGCAGCTAGAGAGTGCCGCGTTGACCACTGCGCATGAAGAAATAAGCACCTGCAACGTTTGGTTTAGGTTTTAGGTGCATTTTTAATTTTATTGCTTAAATCGCATTTTCTCGACGAGCTGAGCACATTTTCTGAAATGGGCTCTTCCCGTCGCTCTGGTTGGGTGCGCACAGTAAAAAGAGCTCCTGGCAGCTAGGGAGTTCCGCGTTGACCACTGCGCACGAAGAAATAAGCACCTGCAACGTTTGGTTTAGGTTTTAGGTGCATTTTTAATTTTATTGCTCAAATCGCATTTTCTCGACGAGCTGAGCACGTTTTCTGAAATGTTCTCCTCCCGTCGCTCTGGTTGGGTGCGCGCAGTAAAAAGAGCTCCTGGCAGCTAGGGAGTGCCGCGTTGACCACTGCGCACGAAGAAATAAGCACCTGCAACGTTTGGTTTAGGTTTTAGGTGCATTTTTTATTTTATTGCTTAAATCGCATTCTCTCGACGAGCTGAGCACGTTTTCTGAAATGTGCTCCTCCCGTCGCTCTGGTTGGGTGCGCGTAGTAAAAAGTGCTCCTGGCAGCTAGAGAGTGCCGCGTTGACCACTGCGCATGAAGAAATAAGCACCTGCAACGTTTGGTTTAGGTTTTAGGTGCATTTTTAATCTTATTGCTTAAATCGCATTTTCTCGACGAGCTGAGCACGTTTTCTGAAATGTGCTCCTCCCGTCACTCTGGTTGGGTGCGCACAGTAAAAAGTGCTCTTGGCAGCTAGAGAGTGCCGTGTTGACCACTGCGCATGAAGAAATAAGCACCTGCAACGTTTGGTTTAGGTTTTAGGTGCATTTTTAATTTTATTGCTTAAATCGCATTTTCTCGACGAGCTGAGCACGTTTTCTGAAATGTGCTCCTCCCGTCACTCTGGTTGGGTGCGCACAGTAAAAAGTGCTCCTGGCAGCTAGAGAGTGCCGCGTTGACCACTGCGCATGAAGAAATAAGCACCTGCAACGTTTGGTTTAGGTTTTAGGTGCATTTTTAATCTTATTGCTTAAATCGCATTTTCTCGACGAGCTGAGCACGTTTTCTGAAATGTGCTCCTCCCGTCACTCTGGTTGGGTGCGCACAGTAAAAAGTGTTCTTGGCAGCTAGAGAGTGCCGCGTTGACCACTGCGCATGAAGAAATAAGCACCTGCAACGTTTGGTTTAGGTTTTAGGTGCATTTTTAATTTTATTGCTTAAATCGCATTTTCTCGACGAGCTGAGCACGTTTTCTGAAATGTGCTCCTCCCGTCGCTCTGGTTGTGCGCGCATAGTAAAAAGTGCTCCTGGCAGCTAGAGAGTGCCGCGTTGACCACTGCACATGGAGAAATAAGCACCTGCAACGTTTGGTTTAGGTTTTAGGTGCATTTTTAATTTTATTGCTTAAATCGCATTTTCTCGACGAGCTGAGCACGTTTTCTGAAATGTGCTCCTCCCGTCGCTCTGGTTGGGTGCGCACAGTAAAAAGTGCTCTTGGCAGCTAGAGAGTGCCGCGTTGACCACTGCGCATGAAGAAATAAGCACCTGCAACGTTTGGTTTAGGTTTTAGGTGCATTTTTAATTCTATTGCTTAAATCCTATTTTCTCGACGAGCTGAGCACGTTTTCTGAAATGTGCTCCTCCCGTCACTCTGGTTGGGTGCGCACAGTAAAAAGTGCTCCTGGCAGCTAGGGAGTGCCGCGTTGAGCACTGCGCACGAAGAAATAAGCACCTGCAACGTTTGGTTTAGGTTTTAGGTGCATTTTTAATTTTATTGCTTAAATCGCATTTTCTCGACGAGCTGAGCACGTTTTCTGAAATGTGCTCCTCCCGTCACTCTGGTTGGGTGCGCACAGTAAAAAGTGCTCTTGGTGGCTAGAGAGTGCCGCGTTGACCACTGCGCATGAAGAAATAAGCACCTGCAACGTTTGGTTTAGGTTTTAGGTGCATTTTTAATTTTATTGCTTAAATCGCATTTTCTCGACGAGCTGAGCACGTTTTCTGAAATGTGCTCCTCCCGTCACTCTGGTTGGGTGCGCACAGTAAAAAGTGCTCCTGGCAGCTAGGGAGTGCCGCGTTGAGCACTGCGCACGAAGAAATAAGCACCTGCAACGTTTGGTTTAGGTTTTAGGTGCATTTTTAATTTTATTGCTTAAATCGCATTTTCTCGACGAGCTGAGCACGTTTTCTGAAATGTGCTCCTCCCGTCGCTCTGGTTGGGTGCGCACAGTAAAAAGTGCTCTTGGCAGCTAGAGAGTGCCGCGTTGACCACTGCACATGAAGAAATAAGCACCTGCAACGTTTGGTTTAGGTTTTAGGTGCATTTTTAATTTTATTGCTTAAATCGCATTTTCTCGACGAGCTGAGCACGTTTTCTGAAATGTGCTCCTCCCGTCGCTCTGGTTGGGTGCGCACAGTAAAAAGAGCTACTGGCAGCTAGGGAGTGCCGCGTTGACCACTGCGCACGAAGAAATAAGCACCTGCAACGTTTGGTTTAGGTTTTAGGTGCATTTTTAATTTTATTGCTTAAATCGCATTTTCTCGACGAGCTGAGCACGTTTTCTGAAATGTGCTCCTCCCGTCACTCTGGTTGGGTGCGCACAGTAAAAAGTGCTCCTGGCAGCTAGGGAGTGCCTCGTTGAGCACTGCGCACGAAGAAATAAGCACCTGCAACGTTTGGTTTAGGTTTTAGGTGCATTTTTAATTTTATTGCTTAAGTTGCATTTTCTCGACGAGCTGAGCACGTTTTCTGAAATGGGCTCCTCCCGTCGCTCTGGTTGGGTGCGCACAGTAAAAAGAGCTCCTGGCAGCTAGGGAGTTCCGCGTTGACCACTGCGCACGAAGAAATAAGCACCTGCAACGTTTGGTTTAGGTTTTAGGTGCATTTTTTATTTTATTGCTTAAATCGCATTCTCTCGACGAGCTGAGCACGTTTTCTGAAATGTGCTCCTCCCGTCGCTCTGGTTGGGTGCACACAGTAAAAAGAGCTCCTGGCAGATAGGGAGTGCCGCGTTGACCACTGCGCACGAAGAAATAAGCACCTGCAACGTTTGGTTTAGGTTTTAGGTGCATTTTTAATTTTATTGCTTAAATCGCATTTTCTCGACGAGCTGAGCACGTTTTCTGAAATGTGCTCCTCCCGTCACTCTGGTTGGGTGCGCACAGTAAAAAGTACTCCTGGCAGCTAGAGAGTGCCGCGTTGACCACTGCGCATGAAGAAATAAGCACCTGCAACGTTTGGTTTAGGTTTTAGGTGCATTTTTAATCTGATTGCTTAAATCGCATTTTCTCGACGAGCTGAGCACGTTTTCTGAAATGTGCTCCTCCCGTCACTCTGGTTGGGTGCGCACAGTAAAAAGTGCTCTTGGCAGCTAGAGAGTGCCGCGTTGACCACTGCGCATGAAGAAATAAGCACCTGCAACGTTTGGTTTAGGTTTTAGGTGCATTTTTAATTTTATTGCTTAAATTGCATTTTCTCGACGAGCTGAGCACGTTTTCTAAAATGTGCTCCTCCCGTCGTTCTGGTTGTGCGCGCATAGTAAAAAGTGCTCCTGGCAGCTAGAGAGTGCCGCGTTGACCACTGCACATGGAGAAATAAGCACCTGCAACGTTTGGTTTAGGTTTTAGGTGCATTTTTAATTTTATTGCTTAAATCGCATTTTCTCGACGAGCTGAGCACGTTTTCTGAAATGTGCTCCTCCCGTCGCTCTGGTTGGGTGCGCACAGTAAAAAGTGCTCTTGGCAGCTAGAGAGTGCCGCGTTGATCACTGTGCATGAAGAAATAAGCACCTGCAACGTTTGGTTTAGGTTTTAGGTGCATTTTTAATTTTATTGCTTAAATCGCATTTTCTCGACGAGCTGAGCACGTTTTCTGAAATGTGCTCCTCCCGTCACTCTGGTTGGGTGCGCACAGTAAAAAGTGCTCCTGGCAGCTAGGGAGTGCCGCGTTGAGCACTGCGCACGAAGAAATAAGGACCTGCAACGTTTGGTTTAGGTTTTAGGTGCATTTTTAATTTTATTGCTTAAATCGCATTTTCTCGACGAGCTGAGCACGTTTTCTGAAATGTGCTCCTCCCGTCACTCTGGTTGGGTGCGCACAGTAAAAAGTGCTCTTGGCAGCTAGAGAGTGCCGCGTTGACCACTGCGCATGAAGAAATAAGCACCTGCAACGTTTGGTTTAGGTTTTAGGTGCATTTTTAATTTTATTGCTTAAATCGCATTTTCTCGACGAGCTGAGCACGTTTTCTGAAATGTGCTCCTCCCGTCACTCTGCTTGGGTGCGCACAGTAAAAAGTGCTCCTGGCAGCTAGGGAGTGCCGCGTTGAGCACTGCGCACGAAGAAATAAGCACCTGCAACGTTTGGTTTAGGTTTTAGGTGCATTTTTAATTTTATTGCTTAAATCGCATTTTCTCAACGAGCTGAGCACATTTTCTGAAATGGGCTCTTCCCGTCGCTCTGGTTGGGTGCGCACAGTAAAAAGAGCTCCTGGCAGCTAGGGAGTTCCGCGTTGACCACTGCGCACGAAGAAATAAGCACCTGCAACGTTTGGTTTAGGTTTTAGGTGCATTTTTAATTTTATTGCTCAAATCGCATTTTCTCGACGAGCTGAGCACGTTTTCTGAAATGTTCTCCTCCCGTCGCTCTGGTTGGGTGCGCGCAGTAAAAAGAGCTCCTGGCAGCTAGGGAGTGCCGCGTTGACCACTGCGCACGAAGAAATAAGCACCTGCAACGTTTGGTTTAGGTTTTAGGTGCATTTTTTATTTTATTGCTTAAATCGCATTCTCTCGACGAGCTGAGCACGTTTTCTGAAATGTGCTCCTCCCGTCGCTCTGGTTGGGTGCGCGTAGTAAAAAGTGCTCCTGGCAGCTAGAGAGTGCCGCGTTGACCACTGCGCATGAAGAAATAAGCACCTGCAACGTTTGGTTTAGGTTTTAGGTGCATTTTTAATCTTATTGCTTAAATCGCATTTTCTCGACGAGCTGAGCACGTTTTCTGAAATGTGCTCCTCCCGTCACTCTGGTTGGGTGCGCACAGTAAAAAGTGCTCTTGGCAGCTAGAGAGTGCCGTGTTGACCACTGCGCATGAAGAAATAAGCACCTGCAACGTTTGGTTTAGGTTTTAGGTGCATTTTTAATTTTATTGCTTAAATCGCATTTTCTCGACGAGCTGAGCACGTTTTCTGAAATGTGCTCCTCCCGTCACTCTGGTTGGGTGCGCACAGTAAAAAGTGCTCCTGGCAGCTAGAGAGTGCCGCGTTGACCACTGCGCATGAAGAAATAAGCACCTGCAACGTTTGGTTTAGGTTTTAGGTGCATTTTTAATCTTATTGCTTAAATCGCATTTTCTCGACGAGCTGAGCACGTTTTCTGAAATGTGCTCCTCCCGTCACTCTGGTTGGGTGCGCACAGTAAAAAGTGTTCTTGGCAGCTAGAGAGTGCCGCGTTGACCACTGCGCATGAAGAAATAAGCACCTGCAACGTTTGGTTTAGGTTTTAGGTGCATTTTTAATTTTATTGCTTAAATCGCATTTTCTCGACGAGCTGAGCACGTTTTCTGAAATGTGCTCCTCCCGTCGCTCTGGTTGTGCGCGCATAGTAAAAAGTGCTCCTGGCAGCTAGAGAGTGCCGCGTTGACCACTGCACATGGAGAAATAAGCACCTGCAACGTTTGGTTTAGGTTTTAGGTGCATTTTTAATTTTATTGCTTAAATCGCATTTTCTCGACGAGCTGAGCACGTTTTCTGAAATGTGCTCCTCCCGTCGCTCTGGTTGGGTGCGCACAGTAAAAAGTGCTCTTGGCAGCTAGAGAGTGCCGCGTTGACCACTGCGCATGAAGAAATAAGCACCTGCAACGTTTGGTTTAGGTTTTAGGTGCATTTTTAATTCTATTGCTTAAATCCTATTTTCTCGACGAGCTGAGCACGTTTTCTGAAATGTGCTCCTCCCGTCACTCTGGTTGGGTGCGCACAGTAAAAAGTGCTCCTGGCAGCTAGGGAGTGCCGCGTTGAGCACTGCGCACGAAGAAATAAGCACCTGCAACGTTTGGTTTAGGTTTTAGGTGCATTTTTAATTTTATTGCTTAAATCGCATTTTCTCGACGAGCTGAGCACGTTTTCTGAAATGTGCTCCTCCCGTCACTCTGGTTGGGTGCGCACAGTAAAAAGTGCTCTTGGTGGCTAGAGAGTGCCGCGTTGACCACTGCGCATGAAGAAATAAGCACCTGCAACGTTTGGTTTAGGTTTTAGGTGCATTTTTAATTTTATTGCTTAAATCGCATTTTCTCGACGAGCTGAGCACGTTTTCTGAAATGTGCTCCTCCCGTCACTCTGGTTGGGTGCGCACAGTAAAAAGTGCTCCTGGCAGCTAGGGAGTGCCGCGTTGAGCACTGCGCACGAAGAAATAAGCACCTGCAACGTTTGGTTTAGGTTTTAGGTGCATTTTTAATTTTATTGCTTAAATCGCATTTTCTCGACGAGCTGAGCACGTTTTCTGAAATGTGCTCCTCCCGTCGCTCTGGTTGGGTGCGCACAGTAAAAAGTGCTCTTGGCAGCTAGAGAGTGCCGCGTTGACCACTGCACATGAAGAAATAAGCACCTGCAACGTTTGGTTTAGGTTTTAGGTGCATTTTTAATTTTATTGCTTAAATCGCATTTTCTCGACGAGCTGAGCACGTTTTCTGAAATGTGCTCCTCCCGTCGCTCTGGTTGGGTGCGCACAGTAAAAAGAGCTACTGGCAGCTAGGGAGTGCCGCGTTGACCACTGCGCACGAAGAAATAAGCACCTGCAACGTTTGGTTTAGGTTTTAGGTGCATTTTTAATTTTATTGCTTAAATCGCATTCTCTCGACGAGCTGAGCACGTTTTCTGAAATGTGCTCCTCCCGTCGCTCTGGTTGGGTGCGCACAGTAAAAAGTGCTCTTGGCAGGTCGGGAGTGCCGCGTTGACCACTGCGCATGAAGAAATAAGCACCCGCAACGTTTGGTTTAGGTTTTAGGTGCATTTTTAATTTTATTGCTTAAATCGCATTTTCTCGACGAGCTGAGCACGTTTTCTGAAATGTGCTCCTCCCGTTGCTCTGGTTGGGCGCGCATAGTAAAAAGTGCTCCTGGCAGCTAGAGAGTGCCGCGTTGACCACTGCGCAAGAAGAAATAAGCACCTGCAACGTTTGGTTTAGGTTTTAGGTGCATTTTTAATTTTATTGCTTAAATCGCATTTTCTCGACAAGCTGAGCACGTTTTCTGAAATGTGCTCCTCCCGTCGCTCTGGTTGGGTGCGCACAGTAAAAAGTGCTCTTGGCAGCTAGAGAGTGCCGCGTTGACCACTGCGCATGAAGAAATAAGCACCTGCAACGTTTGGTTTAGGTTTTAGGTGCATTTTTAATCTTATTGCTTAAATCGCATTTTCTCGACGAGCTGAGCACGTTTTCTGAAATGTGCTCCTCCCGTCACTCTGGTTGGGTGCGCATCGTAAAAAGTGCTCTTGGCAGCTAAAGAGTGCCGCGTTGACCACTGCGCACAAAGAAATAAGCACCTGCAACGTTTGGTTTAGGTTTTAGGTGCATTTTAAATTTTATTGCTTAAATCGCATTTTCTCGACGAGCTGAGCAAGTTTTCTGAATTGTGCTCCTCCCGTCGCTCTGGTTGTGCGCGCATAGTAAAAAGTGCTCCTGGCAGCTAGAGAGTGCCGCGTTGACCACTGCACATGAAGAAATAAGCACCTGCAACGTTTGGTTTAGGTTTTAGGTGCATTTTTAATTTTATTGCTTTAATTGCATTTTCTCGACGAGCTGAGCACGTTTTCTGAAATGTGCTCCTCCCGTCGCTCTGGTTGGGTGCGCATAGTAAAAAGTGCTCTTGGCAGCTAGAGAGTGCTGCGTTGACCACTGCGCATGAAGAAATAAGCACCTGCAACGTTTGGTTTAGGTTTTAGGTGCATTTTTAATTTTATTGCTTAAATCGCATTTTCTCGACGAGCTGAGCACGTTTTCTGAAATGTGCTCCTCCCGTCACTCTGCTTGGGTGCGCACAGTAAAAAGTGCTCCTGGCAGCTAGGGAGTGCCGCGTTGAGCACTGCGCACGAAGAAATAAGCACCTGCAACGTTTGGTTTAGGTTTTAGGTGCATTTTTAATTTTATTGCTTAAATCGCATTTTCTCGACGAGCTGAGCACGTTTTCTGAAATGTGCTCCTCTCGTCACTCTGGTTGGGTGCGCACAGTAAAAAGTGCTCTTGGCAGCTAGGGAGTGCCGCGTTGAGCACTGCGCACGAAAAAATAAGCACCTGCAACGTTTGGTTTAGGTTTTAGGTGCATTTTTAATTTTATTGCTTAAATCGCATTTTCTCGACGAGCTGAGCACGTTTTCTGAAATGGGCTCCTACCGTCGCTCTGGTTGGGTGCGCACAGTAAAAAGAGCTCCTGGCAGCTAGGGAGTTCCGCGTTGACCACTGCGCACGAAGAAATAAGCACCTGCAACGTTTGGTTTAGGTTTTAGGTGCATTTTTTATTTTATTGCTTAAATCGCATTCTCTCGACGAGCTGAGCACGTTTTCTGAAATGTGCTCCTCCCGTCGCTCTGGTTGGGTGCACACAGTAAAAAGAGCTCCTGGCAGCTAGGGAGTGCCGCGTTGACCGCTGCGCACGAAGAAATAAGCACCTGCAACGTTTGGTTTAGGTTTTAGGTGCATTTTTTATTTTATTGCTTAAATCGCATTCTCTCGACGAGCTGAGCACGTTTTCTGAAATGTGCTCCTCCCGTCGCTCTGGTTGGGTGCGCGTAGTAAAAAGTGCTCCTGGCAGCTAGAGAGTGCCGCGTTGACCACTGCGCATGAAGAAATAAGCACCTGCAACGTTTGGTTTAGGTTTTAGGTGCATTTTTAATTTTATTGCTTAAATCGCATTTTCTCGACGAGCTGAGCACGTTTTCTGAAATGTGCTCCTCCCGTCGCTCTGGTTGGGTGCGCACAGTAAAAAGAGCTCCTGGCAGCTAGGGAGTGCCGCGTTGACCACTGCGCACGAACAAATAAGCACCTGCAACGTTTGGTTTAGGTTTTAGGTGCATTTTTTATTTTATTGCTTAAATCGCATTCTCTCGACGAGCTGAGCACGTTTTCTGAAATGTGCTCCTCCCGTCACTCTGGTTGGGTGCGCGTAGTAAAAAGTGCTCCTGGCAGCTAGAGAGTGCCGCGTTGACCACTGCGCATGAAGAAATAAGCACCTGCAACGTTTGGTTTAGGTTTTAGGTGCATTTTTAATCTTATTGCTTAAATCGCATTTTCTCGACGAGCTGAGCACGTTTTCTGAAATGTGCTCCTCCCGTCACTCTGGTTGGGTGCGCACAGTAAAAAGTGCTCTTGGCAGCTAGAGAGTGCCGCGTTGACCACTGCGCATGAAGAAATAAGCACCTGCAACGTTTGGTTTAGGTTTTAGGTGCATTTTTAATTTTATTGCTTAAATCGCATTTTCTCGACGAGCTGAGCACGTTTTCTGAAATGTGCTCCTCCCGTCACTCTGGTTGGGTGCGCACAGTAAAAAGTGCTCCTGGCAGCTAGGGAGTGCCTCGTTGAGCACTGCGCACGAAGAAATAAGCACCTGCAACGTTTGGTTTAGGTTTTAGGTGCATTTTTAATTTTATTGCTTAAGTTGCATTTTCTCGACGAGCTGAGCACGTTTTCTGAAATGGGCTCCTCCCGTCGCTCTGGTTGGGTGCGCACAGTAAAAAGAGCTCCTGGCAGCTAGGGAGTTCCGCGTTGACCACTGCGCACGAAGAAATAAGCACCTGCAACGTTTGGTTTAGGTTTTAGGTGCATTTTTTATTTTATTGCTTAAATCGCATTCTCTCGACGAGCTGAGCACGTTTTCTGAAATGTGCTCCTCCCGTCGCTCTGGTTGGGTGCACACAGTAAAAAGAGCTCCTGGCAGATAGGGAGTGCCGCGTTGACCACTGCGCACGAAGAAATAAGCACCTGCAACGTTTGGTTTAGGTTTTAGGTGCATTTTTAATTTTATTGCTTAAATCGCATTTTCTCGACGAGCTGAGCACGTTTTCTGAAATGTGCTCCTCCCGTCACTCTGGTTGGGTGCGCACAGTAAAAAGTACTCCTGGCAGCTAGAGAGTGCCGCGTTGACCACTGCGCATGAAGAAATAAGCACCTGCAACGTTTGGTTTAGGTTTTAGGTGCATTTTTAATCTGATTGCTTAAATCGCATTTTCTCGACGAGCTGAGCACGTTTTCTGAAATGTGCTCTTCCCGTCACTCTGGTTGGGTGCGCACAGTAAAAAGTGCTCTTGGCAGCTAGAGAGTGCCGCGTTGACCACTGCGCATGAAGAAATAAGCACCTGCAACGTTTGGTTTAGGTTTTAGGTGCATTTTTAATTTTATTGCTTAAATTGCATTTTCTCGACGAGCTGAGCACGTTTTCTAAAATGTGCTCCTCCCGTCGTTCTGGTTGTGCGCGCATAGTAAAAAGTGCTCCTGGCAGCTAGAGAGTGCCGCGTTGACCACTGCACATGGAGAAATAAGCACCTGCAACGTTTGGTTTAGGTTTTAGGTGCATTTTTAATTTTATTGCTTAAATCGCATTTTCTCGACGAGCTGAGCACGTTTTCTGAAATGTGCTCCTCCCGTCGCTCTGGTTGGGTGCGCACAGTAAAAAGTGCTCTTGGCAGCTAGAGAGTGCCGCGTTGATCACTGTGCATGAAGAAATAAGCACCTGCAACGTTTGGTTTAGGTTTTAGGTGCATTTTTAATTTTATTGCTTAAATCGCATTTTCTCGACGAGCTGAGCACGTTTTCTGAAATGTGCTCCTCCCGTCACTCTGGTTGGGTGCGCACAGTAAAAAGTGCTCCTGGCAGCTAGGGAGTGCCGCGTTGAGCACTGCGCACGAAGAAATAAGGACCTGCAACGTTTGGTTTAGGTTTTAGGTGCATTTTTAATTTTATTGCTTAAATCGCATTTTCTCGACGAGCTGAGCACGTTTTCTGAAATGTGCTCCTCCCGTCACTCTGGTTGGGTGCGCACAGTAAAAAGTGCTCTTGGCAGCTAGAGAGTGCCGCGTTGACCACTGCGCATGAAGAAATAAGCACCTGCAACGTTTGGTTTAGGTTTTAGGTGCATTTTTAATTTTATTGCTTAAATCGCATTTTCTCGACGAGCTGAGCACGTTTTCTGAAATGTGCTCCTCCCGTCACTCTGCTTGGGTGCGCACAGTAAAAAGTGCTCCTGGCAGCTAGGGAGTGCCGCGTTGAGCACTGCGCACGAAGAAATAAGCACCTGCAACGTTTGGTTTAGGTTTTAGGTGCATTTTTAATTTTATTGCTTAAATCGCATTTTCTCGACGAGCTGAGCACATTTTCTGAAATAGGCTCTTCCCGTCGCTCTGGTTGGGTGCGCACAGTAAAAAGAGCTCCTGGCAGCTAGGGAGTTCCGCGTTGACCACTGCGCACGAAGAAATAAGCACCTGCAACGTTTGGTTTAGGTTTTAGGTGCATTTTTAATTTTATTGCTCAAATCGCATTTTCTCGACGAGCTGAGCACGTTTTCTGAAATGTGCTCCTCCCGTCGCTCTGGTTGGGTGCGCGCAGTAAAAAGAGCTCCTGGCAGCTAGGGAGTGCCGCGTTGACCACTGCGCACGAAGAAATAAGCACCTGCAACGTTTGGTTTAGGTTTTAGGTGCATTTTTTATTTTATTGCTTAAATCGCATTCTCTCGACGAGCTGAGCACGTTTTCTGAAATGTGCTCCTCCCGTCGCTCTGGTTGGGTGCGCGTAGTAAAAAGTGCTCCTGGCAGCTAGAGAGTGCCGCGTTGACCACTGCGCATGAAGAAATAAGCACCTGCAACGTTTGGTTTAGGTTTTAGGTGCATTTTTAATCTTATTGCTTAAATCGCATTTTCTCGACGAGCTGAGCACGTTTTCTGAAATGTGCTCCTCCCGTCACTCTGGTTGGGTGCGCACAGTAAAAAGTGCTCTTGGCAGCTAGAGAGTGCCGTGTTGACCACTGCGCATGAAGAAATAAGCACCTGCAACGTTTGGTTTAGGTTTTAGGTGCATTTTTAATTTTATTGCTTAAATCGCATTTTCTCGACGAGCTGAGCACGTTTTCTGAAATGTGCTCCTCCCGTCACTCTGGTTGGGTGCGCACAGTAAAAAGTGCTTGGCAGCTAGAGAGTGCCGCGTTGACCACTGCGCATGAAGAAATAAGCACCTGCAACGTTTGGTTTAGGTTTTAGGTGCATTTTTAATCTTATTGCTTAAATCGCATTTTCTCGACGAGCTGAGCACGTTTTCTGAAATGTGCTCCTCCCGTCACTCTGGTTGGGTGCGCACAGTAAAAAGTGTTCTTGGCAGCTAGAGAGTGCCGCGTTGACCACTGCGCATGAAGAAATAAGCACCTGCAACGTTTGGTTTAGGTTTTAGGTGCATTTTTAATTTTATTGCTTAAATCGCATTTTCTCGACGAGCTGAGCACGTTTTCTGAAATGTGCTCCTCCCTTCGCTCTGGTTGTGCGCGCATAGTAAAAAGTGCTCCTGGCAGCTAGAGAGTGCCGCGTTGACCACTGCACATGGAGAAATAAGCACCTGCAACGTTTGGTTTAGGTTTTAGGTGCATTTTTAATTTTATTGCTTAAATCGCATTTTCTCGACGAGCTGAGCACGTTTTCTGAAATGTGCTCCTCCCGTCGCTCTGGTTGGGTGCGCACAGTAAAAAGTGCTCTTGGCAGCTAGAGAGTGCCGCGTTGACCACTGCGCATGAAGAAATAAGCACCTGCAACGTTTGGTTTAGGTTTTAGGTGCATTTTTAATTCTATTGCTTAAATCCTATTTTCTCGACGAGCTGAGCACGTTTTCTGAAATGTGCTCCTCCCGTCACTCTGGTTGGGTGCGCACAGTAAAAAGTGCTCCTGGCAGCTAGGGAGTGCCGCGTTGAGCACTGCGCACGAAGAAATAAGCACCTGCAACGTTTGGTTTAGGTTTTAGGTGCATTTTTAATTTTATTGCTTAAATCGCATTTTCTCGACGAGCTGAGCACGTTTTCTGAAATGTGCTCCTCCCGTCACTCTGGTTGGGTGCGCACAGTAAAAAGTGCTCTTGGTGGCTAGAGAGTGCCGCGTTGACCACTGCGCATGAAGAAATAAGCACCTGCAACGTTTGGTTTAGGTTTTAGGTGCATTTTTAATTTTATTGCTTAAATCGCATTTTCTCGACGAGCTGAGCACGTTTTCTGAAATGTGCTCCTCCCGTCACTCTGGTTGGGTGCGCACAGTAAAAAGTGCTCCTGGCAGCTAGGGAGTGCCGCGTTGAGCACTGCGCACGAAGAAATAAGCACCTGCAACGTTTGGTTTAGGTTTTAGGTGCATTTTTAATTTTATTGCTTAAATCGCATTTTCTCGACGAGCTGAGCACGTTTTCTGAAATGTGCTCCTCCCGTCGCTCTGGTTGGGTGCGCACAGTAAAAAGTGCTCTTGGCAGCTAGAGAGTGCCGCGTTGACCACTGCACATGAAGAAATAAGCACCTGCAACGTTTGGTTTAGGTTTTAGGTGCATTTTTAATTTTATTGCTTAAATCGCATTTTCTCGACGAGCTGAGCACGTTTTCTGAAATGTGCTCCTCCCGTCGCTCTGGTTGGGTGCGCACAGTAAAAAGAGCTACTGGCAGCTAGGGAGTGCCGCGTTGACCACTGCGCACGAAGAAATAAGCACCTGCAACGTTTGGTTTAGGTTTTAGGTGCATTTTTAATTTTATTGCTTAAATCGCATTCTCTCGACGAGCTGAGCACGTTTTCTGAAATGTGCTCCTCCCGTCGCTCTGGTTGGGTGCGCACAGTAAAAAGTGCTCTTGGCAGGTCGGGAGTGCCGCGTTGACCACTGCGCATGAAGAAATAAGCACCCGCAACGTTTGGTTTAGGTTTTAGGTGCATTTTTAATTTTATTGCTTAAATCGCATTTTCTCGACGAGCTGAGCACGTTTTCTGAAATGTGCTCCTCCCGTTGCTCTGGTTGGGCGCGCATAGTAAAAAGTGCTCCTGGCAGCTAGAGAGTGCCGCGTTGACCACTGCGCAAGAAGAAATAAGCACCTGCAACGTTTGGTTTAGGTTTTAGGTGCATTTTTAATTTTATTGCTTAAATCGCATTTTCTCGACAAGCTGAGCACGTTTTCTGAAATGTGCTCCTCCCGTCGCTCTGGTTGGGTGCGCACAGTAAAAAGTGCTCTTGGCAGCTAGAGAGTGCCGCGTTGACCACTGCGCATGAAGAAATAAGCACCTGCAACGTTTGGTTTAGGTTTTAGGTGCATTTTTAATCTTATTGCTTAAATCGCATTTTCTCGACGAGCTGAGCACGTTTTCTGAAATGTGCTCCTCCCGTCACTCTGGTTGGGTGCGGATCGTAAAAAGTGCTCTTGGCAGCTAAAGAGTGCCGCGTTGACCACTGCGCACAAAGAAATAAGCACCTGCAACGTTTGGTTTAGGTTTTAGGTGCATTTTAAATTTTATTGCTTAAATCGCATTTTCTCGACGAGCTGAGCAAGTTTTCTGAATTGTGCTCCTCCCGTCGCTCTGGTTGTGCGCGCATAGTAAAAAGTGCTCCTGGCAGCTAGAGAGTGCCGCGTTGACCACTGCACATGAAGAAATAAGCACCTGCAACGTTTGGTTTAGGTTTTAGGTGCATTTTTAATTTTATTGCTTTAATTGCATTTTCTCGACGAGCTGAGCACGTTTTCTGAAATGTGCTCCTCCCGTCGCTCTGGTTGGGTGCGCATAGTAAAAAGTGCTCTTGGCAGCTAGAGAGTGCTGCGTTGACCACTGCGCATGAAGAAATAAGCACCTGCAACGTTTGGTTTAGGTTTTAGGTGCATTTTTAATTTTATTGCTTAAATCGCATTTTCTCGACGAGCTGAGCACGTTTTCTGAAATGTGCTCCTCCCGTCACTCTGCTTGGGTGCGCACAGTAAAAAGTGCTCCTGGCAGCTAGGGAGTGCCGCGTTGAGCACTGCGCACGAAGAAATAAGCACCTGCAACGTTTGGTTTAGGTTTTAGGTGCATTTTTAATTTTATTGCTTAAATCGCATTTTCTCGACGAGCTGAGCACGTTTTCTGAAATGTGCTCCTCTCGTCACTCTGGTTGGGTGCGCACAGTAAAAAGTGCTCTTGGCAGCTAGGGAGTGCCGCGTTGAGCACTGCGCACGAAAAAATAAGCACCTGCAACGTTTGGTTTAGGTTTTAGGTGCATTTTTAATTTTATTGCTTAAATCGCATTTTCTCGACGAGCTGAGCACGTTTTCTGAAATGGGCTCCTACCGTCGCTCTGGTTGGGTGCGCACAGTAAAAAGAGCTCCTGGCAGCTAGGGAGTTCCGCGTTGACCACTGCGCACGAAGAAATAAGCACCTGCAACGTTTGGTTTAGGTTTTAGGTGCATTTTTTATTTTATTGCTTAAATCGCATTCTCTCGACGAGCTGAGCACGTTTTCTGAAATGTGCTCCTCCCGTCGCTCTGGTTGGGTGCACACAGTAAAAAGAGCTCCTGGCAGCTAGGGAGTGCCGCGTTGACCGCTGCGCACGAAGAAATAAGCACCTGCAACGTTTGGTTTAGGTTTTAGGTGCATTTTTTATTTTATTGCTTAAATCGCATTCTCTCGACGAGCTGAGCACGTTTTCTGAAATGTGCTCCTCCCGTCGCTCTGGTTGGGTGCGCGTAGTAAAAAGTGCTCCTGGCAGCTAGAGAGTGCCGCGTTGACCACTGCGCATGAAGAAATAAGCACCTGCAACGTTTGGTTTAGGTTTTAGGTGCATTTTTAATTTTATTGCTTAAATCGCATTTTCTCGACGAGCTGAGCACGTTTTCTGAAATGTGCTCCTCCCGTCGCTCTGGTTGGGTGCGCACAGTAAAAAGAGCTCCTGGCAGCTAGGGAGTGCCGCGTTGACCACTGCGCACGAACAAATAAGCACCTGCAACGTTTGGTTTAGGTTTTAGGTGCATTTTTTATTTTATTGCTTAAATCGCATTCTCTCGACGAGCTGAGCACGTTTTCTGAAATGTGCTCCTCCCGTCGCTCTGGTTGGGTGCGCGTAGTAAAAAGTGCTCCTGGCAGCTAGAGAGTGCCGCGTTGACCACTGCGCATGAAGAAATAAGCACCTGCAACGTTTGGTTTAGGTTTTAGGTGCATTTTTAATCTTATTGCTTAAATCGCATTTTCTCGACGAGCTGAGCACGTTTTCTGAAATGTGCTCCTCCCGTCACTCTGGTTGGGTGCGCACAGTAAAAAGTGCTCCTGGCAGCTAGGGAGTGCCGCGTTGAGCACTGCGCACGAAGAAATAAGGACCTGCAACGTTTGGTTTAGGTTTTAGGTGCATTTTTAATTTTATTGCTTAAATCGCATTTTCTCGACGAGTTGAGCACGTTTTCTGAAATGTGCTCCTCCCGTCACTCTGGTTGGGTGCGCACAGTAAAAAGTGCTCTTGGCAGCTAGAGAGTGCCGCGTTGACCACTGCGCATGAAGAAATAAGCACCTGCAACGTTTGGTTTAGGTTTTAGGTGCATTTTTAATTTTATTGCTTAAATCGCATTTTCTCGACGAGCTGAGCACGTTTTCTGAAATGTGCTCCTCCCGTCACTCTGCTTGGGTGCGCACAGTAAAAAGTGCTCCTGGCAGCTAGGGAGTGCCGCGTTGAGCACTGCGCACGAAGAAATAAGCACCTGCAACGTTTGGTTTAGGTTTTAGGTGCATTTTTAATTTTATTGCTTAAATCGCATTTTCTCGACGAGCTGAGCACATTTTCTGAAATGGGCTCTTCCCGTCGCTCTGGTTGGGTGCGCACAGTAAAAAGAGCTCCTGGCAGCTAGGGAGTTCCGCGTTGACCACTGCGCACGAAGAAATAAGCACCTGCAACGTTTGGTTTAGGTTTTAGGTGCATTTTTAATTTTATTGCTCAAATCGCATTTTCTCGACGAGCTGAGCACGTTTTCTGAAATGTGCTCCTCCCGTCGCTCTGGTTGGGTGCGCGTGGTAAAAAGTGCTCCTGGCAGCTAGAGAGTGCCGCGTTGACCACTGCGCATGAAGAAATAAGCACCTGCAACGTTTGGTTTAGGTTTTAGGTGCATTTTTAATCTTATTGCTTAAATCACATTTTCTCGACGAGCTGAGCACGTTTTCTGAAATGTGCTCCTCCCGTCACTCTGGTTGGGTGCGCACAGTAAAAAGTGCTCTTGGCAGCTAGAGAGTGCCGCGTTGACCACTGCGCATGAAGAAATAAGCACCTGCAACGTTTGGTTTAGGTTTTAGGTGCATTTTTAATTTTATTGCTTAAATCGCATTTTCTCGACGAGCTGAGCACGTTTTCTGAAATGTGCTCCTCCCGTCGCTCTGGTTGGGTGCGCACAGTAAAAAGTGCTCCTGGCAGCTAGAGAGTGCCGCGTTGACCACTGCGCATGAAGAAATAAGCACCTGCAACGTTTGGTTTAGGTTTTAGGTGCATTTTTAATCTTATTGCTTAAATCGCATTTTCTCGACGAGCTGAGCACGTTTTCTGAAATGTGCTCCTCCCGTCACTCTGGTTGGGTGCGCACAGTAGAAAGTGCTCTTGGCAGCTAGAGAGTGCCGCGTTGACCACTGCGCATGAAGAAATAAGCACCTGCAACGTTTGGTTTAGGTTTTAGGTGCATTTTTAATTTTATTGCTTAAATCGCATTTTCTCGACGAGCTGAGCACGTTTTCTGAAATGTGCTCCTCCCGTCGCTCTGGTTGTGCGCGCATAGTAAAAAGTGCTCCTGGCAGCTAGAGAGTGCCGCGTTGACCACTGCACATGGAGAAATAAGCACCTGCCACGTTTGGTTTAGGTTTTAGGTGCATTTTTAATTTTATTGCTTAAATCGCATTTTCTCGACGAGCTGAGCACGTTTTCTGAAATGTGCTCCTTCCGTCGCTCTGGTTGGGTGCGCACAGTAAAAAGTGCTCTTGGCAGCTAGAGAGTGCCGTGTTGACCACTGCGCATGAAGAAAAAAGCACCTGCAACGTTTGGTTTAGGTTTTAGGTGCATTTTTAATTTTATTGCTTAAATCGCATTTTCTCGACGAGCTGAGCACGTTTTCTGAAATGTGCTCCTCCCGTCACTCTGGTTGGGTGCGCACAGTAAAAAGTGCTCCTGGCAGCTAGGGAGTGCCGCGTTGAGCACTGCGCACGAAGAAATAAGCACCTGCAACGTTTGGTTTAGGTTTTAGGTGCATTTTTAATTTTATTGCTTAAATCGCATTTTCTCGACGAGCTGAGCACGTTTTCTGAAATGTGCTCCTCCCGTCACTCTGGTTGGGTGCGCACAGTAAAAAGTGCTCTTGGCAGCTAGAGAGTGCCGCGTTGACCACTGCGCATGAAGAAATAAGCACCTGCAACGTTTGGTTTAGGTTTTAGGTGCATTTTTAATTTTATTGCTTAAATCGCATTTTCTCGACGAGCTGAGCACGTTTTCTGAAATGTGCTCCTCCCGTCACTCTGGTTGGGTGCGCACAGTAAAAAGTGCTCCTGGCAGCTAGGGAGTGCCGCGTTGAGCACTGCGCACGAAGAAATAAGCACCTGCAACGTTTGGTTTAGGTTTTAGGTGCATTTTTAATTTTATTGCTTAAATCGCATTTTCACGACGAGCTGAGCACGTTTTCTGAAATGTGCTCCTCCCGTCGCTCTGGTTGGGTGCGCACAGTAAAAAGTGCTCTTGGCAGCTAGAGAGTGCCGTGTTGACCACTGCGCATGAAGAAATAAGCACCTGCAACGTTTGGTTTAGGTTTTAGGTGCATTTTTAATTTTATTGCTTAAATCGCATTTTCTCGACGAGCTGAGCACGTTTTCTGAAATGTGCTCCTCCCGTCACTCTGGTTGGGTGCGCACAGTAAAAAGTGCTCCTGGCAGCTAGGGAGTGCCGCGTTGAGCACTGCGCACGAAGAAATAAGCACCTGCAACGTTTGGTTTAGGTTTTAGGTGCATTTTTAATTTTATTGCTTAAATCGCATTTTCTCGACGAGCTGAGCACGTTTTCTGAAATGGGCTCCTCCCGTCGCTCTGGTTGGGTGCGCACAGTAAAAAGAGCTCCTGGCAGCTAGGGAGTTCCGCGTTGACCATTGCGCACGAATAAATAAGCACCTGCAACGTTTGGTTTAGGTTTTAGGTGCATTTTTTATTTTATTGCTTAAATCGCATTCTCTCGACGAGCTGAGCACGTTTTCTGAAATGTGCTCCTCCCGTCGCTCTGGTTGGGTGCACACAGTAAAAAGAGCTCCTGGCAGCTAGGGAGTGCCGCGTTGACCACTGCGCACGAAGAAATAAGCACCTGCAACGTTTGGTTTAGGTTTTAGGTGCATTTTTTATTTTATTGCTTAAATCGCATTCTCTCGACGAGCTGAGCACGTTTTCTGAAATGTGCTCCTCCCGTCACTCTGGTTGGGTGCGCGTAGTAAAAAGTGCTCCTGGCAGCTAGAGAGTGCCGCGTTGACCACTGCGCATGAAGAAATAAGCACCTGCAACGTTTGGTTTAGGTTTTAGGTGCATTTTTAATTTTATTGCTTAAATCGCATTTTCTCGACGAGCTGAGCACGTTTTCTGAAATGTGCTCCTCCCGTCGCTCTAGTTGGGTGCGCACAGTAAAAAGAGCTCCTGGCAGCTAGGGAGTGCCGCGTTGACCACTGCGCACGAAGAAATAAGCACCTGCAACGTTTGGTTTAGGTTTTAGGTGCATTTTTAATTTTCTTGCTTAAATCGCATTCTCTCGACGAGCTGAGCACGTTTTCTGAAATGTGCTCCTCCCGTCACTCTGGTTGGGTGCGCACAGTAAAAAGTGCTCTTGGCAGCTAGAGAGTGCCGCGTTGACCACTGCGCATGAAGAAATAAGCACCTGCAACGTTTGGTTTAGGTTTTAGGTGCATTTTTAATTTTATTGCTTAAATCGCATTTTCTCGACGAGCTGAGCACGTTTTCTGAAATGTGCTCCTCCCGTCACTCTGGTTGGGTGCGCACAGTAAAAAGTGCTCCTGGCAGCTAGGGAGTGCCGCGTTGAGAACTGCGCACGAAGAAATAAGCACCTGCAACGTTTGGTTTAGGTTTTAGGTGCATTTTTAATTGTATTGCTTAAATCGCATTTTCTCGACGAGCTGAGCACGTTTTCTGAAATGGGCTCCTCCCGTCGCTCTGGTTGGGTGCGCACAGTAAAAAGAGCTCCTGGCAGCTAGGGAGTTCCGCGTTGACCACTGCGCACGAAGAAATAAGCACCTGCAACGTTTGGTTTAGGTTTTAGGTGCATTTTTTATTTTATTGCTTAAATCGCATTCTCTCGACGAGCTGAGCACGTTTTCTGAAATGTAATCCTCCCGTCGCTCTGGTTGGGTGCACACAGTAAAAAGAGCTCCTGGCAGCTAGGGAGTGCCGCGTTGACCACTGCGCACGAAGAAATAAGCACCTGCAACGTTTGGTTTAGGTTTTAGGTGCATTTTTTATTTTATTGCTTAAATCGCATTCTCTCGACGAGCTGAGCACGTTTTCTGAAATGTGCTCCTCCCGTCGCTCTGGTTGGGTGCGCGTAGTAAAAAGTGCTCCTGGCAGCTAGAGAGTGCCGCGTTGACCACTGCGCATGAAGAAATAAGCACCTGCAACGTTTGGTTTAGGTTTTAGGTGCATTTTTAATTTTATTGCTTAAATCGCATTTTCTCGACGAGCTGAGCACGTTTTCTGAAATGTGCTCCTCCCGTCGCTCTGGTTGGGTGCGCACAGTAAAAAGAGCTCCTGGCAGGTAGGGAGTGCCGCGTTGACCACTGCGCACGAAGAAATAAGCACCTGCAACGTTTGGTTTAGGTTTTAGGTGCATTTTTTATTTTATTGCTTAAATCGCATTCTCTCGACGAGCTGAGCACGTTTTCTGAAATGTGCTCCTCCCGTCACTCTGGTTGGGTGCGCACAGTAAAAAGTGCTCCTGGCAGCTAGGGAGTGCCGCGTTGAGCACTGCGCACGAAGAAATAAGCACCTGCAACGTTTGGTTTAGGTTTTAGGTGCATTTTTAATTGTATTGCTTAAATCGCATTTTCTCGACGAGCTGAGCACGTTTTCTGAAATGGGCTCCTCCCGTCGCTCTGGTTGGGTGCGCACAGTAAAAAGAGCTCCTGGCAGCTAGGGAGTTCCGCGTTGACCACTGCGCACGAAGAAATAAGCACCTGCAACGTTTGGTTTAGGTTTTAGGTGCATTTTTTATTTTATTGCTTAAATCGCATTCTCTCGACGAGCTGAGCACGTTTTCTGAAATGTGCTCCTCCCGTCGCTCTGGTTGGGTGAACACAGTAAAAAGAGCTCCTGGCAGCTAGGGAGTGCCGCGTTGACCACTGCGCACGAAGAAATAAGCACCTGCAACGTTTGGTTTAGGTTTTAGGTGCATTTTTTATTTTATTGCTTAAATCGCATTCTCTCGACGAGCTGAGCACGTTTTCTGAAATGTGCTCCTCCCGTCGCTCTGGTTGGGTGCGCGTAGTAAAAAGTGCTCCTGGCAGCTAGAGAGTGCCGCGTTGACCACTGCGCATGAAGAAATAAGCACCTGCAACGTTTGGTTTAGGTTTTAGGTGCATTTTTAATTTTATTGCTTAAATCGCATTTTCTCGACGAGCTGAGCACGTTTTCTGAAATGTGCTCCTCCCGTCACTCTGGTTGGGTGCGCACAGTAGAAAGAGCTCCTGGCAGCTAGGGAGTGCCGCGTTGACCACTGCGCACGAAGAAATAAGCACCTGCAACGTTTGGTTTAGGTTTTAGGTGCATTTTTAATTTTATTACTTAAATCGCATTTTCTCGACGAGCTGAGCACGTTTTCTGAAATGTGCTCCTCCCGTCGCTCTGGTTGTGCGCGCATAGTAAAAAGTGCTCCTGGCAGCTAGAGAGTGCCGCGTTGACCACTGCACATGGAGAAATAAGCACCTGCAACGTTTGGTTTAGGTTTTAGGTGCATTTTTAATTTTATTGCTTAAATCGCATTTTCTCGACGAGCTGAGCACGTTTTCTGAAATGTGCTCCTCCCGTCGCTCTGGTTGGGTGCGCACAGTAAAAAGTGCTCTTGGCAGCTAGAGAGTGCCGTGTTGACCACTGCGCATGAAGAAATAAGCACCTTTAACGTTTGGTTTAGGTTTTAGGTGCATTTTTAATTTTATTGCTTAAATCGCATTTTCTCGACGAGCTGAGCACGTTTTCTGAAATGTGCTCCTCCCGTCACTCTGGTTGGGTGCGCACAGTAAAAAGTGCTCCTGGCAGCTAGGGAGTGCCGCGTTGAGCACTGCGCACGAAGAAATAAGCACCTGCAACGTTTGGTTTAGGTTTTAGGTGCATTTTTAATTTTATTGCTTAAATCGCATTTTCTCGACGAGCTGAGCACGTTTTCTGAAATGTGCTCCTCCCGTCACTCTGGTTGGGTGCGCACAGTAAAAAGTGCTCTTGGCAGCTAGAGAGTGCCGCGTTGACCACTGCGCATGACGAAATAAGCACCTGCAACGTTTGGTTTAGGTTTTAGGTGCATTTTTAATTTTATTTCTTAAATCGCATTTTCTCGACGAGCTGAGCACGTTTTCTGAAATGTGCTCCTCCCGTCACTCTGGTTGGGTGCGCACAGTAAAAAGTGCTCCTGGCAGCTAGGGAGTGCTGCGTTGAGCACTGCGCACGAAGAAATAAGCACCTGCAACGTTTGGTTTAGGTTTTAGGTGCATTTTTAATTTTATTGCTTAAATCGCATTTTCTCGACGAGCTGAGCACGTTTTCTGAAATGGGCTCCTCCCGTCGCTCTGGTTGGGTGCGCACAGTAAAAAGAGCTCCTGGCAGCTAGGGAGTTCCGCGTTGACCATTGCGCACGAATAAATAAGCACCTGCAACGTTTGGTTTAGGTTTTAGGTGCATTTTTTATTTTATTGCTTAAATCGCATTCTCTCGACGAGCTGAGCACGTTTTCTGAAATGTGCTCCTCCCGTCGCTCTGGTTGGGTGCACACAGTAAAAAGAGCTCCTGGCAGCTAGGGAGTGCCGCGTTGACCACTGCGCACGAAGAAATAAGCACCTGCAACGCTTGGTTTAGGTTTTAGGTGCATTTTTTATTTTATTGCTTAAATCGCATTCTCTCGACGAGCTGAGCACGTTTTCTGAAATGTGCTCCTCCCGTCACTCTGGTTGGGTGCGCGTAGTAAAAAGTGCTCCTGGCAGCTAGAGAGTGCCGCGTTGACCACTGCGCATGAAGAAATAAGCACCTGCAACGTTTGGTTTAGGTTTTAGGTGCATTTTTAATTTTATTGCTTAAATCGCATTTTCTCGACGAGCTGAGCACGTTTTCTGAAATGTGCTCCTCCCGTCGCTCTGGTTGGGTGCGCACAGTAAAAAGAGCTCCTGGCAGCTAGGGAGTGCCGCGTTGACCACTGCGCACGAAGAAATAAGCACCTGCAACGTTTGGTTTAGGTTTTAGGTGCATTTTTAATTTTATTGCTTAAATCGCATTCTCTCGACGAGCTGAGCACGTTTTCTGAAATGTGCTCCTCCCGTCACTCTGGTTGGGTGCGCACAGTAAAAAGTGCTCTTGGCAGCTAGAGAGTGCCGCGTTGACCACTGCGCATGAAGAAATAAGCACCTGCAACGTTTGGTTTAGGTTTTAGGTGCATTTTTAATTTTATTGCTTAAATCGCATTTTCTCGACGAGCTGAGCACGTTTTCTGAAATGTTCTCCTCCCGTCACTCTGGTTGGGTGTGCACAGTAAAAAGTGCTCCTGGCAGCTAGGGAGTTCTGCGTTGAGCACTGCGCACGAAGAAATAAGCACCTGCAACGTTTGGTTTAGGTTTTAGGTGCATTTTTAATTGTATTGCTTAAATCGCATTTTCTCGACGAGCTGAGCACGTTTTCTGAAATGGGCTCCTCCCGTCGCTCTGGTTGGGTGCGCACAGTAAAAAGAGCTCCTGGCAGCTAGGGAGTTCCGCGTTGACCACTGCGCACGAAGAAATAAGCACCTGCAACGTTTGGTTTAGGTTTTAGGTGCATTTTTTATTTTATTGCTTAAATCGCATTCTCTCGACGAGCTGAGCACGTTTTCTGAAATGTGCTCCTCCCGTCGCTCTGGTTGGGTGCACACAGTAAAAAGAGCTCCTGGCAGCTAGGGAGTGCCGCGTTGACCACTGCGCACGAAGAAATAAGCACCTGCAACGTTTGGTTTAGGTTTTAGGTGCATTTTTTATTTTATTGCTTAAATCGCATTCTCTCGACGAGCTGAGCACGTTTTCTGAAATGTGCTCCTCCCGTCGCTCTGGTTGGGTGCGCGTAGTAAAAAGTGCTCCTGGCAGCTAGAGAGTGCCGCGTTGACCACTGCGCATGAAGAAATAAGCACCTGCAACGTTTGGTTTAGGTTTTAGGTGCATTTTTAATTTTATTGCTTAAATCGCATTTTCTCGACGAGCTGAGCACGTTTTCTGAAATGTGCTCCTCCCGTCGCTCTGGTTGGGTGCGCACAGTAAAAAGAGCTCCTGGCAGCTAGGGAGTGCCGCGTTGACCACTGCGCACGAAGAAATAAGCACCTGCAACGTTTGGTTTAGGTTTTAGGTGCATTTTTTATTTTATTGCTTAAATCGCATTCTCTCGACGAGCTGAGCACGTTTTCTGAAATGTGCTCCTCCCGTCGCTCTGGTTGGGTGCGCGTGGTAAAAAGTGCTCCTGGCAGCTAGAGAGTGCCGCGTTGACCACTGCGCATGAAGAAATAAGCACCTGCAACGTTTGGTTTAGGTTTTAGGTGCATTTTTAATCTTATTGCTTAAATCGCATTTTCTCGACGAGCTGAGCACGTTTTCTGAAATGTGCTCCTCCCGTCACTCTGGTTGGGTGCGCACAGTAGAAAGTGCTCTTGGCAGCTAGAGAGTGCCGCGTTGACCACTGCGCATGAAGAAATAAGCACCTGCAACGTTTGGTTTAGGTTTTAGGTGCATTTTTAATTTTATTGCTTAAATCGCATTTTCTCGACGAGCTGAGCACGTTTTCTGAAATGTGCTCCTCCCGTCGCTCTGGTTGTGCGCGCATAGTAAAAAGTGCTCCTGGCAGCTAGAGAGTGCCGCGTTGACCACTGCACATGGAGAAATAAGCACCTGCAACGTTTGGTTTAGGTTTTAGGTGCATTTTTAATTTTATTGCTTAAATCGCATTTTCTCGACGAGCTGAGCACGTTTTCTGAAATGTGCTCCTCCCGTCGCTCTGGTTGGGTGCGCACAGTAAAAAGTGCTCTTGGCAGCTAGAGAGTGCCGTGTTGACCACTGCGCATGAAGAAAAAAGCACCTGCAACGTTTGGTTTAGGTTTTAGGTGCATTTTTAATTTTATTGCTTAAATCGCATTTTCTCGACGAGCTGAGCACGTTTTCTGAAATGTGCTCCTCCCGTCACTCTGGTTGGGTGCGCACAGTAAAAAGTGCTCCTGGCAGCTAGGGAGTGCCGCGTTGAGCACTGCGCACGAAGAAATAAGCACCTGCAACGTTTGGTTTAGGTTTTAGGTGCATTTTTAATTTTATTGCTTAAATCGCATTTTCTCGACGAGCTGAGCACGTTTTCTGAAATGTGCTCCTCCCGTCACTCTGGTTGGGTGCGCACAGTAAAAAGTGCTCTTGGCAGCTAGAGAGTGCCGCGTTGACCACTGCGCATGAAGAAATAAGCACCTGCAACGTTTGGTTTAGGTTTTAGGTGCATTTTTAATTTTATTGCTTAAATCGCATTTTCTCGACGAGCTGAGCACGTTTTCTGAAATGTGCTCCTCCCGTCACTCTGGTTGGGTGCGCACAGTAAAAAGTGCTCCTGGCAGCTAGGGAGTGCCGCGTTGAGCACTGCGCACGAAGAAATAAGCACCTGCAACGTTTGGTTTAGGTTTTAGGTGCATTTTTAATTTTATTGCTTAAATCGCATTTTCTCGACGAGCTGAGCACGTTTTCTGAAATGTGCTCCTCCCGTCGCTCTGGTTGTGCACGCATAGTAAAAAGTGCTCCTGGCAGCTAGAGAGTGCCGCGTTGACCACTGCACATGGAGAAATAAGCACCTGCAACGTTTGGTTTAGGTTTTAGGTGCATTTTTAATTTTATTGCTTAAATCGCATTTTCTCGACGAGCTGAGCACGTTTTCTGAAATGTGCTCCTCCCGTCGCTCTGGTTGGGTGCGCACAGTAAAAAGTGCTCTTGGCAGCTAGAGAGTGCCGTGTTGACCACTGCGCATGAAGAAATAAGCACCTGCAACGTTTGGTTTAGGTTTTAGGTGCATTTTTAATTTTATTGCTTAAATTGCATTTTCTCGACGAGCTGAGCACGTTTTCTGAAATGTGCTCCTCCCGTCACTCTGGTTGGGTGCGCACAGTAAAAAGTGCTCCTGGCAGCTAGGGAGTGCCGCGTTGAGCACTGCGCACGAAGAAATAAGCACCTGCAACGTTTGGTTTAGGTTTTAGGTGCATTTTTAATTTTATTGCTTAAATCGCATTTTCTCGACGAGCTGAGCACGTTTTCTGAAATGTGCTCCTCCCGTCACTCTGGTTGGGTGCGCACAGTAAAAAGTGCTCTTGGCAGCTAGAGAGTGCCGCGTTGACCACTGCGCATGAAGAAATAAGCACCTGCAACGTTTGGTTTAGGTTTTAGGTGCATTTTTAATTTTATTGCTTAAATCGCATTTTCTCGACGAGCTGAGCACGTTTTCTGAAATGTGCTCCTCCCGTCACTCTGGTTGGGTGCGCACAGTAAAAAGTGCTCCTGGCAGCTAGGGAGTGCTGCGTTGAGCACTGCGCACGAAGAAATAAGCACCTGCAACGTTTGGTTTAGGTTTTAGGTGCATTTTTAATTTTATTGCTTAAATCGCATTTTCTCGACGAGCTGAGCACGTTTTCTGAAATGGGCTCCTCCCGTCGCTCTGGTTGGGTGCGCACAGTAAAAAGAGCTCCTGGCAGCTAGGGAGATCCGCGTTGACCATTGCGCACGAATAAATAAGCACCTGCAACGTTTGGTTTAGGTTTTAGGTGCATTTTTTATTTTATTGCTTAAATCGCATTCTCTCGACGAGCTGAGCACGTTTTCTGAAATGTGCTACTCCCGTCGCTCTGGTTGGGTGCACACAGTAAAAAGAGCTCCTGGCAGCTAGGGAGTGCCGCGTTGACCACTGCGCACGAAGAAATAAGCACCTGCAACGTTTGGTTTAGGTTTTAGGTGCATTTTTTATTTTATTGCTTAAATCGCATTCTCTCGACGAGCTGAGCACGTTTTCTGAAATGTGCTCCTCCCGTCACTCTGGTTGGGTGCGCGTAGTAAAAAGTGCTCCTGGCAGCTAGAGAGTGCCGCGTTGACCACTGCGCATGAAGAAATAAGCACCTGCAACGTTTGGTTTAGGTTTTAGGTGCATTTTTAATTTTATTGCTTAAATCGCATTTTCTCGACGAGCTGAGCACGTTTTCTGAAATGTGCTCCTCCCGTCGCTCTGGTTGGGTGCGCACAGTAAAAAGAGCTCCTGGCAGCTAGGGAGTGCCGCGTTGACCACTGCGCACGAATAAATAAGCACCTGCAACGTTTGGTTTAGGTTTTAGGTGCATTTTTAATTTTCTTGCTTAAATCGCATTCTCTCGACGAGCTGAGCACGTTTTCTGAAATGTGCTCCTCCCGTCACTCTGGTTGGGTGCGCACAGTAAAAAGTGCTCTTGGCAGCTAGAGAGTGCCGCGTTGACCACTGCGCATGAAGAAATAAGCACCTGCAACGTTTGGTTTAGGTTTTAGGTGCATTTTTAATTTTATTGCTTAAATCGCATTTTCTCGACGAGCTGAGCACGTTTTCTGAAATGTGCTCCTCCCGTCACTCTGGGTGGGTGCGCACAGTAAAAAGTGCTCCTGGCAGCTAGGGAGTGCCGCGTTGAGCACTGCGCACGAAGAAATAAGCACCTGCAACGTTTGGTTTAGGTTTTAGGTGCATTTTTAATTGTATTGCTTAAATCGCATTTTCTCGACGAGCTGAGCACGTTTTCTGAAATGGGCTCCTCCCGTCGCTCTGGTTGGGTGCGCACAGTAAAAAGAGCTCCTGGCAGCTAGGGAGTTCCGCGTTGACCACTGCGCACGAAGAAATAAGCACCTGCAACGTTTGGTTTAGGTTTTAGGTGCATTTTTTATTTTATTGCTTAAATCGCATTCTCTCGACGAGCTGAGCACGTTTTCTGAAATGTAATCCTCCCGTCGCTCTGGTTGGGTGCACACAGTAAAAAGAGCTCCTGGCAGCTAGGGAGTGCCGCGTTGACCACTGCGCACGAAGAAATAAGCACCTGCAACGTTTGGTTTAGGTTTTAGGTGCATTTTTTATTTTATTGCTTAAATCGCATTCTCTCGACGAGCTGAGCACGTTTTCTGAAATGTGCTCCTCCCGTCGCTCTGGTTGGGTGCGCGTAGTAAAAAGTGCTCCTGGCAGCTAGAGAGTGCCGCGTTGACCACTGCGCATGAAGAAATAAGCACCTGCAACGTTTGGTTTAGGTTTTAGGTGCATTTTTAATTTTATTGCTTAAATCGCATTTTCTCGACGAGCTGAGCACGTTTTCTGAAATGTGCTCCTCCCGTCGCTCTGGTTGGGTGCGCACAGTAAAAAGAGCTCCTGGCAGCTAGGGAGTGCCGCGTTGACCACTGCGCACGAAGAAATAAGCACCTGCAACGTTTGGTTTAGGTTTTAGGTGCATTTTTTATTTTATTGCTTAAATCGCATTCTCTCGACGAGCTGAGCACGTTTTCTGAAATGTGCTCCTCCCGTCACTCTGGTTGGGTGCGCACAGTAAAAAGTGCTCCTGGCAGCTAGGGAGTGTCGCGTTGAGCACTGCGCACGAAGAAATAAGCACCTGCAACGTTTGGTTTAGGTTTTAGGTGCATTTTTAATTGTATTGCTTGAATCGCATTTTCTCGACGAGCTGAGCACGTTTTCTGAAATGGGCTCCTCCCGTCGCTCTGGTTGGGTGCGCACAGTAAAAAGAGCTCCTGGCAGCTAGGGAGTTCCGCGTTGACCACTGCGCACGAAGAAATAAGCACCTGCAACGTTTGGTTTAGGTTTTAGGTGCATTTTTTATTTTATTGCTTAAATCGCATTCTCTCGACGAGCTGAGCACGTTTTCTGAAATGTGCTCCTCCCGTCGCTCTGGTTGGGTGCACACAGTAAAAAGAGCTCCTGGCAGCTAGGGAGTGCCGCGTTGACCACTGCGCACGAAGAAATAAGCACCTGCAACGTTTGGTTTAGGTTTTAGGTGCATTTTTTATTTTATTACTTAAATCGCATTCTCTCGACGAGCTGAGCACGTTTTCTGAAATGTGCTCCTCCCGTCGCTCTGGTTGGGTGCGCGTAGTAAAAAGTGCTCCTGGCAGCTAGAGAGTGCCGCGTTGACCACTGCGCATGAAGAAATAAGCACCTGCAACGTTTGGTTTAGGTTTTAGGTGCATTTTTAATTTTATTGCTTAAATCGCATTTTCTCGACGAGCTTAGCACGTTTTCTGAAATGTGCTCCTCCCGTCACTCTGGTTGGGTGCGCACAGTAGAAAGAGCTCCTGGCAGCTAGGGAGTGCCGCGTTGACCACTGCGCACGAAGAAATAAGCACCTGCAACGTTTGGTTTAGGTTTTAGGTGCATTTTTAATTTTATTGCTTAAATCGCATTTTCTCGACGAGGTGAGCACGTTTTCTGAAATGTGCTCCTCCCGTCGCTCTGGTTGTGCGCGCATAGTAAAAAGTGCTCCTGGCAGCTAGAGAGTGCCGCGTTGACCACTGCGCATGAAGAAATAAGCACCTGCAACGTTTGGTTTAGGTTTTAGGTGCATTTTTAATTTTATTGCTTAAATCGCATTTTCTCGACGAGCTGAGCACGTTTTCTGAAATGTGCTCCTCCCGTCGCTCTGGTTGTGCGCGCATAGTAAAAAGTGCTCCTGGCAGCTAGAGAGTGCCGCGTTGACCACTGCACATGGAAAAATAAGCACCTGCAACGTTTGGTTTAGGTTTTAGGTGCATTTTTAATTTTATTGCTTAAATCGCATTTTCTCGACGAGCTGAGCACGTTTTCTGAAATGTGCTCCTCCCGTCGCTCTGGTTGGGTGCGCACAGTAAAAAGTGCTCTTGGCAGCTAGAGAGTGCCGTGTTGACCACTGCGCATGAAGAAATAAGCACCTGCAACGTTTGGTTTAGGTTTTAGGTGCATTTTTAATTTTATTGCTTAAATCGCATTTTCTCGACGAGCTGAGCACGTTTTCTGAAATGTGCTCCTCCCGTCACTCTGGTTGGGTGCGCACAGTAAAAAGTGCTCCTGGCAGCTAGGGAATGCCGCGTTGAGCACTGCGCACGAAGAAATAAGCACCTGCAACGTTTGGTTTAGGTTTTAGGTGCATTTTTAATTTTATTGCTTAAATCGCATTTTCTCGACGAGCTGAGCACGTTTTCTGAAATGTGCTCCTCCCGTCACTCTGGTTGGGTGCGCACAGTAAAAAGTGCTCTTGGCAGCTAGAGAGTGCCGCGTTGACCACTGCGCATGAAGAAATAAGCACCTGCAACGTTTGGTTTAGGTTTTAGGTGCATTTTTAATTTTATTGCTTAAATCGCATTTTCTCGACGAGCTGAGCACGTTTTCTGAAATGTGCTCCTCCCGTCACTCTGGTTGGGTGCGCACAGTAAAAAGTGCTCCTGGCAGCTAGGGAGTGCTGCGTTGACCACTGCGCATGAAGAAATAAGCACCTGCAACGTTTGGTTTAGGTTTTAGGTGCATTTTTAATTTTATTGCTTAAATCGCATTTTCTCGACGAGCTGAGCACGTTTTCTGAAATGTGCTCCTCCCGTCACTCTGGTTGGGTGCGCACAGTAAAAAGTGCTCCTGGCAGCTAGGGAGTGCTGCGTTGAGCACTGCGCACGAAGAAATAAGCACCTGCAACGTTTGGTTTAGGTTTTAGGTGCATTTTTAATTTTATTGCTTAAATCGCATTTTCTCGACGAGCTGAGCACGTTTTCTGAAATGGGCTCCTCCCGTCGCTCTGGTTGGGTGCGCACAGTAAAAAGAGCTCCTGGCAGCTAGGGAGTTCCGCGTTGACCATTGCGCACGAATAAATAAGCACCTGCAACGTTTGGTTTAGGTTTTAGGTGCATTTTTTATTTTATTGCTTAAATCGCATTCTCTCGACGAGCTGAGCACGTTTTCTGAAATGTGCTCCTCCCGTCGCTCTGGTTGGGTGCACACAGTAAAAAGTGCTCCTGGCAGCTAGAGAGTGCCGCGTTGACCACTGCGCATGAAGAAATAAGCACCTGCAACGTTTGGTTTAGGTTTTAGGTGCATTTTTAATTTTATTGCTTAAATCGCATTTTCTCGACGAGCTGAGCACGTTTTCTGAAATGTGCTCCTCCCGTCACTCTGGTTGGGTGCGCACAGTAGAAAGAGCTCCTGGCAGCTAGGGAGTGCCGCGTTGACCACTGCGCACGAAGAAATAAGCACCTGCAACGTTTGGTTTAGGTTTTAGGTGCATTTTTAATTTTATTGCTTAAATCGCATTTTCTCGACGAGCTGAGCACGTTTTCTGAAATGTGCACCTCCCGTCGCTCTGGTTGTGCGCGCATAGTAAAAAGTGCTCCTGGCAGCTAGAGAGTGCCGCGTTGACCACTGCACATGGAGAAATAAGCACCTGCAACGTTTGGTTTAGGTTTTAGGTGCATTTTTAATTTTATTGCTTAAATCGCATTTTCTCGACGAGCTGAGCACGTTTTCTGAAATGTGCTCCTCCCGTCGCTCTGGTTGGGTGCGCACAGTAAAAAGTGCTCTTGGCAGCTAGAGAGTGCCGTGTTGACCACTGCGCATGAAGAAATAAGCACCTGCAACGTTTGGTTTAGGTTTTAGGTGCATTTTTAATTTTATTGCTTAAATCGCATTTTCTCGACGAGCTGAGCACGTTTTCTGAAATGTGCTCCTCCCGTCACTCTGGTTGGGTGCGCACAGTAAAAAGTGCTCCTGGCAGCTAGGGAGTGCCGCGTTGAGCACTGCGCACGAAGAAATAAGCACCTGCAACGTTTGGTTTAGGTTTTAGGTGCATTTTTAATTTTATTGCTTAAATCGCATTTTCTCGACGAGCTGAGCACGTTTTCTGAAATGTGCTCCTCCCGTCACTCTGGTTGGGTGCGCACAGTAAAAAGTGCTCTTGGCAGCTAGAGAGTGCCGCGTTGACCACTGCGCATGACGAAATAAGCACCTGCAACGTTTGGTTTAGGTTTTAGGTGCATTTTTAATTTTATTTCTTAAATCGCATTTTCTCGACGAGCTGAGCACGTTTTCTGAAATGTGCTCCTCCCGTCACTCTGGTTGGGTGCGCACAGTAAAAAGTGCTCCTGGCAGCTAGGGAGTGCTGCGTTGAGCACTGCGCACGAAGAAATAAGCACCTGCAACGTTTGGTTTAGGTTTTAGGTGCATTTTTAATTTTATTGCTTAAATCGCATTTTCTCGACGAGCTGAGCACGTTTTCTGAAATGGGCTCCTCCCGTCGCTCTGGTTGGGTGCGCACAGTAAAAAGAGCTCCTGGCAGCTAGGGAGTTCCGCGTTGACCATTGCGCACGAATAAATAAGCACCTGCAACGTTTGGTTTAGGTTTTAGGTGCATTTTTTATTTTATTGCTTAAATCGCATTCTCTCGACGAGCTGAGCACGTTTTCTGAAATGTGCTCCTCCCGTCGCTCTGGTTGGGTGCACACAGTAAAAAGAGCTCCTGGCAGCTAGGGAGTGCCGCGTTGACCACTGCGCACGAAGAAATAAGCACCTGCAACGCTTGGTTTAGGTTTTAGGTGCATTTTTTATTTTATTGCTTAAATCGCATTCTCTCGACGAGCTGAGCACGTTTTCTGAAATGTGCTCCTCCCGTCACTCTGGTTGGGTGCGCGTAGTAAAAAGTGCTCCTGGCAGCTAGAGAGTGCCGCGTTGACCACTGCGCATGAAGAAATAAGCACCTGCAACGTTTGGTTTAGGTTTTAGGTGCATTTTTAATTTTATTGCTTAAATCGCATTTTCTCGACGAGCTGAGCACGTTTTCTGAAATGTGCTCCTCCCGTCGCTCTGGTTGGGTGCGCACAGTAAAAAGAGCTCCTGGCAGCTAGGGAGTGCCGCGTTGACCACTGCGCACGAAGAAATAAGCACCTGCAACGTTTGGTTTAGGTTTTAGGTGCATTTTTAATTTTATTGCTTAAATCGCATTCTCTCGACGAGCTGAGCACGTTTTCTGAAATGTGCTCCTCCCGTCACTCTGGTTGGGTGCGCACAGTAAAAAGTGCTCTTGGCAGCTAGAGAGTGCCGCGTTGACCACTGCGCATGAAGAAATAAGCACCTGCAACGTTTGGTTTAGGTTTTAGGTGCATTTTTAATTTTATTGCTTAAATCGCATTTTCTCGACGAGCTGAGCACGTTTTCTGAAATGTTCTCCTCCCGTCACTCTGGTTGGGTGTGCACAGTAAAAAGTGCTCCTGGCAGCTAGGGAGTGCTGCGTTGAGCACTGCGCACGAAGAAATAAGCACCTGCAACGTTTGGTTTAGGTTTTAGGTGCATTTTTAATTGTATTGCTTAAATCGCATTTTCTCGACGAGCTGAGCACGTTTTCTGAAATGGGCTCCTCCCGTCGCTCTGGTTGGGTGCGCACAGTAAAAAGAGCTCCTGGCAGCTAGGGAGTTCCGCGTTGACCACTGCGCACGAAGAAATAAGCACCTGCAACGTTTGGTTTAGGTTTTAGGTGCATTTTTTATTTTATTGCTTAAATCGCATTCTCTCGACGAGCTGAGCACGTTTTCTGAAATGTGCTCCTCCCGTCGCTCTGGTTGGGTGCACACAGTAAAAAGAGCTCCTGGCAGCTAGGGAGTGCCGCGTTGACCACTGCGCACGAAGAAATAAGCACCTGCAACGTTTGGTTTAGGTTTTAGGTGCATTTTTTATTTTATTGCTTAAATTGCATTTTCTCGACGAGCTGAGCACGTTTTCTGAAATGTGCTCCTCCCGTCACTCTGGTTGGGTGCGCACAGTAAAAAGTGCTCCTGGCAGCTAGGGAGTGCCGCGTTGAGCACTGCGCACGAAGAAATAAGCACCTGCAACGTTTGGTTTAGGTTTTAGGTGCATTTTTAATTTTATTGCTTAAATCGCATTTTCTCGACGAGCTGAGCACGTTTTCTGAAATGTGCTCCTCCCGTCACTCTGGTTGGGTGCGCACAGTAAAAAGTGCTCTTGGCAGCTAGAGAGTGCCGCGTTGACCACTGCGCATGAAGAAATAAGCACCTGCAACGTTTGGTTTAGGTTTTAGGTGCATTTTTAATTTTATTGCTTAAATCGCATTTTCTCGACGAGCTGAGCACGTTTTCTGAAATGTGCTCCTCCCGTCACTCTGGTTGGGTGCGCACAGTAAAAAGTGCTCCTGGCAGCTAGGGAGTGCTGCGTTGAGCACTGCGCACGAAGAAATAAGCACCTGCAACGTTTGGTTTAGGTTTTAGGTGCATTTTTAATTTTATTGCTTAAATCGCATTTTCTCGACGAGCTGAGCACGTTTTCTGAAATGGGCTCCTCCCGTCGCTCTGGTTGGGTGCGCACAGTAAAAAGAGCTCCTGGCAGCTAGGGAGATCCGCGTTGACCATTGCGCACGAATAAATAAGCACCTGCAACGTTTGGTTTAGGTTTTAGGTGCATTTTTTATTTTATTGCTTAAATCGCATTCTCTCGACGAGCTGAGCACGTTTTCTGAAATGTGCTACTCCCGTCGCTCTGGTTGGGTGCACACAGTAAAAAGAGCTCCTGGCAGCTAGGGAGTGCCGCGTTGACCACTGCGCACGAAGAAATAAGCACCTGCAACGTTTGGTTTAGGTTTTAGGTGCATTTTTTATTTTATTGCTTAAATCGCATTCTCTCGACGAGCTGAGCACGTTTTCTGAAATGTGCTCCTCCCGTCACTCTGGTTGGGTGCGCGTAGTAAAAAGTGCTCCTGGCAGCTAGAGAGTGCCGCGTTGACCACTGCGCATGAAGAAATAAGCACCTGCAACGTTTGGTTTAGGTTTTAGGTGCATTTTTAATTTTATTGCTTAAATCGCATTTTCTCGACGAGCTGAGCACGTTTTCTGAAATGTGCTCCTCCCGTCGCTCTGGTTGGGTGCGCACAGTAAAAAGAGCTCCTGGCAGCTAGGGAGTGCCGCGTTGACCACTGCGCACGAATAAATAAGCACCTGCAACGTTTGGTTTAGGTTTTAGGTGCATTTTTAATTTTCTTGCTTAAATCGCATTCTCTCGACGAGCTGAGCACGTTTTCTGAAATGTGCTCCTCCCGTCACTCTGGTTGGGTGCGCACAGTAAAAAGTGCTCTTGGCAGCTAGAGAGTGCCGCGTTGACCACTGCGCATGAAGAAATAAGCACCTGCAACGTTTGGTTTAGGTTTTAGGTGCATTTTTAATTTTATTGCTTAAATCGCATTTTCTCGACGAGCTGAGCACGTTTTCTGAAATGTGCTCCTCCCGTCACTCTGGGTGGGTGCGCACAGTAAAAAGTGCTCCTGGCAGCTAGGGAGTGCCGCGTTGAGCACTGCGCACGAAGAAATAAGCACCTGCAACGTTTGGTTTAGGTTTTAGGTGCATTTTTAATTGTATTGCTTAAATCGCATTTTCTCGACGAGCTGAGCACGTTTTCTGAAATGGGCTCCTCCCGTCGCTCTGGTTGGGTGCGCACAGTAAAAAGAGCTCCTGGCAGCTAGGGAGTTCCGCGTTGACCACTGCGCACGAAGAAATAAGCACCTGCAACGTTTGGTTTAGGTTTTAGGTGCATTTTTTATTTTATTGCTTAAATCGCATTCTCTCGACGAGCTGAGCACGTTTTCTGAAATGTAATCCTCCCGTCGCTCTGGTTGGGTGCACACAGTAAAAAGAGCTCCTGGCAGCTAGGGAGTGCCGCGTTGACCACTGCGCACGAAGAAATAAGCACCTGCAACGTTTGGTTTAGGTTTTAGGTGCATTTTTTATTTTATTGCTTAAATCGCATTCTCTCGACGAGCTGAGCACGTTTTCTGAAATGTGCTCCTCCCGTCGCTCTGGTTGGGTGCGCGTAGTAAAAAGTGCTCCTGGCAGCTAGAGAGTGCCGCGTTGACCACTGCGCATGAAGAAATAAGCACCTGCAACGTTTGGTTTAGGTTTTAGGTGCATTTTTAATTTTATTGCTTAAATCGCATTTTCTCGACGAGCTGAGCACGTTTTCTGAAATGTGCTCCTCCCGTCGCTCTGGTTGGGTGCGCACAGTAAAAAGAGCTCCTGGCAGCTAGGGAGTGCCGCGTTGACCACTGCGCACGAAGAAATAAGCACCTGCAACGTTTGGTTTAGGTTTTAGGTGCATTTTTTATTTTATTGCTTAAATCGCATTCTCTCGACGAGCTGAGCACGTTTTCTGAAATGTGCTCCTCCCGTCACTCTGGTTGGGTGCGCACAGTAAAAAGTGCTCCTGGCAGCTAGGGAGTGCCGCGTTGAGCACTGCGCACGAAGAAATAAGCACCTGCAACGTTTGGTTTAGGTTTTAGGTGCATTTTTAATTGTATTGCTTGAATCGCATTTTCTCGACGAGCTGAGCACGTTTTCTGAAATGGGCTCCTCCCGTCGCTCTGGTTGGGTGCGCACAGTAAAAAGAGCTCCTGGCAGCTAGGGAGTTCCGCGTTGACCACTGCGCACGAAGAAATAAGCACCTGCAACGTTTGGTTTAGGTTTTAGGTGCATTTTTTATTTTATTGCTTAAATCGCATTCTCTCGACGAGCTGAGCACGTTTTCTGAAATGTGCTCCTCCCGTCGCTCTGGTTGGGTGCACACAGTAAAAAGAGCTCCTGGCAGCTAGGGAGTGCCGCGTTGACCACTGCGCACGAAGAAATAAGCACCTGCAACGTTTGGTTTAGGTTTTAGGTGCATTTTTTATTTTATTACTTAAATCGCATTCTCTCGACGAGCTGAGCACGTTTTCTGAAATGTGCTCCTCCCGTCGCTCTGGTTGGGTGCGCGTAGTAAAAAGTGCTCCTGGCAGCTAGAGAGTGCCGCGTTGACCACTGCGCATGAAGAAATAAGCACCTGCAACGTTTGGTTTAGGTTTTAGGTGCATTTTTAATTTTATTGCTTAAATCGCATTTTCTCGACGAGCTTAGCACGTTTTCTGAAATGTGCTCCTCCCGTCACTCTGGTTGGGTGCGCACAGTAGAAAGAGCTCCTGGCAGCTAGGGAGTGCCGCGTTGACCACTGCGCACGAAGAAATAAGCACCTGCAACGTTTGGTTTAGGTTTTAGGTGCATTTTTAATTTTATTGCTTAAATCGCATTTTCTCGACGAGGTGAGCACGTTTTCTGAAATGTGCTCCTCCCGTCGCTCTGGTTGTGCGCGCATAGTAAAAAGTGCTCCTGGCAGCTAGAGAGTGCCGCGTTGACCACTGCGCATGAAGAAATAAGCACCTGCAACGTTTGGTTTAGGTTTTAGGTGCATTTTTAATTTTATTGCTTAAATCGCATTTTCTCGACGAGCTGAGCACGTTTTCTGAAATGTGCTCCTCCCGTCGCTCTGGTTGTGCGCGCATAGTAAAAAGTGCTCCTGGCAGCTAGAGAGTGCCGCGTTGACCACTGCACATGGAAAAATAAGCACCTGCAACGTTTGGTTTAGGTTTTAGGTGCATTTTTAATTTTATTGCTTAAATCGCATTTTCTCGACGAGCTGAGCACGTTTTCTGAAATGTGCTCCTCCCGTCGCTCTGGTTGGGTGCGCACAGTAAAAAGTGCTCTTGGCAGCTAGAGAGTGCCGTGTTGACCACTGCGCATGAAGAAATAAGCACCTGCAACGTTTGGTTTAGGTTTTAGGTGCATTTTTAATTTTATTGCTTAAATCGCATTTTCTCGACGAGCTGAGCACGTTTTCTGAAATGTGCTCCTCCCGTCACTCTGGATGGGTGCGCACAGTAAAAAGTGCTCCTGGCAGCTAGGGAATGCCGCGTTGAGCACTGCGCACGAAGAAATAAGCACCTGCAACGTTTGGTTTAGGTTTTAGGTGCATTTTTAATTTTATTGCTTAAATCGCATTTTCTCGACGAGCTGAGCACGTTTTCTGAAATGTGCTCCTCCCGTCACTCTGGTTGGGTGCGCACAGTAAAAAGTGCTCTTGGCAGCTAGAGAGTGCCGCGTTGACCACTGCGCATGAAGAAATAAGCACCTGCAACGTTTGGTTTAGGTTTTAGGTGCATTTTTAATTTTATTGCTTAAATCGCATTTTCTCGACGAGCTGAGCACGTTTTCTGAAATGTGCTCCTCCCGTCACTCTGGTTGGGTGCGCACAGTAAAAAGTGCTCCTGGCAGCTAGGGAGTGCTGCGTTGACCACTGCGCACGAAGAAATAAGCACCTGCAACGTTTGGTTTAGGTTTTAGGTGCATTTTTAATTTTATTGCTTAAATCGCATTTTCTCGACGAGCTGAGCACGTTTTCTGAAATGGGCTCCTCCCGTCGCTCTGGTTGGGTGCGCACAGTAAAAAGAGCTCCTGGCAGCTAGGGAGTTCCGCGTTGACCATTGCGCACGAATAAATAAGCACCTGCAACGTTTGGTTTAGGTTTTAGGTGCATTTTTTATTTTATTGCTTAAATCGCATTCTCTCGACGAGCTGAGCACGTTTTCTGAAATGTGCTCCTCCCGTCGCTCTGGTTGGGTGCACACAGTAAAAAGAGCTCCTGGCAGCTAGGGAGTGCCGCGTTGACCACTGCGCACGAAGAAATAAGCACCTGCAACGCTTGGTTTAGGTTTTAGGTGCATTTTTTATTTTATTGCTTAAATCGCATTCTCTCGACGAGCTGAGCACGTTTTCTGAAATGTGCTCCTCCCGTCACTCTGGTTGGGTGCGCGTAGTAAAAAGTGCTCCTGGCAGCTAGAGAGTGCCGCGTTGACCACTGCGCATGAAGAAATAAGCACCTGCAACGTTTGGTTTAGGTTTTAGGTGCATTTTTAATTTTATTGCTTGAATCGCATTTTCTCGACGAGCTGAGCACGTTTTCTGAAATGTGCTCCTCCCGTCGCTCTGGTTGGGTGCGCACAGTAAAAAGAGCTCCTGGCAGCTAGGGAGTGCCGCGTTGACCACTGCGCACGAATAAATAAGCACCTGCAACGTTTGGTTTAGGTTTTAGGTGCATTTTTAATTTTCTTGCTTAAATCGCATTCTCTCGACGAGCTGAGCACGTTTTCTGAAATGTGCTCCTCCCGTCACTCTGGTTGGGTGCGCACAGTAAAAAGTGCTCTTGGCAGCTAGAGAGTGCCGCGTTGACCACTGCGCATGAAGAAATAAGCACCTGCAACGTTTGGTTTAGGTTTTAGGTGCATTTTTAATTTTATTGCTTAAATCGCATTTTCTCGACGAGCTGAGCACGTTTTCTGAAATGTGCTCCTCCCGTCACTCTGGGTGGGTGCGCACAGTAAAAAGTGCTCCTGGCAGCTAGGGAGTGCCGCGTTGAGCACTGCGCACGAAGAAATAAGCACCTGCAACGTTTGGTTTAGGTTTTAGGTGCATTTTTAATTGTATTGCTTAAATCGCATTTTCTCGACGAGCTGAGCACGTTTTCTGAAATGGGCTCCTCCCGTCGCTCTGGTTGGGTGCGCACAGTAAAAAGAGCTCCTGGCAGCTAGGGAGTTCCGCGTTGACCACTGCGCACGAAGAAATAAGCACCTGCAACGTTTGGTTTAGGTTTTAGGTGCATTTTTTATTTTATTGCTTAAATCGCATTCTCTCGACGAGCTGAGCACGTTTTCTGAAATGTAATCCTCCCGTCGCTCTGGTTGGGTGCACACAGTAAAAAGAGCTCCTGGCAGCTAGGGAGTGCCGCGTTGACCACTGCGCACGAAGAAATAAGCACCTGCAACGTTTGGTTTAGGTTTTAGGTGCATTTTTTATTTTATTGCTTAAATCGCATTCTCTCGACGAGCTGAGCACGTTTTCTGAAATGTGCTCCTCCCGTCGCTCTGGTTGGGTGCGCGTAGTAAAAAGTGCTCCTGGCAGCTAGAGAGTGCCGCGTTGACCACTGCGCATGAAGAAATAAGCACCTGCAACGTTTGGTTTAGGTTTTAGGTGCATTTTTAATTTTATTGCTTAAATCGCATTTTCTCGACGAGCTGAGCACGTTTTCTGAAATGTGCTCCTCCCGTCGCTCTGGTTGGGTGCGCACAGTAAAAAGAGCTCCTGGCAGCTAGGGAGTGCCGCGTTGACCACTGCGCACGAAGAAATAAGCACCTGCAACGTTTGGTTTAGGTTTTAGGTGCATTTTTTATTTTATTGCTTAAATCGCATTCTCTCGACGAGCTGAGCACGTTTTCTGAAATGTGCTCCTCCCGTCACTCTGGTTGGGTGCGCACAGTAAAAAGTGCTCCTGGCAGCTAGGGAGTGCCGCGTTGAGCACTGCGCACGAAGAAATAAGCACCTGCAACGTTTGGTTTAGGTTTTAGGTGCATTTTTAATTGTATTGCTTGAATCGCATTTTCTCGACGAGCTGAGCACGTTTTCTGAAATGGGCTCCTCCCGTCGCTCTGGTTGGGTGCGCACAGTAAAAAGAGCTCCTGGCAGCTAGGGAGTTCCGCGTTGACCACTGCGCACGAAGAAATAAGCACCTGCAACGTTTGGTTTAGGTTTTAGGTGCATTTTTTATTTTATTGCTTAAATCGCATTCTCTCGACGAGCTGAGCACGTTTTCTGAAATGTGCTCCTCCCGTCGCTCTGGTTGGGTGCACACAGTAAAAAGAGCTCCTGGCAGCTAGGGAGTGCCGCGTTGACCACTGCGCACGAAGAAATAAGCACCTGCAACGTTTGGTTTAGGTTTTAGGTGCATTTTTTATTTTATTACTTAAATCGCATTCTCTCGACGAGCTGAGCACGTTTTCTGAAATGTGCTCCTCCCGTCGCTCTGGTTGGGTGCGCGTAGTAAAAAGTGCTCCTGGCAGCTAGAGAGTGCCGCGTTGACCACTGCGCATGAAGAAATAAGCACCTGCAACGTTTGGTTTAGGTTTTAGGTGCATTTTTAATTTTATTGCTTAAATCGCATTTTCTCGACGAGCTTAGCACGTTTTCTGAAATGTGCTCCTCCCGTCACTCTGGTTGGGTGCGCACAGTAGAAAGAGCTCCTGGCAGCTAGGGAGTGCCGCGTTGACCACTGCGCACGAAGAAATAAGCACCTGCAACGTTTGGTTTAGGTTTTAGGTGCATTTTTAATTTTATTGCTTAAATCGCATTTTCTCGACGAGGTGAGCACGTTTTCTGAAATGTGCTCCTCCCGTCGCTCTGGTTGTGCGCGCATAGTAAAAAGTGCTCCTGGCAGCTAGAGAGTGCCGCGTTGACCACTGCGCATGAAGAAATAAGCACCTGCAACGTTTGGTTTAGGTTTTAGGTGCATTTTTAATTTTATTGCTTAAATCGCATTTTCTCGACGAGCTGAGCACGTTTTCTGAAATGTGCTCCTCCCGTCGCTCTGGTTGTGCGCGCATAGTAAAAAGTGCTCCTGGCAGCTAGAGAGTGCCGCGTTGACCACTGCACATGGAAAAATAAGCACCTGCAACGTTTGGTTTAGGTTTTAGGTGCATTTTTAATTTTATTGCTTAAATCGCATTTTCTCGACGAGCTGAGCACGTTTTCTGAAATGTGCTCCTCCCGTCGCTCTGGTTGGGTGCGCACAGTAAAAAGTGCTCTTGGCAGCTAGAGAGTGCCGTGTTGACCACTGCGCATGAAGAAATAAGCACCTGCAACGTTTGGTTTAGGTTTTAGGTGCATTTTTAATTTTATTGCTTAAATCGCATTTTCTCGACGAGCTGAGCACGTTTTCTGAAATGTGCTCCTCCCGTCACTCTGGATGGGTGCGCACAGTAAAAAGTGCTCCTGGCAGCTAGGGAATGCCGCGTTGAGCACTGCGCACGAAGAAATAAGCACCTGCAACGTTTGGTTTAGGTTTTAGGTGCATTTTTAATTTTATTGCTTAAATCGCATTTTCTCGACGAGCTGAGCACGTTTTCTGAAATGTGCTCCTCCCGTCACTCTGGTTGGGTGCGCACAGTAAAAAGTGCTCTTGGCAGCTAGAGAGTGCCGCGTTGACCACTGCGCATGAAGAAATAAGCACCTGCAACGTTTGGTTTAGGTTTTAGGTGCATTTTTAATTTTATTGCTTAAATCGCATTTTCTCGACGAGCTGAGCACGTTTTCTGAAATGTGCTCCTCCCGTCACTCTGGTTGGGTGCGCACAGTAAAAAGTGCTCCTGGCAGCTAGGGAGTGCTGCGTTGACCACTGCGCATGAAGAAATAAGCACCTGCAACGTTTGGTTTAGGTTTTAGGTGCATTTTTAATTTTATTGCTTAAATCGCATTTTCTCGACGAGCTGAGCACGTTTTCTGAAATGTGCTCCTCCCGTCACTCTGGTTGGGTGCGCACAGTAAAAAGTGCTCCTGGCAGCTAGGGAGTGCTGCGTTGAGCACTGCGCACGAAGAAATAAGCACCTGCAACGTTTGGTTTAGGTTTTAGGTGCATTTTTAATTTTATTGCTTAAATCGCATTTTCTCGACGAGCTGAGCACGTTTTCTGAAATGGGCTCCTCCCGTCGCTCTGGTTGGGTGCGCACAGTAAAAAGAGCTCCTGGCAGCTAGGGAGTTCCGCGTTGACCATTGCGCACGAATAAATAAGCACCTGCAACGTTTGGTTTAGGTTTTAGGTGCATTTTTTATTTTATTGCTTAAATCGCATTCTCTCGACGAGCTGAGCACGTTTTCTGAAATGTGCTCCTCCCGTCGCTCTGGTTGGGTGCACACAGTAAAAAGAGCTCCTGGCAGCTAGGGAGTGCCGCGTTGACCACTGCGCACGAAGAAATAAGCACCTGCAACGTTTGGTTTAGGTTTTAGGTGCATTTTTTATTTTATTGCTTAAATCGCATTCTCTCGACGAGCTGAGCACGTTTTCTGAAATGTGCTCCTTCCGTCGCTCTGGTTGGGTGCGCGTAGTAAAAAGTGCTCCTGGCAGCTAGAGAGTGCCGCGTTGACCACTGCGCATGAAGAAATAAGCACCTGCAACGTTTGGTTTAGGTTTTAGGTGCATTTTTAATCTTATTGCTTAAATCGCATTTTCTCGACGAGCTGAGCACGTTTTCTGAAATGTGCTCCTCCCGTCGCTCTGGTTGGGTGCGCACAGTAAAAAGAGCTCCTGGCAGCTAGGGAGTGCCGCGTTGACCACTGCGCACGAAGAAATAAGCACCTGCAACGTTTGGTTTAGGTTTTAGGTGCATTTTTAATTTTATTGCTTAAATTGCATTCTCTCGACGAGCTGAGCACGTTTTCTGAAATGTGCTCCTCCCGTCGCTCTGGTCTGGTGCGCGTAGTAAAAAGTGCTCCTGGCAGCTAGAGAGTGCCGCGTTGACCACTGCGCATGAAGAAATAAGAACCTGCAACGTTTGGTTTAGGTTTTAGGTGCGTTTTTAATTTTATTGCTTAAATCGCATTTTCTCGACAAGCTGAGCACGTTTTCTGAAATGTGCTCCTCCCGTCGCTCTGGTTGGGTGCGCACAGTAAAAAGAGCTCCTGGCAGCTAGGGAGTTCCGCGTTGACCACTGCGCACAAAGAAATAAGAACCTGCAACGTTTGGTTTAGGTTTTAGGTGCATTTTTAATTTTATTGCTTAAATCGCATTCTCTCGACGAGCTGAGCACGTTTTCTGAAATGTGCTCCTCCCGTCGCTCTGGTTGGGTGCGCACAGTAAAAAGTGCTCTTGGCAGCTCGGGAGTGCCGCGTTGACCACTGCGCATGAAGAAATAAGCACCTGCAACGTTTGGTTTAGGTTTTAGGTGCATTTTTAATTTTATTGCTTAAATCGCATTTTCTCGACGAGCTGAGCACGTTTTCTGAAATGTGCTCCTCCCGTCGCTCTGGTTGGGTGCGCGTAGTAAAAAGTGCTCCTGGCAGCTAGAGAGTGCCGCGTTGACCACTGCGCATGAAGAAATAAGCACCTGCAACGTTTGGTGTAGGTTTTAGGTGCATTTTTAATTTTATTGCTTAAATCGCATTTTCTCGACGAGCTGAGCACGTTTTCTGAAATGTGCTCCTCCCGTCGCTCTGGTTGGGTGCGCACAGTAAAAAGAGCTCCTGGCAGCTAGGGAGTGCCGCGTTGACCACTGCGCACGAAGAAATAAGCACCTGCAACGTTTGGTTTAGGTTTTAGGTGCATTTTTTATTTTATTGCTTAAATCGCATTCTCTCGACGAGCTGAGCACGTTTTCTGAAATGTGCTCCTCCCGTCGCTCTGGTTGGGTGCGCGTGGTAAAAAGTGCTCCTGGCAGCTAGAGAGTGCCGCGTTGACCACTGCGCATGAAGAAATAAGCACCTGCAACGTTTGGTTTAGGTTTTAGGTGCATTTTTAATCTTATTGCTTAAATCACATTTTCTCGACGAGCTGAGCACGTTTTCTGAAATGTGCTCCTCCCGTCACTCTGGTTGGGTGCGCACAGTAAAAAGTGCTCTTGGCAGCTAGAGAGTGCCGCGTTGACCACTGCGCATGAAGAAATAAGCACCTGCAACGTTTGGTTTAGGTTTTAGGTGCATTTTTAATTTTATTGCTTAAATCGCATTTTCTCGACGAGCTGAGCACGTTTTCTGAAATGTGCTCCTCCCGTCGCTCTGGTTGGGTGCGCACAGTAAAAAGTGCTCCTGGCAGCTAGAGAGTGCCGCGTTGACCACTGCGCATGAAGAAATAAGCACCTGCAACGTTTGGTTTAGGTTTTAGGTGCATTTTTAATTTTATTGCTTAAATCGCATTTTCTCGACGAGCTGAGCACGTTTTCTGAAATGTGCTCCTCCCGTCACTCTGGTTGGGTGCGCACAGTAAAAAGTGCTCCTGGCAGCTAGAGAGTGCCGCGTTGACCACTGCGCATGAAGAAATAAGCACCTGCAACGTTTGGTTTAGGTTTTAGGTGCATTTTTAATCTTATTGCTTAAATCGCATTTTCTCGACGAGCTGAGCACGTTTTCTGAAATGTGCTCCTCCCGTCACTCTGGTTGGGTGCGCACAGTAAAAAGTGCTCTTGGCAGCTAGAGAGTGCCGCGTTGACCACTGCGCATGAAGAAATAAGCACCTGCAACGTTTGGTTTAGGTTTTAGGTGCATTTTTAATTTTATTGCTTAAATCGCATTTTCTCGACGAGCTGAGCACGTTTTCTGAAATGTGCTCCTCCCGTCACTCTGGTTGGGTGCGCACAGTAAAAAGTGCTCCTGGCAGCTAGGGAGTGCCGCGTTGAGCACTACGCACGAAGAAATAAGCACCTGCAACGTTTGGTTTAGGTTTTAGCTGCATTTTTAATTTTATTGCTTAAATCGCATTTTCTCGACGAGCTGAGCACGTTTTCTGAAATGTGCTCCTCCCGTCACTCTGGTTGGGTGCGCACAGTAAAAAGTGCTCCTGGCAGCTAGAGAGTGCCGCGTTGACCACTGCGCATGAAGAAATAAGCACCTGCAACGTTTGGTTTAGGTTTTAGGTGCATTTTTAATCTTATTGCTTAAATCGCATTTTCTCGACGAGCTGAGCACGTTTTCTGAAATGTGCTCCTCCCGTCACTCTGGTTGGGTGCGCACAGTAAAAAGTGCTCTTGGCAGCTAGAGAGTGCCGCGTTGACCACTGCGCATGAAGAAATAAGCACCTGCAACGTTTGGTTTAGGTTTTAGGTGCATTTTTAATTTTATTGCTTAAATCGCATTTTCTCGACGAGCTGAGCACGTTTTCTGAAATGTGCTCCTCCCGTCACTCTGGTTGGGTGCGCACAGTAAAAAGTGCTCCTGGCAGCTAGGGAGTGCCGCGTTGAGCACTACGCACGAAAAAATAAGCACCTGCAACGTTTGGTTTAGGTTTTAGCTGCATTTTTAATTTTATTGCTTAAATCGCATTTTCTCGACGAGCTGAGCACGTTTTCTGAAATGTGCTCCTCCCGTCACTCTGGTTGGGTGCGCACAGTAAAAAGTGCTCCTGGCAGCTAGAGAGTGCCGCGTTGACCACTGCGCATGAAGAAATAAGCACCTGCAACGTTTGGTTTAGGTTTTAGGTGCATTTTTAATCTTATTGCTTAAATCGCATTTTCTCGACGAGCTGAGCACGTTTTCTGAAATGTGCTCCTCCCGTCACTCTGGTTGGGTGCGCACAGTAAAAAGTGCTCTTGGCAGCTAGAGAGTGCCGCGTTGACAGCTGCGCATGAAGAAATAAGCACCTGCAACGTTTGGTTTAGGTTTTAGGTGCATTTTTAATTTTATTGCTTAAATCGCATTTTCTCGACGAGCTGAGCACGTTTTCTGAAATGTGCTCCTCCCGTCGTTCTGGTTGTGCGCGCATAGTAAAAAGTGCTCCTGGCGGCTAGAGAGTGCCGCGTTGACCACTGCACATGGAGAAATAAGCACCTGCAACGTTTGGTTTAGGTTTTAGGTGCATTTTTAATTTTATTGCTTAAATCGCATTTTCTCGACGAGCTGAGCACGTTTTCTGAAATGTGCTCCTCCCGTCACTCTGGTTGGGTGCGCACAGTAAAAAGTGCTCTTGGCAGCTAGAGAGTGCCGCGTTGACCACTGCGCATGAAGAAATAAGCACCTGCAACGTTTGGTTTAGGTTTTAGGTGCATTTTTAATTTTATTGCTTAAATCGCATTTTCTCGACGAGCTGAGCACGTTTTCTGAAATGTGCTCCTCCCGTCACTCTGGTTGGGTGCGCACAGTAAAAAGTGCTCCTGGCAGCTAGGGAGTGCTGCGTTGACCACTGCGCACGAAGAAATAAGCACCTGCAACGTTTGGTTTAGGTTTTAGGTGCATTTTTAATTTTATTGCTTAAATCGCATTTTCTCGACGAGCTGAGCACGTTTTCTGAAATGGGCTCCTCCCGTCGCTCTGGTTGGGTGCGCACAGTAAAAAGAGCTCCTGGCAGCTAGGGAGTTCCGCGTTGACCATTGCGCACGAATAAATAAGCACCTGCAACGTTTGGTTTAGGTTTTAGGTGCATTTTTTATTTTATTGCTTAAATCGCATTCTCTCGACGAGCTGAGCACGTTTTCTGAAATGTGCTCCTCCCGTCGCTCTGGTTGGGTGCACACAGTAAAAAGAGCTCCTGGCAGCTAGGGAGTGCCGCGTTGACCACTGCGCACGAAGAAATAAGCACCTGCAACGCTTGGTTTAGGTTTTAGGTGCATTTTTTATTTTATTGCTTAAATCGCATTCTCTCGACGAGCTGAGCACGTTTTCTGAAATGTGCTCCTCCCGTCACTCTGGTTGGGTGCGCGTAGTAAAAAGTGCTCCTGGCAGCTAGAGAGTGCCGCGTTGACCACTGCGCATGAAGAAATAAGCACCTGCAACGTTTGGTTTAGGTTTTAGGTGCATTTTTAATTTTATTGCTTAAATCGCATTTTCTCGACGAGCTGAGCACGTTTTCTGAAATGTGCTCCTCCCGTCGCTCTGGTTGGGTGCGCACAGTAAAAAGAGCTCCTGGCAGCTAGGGAGTGCCGCGTTGACCACTGCGCACGAAGAAATAAGCACCTGCAACGTTTGGTTTAGGTTTTAGGTGCATTTTTAATTTTATTGCTTAAATCGCATTCTCTCGACGAGCTGAGCACGTTTTCTGAAATGTGCTCCTCCCGTCACTCTGGTTGGGTGCGCACAGTAAAAAGTGCTCTTGGCAGCTAGAGAGTGCCGCGTTGACCACTGCGCATGAAGAAATAAGCACCTGCAACGTTTGGTTTAGGTTTTAGGTGCATTTTTAATTTTATTGCTTAAATCGCATTTTCTCGACGAGCTGAGCACGTTTTCTGAAATGTTCTCCTCCCGTCACTCTGGTTGGGTGTGCACAGTAAAAAGTGCTCCTGGCAGCTAGGGAGTGCTGCGTTGAGCACTGCGCACGAAGAAATAAGCACCTGCAACGTTTGGTTTAGGTTTTAGGTGCATTTTTAATTGTATTGCTTAAATCGCATTTTCTCGACGAGCTGAGCACGTTTTCTGAAATGGGCTCCTCCCGTCGCTCTGGTTGGGTGCGCACAGTAAAAAGAGCTCCTGGCAGCTAGGGAGTTCCGCGTTGACCACTGCGCACGAAGAAATAAGCACCTGCAACGTTTGGTTTAGGTTTTAGGTGCATTTTTTATTTTATTGCTTAAATCGCATTCTCTCGACGAGCTGAGCACGTTTTCTGAAATGTGCTCCTCCCGTCGCTCTGGTTGGGTGCACACAGTAAAAAGAGCTCCTGGCAGCTAGGGAGTGCCGCGTTGACCACTGCGCACGAAGAAATAAGCACCTGCAACGTTTGGTTTAGGTTTTAGGTGCATTTTTTATTTTATTGCTTAAATTGCATTTTCTCGACGAGCTGAGCACGTTTTCTGAAATGTGCTCCTCCCGTCACTCTGGTTGGGTGCGCACAGTAAAAAGTGCTCCTGGCAGCTAGGGAGTGCCGCGTTGAGCACTGCGCACGAAGAAATAAGCACCTGCAACGTTTGGTTTAGGTTTTAGGTGCATTTTTAATTTTATTGCTTAAATCGCATTTTCTCGACGAGCTGAGCACGTTTTCTGAAATGTGCTCCTCCCGTCACTCTGGTTGGGTGCGCACAGTAAAAAGTGCTCTTGGCAGCTAGAGAGTGCCGCGTTGACCACTGCGCATGAAGAAATAAGCACCTGCAACGTTTGGTTTAGGTTTTAGGTGCATTTTTAATTTTATTGCTTAAATCGCATTTTCTCGACGAGCTGAGCACGTTTTCTGAAATGTGCTCCTCCCGTCACTCTGGTTGGGTGCGCACAGTAAAAAGTGCTCCTGGCAGCTAGGGAGTGCTGCGTTGAGCACTGCGCACGAAGAAATAAGCACCTGCAACGTTTGGTTTAGGTTTTAGGTGCATTTTTAATTTTATTGCTTAAATCGCATTTTCTCGACGAGCTGAGCACGTTTTCTGAAATGGGCTCCTCCCGTCGCTCTGGTTGGGTGCGCACAGTAAAAAGAGCTCCTGGCAGCTAGGGAGATCCGCGTTGACCATTGCGCACGAATAAATAAGCACCTGCAACGTTTGGTTTAGGTTTTAGGTGCATTTTTTATTTTATTGCTTAAATCGCATTCTCTCGACGAGCTGAGCACGTTTTCTGAAATGTGCTACTCCCGTCGCTCTGGTTGGGTGCACACAGTAAAAAGAGCTCCTGGCAGCTAGGGAGTGCCGCGTTGACCACTGCGCACGAAGAAATAAGCACCTGCAACGTTTGGTTTAGGTTTTAGGTGCATTTTTTATTTTATTGCTTAAATCGCATTCTCTCGACGAGCTGAGCACGTTTTCTGAAATGTGCTCCTCCCGTCACTCTGGTTGGGTGCGCGTAGTAAAAAGTGCTCCTGGCAGCTAGAGAGTGCCGCGTTGACCACTGCGCATGAAGAAATAAGCACCTGCAACGTTTGGTTTAGGTTTTAGGTGCATTTTTAATTTTATTGCTTGAATCGCATTTTCTCGACGAGCTGAGCACGTTTTCTGAAATGTGCTCCTCCCGTCGCTCTGGTTGGGTGCGCACAGTAAAAAGAGCTCCTGGCAGCTAGGGAGTGCCGCGTTGACCACTGCGCACGAATAAATAAGCACCTGCAACGTTTGGTTTAGGTTTTAGGTGCATTTTTAATTTTCTTGCTTAAATCGCATTCTCTCGACGAGCTGAGCACGTTTTCTGAAATGTGCTCCTCCCGTCACTCTGGTTGGGTGCGCACAGTAAAAAGTGCTCTTGGCAGCTAGAGAGTGCCGCGTTGACCACTGCGCATGAAGAAATAAGCACCTGCAACGTTTGGTTTAGGTTTTAGGTGCATTTTTAATTTTATTGCTTAAATCGCATTTTCTCGACGAGCTGAGCACGTTTTCTGAAATGTGCTCCTCCCGTCACTCTGGGTGGGTGCGCACAGTAAAAAGTGCTCCTGGCAGCTAGGGAGTGCCGCGTTGAGCACTGCGCACGAAGAAATAAGCACCTGCAACGTTTGGTTTAGGTTTTAGGTGCATTTTTAATTGTATTGCTTAAATCGCATTTTCTCGACGAGCTGAGCACGTTTTCTGAAATGGGCTCCTCCCGTCGCTCTGGTTGGGTGCGCACAGTAAAAAGAGCTCCTGGCAGCTAGGGAGTTCCGCGTTGACCACTGCGCACGAAGAAATAAGCACCTGCAACGTTTGGTTTAGGTTTTAGGTGCATTTTTTATTTTATTGCTTAAATCGCATTCTCTCGACGAGCTGAGCACGTTTTCTGAAATGTAATCCTCCCGTCGCTCTGGTTGGGTGCACACAGTAAAAAGAGCTCCTGGCAGCTAGGGAGTGCCGCGTTGACCACTGCGCACGAAGAAATAAGCACCTGCAACGTTTGGTTTAGGTTTTAGGTGCATTTTTTATTTTATTGCTTAAATCGCATTCTCTCGACGAGCTGAGCACGTTTTCTGAAATGTGCTCCTCCCGTCGCTCTGGTTGGGTGCGCGTAGTAAAAAGTGCTCCTGGCAGCTAGAGAGTGCCGCGTTGACCACTGCGCATGAAGAAATAAGCACCTGCAACGTTTGGTTTAGGTTTTAGGTGCATTTTTAATTTTATTGCTTAAATCGCATTTTCTCGACGAGCTGAGCACGTTTTCTGAAATGTGCTCCTCCCGTCGCTCTGGTTGGGTGCGCACAGTAAAAAGAGCTCCTGGCAGCTAGGGAGTGCCGCGTTGACCACTGCGCACGAAGAAATAAGCACCTGCAACGTTTGGTTTAGGTTTTAGGTGCATTTTTTATTTTATTGCTTAAATCGCATTCTCTCGACGAGCTGAGCACGTTTTCTGAAATGTGCTCCTCCCGTCACTCTGGTTGGGTGCGCACAGTAAAAAGTGCTCCTGGCAGCTAGGGAGTGCCGCGTTGAGCACTGCGCACGAAGAAATAAGCACCTGCAACGTTTGGTTTAGGTTTTAGGTGCATTTTTAATTGTATTGCTTGAATCGCATTTTCTCGACGAGCTGAGCACGTTTTCTGAAATGGGCTCCTCCCGTCGCTCTGGTTGGGTGCGCACAGTAAAAAGAGCTCCTGGCAGCTAGGGAGTTCCGCGTTGACCACTGCGCACGAAGAAATAAGCACCTGCAACGTTTGGTTTAGGTTTTAGGTGCATTTTTTATTTTATTGCTTAAATCGCATTCTCTCGACGAGCTGAGCACGTTTTCTGAAATGTGCTCCTCCCGTCGCTCTGGTTGGGTGCACACAGTAAAAAGAGCTCCTGGCAGCTAGGGAGTGCCGCGTTGACCACTGCGCACGAAGAAATAAGCACCTGCAACGTTTGGTTTAGGTTTTAGGTGCATTTTTTATTTTATTACTTAAATCGCATTCTCTCGACGAGCTGAGCACGTTTTCTGAAATGTGCTCCTCCCGTCGCTCTGGTTGGGTGCGCGTAGTAAAAAGTGCTCCTGGCAGCTAGAGAGTGCCGCGTTGACCACTGCGCATGAAGAAATAAGCACCTGCAACGTTTGGTTTAGGTTTTAGGTGCATTTTTAATTTTATTGCTTAAATCGCATTTTCTCGACGAGCTTAGCACGTTTTCTGAAATGTGCTCCTCCCGTCACTCTGGTTGGGTGCGCACAGTAGAAAGAGCTCCTGGCAGCTAGGGAGTGCCGCGTTGACCACTGCGCACGAAGAAATAAGCACCTGCAACGTTTGGTTTAGGTTTTAGGTGCATTTTTAATTTTATTGCTTAAATCGCATTTTCTCGACGAGGTGAGCACGTTTTCTGAAATGTGCTCCTCCCGTCGCTCTGGTTGTGCGCGCATAGTAAAAAGTGCTCCTGGCAGCTAGAGAGTGCCGCGTTGACCACTGCGCATGAAGAAATAAGCACCTGCAACGTTTGGTTTAGGTTTTAGGTGCATTTTTAATTTTATTGCTTAAATCGCATTTTCTCGACGAGCTGAGCACGTTTTCTGAAATGTGCTCCTCCCGTCGCTCTGGTTGTGCGCGCATAGTAAAAAGTGCTCCTGGCAGCTAGAGAGTGCCGCGTTGACCACTGCACATGGAAAAATAAGCACCTGCAACGTTTGGTTTAGGTTTTAGGTGCATTTTTAATTTTATTGCTTAAATCGCATTTTCTCGACGAGCTGAGCACGTTTTCTGAAATGTGCTCCTCCCGTCGCTCTGGTTGGGTGCGCACAGTAAAAAGTGCTCTTGGCAGCTAGAGAGTGCCGTGTTGACCACTGCGCATGAAGAAATAAGCACCTGCAACGTTTGGTTTAGGTTTTAGGTGCATTTTTAATTTTATTGCTTAAATCGCATTTTCTCGACGAGCTGAGCACGTTTTCTGAAATGTGCTCCTCCCGTCACTCTGGATGGGTGCGCACAGTAAAAAGTGCTCCTGGCAGCTAGGGAATGCCGCGTTGAGCACTGCGCACGAAGAAATAAGCACCTGCAACGTTTGGTTTAGGTTTTAGGTGCATTTTTAATTTTATTGCTTAAATCGCATTTTCTCGACGAGCTGAGCACGTTTTCTGAAATGTGCTCCTCCCGTCACTCTGGTTGGGTGCGCACAGTAAAAAGTGCTCTTGGCAGCTAGAGAGTGCCGCGTTGACCACTGCGCATGAAGAAATAAGCACCTGCAACGTTTGGTTTAGGTTTTAGGTGCATTTTTAATTTTATTGCTTAAATCGCATTTTCTCGACGAGCTGAGCACGTTTTCTGAAATGTGCTCCTCCCTTCACTCTGGTTGGGTGCGCACAGTAAAAAGTGCTCCTGGCAGCTAGGGAGTGCTGCGTTGACCACTGCGCATGAAGAAATAAGCACCTGCAACGTTTGGTTTAGGTTTTAGGTGCATTTTTAATTTTATTGCTTAAATCGCATTTTCTCGACGAGCTGAGCACGTTTTCTGAAATGTGCTCCTCCCGTCACTCTGGTTGGGTGCGCACAGTAAAAAGTGCTCCTGGCAGCTAGGGAGTGCTGCGTTGAGCACTGCGCACGAAGAAATAAGCACCTGCAACGTTTGGTTTAGGTTTTAGGTGCATTTTTAATTTTATTGCTTAAATCGCATTTTCTCGACGAGCTGAGCACGTTTTCTGAAATGGGCTCCTCCCGTCGCTCTGGTTGGGTGCGCACAGTAAAAAGAGCTCCTGGCAGCTAGGGAGTTCCGCGTTGACCATTGCGCACGAATAAATAAGCACCTGCAACGTTTGGTTTAGGTTTTAGGTGCATTTTTTATTTTATTGCTTAAATCGCATTCTCTCGACGAGCTGAGCACGTTTTCTGAAATGTGCTCCTCCCGTCGCTCTGGTTGGGTGCACACAGTAAAAAGAGCTCCTGGCAGCTAGGGAGTGCCGCGTTGACCACTGCGCACGAAGAAATAAGCACCTGCAACGTTTGGTTTAGGTTTTAGGTGCATTTTTTATTTTATTGCTTAAATCGCATTTTCTCGACGAGCTGAGCACGTTTTCTGAAATGTGCTCCTCCCGTCGCTCTGGTTGGGTGCGCACAGTAAAAAGAGCTCCTGGCAGCTAGGGAGTTCCGCGTTGACCACTGCGCACAAAGAAATAAGAACCTGCAACGTTTGGTTTAGGTTTTAGGTGCATTTTTAATTTTATTGCTTAAATCGCATTCTCTCGACGAGCTGAGCACGTTTTCTGAAATGTGCTCCTCCCGTCGCTCTGGTTGGGTGCGCACAGTAAAAAGTGCTCTTGGCAGCTCGGGAGTGCCGCGTTGACCACTGCGCATGAAGAAATAAGCACCTGCAACGTTTGGTTTAGGTTTTAGGTGCATTTTTAATTTTATTGCTTAAATCGCATTTTCTCGACGAGCTGAGCACGTTTTCTGAAATGTGCTCCTCCCGTCGCTCTGGTTGGGTGCGCGTAGTAAAAAGTGCTCCTGGCAGCTAGAGAGTGCCGCGTTGACCACTGCGCATGAAGAAATAAGCACCTGCAACGTTTGGTGTAGGTTTTAGGTGCATTTTTAATTTTATTGCTTAAATCGCATTTTCTCGACGAGCTGAGCACGTTTTCTGAAATGTGCTCCTCCCGTCGCTCTGGTTGGGTGCGCACAGTAAAAAGAGCTCCTGGCAGCTAGGGAGTGCCGCGTTGACCACTGCGCACGAAGAAATAAGCACCTGCAACGTTTGGTTTAGGTTTTAGGTGCATTTTTTATTTTATTGCTTAAATCGCATTCTCTCGACGAGCTGAGCACGTTTTCTGAAATGTGCTCCTCCCGTCGCTCTGGTTGGGTGCGCGTGGTAAAAAGTGCTCCTGGCAGCTAGAGAGTGCCGCGTTGACCACTGCGCATGAAGAAATAAGCACCTGCAACGTTTGGTTTAGGTTTTAGGTGCATTTTTAATCTTATTGCTTAAATCACATTTTCTCGACGAGCTGAGCACGTTTTCTGAAATGTGCTCCTCCCGTCACTCTGGTTGGGTGCGCACAGTAAAAAGTGCTCTTGGCAGCTAGAGAGTGCCGCGTTGACCACTGCGCATGAAGAAATAAGCACCTGCAACGTTTGGTTTAGGTTTTAGGTGCATTTTTAATTTTATTGCTTAAATCGCATTTTCTCGACGAGCTGAGCACGTTTTCTGAAATGTGCTCCTCCCGTCGCTCTGGTTGGGTGCGCACAGTAAAAAGTGCTCCTGGCAGCTAGAGAGTGCCGCGTTGACCACTGCGCATGAAGAAATAAGCACCTGCAACGTTTGGTTTAGGTTTTAGGTGCATTTTTAATTTTATTGCTTAAATCGCATTTTCTCGACGAGCTGAGCACGTTTTCTGAAATGTGCTCCTCCCGTCACTCTGGTTGGGTGCGCACAGTAAAAAGTGCTCCTGGCAGCTAGAGAGTGCCGCGTTGACCACTGCGCATGAAGAAATAAGCACCTGCAACGTTTGGTTTAGGTTTTAGGTGCATTTTTAATCTTATTGCTTAAATCGCATTTTCTCGACGAGCTGAGCACGTTTTCTGAAATGTGCTCCTCCCGTCACTCTGGTTGGGTGCGCACAGTAAAAAGTGCTCTTGGCAGCTAGAGAGTGCCGCGTTGACCACTGCGCATGAAGAAATAAGCACCTGCAACGTTTGGTTTAGGTTTTAGGTGCATTTTTAATTTTATTGCTTAAATCGCATTTTCTCGACGAGCTGAGCACGTTTTCTGAAATGTGCTCCTCCCGTCACTCTGGTTGGGTGCGCACAGTAAAAAGTGCTCCTGGCAGCTAGGGAGTGCCGCGTTGAGCACTACGCACGAAGAAATAAGCACCTGCAACGTTTGGTTTAGGTTTTAGCTGCATTTTTAATTTTATTGCTTAAATCGCATTTTCTCGACGAGCTGAGCACGTTTTCTGAAATGTGCTCCTCCCGTCACTCTGGTTGGGTGCGCACAGTAAAAAGTGCTCCTGGCAGCTAGAGAGTGCCGCGTTGACCACTGCGCATGAAGAAATAAGCACCTGCAACGTTTGGTTTAGGTTTTAGGTGCATTTTTAATCTTATTGCTTAAATCGCATTTTCTCGACGAGCTGAGCACGTTTTCTGAAATGTGCTCCTCCCGTCACTCTGGTTGGGTGCGCACAGTAAAAAGTGCTCTTGGCAGCTAGAGAGTGCCGCGTTGACCACTGCGCATGAAGAAATAAGCACCTGCAACGTTTGGTTTAGGTTTTAGGTGCATTTTTAATTTTATTGCTTAAATCGCATTTTCTCGACGAGCTGAGCACGTTTTCTGAAATGTGCTCCTCCCGTCACTCTGGTTGGGTGCGCACAGTAAAAAGTGCTCCTGGCAGCTAGGGAGTGCCGCGTTGAGCACTACGCACGAAAAAATAAGCACCTGCAACGTTTGGTTTAGGTTTTAGCTGCATTTTTAATTTTATTGCTTAAATCGCATTTTCTCGACGAGCTGAGCACGTTTTCTGAAATGTGCTCCTCCCGTCACTCTGGTTGGGTGCGCACAGTAAAAAGTGCTCCTGGCAGCTAGAGAGTGCCGCGTTGACCACTGCGCATGAAGAAATAAGCACCTGCAACGTTTGGTTTAGGTTTTAGGTGCATTTTTAATCTTATTGCTTAAATCGCATTTTCTCGACGAGCTGAGCACGTTTTCTGAAATGTGCTCCTCCCGTCACTCTGGTTGGGTGCGCACAGTAAAAAGTGCTCTTGGCAGCTAGAGAGTGCCGCGTTGACAGCTGCGCATGAAGAAATAAGCACCTGCAACGTTTGGTTTAGGTTTTAGGTGCATTTTTAATTTTATTGCTTAAATCGCATTTTCTCGACGAGCTGAGCACGTTTTCTGAAATGTGCTCCTCCCGTCGTTCTGGTTGTGCGCGCATAGTAAAAAGTGCTCCTGGCGGCTAGAGAGTGCCGCGTTGACCACTGCACATGGAGAAATAAGCACCTGCAACGTTTGGTTTAGGTTTTAGGTGCATTTTTAATTTTATTGCTTAAATCGCATTTTCTCGACGAGCTGAGCACGTTTTCTGAAATGTGCTCCTCCCGTCGCTCTGGTTGGGTGCGCACAGTAAAAAGTGCTCATGGCAGCTAGGGAGTGCCGCGTTGACCACTGCGCATGAAGAAATAAGCACCTGCAACGTTTGGTTTAGGTTTTAGGTGCATTTTTAATTGTATTGCTTAAATCGCATTTTCTCGACGAGCTGAGCACGTTTTCTGAAATGTGCTCCTCCCGTCGCTCTGGTTGGGTGCGCGTAGTAAAAAGTGCTCCTGGCAGCTAGAGAGTGCCGCGTTGACCACTGCGCATGAAGAAATAAGCACCTGCAACGTTTGGTGTAGGTTTTAGGTGCATTTTTAATTTTATTGCTTAAATCGCATTTTCTCGACGAGCTGAGCACGTTTTCTGAAATGTGCTCCTCCCGTCGCTCTGGTTGGGTGCGCACAGTAAAAAGAGCTCCTGGCAGCTAGGGAGTGCCGCGTTGACCACTGCGCACGAAGAAATAAGCACCTGCAACGTTTGGTTTAGGTTTTAGGTGCATTTTTTATTTTATTGCTTAAATCGCATTCTCTCGACGAGCTGAGCACGTTTTCTGAAATGTGCTCCTCCCGTCGCTCTGGTTGGGTGCGCGTGGTAAAAAGTGCTCCTGGCAGCTAGAGAGTGCCGCGTTGACCACTGCGCATGAAGAAATAAGCACCTGCAACGTTTGGTTTAGGTTTTAGGTGCATTTTTAATCTTATTGCTTAAATCACATTTTCTCGACGAGCTGAGCACGTTGTCTGAAATGTGCTCCTCCCGTCACTCTGGTTGGGTGCGCACAGTAAAAAGTGCTCTTGGCAGCTAGAGAGTGCCGCGTTGACCACTGCGCATGAAGAAATAAGCACCTGCAACGTTTGGTTTAGGTTTTAGGTGCATTTTTAATTTTATTGCTTAAATCGCATTTTCTCGACGAGCTGAGCACGTTTTCTGAAATGTGCTCCTCCCGTCGCTCTGGTTGGGTGCGCACAGTAAAAAGTGCTCCTGGCAGCTAGAGAGTGCCGCGTTGACCACTGCGCATGAAGAAATAAGCACCTGCAACGTTTGGTTTAGGTTTTAGGTGCATTTTTAATCTTATTGCTTAAATCACATTTTCTCGACGAGCTGAGCACGTTTTCTGAAATGTGCTCCTCCCGTCACTCTGGTTGGGTGCGCACAGTAAAAAGTGCTCTTGGCAGCTAGAGAGTGCCGCGTTGACCACTGCGCATGAAGAAATAAGCACCTGCAACGTTTGGTTTAGGTTTTAGGTGCATTTTTAATTTTATTGCTTAAATCGCATTTTCTCGACGAGCTGAGCACGTTTTCTGAAATGTGCTCCTCCCGTCGCTCTGGTTGGGTGCGCACAGTAAAAAGTGCTCCTGGCAGCTAGAGAGTGCCGCGTTGACCACTGCGCATGAAGAAATAAGCACCTGCAACGTTTGGTTTAGGTTTTAGGTGCATTTTTAATCTTATTGCTTAAATCGCATTTTCTCGACGAGCTGAGCACGTTTTCTGAAATGTGCTCCTCCCGTCACTCTGGTTGGGTGCGCACAGTAGAAAGTGCTCTTGGCAGCTAGAGAGTGCCGCGTTGACCACTGCGCATGAAGAAATAAGAACCTGCAACGTTTGGTTTAGGTTTTAGGTGCATTTTTAATTTTATTGCTTAAATCGCATTTTCTCGACGAGCTGAGCACGTTTTCTGAAATGTGCTCCTCCCGTCGCTCTGGTTGTGCGCGCATAGTAAAAAGTGCTCCTGGCAGCTAGAGAGTGCCGCGTTGACCACTGCACATGGAGAAATAAGCACCTGCAACGTTTGGTTTAGGTTTTAGGTGCATTTTTAATTTTATTGCTTAAATCGCATTTTCTCGACGAGCTGAGCACGTTTTCTGAAATGTGCTCCTCCCGTCGCTCTGGTTGGGTGCGCACAGTAAAAAGTGCTCTTGGCAGCTAGAGAGTGCCGTGTTGACCACTGCGCATGAAGAAAAAAGCACCTGCAACGTTTGGTTTAGGTTTTAGGTGCATTTTTAATTTTATTGCTTAAATCGCATTTTCTCGACGAGCTGAGCACGTTTTCTGAAATGTGCTCCTCCCGTCACTCTGGTTGGGTGCGCACAGTAAAAAGTGCTCCTGGCAGCTAGGGAGTGCCGCGTTGAGCACTGCGCACGAAGAAATAAGCACCTGCAACGTTTGGTTTAGGTTTTAGGTGCATTTTTAATTTTATTGCTTAAATCGCATTTTCTCGACGAGCTGAGCACGTTTTCTGAAATGTGCTCCTCCCGTCACTCTGGTTGGGTGCGCACAGTAAAAAGTGCTCTTGGCAGCTAGAGAGTGCCGCGTTGACCACTGCGCATGAAGAAATAAGCACCTGCAACGTTTGGTTTAGGTTTTAGGTGCATTTTTAATTTTATTGCTTAAATCGCATTTTCTCGACGACCTGAGCACGTTTTTTGAAATGTGCTCCTCCCGTCACTCTGGTTGGGTGCGCACAGTAAAAAGTGCTCCTGGCAGCTAGGGAGTGCCGCGTTGAGCACTGCGCACGAAGAAATAAGCACCTGCAACGTTTGGTTTAGGTTTTAGGTGCATTTTTAATTTTATTGCTTAAATCGCATTTTCTCGACGAGCTGAGCACGTTTTCTGAAATGTGCTCCTCCCGTCGCTCTGGTTGTGCACGCATAGTAAAAAGTGCTCCTGGCAGCTAGAGAGTGCCGCGTTGACCACTGCACATGGAAAAATAAGCACCTGCAACGTTTGGTTTAGGTTTTAGGTGCATTTTTAATTTTATTGCTTAAATCGCATTTTCTCGACGAGCTGAGCACGTTTTCTGAAATGTGCTCCTCCCGTCACTCTGGTTGGGTGCGCACAGTAAAAAGTGCTCCTGGCAGCTAGGGAGTGCTGCGTTGACCACTGCGCATGAAGAAATAAGCACCTGCAACGTTTGGTTTAGGTTTTAGGTGCATTTTTAATTTTATTGCTTAAATCGCATTTTCTCGACGAGCTGAGCACGTTTTCTGAAATGTGCTCCTCCCGTCACTCTGGTTGGGTGCGCACAGTAAAAAGTGCTCCTGGCAGCTAGGGAGTGCTGCGTTGAGCACTGCGCACGAAGAAATAAGCACCTGCAACGTTTGGTTTAGGTTTTAGGTGCATTTTTAATTTTATTGCTTAAATCGCATTTTCTCGACGAGCTGAGCACGTTTTCTGAAATGGGCTCCTCCCGTCGCTCTGGTTGGGTGCGCACAGTAAAAAGAGCTCCTGGCAGCTAGGGAGTTCCGCGTTGACCATTGCGCACGAATAAATAAGCACCTGCAACGTTTGGTTTAGGTTTTAGGTGCATTTTTTATTTTATTGCTTAAATCGCATTCTCTCGACGAGCTGAGCACGTTTTCTGAAATGTGCTCCTCCCATCGCTCTGGTTGGGTGCACACAGTAAAAAGAGCTCCTGGCAGCTAGGGAGTGCCGCGTTGACCACTGCGCACGAAGAAATAAGCACCTGCAACGTTTGGTTTAGGTTTTAGGTGCATTTTTTATTTTATTGCTTAAATCGCATTCTCTCGATGAGCTGAGCACGTTTTCTGAAATGTGCTCCTCCCGTCGCTCTGGTTGGGTGCGCGTAGTAAAAAGTGCTCCTGGCAGCTAGAGAGTGCCGCGTTGACCACTGCGCATGAAGAAATAAGCACCTGCAACGTTTGGTTTAGGTTTTAGGTGCATTTTTAATCTTATTGCTTAAATCGCATTTTCTCGACGAGCTGAGCACGTTTTCTGAAATGTGCTCCTCCCGTCGCTCTGGTTGGGTGCGCACAGTAAAAAGAGCTCCTGGCAGCTAGGGAGTGCCGCGTTGACCACTGCGCACGAAGAAATAAGCACCTGCAACGTTTGGTTTAGGTTTTAGGTGCATTTTTAATTTTATTGCTTAAATTGCATTCTCTCGACGAGCTGAGCACGTTTTCTGAAATGTGCTCCTCCCGTCGCTCTGGTCTGGTGCGCGTAGTAAAAAGTGCTCCTGGCAGCTAGAGAGTGCCGCGTTGACCACTGCGCATGAAGAAATAACAACCTGCAACGTTTGGTTTAGGTTTTAGGTGCGTTTTTAATTTTATTGCTTGAATCGCATTTTCTCGACAAGCTGAGCACGTTTTCTGAAATGTGCTCCTCCCGTCGCTCTGGTTGGGTGCGCACAGTAAAAAGAGCTCCTGGCAGCTAGGGAGTTCCGCGTTGACCACTGCGCACAAAGAAATAAGAACCTGCAACGTTTGGTTTAGGTTTTAGGTGCATTTTTAATTTTATTGCTTAAATCGCATTCTCTCGACGAGCTGAGCACGTTTTCTGAAATGTGCTCCTCCCGTCGCTCTGGTTGGGTGCGCACAGTAAAAAGTGCTCTTGGCAGCTCGGGAGTGCCGCGTTGACCACTGCGCATGAAGAAATAAGCACCTGCAACGTTTGGTTTAGGTTTTAGGTGCATTTTTAATTTTATTGCTTAAATCGCATTTTCTCGACGAGCTGAGCACGTTTTCTGAAATGTGCTCCTCCCGTCGCTCTGGTTGGGTGCGCGTAGTAAAAAGTGCTCCTGGCAGCTAGAGAGTGCCGCGTTGACCACTGCGCATGAAGAAATAAGCACCTGCAACGTTTGGTGTAGGTTTTAGGTGCATTTTTAATTTTATTGCTTAAATCGCATTTTCTCGACGAGCTGAGCACGTTTTCTGAAATGTGCTCCTCCCGTCGCTCTGGTTGGGTGCGCACAGTAAAAAGAGCTCCTGGCAGCTAGGGAGTGCCGCGTTGACCACTGCGCACGAAGAAATAAGCACCTGCAACGTTTGGTTTAGGTTTTAGGTGCATTTTTTATTTTATTGCTTAAATCGCATTCTCTCGACGAGCTGAGCACGTTTTCTGAAATGTGCTCCTCCCGTCGCTCTGGTTGGGTGCGCGTGGTAAAAAGTGCTCCTGGCAGCTAGAGAGTGCCGCGTTGACCACTGCGCATGAAGAAATAAGCACCTGCAACGTTTGGTTTAGGTTTTAGGTGCATTTTTAATCTTATTGCTTAAATCACATTTTCTCGACGAGCTGAGCACGTTTTCTGAAATGTGCTCCTCCCGTCACTCTGGTTGGGTGCGCACAGTAAAAAGTGCTCTTGGCAGCTAGAGAGTGCCGCGTTGACCACTGCGCATGAAGAAATAAGCACCTGCAACGTTTGGTTTAGGTTTTAGGTGCATTTTTAATTTTATTGCTTAAATCGCATTTTCTCGACGAGCTGAGCACGTTTTCTGAAATGTGCTCCTCCCGTCGCTCTGGTTGGGTGCGCACAGTAAAAAGTGCTCCTGGCAGCTAGAGAGTGCCGCGTTGACCACTGCGCATGAAGAAATAAGCACCTGCAACGTTTGGTTTAGGTTTTAGGTGCATTTTTAATTTTATTGCTTAAATCGCATTTTCTCGACGAGCTGAGCACGTTTTCTGAAATGTGCTCCTCCCGTCACTCTGGTTGGGTGCGCACAGTAAAAAGTGCTCCTGGCAGCTAGAGAGTGCCGCGTTGACCACTGCGCATGAAGAAATAAGCACCTGCAACGTTTGGTTTAGGTTTTAGGTGCATTTTTAATCTTATTGCTTAAATCGCATTTTCTCGACGAGCTGAGCACGTTTTCTGAAATGTGCTCCTCCCGTCACTCTGGTTGGGTGCGCACAGTAAAAAGTGCTCTTGGCAGCTAGAGAGTGCCGCGTTGACCACTGCGCATGAAGAAATAAGCACCTGCAACGTTTGGTTTAGGTTTTAGGTGCATTTTTAATTTTATTGCTTAAATCGCATTTTCTCGACGAGCTGAGCACGTTTTCTGAAATGTGCTCCTCCCGTCACTCTGGTTGGGTGCGCACAGTAAAAAGTGCTCCTGGCAGCTAGGGAGTGCCGCGTTGAGCACTACGCACGAAGAAATAAGCACCTGCAACGTTTGGTTTAGGTTTTAGCTGCATTTTTAATTTTATTGCTTAAATCGCATTTTCTCGACGAGCTGAGCACGTTTTCTGAAATGTGCTCCTCCCGTCACTCTGGTTGGGTGCGCACAGTAAAAAGTGCTCCTGGCAGCTAGAGAGTGCCGCGTTGACCACTGCGCATGAAGAAATAAGCACCTGCAACGTTTGGTTTAGGTTTTAGGTGCATTTTTAATCTTATTGCTTAAATCGCATTTTCTCGACGAGCTGAGCACGTTTTCTGAAATGTGCTCCTCCCGTCACTCTGGTTGGGTGCGCACAGTAAAAAGTGCTCCTGGCAGCTAGAGAGTGCCGCGTTGACCACTGCGCATGAAGAAATAAGCACCTGCAACGTTTGGTTTAGGTTTTAGGTGCATTTTTAATCTTATTGCTTAAATCGCATTTTCTCGACGAGCTGAGCACGTTTTCTGAAATGTGCTCCTCCCGTCACTCTGGTTGGGTGCGCACAGTAAAAAGTGCTCTTGGCAGCTAGAGAGTGCCGCGTTGACCACTGCGCATGAAGAAATAAGCACCTGCAACGTTTGGTTTAGGTTTTAGGTGCATTTTTAATTTTATTGCTTAAATCGCATTTTCTCGACGAGCTGAGCACGTTTTCTGAAATGTGCTCCTCCCGTCACTCTGGTTGGGTGCGCACAGTAAAAAGTGCTCCTGGCAGCTAGGGAGTGCCGCGTTGAGCACTACGCACGAAAAAATAAGCACCTGCAACGTTTGGTTTAGGTTTTAGCTGCATTTTTAATTTTATTGCTTAAATCGCATTTTCTCGACGAGCTGAGCACGTTTTCTGAAATGTGCTCCTCCCGTCACTCTGGTTGGGTGCGCACAGTAAAAAGTGCTCCTGGCAGCTAGAGAGTGCCGCGTTGACCACTGCGCATGAAGAAATAAGCACCTGCAACGTTTGGTTTAGGTTTTAGGTGCATTTTTAATCTTATTGCTTAAATCGCATTTTCTCGACGAGCTGAGCACGTTTTCTGAAATGTGCTCCTCCCGTCACTCTGGTTGGGTGCGCACAGTAAAAAGTGCTCTTGGCAGCTAGAGAGTTCCGCGTTGACAGCTGCGCATGAAGAAATAAGCACCTGCAACGTTTGGTTTAGGTTTTAGGTGCATTTTTAATTTTATTGCTTAAATCGCATTTTCTCGACGAGCTGAGCACGTTTTCTGAAATGTGCTCCTCCCGTCGTTCTGGTTGTGCGCGCATAGTAAAAAGTGCTCCTGGCGGCTAGAGAGTGCCGCGTTGACCACTGCACATGGAGAAATAAGCACCTGCAACGTTTGGTTTAGGTTTTAGGTGCATTTTTAATTTTATTGCTTAAATCGCATTTTCTCGACGAGCTGAGCACGTTTTCTGAAATGTGCTCCTCCCGTCGCTCTGGTTGGGTGCGCACAGTAAAAAGTGCTCATGGCAGCTAGAGAGTGCCGCGTTGACCACTGCGCATGAAGAAATAAGCACCTGCAACGTTTGGTTTAGGTTTTAGGTGCATTTTTAATTTTATTGCTTAAATCGCATTTTCTCGACGAGCTGAGCACGTTTTCTGAAATGGGCTCCTCCCGTCGCTCTGGTTGGGTGCGCACAGTAAAAAGAGCTCCTGGCAGCTAGGGAGTTCCGCGTTGACCACTGCGCACGAAGAAATAAGCACCTGCAACGTTTGGTTTTTGTTTTAGGTGCATTTTTTATTTTATTGCTTAAATCACATTCTCTCGACGAGCTGAGCACGTTTTCTGAAATGTGCTCCTCCCGTCGCTCTGGTTGGGTGCACACAGTAAAAAGAGCTCCTGGCAGCTAGGGAGTGCCGCGTTGACCACTGCGCACGAAGAAATAAGCACCTGCAACGTTTGGTTTAGGTTTTAGGTGCATTTTTTATTTTATTGCTTAAATCGCATTCTCTCGACGAGCTGAGCACGTTTTCTGAAATGTGCTCCTCCCGTCGCTCTGGTTGGGTGCGCGTAGTAAAAAGTGCTCCTGGCAGCTAGAGAGTGCCGCGTTGACCACTGCGCATGAAGAAATAAGCACCTGCAACGTTTGGTTTAGGTTTTAGGTGCATTTTTAATTTTATTGCTTAAATCGCATTTTCTCGACGAGCTGAGCACGTTTTCTGAAATGTGCTCCTCCCGTCACTCTGGTTGGGTGCGCACAGTAGAAAGAGCTCCTGGCAGCTAGGGAGTGCCGCGTTGACCACTGCGCACGAAGAAATAAGCACCTGCAACGTTTGGTTTAGGTTTTAGGTGCATTTTTAATTTTATTGCTTAAATCGCATTTTCTCGACGAGCTGAGCACGTTTTCTGAAATGTGCACCTCCCGTCGCTCTGGTTGTGCGCGCATAGTAAAAAGTGCTCCTGGCAGCTAGAGAGTGCCGCGTTGACCACTGCACATGGAGAAATAAGCACCTGCAACGTTTGGTTTAGGTTTTAGGTGCATTTTTAATTTTATTGCTTAAATCGCATTTTCTCGACGAGCTGAGCACGTTTTCTGAAATGTGCTCCTCCCGTCGCTCTGGTTGGGTGCGCACAGTAAAAAGTGCTCTTGGCAGCTAGAGAGTGCCGTGTTGACCACTGCGCATGAAGAAATAAGCACCTGCAACGTTTGGTTTAGGTTTTAGGTGCATTTTTAATTTTATTGCTTAAATCGCATTTTCTCGACGAGCTGAGCACGTTTTCTGAAATGTGCTCCTCCCGTCACTCTGGTTGGGTGCGCACAGTAAAAAGTGCTCCTGGCAGCTAGGGAGTGCCGCGTTGAGCACTGCGCACGAAGAAATAAGCACCTGCAACGTTTGGTTTAGGTTTTAGGTGCATTTTTAATTTTATTGCTTAAATCGCATTTTCTCGACGAGCTGAGCACGTTTTCTGAAATGTGCTCCTCCCGTCGCTCTGGTTGGGTGCGCGTAGTAAAAAGTGCTCCTGGCAGCTAGAGAGTGCCGCGTTGACCACTGCGCATGAAGAAATAAGCACCTGCAACGTTTGGTTTAGGTTTTAGGTGCATTTTTAATTTTATTGCTTAAATCGCATTTTCTCGACGAGCTGAGCACGTTTTCTGAAATGTGCTCCTCCCGTCACTCTGGTTGGGTGCGCACAGTAGAAAGAGCTCCTGGCAGCTAGGGAGTGCCGCGTTGACCACTGCGCACGAAGAAATAAGCACCTGCAACGTTTGGTTTAGGTTTTAGGTGCATTTTTAATTTTATTGCTTAAATCGCATTTTCTCGACGAGCTGAGCACGTTTTCTGAAATGTGCACCTCCCGTCGCTCTGGTTGTGCGCGCATAGTAAAAAGTGCTCCTGGCAGCTAAAGAGTGCCGCGTTGACCACTGCACATGGAGAAATAAGCACCTGCAACGTTTGGTTTAGGTTTTAGGTGCATTTTTAATTTTATTGCTTAAATCGCATTTTCTCGACGAGCTGAGCACCTTTTCTGAAATGTGCTCCTCCCGTCGCTCTGGTTGGGTGCGCACAGTAAAAAGTGCTCTTGGCAGCTAGAGAGTGCCGTGTTGACCACTGCGCATGAAGAAATAAGCACCTGCAACGTTTGGTTTAGGTTTTAGGTGCATTTTTAATTTTATTGCTTAAATCGCATTTTCTCGACGAGCTGAGCACGTTTTCTGAAATGTGCTCCTCCCGTCACTCTGGTTGGGTGCGCACAGTAAAAAGTGCTCCTGGCAGCTAGGGAGTGCCGCGTTGAGCACTGCGCACGAAGAAATAAGCACCTGCAACGTTTGGTTTAGGTTTTAGGTGCATTTTTAGTTTTATTGCTTAAATCGATTTCTCGACGAGCTGAGCACGTTTTCTGAAATGTGCTCCTCCCGTCACTCTGGTTGGGTGCGCACAGTAAAAAGTGCTCTTGGCAGCTAGGGAGTGCTGCGTTGACCACTGCGCATGAAGAAATAAGCACCTGCAACGTTTGGTTTAGGTTTTAGGTGCATTTTTAATTTTATTGCTTAAATCGCATTTTCTCGACGAGCTGAGCACGTTTTCTGAAATGTGCTCCTCCCGTCACTCTGGTTGGGTGCGCACAGTAAAAAGTGCTCCTGGCAGCTAGGGAGTGCTGCGTTGAGCACTGCGCACGAAGAAATAAGCACCTGCAACGTTTGGTTTAGGTTTTAGGTGCATTTTTAATTTTTTTGCTTGAATCGCATTTTCTCGACGAGCTGAGCACGTTTTCTGAAATGGGCTCCTCCCGTCGCTCTGGTTGGGTGCGCACAGTAAAAAGAGCTCCTGGCAGCTAGGGAGTTCCGCGTTGACCATTGCGCACGAATAAATAAGCACCTGCAACGTTTGGTTTAGGTTTTAGGTGCATTTTTTATTTTATTGCTTAAATCGCATTCTCTCGACGAGCTGAGCACGTTTTCTGAAATGTGCTCCTCCCGTCGCTCTGGTTGTGCGCGCATAGTAAAAAGTGCTCCTGGCAGCTAGAGAGTGCCGCGTTGACCACTGCACATGGAGAAATAAGCACCTGCAACGTTTGGTTTAGGTTTTAGGTGCATTTTTAATTTTATTGCTTAAATCGCATTTTCTCGACGAGCTGAGCACGTTTTCTGAAATGTGCTCCTCCCGTCGCTCTGGTTGGGTGCGCACAGTAAAAAGTGCTCTTGGCAGCTAGAGAGTGCCGTGTTGACCACTGCGCATGAAGAAATAAGCACCTACAACGTTTGGTTTAGGTTTTAGGTGCATTTTTAATTTTATTGCTTAAATCGCATTTTTTAGACGAGCTGAGCACGTTTTCTGAAATGTGCTCCTCCCGTCACTCTGGTTGGGTGCGCACAGTAAAAAGTGCTCCTGGCAGCTAGGGAGTGCCGCGTTGAGCACTGCGCACGAAGAAATAAGCACCTGCAACGTTTGGTTTAGGTTTTAGGTGCATTTTTAATTTTATTGCTTAAATCGCATTTTCTCGACGAGCTGAGCACGTTTTCTGAAATGTGCTCCTCCCGTCACTCTGGTTGGGTGCGCACAGTAAAAAGTGCTCTTGGCAGCTAGAGAGTGCCGCGTTGACCACTGCGCATGAAGAAATAAGCACCTGCAACGTTTGGTTTAGGTTTTAGGTGCATTTTTAATTTTATTGCTTAAATCGCATTTTCTCGACGAGCTGAGCACGTTTTCTGAAATGTGCTCCTCCCGTCACTCTGGTTGGGTGCGCACAGTAAAAAGTGCTCCTGGCAGCTAGGGAGTGCTGCGTTGAGCACTGCGCACGAAGAAATAAGCACCTGCAACGTTTGGTTTAGGTTTTAGGTGCATTTTTAATTTTATTGCTTAAATCGCATTTTCTCGACGAGCTGAGCACGTTTTCTGAAATGGGCTCCTCCCGTCGCTCTGGTTGGGTGCGCACAGTAAAAAGAGCTCCTGGCAGCTAGGGAGTTCCGCGTTGACCATTGCGCACGAATAAATAAGCACCTGCAACGTTTGGTTTAGGTTTTAGGTGCATTTTTTATTTTATTGCTTAAATCGCATTCTCTCGACGAGCTGAGCACGTTTTCTGAAATGTGCTCCTCCCGTCGCTCTGGTTGGGTGCACACAGTAAAAAGAGCTCCTGGCAGCTAGGGAGTGCCGCGTTGACCACTGCGCACGAAGAAATAAGCACCTGCAACGTTTGGTTTAGGTTTTAGGTGCATTTTTTATTTTATTGCTTAAATCGCATTCTCTCGACGAGCTGAGCACGTTTTCTGAAATGTGCTCCTCCCGTCACTCTGGTTGGGTGCGCGTAGTAAAAAGTGCTCCTGGCAGCTAGAGAGTGCCGCGTTGACCACTGCGCATGAAGAAATAAGCACCTGCAACGTTTGGTTTAGGTTTTAGGTGCATTTTTAATTTTATTGCTTAAATCGCATTTTCTCGACGAGCTGAGCACGTTTTCTGAAATGTGCTCCTCCCGTCGCTCTGGTTGGGTGCGCACAGTAAAAAGAGCTCCTGGCAGCTAGGGAGTGCCGCGTTGACCACTGCGCACGAAGAAATAAGCACCTGCAACGTTTGGTTTAGGTTTTAGGTGCATTTTTAATTTTCTTGCTTAAATCGCATTCTCTCGACGAGCTGAGCACGTTTTCTGAAATGTGCTCCTCCCGTCAATCTGGTTGGGTGCGCACAGTAAAAAGTGCTCTTGGCAGCTAGAGAGTGCCGCGTTGACCACTGCGCATGAAGAAATAAGCACCTGCAACGTTTGGTTTAGGTTTTAGGTGCATTTTTAATTTTATTGCTTAAATCGCATTTTCTCGACGAGCTGAGCACGTTTTCTGAAATGTGCTCCTCCCGTCACTCTGGTTGGGTGCGCACAGTAAAAAGTGCTCCTGGCAGCTAGGGAGTGCCGCGTTGAGCACTGCGCACGAAGAAATAAGCACCTGCAACGTTTGGTTTAGGTTTTAGGTGCATTTTTAATTGTATTGCTTAAATCGCATTTTCTCGACGAGCTGAGCACGTTTTCTAAAATGGGCTCCTCCCGTCGCTCTGGTTGGGTGCGCACAGTAAAAAGAGCTCCTGGCAGCTAGGGAGTTCCGCGTTGACCACTGCGCACGAAGAAATAAGCACCTGCAACGTTTGGTTTAGGTTTTAGGTGCATTTTTTATTTTATTGCTTAAATCGCATTCTCTCGACGAGCTGAGCACGTTTTCTGAAATGTAATCCTCCCGTCGCTCTGGTTGGGTGCACACAGTAAAAAGAGCTCCTGGCAGCTAGGGAGTGCCGCGTTGACCACTGCGCACGAAGAAATAAGCACCTGCAACGTTTGGTTTAGGTTTTAGGTGCATTTTTTATTTTATTGCTTAAATCGCATTCTCTCGACGAGCTGAGCACGTTTCCTGAAATGTGCTCCTCCCGTCGCTCTGGTTGGGTGCGCGTAGTAAAAAGTGCTCCTGGCAGCTAGAGAGTGCCGCGTTGACCACTGCGCATGAAGAAATAAGCACCTGCAACGTTTGGTTTAGGTTTTAGGTGCATTTTTAATTTTATTGCTTAAATCGCATTTTCTCGACGAGCTGAGCACGTTTTCTGAAATGTGCTCCTCCCGTCGCTCTGGTTGGGTGCGCACAGTAAAAAGAGCTCCTGGCAGCTAGGGAGTGCCGCGTTGACCACTGCGCACGAAGAAATAAGCACCTGCAACGTTTGGTTTAGGTTTTAGGTGCATTTTTTATTTTATTGCTTAAATCGCATTCTCTCGACGAGCTGAGCACGTTTTCTGAAATGTGCTCCTCCCGTCACTCTGGTTGGTTGCGCACAGTAAAAAGTGCTCCTGGCAGCTAGGGAGTGCCGCGTTGAGCACTGCGCACGAAGAAATAAGCACCTGCAACGTTTGGTTTAGGTTTTAGGTGCATTTTTAATTGTATTGCTTAAATCGCATTTTCTCGACGAGCTGAGCACGTTTTCTGAAATGGGCTCCTCCCGTCGCTCTGGTTGGGTGCGCACAGTAAAAAGAGCTCCTGGCAGCTAGGGAGTTCCGCGTTGACCACTGCGCACGAAGAAATAAGCACCTGCAACGTTTGGTTTAGGTTTTAGGTGCATTTTTTATTTTATTGCTTAAATCGCATTCTCTCGACGAGCTGAGCACGTTTTCTGAAATGTGCTCCTCCCGTCGCTCTGGTTGGGTGCACACAGTAAAAAGAGCTCCTGGCAGCTAGGGAGTGCCGCGTTGACCACTGCGCACGAAGAAATAAGCACCTGCAACGTTTGGTTTAGGTTTTAGGTGCATTTTTTATTTTATTACTTAAATCGCATTCTCTCGACGAGCTGAGCACGTTTTCTGAAATGTGCTCCTCCCGTCGCTCTGGTTGGGTGCGCGTAGTAAAAAGTGCTCCTGGCAGCTAGAGAGTGCCGCGTTGACCACTGCGCATGAAGAAATAAGCACCTGCAACGTTTGGTTTAGGTTTTAGGTGCATTTTTAATTTTATTGCTTAAATCGCATTTTCTCGACGAGCTGAGCACGTTTTCTGAAATGTGCTCCTCCCGTCACTCTGGTTGGGTGCGCACAGTAGAAAGAGCTCCTGGCAGCTAGGGAGTGCCGCGTTGACCACTGCGCACGAAGAAATAAGCACCTGCAACGTTTGGTTTAGGTTTTAGGTGCATTTTTAATTTTATTGCTTAAATCGCATTTTCTCGACGAGGTGAGCACGTTTTCTGAAATGTGCTCCTCCCGTCGCTCTGGTTGTGCGCGCATAGTAAAAAGTGCTCCTGGCAGCTAGAGAGTGCCGCGTTGACCACTGCGCATGAAGAAATAAGCACCTGCAACGTTTGGTTTAGGTTTTAGGTGCATTTTTAATTTTATTGCTTAAATCGCATTTTCTCGACGAGCTGAGCACGTTTTCTGAAATGTGCTCCTCCCGTCGCTCTGGTTGTGCGCGCATAGTAAAAAGTGCTCCTGGCAGCTAGAGAGTGCCGCGTTGACCACTGCACATGGAAAAATAAGCACCTGCAACGTTTGGTTTAGGTTTTAGGTGCATTTTTAATTTTATTGCTTAAATCGCATTTTCTCGACGAGCTGAGCACGTTTTCTGAAATGTGCTCCTCCCGTCGCTCTGGTTGGGTGCGCACAGTAAAAAGTGCTCTTGGCAGCTAGAGAGTGCCGTGTTGACCACTGCGCATGAAGAAATAAGCACCTGCAACGTTTGGTTTAGGTTTTAGGTGCATTTTTAATTTTATTGCTTAAATCGCATTTTCTCGACGAGCTGAGCACGTTTTCTGAAATGTGCTCCTCCCGTCACTCTGGTTGGGTGCGCACAGTAAAAAGTGCTCCTGGCAGCTAGGGAATGCCGCGTTGAGCACTGCGCACGAAGAAATAAGCACCTGCAACGTTTGGTTTAGGTTTTAGGTGCATTTTTAATTTTATTGCTTAAATCGCATTTTCTCGACGAGCTGAGCACGTTTTCTGAAATGTGCTCCTCCCGTCACTCTGGTTGGGTGCGCACAGTAAAAAGTGCTCTTGGCAGCTAGAGAGTGCCGCGTTGACCACTGCGCATGAAGAAATAAGCACCTGCAACGTTTGGTTTAGGTTTTAGGTGCATTTTTAATTTTATTGCTTAAATCGCATTTTCTCGACGAGCTGAGCACGTTTTCTGAAATGTGCTCCTCCCGTCACTCTGGTTGGGTGCGCACAGTAAAAAGTGCTCCTGGCAGCTAGGGAGTGCTGCGTTGACCACTGCGCATGAAGAAATAAGCACCTGCAACGTTTGGTTTAGGTTTTAGGTGCATTTTTAATTTTATTGCTTAAATCGCATTTTCTCGACGAGCTGAGCACGTTTTCTGAAATGTGCTCCTCCCGTCGCTCTGGTTGGGTGCACACAGTAAAAAGAGCTCCTGGCAGCTAGGGAGTGCCGCGTTGACCACTGCGCACGAAGAAATAAGCACCTGCAACGTTTGGTTTAGGTTTTAGGTGCATTTTTTATTTTATTGCTTAAATCGCATTCTCTCGACGAGCTGAGCACGTTTTCTGAAATGTGCTCCTCCCGTCGCTCTGGTTGGGTGCGCGTAGTAAAAAGTGCTCCTGGCAGCTAGAGAGTGCCGCGTTGACCACTGCGCATGAAGAAATAAGCACCTGCAACGTTTGGTTTAGGTTTTAGGTGCATTTTTAATCTTATTGCTTAAATCGCATTTTCTCGACGAGCTGAGCACGTTTTCTGAAATGTGCTCCTCCCGTCGCTCTGGTTGGGTGCGCACAGTAAAAAGAGCTCCTGGCAGCTAGGGAGTGCCGCGTTGACCACTGCGCACGAAGAAATAAGCACCTGCAACGTTTGGTTTAGGTTTTAGGTGCATTTTTAATTTTATTGCTTAAATTGCATTCTCTCGACGAGCTGAGCACGTTTTCTGAAATGTGCTCCTCCCGTCGCTCTGGTCTGGTGCGCGTAGTAAAAAGTGCTCTTGGCAGCTAGAGAGTGCCGCGTTGACCACTGCGCATGAAGAAATAAGAACCTGCAACGTTTGGTTTAGGTTTTAGGTGCGTTTTTAATTTTATTGCTTAAATCGCATTTTCTCGACAAGCTGAGCACGTTTTCTGAAATGTGCTCCTCCCGTCGCTCTGGTTGGGTGCGCACAGTAAAAAGAGCTCCTGGCAGCTAGGGAGTTCCGCGTTGACCACTGCGCACAAAGAAATAAGAACCTGCAACGTTTGGTTTAGGTTTTAGGTGCATTTTTTATTTTATTGCTTAAATCGCATTCTCTCGACGAGCTGAGCACGTTTTCTGAAATGTGCTCCTCCCGTCGCTCTGGTTGGGTGCGCGTGGTAAAAAGTGCTCCTGGCAGCTAGAGAGTGCCGCGTTGACCACTGCGCATGAAGAAATAAGCACCTGCAACGTTTGGTTTAGGTTTTTGGTGCATTTTTAATCTTATTGCTTAAATCACATTTTCTCGACGAGCTGAGCACGTTTTCTGAAATGTGCTCCTCCCGT